>NC_080404.1:35803928-36430357 GCF_030265065.1 Corythoichthys intestinalis
CTAACCATTTAAAGAGAAAGACAAGGTTTTGATCAAGTGCAACCCAGCAGCAACCTATCTTGTTTAACAATTTGGGGAAAAAAACTGGATTTAATTTTTATAATGGGATATAATGGAGAGAAAAATGAATAAAAGTCAATATTTGCGGAAGTAAACAACGTTGCTGTGAGCATACAATTTTAAATACCAGAACAGCTTTCGCCAGTCAAATGCATTTCAATTAGTCTTCCTTTGCTTGTGACATCAGTTATACTCAAAATTTCCCAGGTTATTTCAATGTTTGCATGAGTCGTCACTTTAATCGTTATACATAGGCTACACAGATTTTGCTCTGGGGAAAAAAAAGAAGAAAGTTGTGAATATTGTAGTTTCTACTCCTGTTGCTGTAGATTTGTCTTTGTTGCCGTAAATTTGTTAAATGTGGTGTATCTGCTGCTAAGACATGTAGTGTGTGGTTGTTTCACACAAAGATATTTAAAGAAAAAAACACGAGAGAACATGGCGAGTAGAACAGGACTATCGAAGGTAAGATTTTTTACTTCTGTGTAAGGTTAAACAAATAAAAAAAATTTGAAATAATTTTTTTTCTTTAAAAACACACATGAATTCACGGAGACATTACCAGCAATTAATGTATAAATAATAAATTGTAAAAACACAAGGACATTTAGTTTTAACATTGATATGGAAGATAAAGCTAAGTTTAAGAATTAGGTTAGTTCAGGGTTCTACAGGTTTAATCAAGTGAAATTTAAGACTTTTAAGATGACTCAGAACTAAAGTAAATTCCAGTTCAAAGCTACAGTGGGGCAAATAAGTATTTAGTCAACCACCAATTGTGCAAGTTCTCCTACTTGAAAAGATTAGAGAGGCCTGTAATTGTCAACATGGGTAAACCTCAACCATGAGAGACAGAAAGTGGAAAAAAATAAACAAAAAATCACAATGATTTTTAAAGAATTTATTTCCAAATTAGAGTGGAAAATAAGTATTTGGTCACCTACAAACAAGCAAGATTTCTGGCTGTCAAAGAGGTCTAACTTCTAACGAGGTCTAACAAGGCACCACTCTTTACCTGTATTAATGGCACCTGTTTTAACTCATTATTGGTATAAAAGACACCTGTCCACAATCTCAGTCAGTCACACACCAAACTCCACTATGGCCAAGACCAAAGAGCTGTCGAAGGACACCAGAGACAAAATTGTAGACCTGCACTAGGCTGGAAAGACTGAATCTGCAATAGGTAAAACGCTTGGTGTAAAGACATCAACTGTGGGAGCAATTATTAGAAAATGGAAGACATATAAGACCACTGATAATCTCCCTCGATCTGGGGCTCCATGCAAGATCTCGCCCCGTGGCGTCAAAATGATAACAAGAATGGTGAGCAAAAATCCCAGAACCACACGGGGGGACCTAGTGAATGACCTACAGAGAGCTGGGACCACAGTAACAAAGGCTACTATCAGTAACACAATGCGCCGCCAGGGACTCAAATCCTGCACTGCCAGACGTGTCCCCCTGCTGAAGCCAGTACACGTCCAGGCCCGTCTGCAGTTCACTAGAGAGCATTTGGATGATCCAGAAGAGGACTGGGAGAATGTGTTATGGTCAGATGAAACCAAAATTGAATTTTTTGGTAGAAACACAGGTTCTCGTGTTTGGAGGAGAAAGAATACTGAATTGCATCCGAAGAACACCCTACCCACTGTGAGGCATGGGGATGGAAACATCGTGCTTAGGGGCTGTTTTTCTGCAAAGGGACCATGACGACTGCTCTGTGTAAAGGAAAGAATGAATGGGGCCATGTATCGAGAGATTCTGAGTGAAAATCTCCTTCCATCAGCAAGGGCATTGAAGATGAGACGTGGCTGGGTCTTCCAGCATGACAATGATCCCAAACACACAGCCAGGGCAACAAAGGAGTGGCTTCGTAAGAAGCATTTCAAGGTCCTGGAGTGGCCTAGCCAGTCTCCAGATCTGAACCCCATAGAAAATCTGTGGAGAGAGTTGAAAGTCCGTGCTGCCCAACGACAGCCCCAAAACATCACTGCTCTAGAGGAGATCTACATGGAGGAATGGGCAAAAATACCAGCAACAGTGTGTGAAAAGCTTGTGAAGAGTTACAAAAAACTTTTGGCCTCCGTTATTGCCAACAAAGGGTACATAACAAAGTATTGAGATGAACTTTTGGTATTGACCAAATACTTATTTTCCACCATGATTTGCAAATAAATTCTTTAAAAATCAAACAATGTGAGTTTCTGTTTTTTCATCACATTCCGTCTCTCATGGCTGAGGTTTACCCATGTTGACAATTACAGGCCTCTCTAATATTTTCAAGTGGGAGACCTGCACAGTTTGTGGTTGACGAAATATTATTTGCCCCACTGTAAATTTTATGGCCAGCTTTGCGAAAAAAAATCAGTATCTTCTAAAATGCCATAAAACCTCTCAGATTTGATATAATGCTTCAAAATTTTAATTTTAAGGAATTTAAGACCTACCAGGCAGAATTGAATTCCTTTAAAGACGCTTTATCAAGATTATCAAACTTAAAAACCCGCGTGACCACTGCACAAAAAATATTGTCGGCAACAGACAGTTGGAATCCAGTTGATGCATGTACTTGTAAACGATAGAGGAGTAAATGAGATACAGTAATACTAAAACATGAAAACATTAAGACACTTAGTTTTGACGTGAAAATCATATAAGAGGGAGTTTAGGTTTATGCTTAGGAGGAGTTAGGTTAGTTTTACAGTACGAGAAGGTGGGGTGTCAATTGGGACCAGAGGTATCTTGAGGATTACATTTAGGAAGTTTGTGTTATGCTTCGGTGAGATTTATGAGTGTGTTATTTGTGTTATAGTAAGTTAGACCCAAGGTTAAATTCAGGACAATGAGGGTTGGGAGTTCAGAGGGTTGGCAGAGTTAGAACAAGTTAGACTGGGCTTAACACATTCAATGCAATTTGTTTCATTTTTATGCGAACAAAAGATAAAACGTACATATGTATACATTCATATATATACAAACAAAATTCTGTTTGAAAAAAGGTGCAGTAAATAGGTAAACTAACTGCATTTTGCAACTGACATTTCACTTTCAGTGCATTTAACTGGGAGGGCAGACAGTGATCATTTGAACCCATCCCAGTTCAAATGCATTGGAAATGTATTGCCCTCAATTGCCATTGCAATGTGCTCAGAAGTGCATTGTTACCAAGACTTTATCCAGAATCCAAATTGTACTCCTGTATTCTAATGCACTCCTCAGGTATAAATCAACCTGGCCGGCGTTGTTCCCTGCGAGTGTAATTAATAACATCCCCATTTTCCGATTCAGTGAGTGGAGCCGGCCCGCATGACAAATGGACGGCATGTGTTTCCCGCCACCAACGAGCGGATAAAGACGCCGTAAAAGTTGCTAAATCACCGGACGGTCTTTTTGTTTTATCGTCAGCAGCGCGCATGTCAAACAATATTTACTAGCCGGCCATTACCAGTACGTACATCAAGAAGCCAAATCACACCAGGTTGATTGTTCTCGGGTGACGTCTTTTGTAATCAATAACGCTTGTGGTCCAATATTTCATCATAAACAGATGCTTAACCATCTAAAAGCAAATTAATAATCTATTCAACTACTCTCAATTGCACTGATATTCTACGAGGCATGTCTGTTTAGGACTATAAAGGTTGTTTTATGGTCCAATAAAGTCACACTGCTGTGTGTTATTCTAAGCAGCCTAACAGTGTTGACGTATTAAAGATTTTCAGGAGGAAAGATGTACGAAAAGATTCTGTAGAATACGTTTAGGCAATCTTGAGAGCCTTTTCAAACACACAATGGAATTATCTGAGCAAGCAGGTCTTTTCAAGTCAGCTGAGGCATCATTTGATGACAAAAGGTCGCGATGTGGCAATTTGATAATTTTGGCAGCCTGATTAGCTTCCTTTCAAGTCTTCCAATGCAGACTTACACAAGTGGAAAAAGTGAAATCCTGGGAATACTTTTCAGAAGGTGACACTTGGAATGTTGTCAGACAAAATAAATGCATTTTGCAATTTGGCTGTAGAGTAATGCTGCTTCTTAACCACCAAGCAAACAGCAATGGAGTTCAACGGACGTAACAATTTGAGAACGTCTCAACTACCAGGAAGTGGAGCTGAGTGTTATGAAAAACCTCCATGTGTCATTTGACACAGGCTCTGTTCAGAAACGTGAGTGGAATCTGTTGATTGACAGCTGCAAGTGCACACTGGGTCCGCCCCCTTTTCTATTTTGGTGGATGGCCACATCAAAGGAAGTTGATGCCATGACAGACACAATAACAAGAAGCTCTTCAAAACATTAAAAAAGATAAAACACAGAAAACGTTACATGTTAGTGATGCAAATATTTTATGTGGATGTCTTAATGTATACAAATGTGTGTGTTCTGGTTTTCACGACAGAGTATACACACCAGCAGACGAGTCCAAAAATAATACACGCACAGAATATAAATCTGCTACCTAATAGCATCGCTGTCTGTGAGTTTATGTCTTTTCCAACATGAAATTTACAATTCGCTGATTTTTACCCATCTTTTAAAACCAACTAAACATTGCATGCAAGAGACTCCCTTTCCTACAAGCGAAAAAGTCTGCTTGTTGCTTTTTCCTTACTTTCATAATCAGCAGGAGACGAAGCGCTGATTTCACAAAAAACAAGTTTCGGAGTAAAACGCAACGAAAAGAAGCTTCATCAAAGTTAAAAACACACCGTGCAGAAAGGTACTTTGACGCTCATATTTTTTGCTTCCCAACACCTCAGCTATCAAAGAAAAATACAAAAGACATAATAAGTTTATGTATTATTGTGGGAATATATTTTAACTCATTCACTGCCATTGCTGGCGATAGACGTTAATCCTCTTCAACTGGGAGAGATGGAAAAGAATGATTGCTGCAAACCCTCCTGATCCAAATAGATTGGACAGCTATTGCCGTCAATGAGTTAATTTCCGTGATTTTTGGGTTTTTTTTGGTAACAAGCCGTTTTTTGGGTAATGTTCTTACTTTATGTTATGTGTTAAAATTAAATGGTACATCTAATGTACTGTCATTTTGAGAGGCCTGAATTTGGCATTGTCTGCTTATAACAAAATTAAATTTGTATGAATGAATGAATGCCTTTATTGTCGTCAAGTTGAATGATACCTTTACACACTTGTATTCCTATCAATTCCCCAAAATTCCAGTGGATAGTTTCCAATTCAGAACATCTTCAAAATTTCGGGTCTTGGCCCAATCAGATTTAAAGAAAACATTCCAGAAGATTTGTTCCCTTCACAATCCTAATGATGACCAACCTCTGCGGCTGCACCAAATCTACTCGCACACAAAGAGGTCAGCTTCCAAGCCAAGCAGCTTGGCCGAGGCCACGCAGCCTCTTAGCGCCCAGATTAAGTTCTCTTTCCCATGGCTGCGATACCGAATACCGGCCGCTTGTTGATCCTGACCAAATGCGCCTGAACGCGCCTGCTTCTGCACGTCTGTCATGCGATAATCCGCCCAGTCTTCCTGTATCCCGAGCTGCGGGGATCTCAGATTGCAGGTCGGAAGCAGAGTGACGGATGTGTATGTTTACTTCGTGGCTTCCCTGTCTTGCCAGTTCTGGAATTTGACGGGACTTGAACAGTGGTCAGGTGGGGCTCAACATGTGCCCGAAATAACATCTGTGATGACAGTTCAAGGCAGCATCAATATCGAGATGGATGTCTTGATTTTCCCCAATGAAACGACGCCACTTACTGACCACTCTGAGAAATAATCTTTTGAATTTGTTTTTCTTAACTACACAAACATAAAAAAAATCATTCCAAGTCCAGATAACACACTGCTGTTTGTGGCGCAGGTCAGGCGTGGTGCTCAGAGGACGAGACGCGTCTGGTGAATCATTTGTTCAGCGGCTACAACAAGGTCGTGCGCCCAGTCAATCACTTTAGCGAAGCTGTGGTGGTCACCGTGGGATTGCAGCTCATCCAGCTCATCAGTGTGGTAATCCAGATTTTTCCAAACTTTATGTAATAGAAAAAGGGAAAGGCTTGCAAGCATAAGGGCTACAGGGAAAAAGTTACAAAGCAACCAGTAAGGGGCGCTCACTCGCTTTCCTTTGGGAAACCTGTGATCAGGTGCAATTTGGGTCAGGTGTGAGAGTGGAGGACAACAGAGACTAAGGCCATGTCTACACATAGCAGGGTATTTGGCGAAAAGAAGAACTTTTTCTACGGTTGGCCTATCATCCACACGCACATTCTGGGCATTGAAAAAGAGGGTTCTTAAAAACTCCGTCCAAAGTGAAGATGTGCGAATTCTGCGTTTGTGGCGCCATGATGTGAAGACTGATAACTGAAGATTCAACTGTGGAAATGTCACTGAATGCGACAAACTTTGTTCTTACGTCCCACATGAGACCAATGTTTACATCGCTTACATTTAGATCTAGTTACTAGAAAGTGCTTTTTGCTTCCATTTATTCACAACTCTTGCAATGCTTCATACTGAAGTACACATGCAAAAGGATGGGGGTGTTATATGGATAATTATTTTTCACGCATTGTTATGAATGTACTTAAAAACGAATGAATGCGGTCGGCTGTGGAAGCTTTTTTTCTTTTCTACAAATGTGCTGGTGTAGACGTATTTATTTTTTCATGACGCATGAGGGCAGGCTCCTCGATTTTAAAAAACCCGCGAGGTATAGACATGGTCTAACAAGTGCTATATGGAATTTGGGGGAACCCCCAAATTCCATATAGTCCGTGTCGAATCCGCTCCGTTCTGAACGACGCAATAAATACGTTTCTATGAACGTTTCTATGAGTACGAGGTGCTCCACATCATCAGCTCAGCTCTGATCCAGATCCGCTTGAGTCCGTACTGTCCGATCCGTCAAACCAAAACACTGTACATGCGAGGTCTATTTTCTGGTCCGTCAACCTGCGGCCAGATCGAGTCTTGACGTTTAGAAATTGACGGCAGCAATATCCGGACTGTCAAAGTAAATGATGTATATAAAAAATATTATGCATATGATTATTTACTATATTTTCTTGAAATTTACACAAACCCATATGTATATGGGTCATTTGAATAGGATGTCCAGTTTTTGTGTATCCCCAAACAATAAAATATATTTTAATATGACTAAAAGAAATGACATCCATCCTAAAACTATTTTTATGTGTGTGCGTGCATGCGTGGATTTGTAGGGGGAGGGAGAGGGTGGGGGATTGTGTCCATGGGTTTTTTGTGTGCTTTTGTGTGTGTAGAACGGAATTAATTAAACTGTAGCTAAATAGTACCATTGGTCTTTGAGCATTTTTGGCCCATATAGGTTTGTTGTTTTTTTTTTCTGAAAATACGGTCACAAAAAAAAAAAAAACGTTGTGTTGATCTGATCACATGCTCTCCTCTGTTTTGCGCATGCACGTCTAGAGTCCGCAGGTGTACGCACCGAATGAGAGACGTATGCAGTGGGCATTAGGCAACGTAGCCCGCACAGAGCCAGTTTGCAACGACGCGAAATGAGCGGACACGGACTGTGAAATTTAGGGTTAACCGGGGTCGCTTTTAGCGTTATTGTGTGAATTAGCCACTGAGTATTAAAATTGTGCTATTAATCATCTCAGCCTCGCAAACTGAAATCTGCACTTTAGGGTTTGAAGCAGTCTAGTACTTCACAGTCTGTGTATTTTTTATTCAAAATAAATATCTTGTTTTTATTCAGTCCTAGCCTCCTCTTCCGTTTGTTCAGAACACGCCTGCGTGTACTTGTCGTGCCATTTTTGGTCACTACAGTTTGAAATTTTAGATACCGACTTTGCCAGAGCTTTGGCAGTAACATTTCAATATGCTAATATATTTCAAGTACTGTGTGCTGCAGTAAAAATATAAATGATCACTTCTAATATCAGGATAAGAGGATTGCAAAACTGAAACAGTACTCTCAGTAGACTTTTTGATTGAACTGTTTTGAAACGACCCTTTTTCTCCAGTACAGATTTTCGGTAATATCACACTAACCTGATTTCCACAATGCAGTCAATGTCTAAACTGCAATAAAAATCTGATTTTTTTCCTTGTACCTACAGGATGAAGTCAATCAGATTGTGACCAGTAACGTTCGTCTAAGACAAGTAAGCAATCGTTTACAGCTGATTCAAATTACATGATTGTATCAATTATTTCACATCGTTTCTGTTTTTATCCAATGATAGTCAGCATTTCAAAGCCATTTCCTTGCTGTTACTAGTCAAAATGACCAGGAAATTTGGCCCAACATGAACAAATAATCGTCTCTTTATGGTCGATGTCCACCCCCGCCCCATCCATTTTAACTTAACAGCAATGGACAGACGTGAACCTGAAATGGAACCCTGATGAGTATGGTGGGATCAGGAAGATCCGAATCCCTTCCACAGACATTTGGAAGCCCGACTTGGTGCTTTACAACAAGTAAATACTTTAGGAACAGTCGACTCCTGTGTCAAGTCATACTTTGCTACAGTATTCCTAAATTTGTGTGAGCTTTCTGCAATCTTCACTAGTGCCGATGGCGACTTCGCCATCATCCACGAAACCAAAGTGCTTCTGGAGCACAACGGCCAGATTACATGGAACCCGCCCGCCATCTTCAAGAGCTACTGCGAGATCATAGTCCTGCATTTCCCCTTCGACTTGCAAAACTGCAGTATGAAGCTCGGCACGTGGACGTACGACGGCCTTCTGGTCGTCATCAACCCGGTCAGTTCATCTGATAAAGTTGATGCCCGAAGTCATCACCCGACTTGCTGTAATTTTTGTGCACTTGTAGGACAGTGACCGTCCCGACCTGAGCAACTTCATGGAGTCTGGAGAGTGGGTTCTGAAGGACTACAGAAACTGGAAACACTGGGTCTACTACACGTGTTGCCCTGAGACGCCCTACCTGGACATCACTTACCACTTCCTGATGCTGCGACTGCCACTCTACTTTATCGTCAATGTCATCATCCCGTGCATGCTCTTCTCCTTCCTAACTGGCCTTGTCTTTTACCTGCCCACCGACTCTGGTATAAAAAAATAGATATATTTAAAAGGGATCACAGAGTAGAGTAAACTCGGCATGTCTGCCTGCCCAGGTGAAAAGATGACCTTGTCCATCTCAGTCTTGCTGTCCCTCACCGTGTTCCTGTTGGTCATCGTGGAGCTTATTCCATCCACGTCGAGCGCCGTGCCACTTATCGGAAAGTACATGCTCTTTACCATGGTCTTTGTCATCGCTTCCATTATCATCACCGTCATCGTCATCAACACACACCATCGCTCCCCCAGCACGCACACCATGCCTGCCTGGATTCGAAAGGTGCGTATCGAGCATTGGTTAAGGTGTCAAAGTAGAGTTTGAAGTTGTAGGTTAGATTAGGTCAACTGGTGCTTAAAAGTCATTGTGATTGAATTGTGTGTTATCAGGTATTCATTGAAAAAATCCCAAACATGATGTTCTTCTCCACCATGAAGCGTCCCAGCCAGGAAATCCGGCAAAAGAGATTGTTTCCTACAGACATGGACATCTCCGATATCTCAGGTCCCGACACAAACGAGCAGAAAATGTTATTTTCAATGAAAATGCAGAACATGTCATAAGCGGAAAATGGAATTTGATGTGACATATGTGTCTATCAGGCAACCCGACGCCCACTAGCATCCCCTACCAGTCCCCCATTATTAAGAACCCCGACGTGCGTAGTGCCATCGAAGGCGTCAAATTCATCGCAGAGACCATGAGGTCAGACGAGGAGTCCAACAATGTAAGAACAAAGGACCGCTGTCAAGGCCTTACCCTTGCAATCCGTTGCTGTAGGTAAACATTACTGTATTTTCTCTTTCAGGCGGCAGAGGAGTGGAAGTTTGTAGCAATGGTTCTAGATCACATTCTCTTGTGTGTCTTCATGGCTGTGTGCATCATCGGCACTCTTGCCGTATTCGCCGGCCGACTCATCGAACTCAACACACTTTGAATGAGCGCAAGCATAGGGCATGTCATCCTTTGAAAGAGGTCAATTTAGAAAAGTGTCAATTCGGAGGTTGTAAGATGAAGGCGCTGAAGTAGTGGAGTCCCAACTTTTACATTGTATAAAGAGAAATCAAAGAAAAGACTGATGATTATTATTCCTTTTTTTTTTAATCAAGGTAAAAGCAGGGCTGTGCAGGCTAATGGAAAAATCAAGGGAGATCTGCAAAATTGCCCAAGAAGTGGACATTGGGGACCTCAGCGCTAAGTGTTAACAGCTAACGACGCGTCTTGCGATCTATGCTGGTCATACTTGAAATTATGATTTTTTTTTTAAATGATTGTGTCTCATTTTTTTTCTTGTCACATCAAATACACTAAACAGTAATAAGAGATTTGGGGAGTTGATAGCATTTCTTTGTTTTTTCAAACAATGTAGTATTATTCACACCAGGAAGTAACACTGTTCTTTGAAGCAAATGTAACATATTTTTTCTGTAACTTCATTTTGTTTTGGTCATTGACATTCATGATGAATGTAAACAGATTTTTTTTCGTATGCTGATTTGGTGGAATTTATCCAAACTCATATAGTGGTGTTAAAATATTTCCAAGCGAAATGAAAGCAGAAAACAAACTTAAAAACAAGTGTTATACTTCAGTTGCAGCTTTTATTCACAGGATATCAGACATCGTGGTACAGTGAAAATCACATGTCCAGTGTTATCCTGCAAAAACAACAAAACTTTTCTTTGCTTTTGAAAAAAATAACAGCATTTTTCCAATGGGCACAGATAATGCGCACATTAGCCCCTTTTAAGATATATACATTTTTGATCTAGAGCAGCAATTCTTAAGCCTTTTACAAGTACAACCTTAATAAAACTATTGTCAATATTAAGAAAATTGAACAATATACATTTTGTAAATCAACACTGTGCTTGAATGGGGGGGGTGTAAAAACAAAGATTTACTGGGAATACATTTAACATTCTACTAACTAAACTATCTAAATTCTAAAATTGGATTTGTGCTTCAAAAGAATGTTTAAGATAATCATTATAAAGGGACTATCAATTGATGGGACTCATCAAATGAAAATAAAGTCTTTGCAGCCTAGTGTCTCCAATCAGGAATGTAATGTATCTAATTTAAAATTAGAAATACTGTACATGTTTTTCCTCTGGACAATTGCAGGACAAATAAGTCTTATACGGTGGGTGGGAGGGTGAAGTGAAATGTTTGGAATTATTTGTGACTGTGATTTTTGTATGTCCTGGGCCATGTGACTTTCAAATGCTAACCGGGGAAGGTTGGCGTCTCTATAATAACTGAGGAACACATAAGTGAAGGAATTTTGGTTGCGTTGTTGTTGGATGTCTTTCCAACAACGTGATTGATTGTGCAGCCATCATTGACTTAATTTGGTTCATTTTGCGAGTTAATTTGGGCTCACATTTTCATTTTTTTTTTTTTTTTTTTTTTATATATTTAATTCTAGTTGTGTGTCTGTGGAGGAGTTGGAAATAAACTTGTAATTACTGCATTGACTTTTTTATACTTTCACTAATGGTTCAAATGACAACATTGGCACTCATGTTATTGCTGAAAAACTTTTATTTTAGCAGCGGCAGTGTCATGAAAACAATTATTGGAGGTGACAAATGGATTTTCTGGAGTTTAGCAGAGCAAACACTTAAATATATATGAACAAAATGCAACAAGTGCCATAGGGATGACTTGTTATTCATTTTTATTTTGAAATAATAGCCTTCCCAGTGTTTGGCTTCAAACTGTTTCTTTACCAGTTAATCAGCTAATCTACCAATAATATTGTCTACGTATATGTATTAACTTGTTTTATCTATGTGGCAAATAAGAATGAAAAAAATCAGAGGGGAAACCTGTCATAGTATTTTGTATGTTTTTTTTTTTCATCAAATGATTAAAAATTACATTATACCGTGCCATATCGCTATCATGATCGTGACAGAGGATTTTTCCCATGTTGCACAGCACTACGCAGGTGGGAATGTAAACAGGAAAAATGAAGGTACCAGTTTTTATAACAAATATCAGTTCATTGGTCACTCCATTGACGCTAAATAGTACCTCATCTTCGGCCATTTTCAAAAAAACAAAAAAAAACAAAACAGTGCGGCAAACAATGTGCATCAACATGTTTGAAGGCCAAATACGGTAGATATGAAGTCAGTGCAATGCTGTCAAGAAGACATTTGGCAAACTCTTTTAAAACAAACAAGGCAAGTGGCAGGTTGAAGAATGTAATTAATGCTTAGTATAAAGTATAGTATAAATATTAAAATATTAAAATAATTTTTGTAGCTGATAAGCTACAAAAACGTCAGCCATTTTGAGAGCAATACAACTGAAAACGATGATGATAGATAAGAACTTATGCTTATGCTAGAAGGCTTACCAAATTCTACCTAAAGATAAGAGACTTCAACACATGATGCCACATGCCCAGCATCAAGAATAGTGACCTCTCTTCGCTCAGTAAATTTCCATTTAAAAAGAACTTAAACAAGTGGGTTGGGCATTTTCCTAGAAGTCAAAGTGTTTGATGCCCATCCATTTTGTTTTGCAGGTCTAACTACCCAAAGTTGTTAAGCACTAAACACAGTTAAAGGAAGTTTATGGTTTGAACCAGGGGTCGGCAACCCAAAATTTTGATGGGGACCAAAAAAAAAAAAAAAAACTATGTCGGGAGCCGCAAAAAATTAAAAGCCTTATAATGAAGGCAACACATGCTGATGCATCTAAATTAGCAATATTAGCCTCCTGTGAAAAGGACTGCCAACAAATACATAATTAGCCTTCGTGATTAAATGTATTTTCCCTGCAGTGCATCCTACAGAGAATGACACACCATGTTGTATGTTGACTACCGTTGTACGATGTCACCTCAAGTTAAACTTCTTTACAATATTACTGAATTAGAATGTTTGTCCTCCTACAGAAACCACATTAAAACAAAAAATATATTTTAGTCCCCCATCTCTTTCCATTCAAAAACATTTTTTTAAAAAGCTCTAGGGAACCACTAGGACAGCGCTAAAGAGCCGCGGGTTGCTGACCACCGGTTTAAACCAAGGGAGGGCACAATTTTGTTCTCAAGGACCACATTTAAATTTTAAAATGGAGAGATAATTCAGCTCAGTTATAGAAGAGTAAAATGTGTAATATGGCAAATCTATAGAAATAAATGATTGCTCATTTATTGTGGGAAAAATGTACAGTGGGGATATAGACCCTACCCACAGACGTCACAAAATCACGTGATCGCTGTATTGTTCTGCCCCACTGTCCGTCATTTTGTGTGTCTATTATCAATGGTCTCAAGTGATCGAGCAATTTATAATGCATTTCATGGAAGACCCGGTGCTTTCGGATGCCGTAAACTCACTGGATGCGTTGCATAAAAGGCGTTATGTGGAAAAGCTTCAGTTTATCCATTCGCCAGATCCATATTTGATGCCTAAATCGATGTTTTTCGACTCGCTGTCTTCGCCGTCTTCGCCTGACATCTGCCAGCTACCCTGATATTTACAACTATCTTGTCCACACAAAATCAGCCTATTCTCACGAAAGTTTGAAAAACTTTAAGAGCTTGGAGGCTTATAAATACTTCGTTGCTGGTTGGGTGAAACAGGTCCTCGTCCACGAAAATTCGGCAGGAATCTATCTTGTGCTTGGAAAGGTGAGTTACGAAATTTTCAATTCAAAATCTTTTGTTCTTGCTAACATCCGCTGTCAAGTCTAATGTATTTCATGTCATTTGTCAATGGAGCTAGGGCTTTTAATGTTTATATGGTTTAGCGATAGCACTCTCACTACATACATACGTGTATGTTGTCGGCGATTAGCCTAGCAATGATCTTAATTGTGGTTGTCAGCCCAAAACCCTCTAAATATATATTAAATGCATCTTACCAGGTATAAAATGACTACTACATAATCTGTGGTAATCGTTTGGAGCCCAGTTTTCTCGTCGAATTGCAGCAGCCCATCTCGCTCTCCTCTCCGGGTTTCTCGGAATCCGGTAGAACTTCAAGTCTCTCCGTCTATCTTCTCTGGTATTGCAACCGACCGCCACACACGCCTTCACCATTTTGATTATTAATGTTAACGAGCAGAAAAACACGCCGTAAATAGGAGGAATGTACGTAGCCGTAACAGGTAAACACGATGTGTTGACGGACAATTGGGCGGCACCAGTCAGGAGGGCGGAGTTGTGACGTCACGTGGGTAGGGTCTATAAGTATTTAGTCAACCACTAATGGTGCAAGTTCTCCCACTTGAAAATATTAGAGAGGCCTGTAATTGTCAACATGGGGAAACCTCAACCATGAGAGACAGGATGTGGGGGGAAAAAAACCAGAAAATCACATTGTTTGATTTTTAAAGAATTTATTTGCAAATCATGGTGGAAAATAAGTATTTGGTCAATACCAAAAGTGAATCTCAATACTTTGTTATGTTCCCTTTGTTGGCAAAAACGGAGGCCAAACGTTTTCTGTAACTCTTCACAAGCTTTCCACACACTGTTGCTGGTATTTTGGCCCATTCCTCCATGCAGATCTCCTCTAGAGTTTTGGGGCTGTCGTTGCACAACACGGACTTTAAACTCCCTCCACAGATATTCTATGGGGTTGAGATCTGGAGACTGGCTAGGCCACTCCAGGACCTTGAAATGCTTCTTACGAAGCCACTCCTTTGTTGCCCTGGCTGTGTGTTTGGGATCATTGTCATGCTGAAAGACCCAGCCACGTCTCATCTTCAATGCCCTTGGTGATGAAAGGAGATTTTCACTCAGAATCTCTCAATATATGGCCCCGTTCTTACAGGTAACAAGTTAGACCTCGTTAGAAGAAGTTAGACCTCTTTGACAGTCAGAAATCTTGCTTGTTTGTAGGTGACCAAACACTTATTTTCCACTCTAATTTGGAAATAAATTATTTAAAAATCAAACTATGTGATTTTCTGTTTTTTTTTTAATCACCACATTCTGTCTCTCATGGTTGAGGTTTACCCATGTTGACAATTACAGTCCTCTCTAATATTTTCAAGTGGGAGAACTTGCACAATTAGTGGTTGACTAAATACTTATTTGCCTCACTGTACATTTTTCCCACAATAAATGAGCAATCATTTATTTCTATATCCACATTCTGTCTCTCATGATTGAGGTTTACCCATGTTGACAATTACAGGCCTCTCTAATCTTTTCAAGTAGGAGAGCTTGGACAATTGGTGGTTGACTAAATACTTATTTGCCCCACAGTATATTTTATTAGAACTCATTTCTGTTTCATATTTTCAAGAATTAAGCAGTTATTTAATATATAATTTAATGCAAATTTTGTCAGTTGAGTTGTGTGTATATGCCTTAAATAGCCAATTATTTTAATGATACGGTTAGGGTTCGGACTATAAGACAAATTTTTTCTCTCCGTTTCAACTTGGTTTAAAAATGGAGTCTTAAACTTACTTAATATATCTAAACCAAACAAGTTTGCCTTGAAACAGCAGCTCATGCATGAAACTTTCAATAATATAAGTAATAATAAATACTGTATGAGCACAAATAATCCTCTCTGACTTAAAGCTTTTCGCTTCTGTCTGTGATAGTGAGTGCAAACACCTTTTTCTCCCCACATGGCTACGACAGCTGAGGTTCATGGGTGGATGAGTCGTTGTCCTCTGCTTCGTCATCCTCTTCATCTACTTCCTCTTCCTGAACCAGCTCTTCTGCCTCCTTCTCTTCTTTCCCCTTCTCCTTGGCATGGCTCTCAGCATCTCCAATTCCAGCGCGAGCTTGGACAACTTCATCCAGCTCTCGTTCGTCTGAGAAAAAGAGCCAGAAGGTCCAGTGAGCACACAAGAAGTGCGAGGTAATGACGAGAATGAGGCATAACAGATTTAGAAAAAGTAGTAATCACTGACAGGATTAAAATTGATAATGATTTGCTGTAAAACATCTGGGAAAGAATTAGTGGATTAAAAGAAGATTAATACAAAATTACATACGTTAGGAATACTGTATTTCTATAAATAGTGGTCCTGGTGAATTTAAATTCAAAATCAAATTGTTTTCAATATTTACCCGATTCAATTTTTTTTTTAATCATTTTTTTAATAAGTTCAATTTTTTTTTTTTATCATAGTAGTACAAAAATGTATATCTTATATTAACATATTCATTTATTTTATAAAATACTTCATAAATAACAAACACAAATACAATACAGGTAATCCACTGTTTAAGAACGAATTCCGTTCCTGCGCTGGCAATGTAACCCGGATTTCCGAGTAAGTCAGAATTAACCCGTCTAAACACCCTTAAGTTTAAAAAAAAAAAAAAAAAAAAACTATCCAAAAATATGTATTATACGTCATTGTACTGTCCTCACCAAGACGTTGGAGGTAAGCGAAGCTCCAAAATGATTATGTCAGGCGTCCGTGTGGTTTGCTGACTTTATTCAGCTGCTCATGACGTCAACACTTGCAGAATTAAACTAAAATAAAATTATATCAGTCTCATCTTCAATAACAGCAATTTAAATTTACGTGTACAAGTAGCTGCTGATACAGCAATAACAAACGATTAGCATGTATAAGTTAGCGTCCGCACATCATCAAAAACAATCACATAAACTCACCCCAGTATTCAACCACAATTGAAAACACACAATAAACAGTACAAAAGTGGTTATATAAAGCCGTCGCCTCAGGATGCTTCACAAGCAAAAAATATGCGCGCAGGCTGTCACATCTCTCGGCTGCGCTCTTCCTCATGTATGCGTGTGTGGGGTGGGCGCGTGTGGACATGTGCTCGCCTGTGGAAGTACTACCTGCACCAAAATAAACGCATGTATCACAGAACACAAGTCAACATTTAAAAAAAAAAAAAAAAAAGACTCAGGCGTTGAAAGTCGAAATCAAGTAAGTCGGGTACGTCTTAACCTGAGGACTACCTGTATTAACAGAAAGAATCGTTTTGCTAATCTTAGTAATCTACATGCAGTTTAGCATTGTTTACATTCATTGACATCTTAAATTTCTTTAATATTCATCTTTCATCTAAGTGACTGTAAACGTGCTTTGATCTGTGCTACTGTTTGGGTATAAACCAAGTTCAACTCAAGGTTTTGTTTCCCGTATTAGTGTTTAATGTTACACTGACACTACATTTATTACCTATATTGACTAATGAAGCAGGTCATCGCTTGATTAGCGGATGGGCCACCATTTAGATAATACAGTATTTTAATCACAGAAAATCATAAAAAAAACAATAGTGGATAATTAGGAATTCCAGTCAGACAATTCAAAATCCAAGAGGCATTAAATATTTGTTTTCAAAAACATAGGTTTTTTTAAATTTTATTTCAAGTAGACAATTTTTTTTTAAATATGAGTCTCAAAACGAGAGTTCTATCAAAAATCGTATTTTTCCAAGGATAATTATGTTCATTGTTAGTATTAAAATTCTGACTCTCTTGCATAGGTTGATTAGGCAAAAATGAAACTTTCACAAAGACAATGTGTATTGGACTTCTAAGATGATATTAGGGATGAAACAATACTCGATTTTGTATTGAACAGTTCGATACGCCCTCATCAATTCAATACGCAAAAACATTCGATCCAACAGAAAAGCTCCCAAAATGTATTTTCCGAACTTTCTTGTGTGCTCTTGCTAAAATGTCGGCGGCACAGCCAAAGCTGAGCACTCTGCTTTAAAAAGCTCAGAGAAAGCTCCTCCCCGCAAGCAAGCCTTCTCCCCTCCTCCCTCAAACTGCCTGGAGGGCAGGGTCAACCACGCTGCTTTTGTTTGTGGCAGAAGTGACAGACACAAGGATCATGGCTAGCGAGGAAAGACACAAATTTGAGGAGGCAGCTTCAACGCCGTAAGGATCCGCAGTGTGGCAGCATTTTGGGTTTGCTGTTGATTACAATGATCAAGGGAAGAAAATGGTGATTAATACAGCTGGGAATCTTTGGGCACCTAACGATTCGATTACGATTACGATTCAGAGGCTCCGATTCGATTATAAAACGATTATTGATGCACCCCACTTTTTTTTTTTGTTTTTTTTGTTTTGTACATTCATTCATTCATTCATTCATTTTCCATGCCGCTTTTTCCTCACGAGGGTCGCGGAGGTGCTGGTGCCTATCCCAGCCAACTACGGGCAGTAGGCAGGGGACACCCTGAACTGGTTGCCAGCCAATCGCAGGGCACAAGGAGACATACAACCAATCACGCACACACTCACACCTATGGACAATTTAGAGTGTTCAATCAGCCTACCGTGCATGTTTTTGGGATGTGGGAGGAAACCGGAGTTCCCGGAGGAAACCCACGCAGGCACGGGGAGAACATGCAAACTCCACACAGGAAGGCCGAAGCCTGGGATTGAACCCTTGATCTCAGAACTGTGAGGCAGATGTGCTAACCACTCAGCCACCGTGCCGCCTGTTTTGTACATCAGTTCCAAAATTGTTCAAAAATCCTCTCAGGCTAAACCAAACTACTATTTCAGTATCAAGTTAACATATAGCAGTAAACAAATATACAAAAATAACAGTAAATAAAAAACTCCAGTCCCCATTCTATATCAGCAGCTTTAAACTACTTTCAATTAATTTAATGTTGTGAATCAAACGTTAAAGTTGTCAAAATTGCTCCTGTTATTCCATAATTTCTCTTTTGTCTACTTTCAACATGGAAAAGTTTTAAAACTATTTTAAAGATAGATTCAGGTCAATATTTTACCGATTTAGGAGTATTTTAGATAAAAAGTTAATTAGGTTCGCTTGGAAGGTTCGCAACAACAGCCTTGCAGGGAAGTGTACTGCTTTAAGATGGCGGCCGTTACTAACGCCCGCATCTAGTTTTTTGTAGATGTGCTGGTAACGATACCGAAGCTATAATGCATCTAGTCCTATATAAATGATATCTACCGTAACATAATGTGGCTTGTAGCAGCTTTTCGGCAGCAGTCAGGTATGTTTTTTTTTTTTTTTTTATCTCGTGGCATGAGTTGAGCTAGAGCCGTGAGTTGAGCATTGGCGTTACCCGAGGGGCCGGGTAATGAGAAGCATGATGTTTAGCTACTCTCGCTCCGTCCCTAATTGCGTACCAAAGACCGCGCGGCACGCTGAGTGTGTCGTACTTCTGCTTTACTTGGCATATTTCAATAATCGGAATTTGGATGTTTGTGAATCGTTCTCGAATCTTCCACGGCCAAATCGCGAATAATCTAAGAATCGGAAATTTTGCACACCTCTAGTGATTAAAACAAAAACTGTGCAAATATTGCCTCAAAACTATACCGTACATCACGGGGAATACAACCAACATGACCACTCATCTCCGCCGCCATCACCCAGACAAGTCATCTGCAAGTGGGGCAGAGGACAAGGTAACGTGACCCAGGTCTCAGAGCAGCATAGCGGACGCCTTTCAAAAGAAGTACACGTTCACCTCCGATAAACATAAGAAATCACACGTACTGTTGGAATATTTGTTGCCAAAACTTTGCAGCCTTATTCTGTGGTTGAAAATGATTATTCTGTGGTTGAAATGATAACTGTTCGTACCTTTCGAAAACTGTTGGTCCACAATATGCTATCCCCTTTCATACATATTTCACAAAGACTGTCTTTCCGGATATTTACAACGAAGTTCACCAAAACATTGTTACCGACTTGGCTGCTACGAACAACTTCGCTTTGACAACAGACAGCCGGACATCCATCATTACATGATGAACAATGAGTGGCAAATTAAGAGCGCTGAACTTCAAACTCGTCCCGTTCATGAAAGCCATACAAGTGCTAACTTGTCAGATGAATTAAAAACCGCCTTGACTGAATGGAAGTTAAGCAGGCCCAATCAATCCGTACCAGTGACTACAGATAATGCTTCAAATATTGTTAATAAAGTACCTGACACAGATTGACTCGGACCGATAATAAGATTTTTTGCCCAAGTATACCTAGCTGCTAAGAGAGCTGTAGCAATCAACAGTGCGTCCCCCCTCGCTTTACAAACAGTAAGATTGTTCTAAGCACTTTTATACAAAAATTATTCAAATCAGTAAGAAGTAAGCACATAAATATTAGGAACTAAAATTCTTGTTTATATGATCGCATTATTTATGCTTGTTAGCAAAATTAAAAAAAAAAAAAAAAAAAAAAAACATTGAAAAAGGAATAACACTTGTATTTTTTGTTTGAAAGCATTAAATGTATTGAATCAAACCGAAAATCGTGTCCCCTCGTATCCAAAATCGTATCGAACCGTGGCTTAACTGTATTGTTGCATCCCTAATATTGACTACCAACTGAAGTGCCTTGTTGCATTGGCATCAAAGAAAAAGTTATGAATTGAACTTCCTCAGAATAATCTGAATTGAACCAGACACACTTTGTGCACACTATACAAAAAACTGTCACATGTACTGATCCACTTCTGAATTCAAATGTCTTTTTCAACCCTGCACATTTGGTGCACCCAGGGAGTACTGGCGCCATTAGTGTGTCATTCAACAGATCACCAATCAAGTGAGTTGAAGTGAAGGCCGATAAGAGGGAGAGGAAAGGGCAAGGGGGACTGAGGAAGAGGGACCTGTATTTTGCAGAGCTCGATTCTGAGGGTTCTGCCAGACGGGGAAACTATGGACCAAACTCCACGGTGCCGGCGCCTTGGCTAGAGGCAAGATCACAACGTTATAATGCGGCCCTCTCCTATTGTAGGTTTTGTTATTAAAGCATGCGTGATACGAAGCAAAAGGAGGTTAAAGATGGAGGGAAGGAGAATATAAAAAACTTATTTTATTACCATTGGTAAAATGTGTTATTTAAAAAAAAAGAAAAAGCAGGTTTAAAAAAAAAAAAAAAAAAAAAAAAAAAAAAGGAAATAATGAAACTGTCATGGTTGGCCGTTAGTGGTACAAAAATGTTGTGACTATATACCTCCAGAGGGGGGTGCACTCCCCTCCGTGTCGGTGCCGGAGCACTTTGCTCGGGACGGCGACTCCGCGCGCAGCCGTTTCTCGTAACTGAACTCTGGCAGCCTGGGAGCCTGTGGACGTGTCTTGCGGGCTGGATTCAAGAAGTAGCAATACGCACAGCGAAAGGCTGGAGGGACATGCAACCAAAACACCAAAAGGGCAAGTTGGTTGAGTAAGTCATTCACTGCCATTGACGGCGGCAGACGTCCAATGCACTTGGACTGGGAGGAACTGGCAGCGAATGATTGCCGCCACCCCTCCCAATCTAAATGGATTAGACGTCTATCTCTGTCAATGTCAGCATATAAGGGACAATCAGCGAGCATCATACGTACACAGGCTTTTAATTTCCTTACCGAGGTATTGAAACTCTTCTTTGAGGGCCATGCCGTTGTGCGAAAAGCACTGCTGACAGATTAAAGCGTATCTAAGCGAGTGAAGAATAAAAGTAGATTCAGGTCATCTGACTGAAAAGCATCACCATGTGGACAACCTGCTGACTGATGGTGTAAATTCCTATGGAGGAACTTGATTTATTCCCATTTCTCTACTTGCATCCTCGCTCGACAGGTCATCAGTTAATACCTGTTCTGCGGTCCGTCTCCCACCAGGTACTCGACCACTCGGTCCAAAGCTCCCCTTTCTCTAGGCAGAATGGGTCTTGCCAGTGGAGGACCAGGAGGATGTAGACCTGGACATCAATATTGACATCAACACATGCTTTCTTTCTTCATTCTTAGCTTTAACTGTCATTTCATCTTACCTACACCTGGTATGGGGCTGCGAGGGGTCCTGGCTACTCCCACTTGGTAAACAGCAGCTCTCTCGGGTGGTCCACCTGGAGCTTAGCGTACACATAAATTACATACAGTACGGACAGTGTAGAAAAGTATTTACAGTACTTTTTTTCCACATATTGTTATGTTGCAGGCTTATTAAAAAATGGAATCTTACCCTACACTTGAAGTTTATGAAAAAATGTTAATGTCTTATCTATTTATTGCTGTTCACTCACCTACAGGTGTGGCCCCAGAGCCCGGGGTGTGTTGGCCATCAGGTGGACTAGTCATCATCATGGCTGCTGGGGTTCCTGGCGGTCTCATGGCCACACCCCGTT
This sequence comes from Corythoichthys intestinalis, assembly GCF_030265065.1. NCBI lineage: Eukaryota > Metazoa > Chordata > Actinopteri > Syngnathiformes > Syngnathidae > Corythoichthys > Corythoichthys intestinalis. The sequence goes on from NC_080404.1 coordinate 35,826,140, forward strand.
GGCGAATGTCTGAGAATAATATGTGATGATGTAGTTTCTTGAAAAAAAATCCCTATCAATATTTTTCTTAACAATTGAAACATATGATGCTAGTTTTCACATGGAAAGCTGTAACTAAAAAAAGTTCAATATGGAAGAAAAAAAAACTGACTTTTGCATATATATATTTTGTGTGAAACGCTTGAGTGGAAGTTACCTTGTCCAGGTCTGGGAGTCACCTGAGGTCGTACTGGGGTTGACTCCAGCTCCTTCATACGGAAAATAAATAAATATAAGATTCAACATTCAGATGTAATCAAAACGGGCGTTCGGAGAAGGGCACCCACGGCTTTCTTCTTTGCTTCTGGATCGAAGCGTTCCAGGATGACTTTGGCATTTTTGTATGTTTCTGTTTCCATCACTTCTTCTAGCTGGAAACACGCAACAAAAAAAACAGGAAGACTTCAATTCCACTGGGGAAAAATTGGGCAAAGGATTTCAGAGAAATTCTACAAAAGTTCCTTCAACAAGCCATATACACAAATGTAAATCGCACTAGTTAGTTTTTAAGTTGTAAACTGTAATAGATAGGGCTGGGCGATTATGACCATGATTGTTGCACAAAACTGTAGCTTGATTTCAGATTTAAAATTGGTTAATGAGCTATGGCCACATTTCCTTATCAAACATGGTGTAAAAGTGAATAACAACTAACAGCCAATCAGAATAGGTCTTGTCCTGCTTCACTTCCATTTGAACAATTTGAAAACTAACAAAATGACTGAACGCGAAGCAAACAGTAACCTTTTTCCTTTTTTCACCACCTCCACTAACCTTCTTGGGACCCATGTTGATTTCTCTCACAAAAAAAAAAATCAGCCGTGCGTCCATCTTGCGGGAAAACAATGAAATTGCGATGCTATCATAAATCGTCGTATTTCGAAATTTTACGTCGGATGTCGAAAGGATCGTATACGAATGCGATCGTATGTCAAGGTACCACTAAATACGCTACGTAGTGTACATAATGAAAAATCCCAGATAATACACTACAGTTCAAAAGTTTGGGGTTGCTTAGGTCGTCGTGTATAAATATATATATACACACACACACACACACACACACACACACACACACTGTATTTTTTAATAGGTCTTTTTTTGCTAACCCCACAAATGACACCAAAACTTACTATCTTTTTTTTGGTGACTTTTAATTCTTCGAGGATGTCACCTGAAAAACAATAATAGAGAAAAACTGTCTTATAGTGGACGTATTATGAAAAAGTCACTTTGTAATGATTTACTTACTGTTCCTCTCAGTGCGTTTGAAGAAAATGAAAATCAGTAACTTCCGGATGAACCACACCCTGGTGGCGTGACAGATGCTTGTTACAAATGACAAACCAAGCGACATGTCATCATTGTCTTTGCATTTACTCACAGCACTGGGTAGGCGAAGAAAGGCAGGGCCATTGCTAATCTGTGAAGCCATTGGTCAGGCAAGTAAAGGCAGTAGACCACCAGACAGGTTAACAGGTAGAACACGGACGAGTAGATGAGCAGCCGGCCCACCCATAACTGTACACAGAAGCACACTAATGAGGTCGGAGAAAAACAAGTATTTGCATAGTTATGACTCTAAGGATAGTATTTTACCTTTTGTAATCGCTGGTTTTTTGCTCGGAATTCTTCAAGCTCCTTAATTTCCTACAAGGGAACCAGAAAAGACAGTTAATAACCATTTTGACTAATTTATTCATCACCATCAATGACAGTGAATGAGAATTGTCATGAAATGTTTTCAGTCTTCATGGTGAGGATGCAAGACGACAAGCAATAATGAGCCAGCACCTTGTCCAGGTTCTCCAACTGCTCCACTGTAGTTGGTTTTGTCTGCATGAAATAACACAATAATGAGTCAGAAAAGAAAAGTAACATGTTCTATCAAAATAAGCAGTATAAGTTGACAACTTTTCAAAATTTGCGGCTTGTTAGTACCTTTCCCTGTTCACAGCTGCTCCATGGACACTCCACCTCCTTTTGACTTTTCTACTATGTCTACATGGAATACATGAGTATTTCTAGGAGTTGTGACTTAAATATTGTTGCCACATGACACCACCAGTAGTTTATATTGATGATCAAGGCCCTTCCGCAGTCATACAATTAAGAACTTGGAAAAACCTCTGAAGTCTTTCTGTCAAAAGAGCTCAGCTGTGCCATGCGAGTCAATTAATTAACCAGTGCTTTAATGATTAAATTTAAATTCTGACGTCTATTCTTAAATTAACTTACATGTCGAGATGAAAATACTGGTAGTGTTCCATTTAATTTAATGCTACAAACTGCCGTCAGCGGCACTGATTTAGTCTTTCTATATCCAGTTTTATTTTGGTAGGTTACTTTGTTCACTTAAGTCAGCTTTGTCTTCCTCCCCTAATCACCTGAGTGCCTACACCTGTTCCCCATCAGCTGTACTCCTTAAAAAGTCCTCTTGTTTGTTGTCCTTTGCCAGTGCATTTTCAATGTTTTGGAGATCAGTAGACCATCACGTCACCACCATCCTTCAAGATAAGTTTTTGCCATTGCCTGTTTTGTGTTGTACTTTTAAGCCTGTTTTTACATTTCCTTTTGTGAATTAAATACATTTTTGGACATTTCAATCCTCTCTTCTCGTGCATTTGAGTTCAGCCGTGTGTGCCCCGCCGTGACAGAACGCACTGGCCAAAATGGACTCAGCCAAGACCGAGAGGCTAAGGGCCGCTCTGGGTGCCCAAGGAGCCAGACTCAAAAATCAAGAAGAAAACCTTCATGCACTCAGTCAGGCAGTTGAACAGCTTTCCCGGGAACAGCACAGAGGGCAAGAAAACGTGGCTCTTCAGATCCAGCAGCTGACTCAATCCCTGCAGCTGACACTGAAGGCCCAAGTACACTGCATGCGTGATCGTTGCGGTTCCGGTCCGGTTCAGTGTTGCCTGCGTGTCACGCAGTCCGTCAAAAACAGGCAAATCATACCGGCTGCTGCACGGCTGCGGTCCGCCAACTCCGTCCCCTCGTGAGCTCTCGATAATGTGCCATTTAAATCAACGACAAACACACGGAGTCTGTAGTATGTACTCATCAGAGAAGCAGAGAGAGAGCACATTTTTTTCCTTGCATATTGATAATGTAACGTTTGCTAAGCGGAAGTTTGGCCGCGAAAACAACACACAAGCTTCAACGCCTTTTTCCTCTTTTTCTTTATTAACTTCCCGCCACCTCACCAATGCAAAAACAACAACTACAGTGGGGAGAACAAGTATTTGATACACTGCCAATGGGTTTTCCCATTGTCAGTGTATCAAATACTTGTTCTCCCCACTGTATTTACACTGACGCTATCTAGTCCACCAATCGGAGCGTCGCGCTGGTGCACCAGCACACCAATGACAGCCCCGCTTTGGTAAATAAATTAACCCACCGATGACAGCCCCGGCGACGCTACAATATTTTAGTTGTGTCTGTCTCTTAATTCCAGATTGACTGCATCATGTTGAGATCAGGGCTCCGTGTGTGGAGGGAAGGGGGGCTATTATGCCCTTGGTTGTGTCGGTGCGTTTATATCTTTGTGCACATTTAAAATTTATGGCACATAACATCTCATAGAGCTGTTATAAACAACTGATAAATAATCTGTCATATTTATAAAATGGATAGCGAATTATATTCGACACGAACTAAAAAACAGCGTACTTGGAATTGGTGTCTCAACACTGCAGATTCATGTGGCCAGCGCAAACTGTTGTTTTTTCTATGAAGAGTCAAGTGAAATGTAGGAAAGAAAGAGAAATGTCTTGAATAGACCACCAGGTCGAAACTTGTGGGTGTCTCTTTTTTTCTCTTTCGTCTCTTTTTTTCTCTTTCGTACTTTTCCCCCTCGACTCTGTATACAAACCGAGATTGTTTGTGTGCGGGGGCACGAGAATTTCTGCAGTGGAACCACTTCCAGATAAGCTCTTTTTTTTTTTGTTTGTTTTTTTTTTTTTGCTTAGCACGTCGTGTTTGATATCATTGCCAGAAAAACACACATAATAGGACTCTTTGCAGTTTCGCTTTTAATGGTGTCCTTATAGTAACGATCTGCTGCATCATAAATGATTTTGTGGGTTTCCACCTCCATGATGAAGCGCTCATCATCCATCTTCGCTCGTGTTTAAAGCGTGATTAGGCACCTGGGTTGTTACGTCCAGGCCCAGCTCCGCCCATTTTGCCGGATGCGTGTCCGGCAAAAATAGAAAATAGCCTATACCATCCGGCGGGCATGCGGCACGCCGGAGGTGGTTCGCAGTCAAGCCGGAGCACTGACGCGGCCGGTATACGTTGAACAATAGGATATAATGGGAACGGATCGACTCCGGCGTTTTTTTTTTACCGGAGTCGGACCGGAAACGCAACGATCACGCATGCGGTGTACTTGGGCCTTGAGTCGCCTTGAACCAGCATCAGCCAACAGCACATCTGCCGCTGCTTCACCCCCTGCCCCTCCTTCGCTGGATTCTGGGAACAGTCACGCTTCACTCCCCCAGCAGTTCCTGACATGTTCTCGGGGGGAAAAGGGTGACTGCCGCACCTTCCTTTTTCAATGCAACCTTCTAAACTAGACTTCAGACACTTCATGTTTATGAAACTGACACTGCAAAGTTAGCTTTTATGTTCTCTCATCTATCGTGCCGAGCAGCCGAAGGTCGACCACGGAGTGGGACAGACATTCCCCAGCATGCTCCTCAGTAGAGGACTTCACTTGGGCACTCCGAAGAGTGTTCGGTCGGGCAGCCCCAACAAGGGAGGCAGTGTGGGCTCTGGAGAATCTGCGGCAGGGTAGGCTCAGCGTGGCTGATTACGCCATCAAGTTTTGGGCTGCCGCGGCAGGTAGTGATTGGAATGATGCAGCGTTGCGTGACTCGTTCCGTTGAGGCCTTTCTGAGACCATTAAGGACCACCTGGCACCGTATGAGAACCCAGCAGACCTAGATTCCATGGTGGATTTGGCCTCAAGAATAGACTTTCGTCTTCGAGAAGGAGAGGCATCACACCACGCTCACAGGCCAAACAACCCTCTACAGCAGCAGAGTACTCCATGCAGACTGGCCGCACCAGACTCATCCAGGAGGTGAGACAGCGGCATCTGGGAGCAAGGCTTTGTTTCTACTGTGGACAGGAGGGACATCAGCGTGCGTCGTGCCCGGTAATAATGTCACGTTTGTTTACGTCTCCTCCAATCAGAGTCATAACTCACAAAATAAATAATGATCCGCGGCGAACCCCCACAATCGTCACATTAAAGTTGCAAGCATACAGACACGAATTCAATGCACTCAGATTCGGGATCAGATGAGAACTTGATAGAGGTGCAGGTGCGGGGTTTTTCTTTGTTGACAAGAAAGATGGTTCTCTGCGTCCATGTATCGACTACAGTCCACTGAATGCTATAACAATTAAGAACCGATACCCTCTCCCTTTGATGTCAACTGCGTTTGAACACCTCGAGGGGGCGCGAATTTTCACAAAGCTCGACCTGCGAAACTCATACCATCTGGTCAGAATCCGAGAGGGTGACGAGTGGAAGACAGGGTTCAACACACCATCTGGTCATTTCGAATACCTTGTAATGCCATTTGGGCTTGTTAATGCTCCAGCAGTTTTTCAGAACATGATGAACACTGTATTACGAGATTACCTAAACCGCTTTGTTTCGTATATTTGGATGACATCTTGATATATTCCCAGTCTCCCGGCGAACAAATTCACCATGTCACGCAAGTTCTCTGAACCCTGTTAGAAAACAAGCTGTATGTGAAGCCAGAAAAGAGCGAGTTCCATGTACACACAGTCAGTTTTCTTGGTCACATAATTTCACCTGGCAAAATGGAAATGGACCCCTCTAAAGTGAGCGCAGTTCGGGATTGGCCCGTGCCCAACAATAGGAGGAAGGTGCAGCAATTCCTGGGTTTTGCTAATTTTTATAGGAAGCTTATCAGTAATTTCAGCACCGTAGCATCCCCACTGCATGCTCATGTCGCTAACTGCACCATTCAGATGGATGCCGCTCAATCCCAGGCAGGCTGTTTCAAGCCGCCGTCAGTGGCATTGATTTAGTCTTTCCATATCCAGTTTTATTTTGGTAGGTTACTTTGTGTTCACTTAAGTCAGCTTTGTCTTCCTCCCCTAATCACCTGAGTGCCTACACCTGTTCCCCATCAGCTGTACTCCTTAAATACTTTTCTTGTTTGTTGTCCTTTGCCAGTGCGTTTTCAATGTTTTGGAGATCAGTAGGCCATCACGTCACCACCATCCTTCAAGATAAGTTTTTGCCATTGCCTGTTTTGTGTTGTACTTTGAAGCCTGTTTTTACAGTTCCTTTTGTGAATTAAATACTTTTTGGACATTGCAATCCTCTCTTCTCGTGCATTTGAGTTCAGCCGTGTGTGCCCCGCCGTGACATTTAGCAATTTAAAAATAAATAAATATACTTCACTCGACCCCGGACGATAATGGATGGATGGATGGACATTTAAACTAAGGCAGCACAGAAGAAGGCTAAAATCTTTATAATCATTATAGCCATTTCTCCCTGTTTTGTTTTAGTTACTCTGCGTTCGTCAAGTGACACAGGAGCTAGGGGTATAACAACACATTGATAATCGAAAAAACATTGACATCTTAGCTTCTTTGGAGTGTCCTATTCACCCATCTTAACATGTGAACTGCTAGCGTATGATCATGTTCTGTATTTGATGATGTGTGTGGATAAACTGAAACTGACATTTTTAGGTAGGCCGTATTCTGGTGACTGATTCTGAAAAACAAATAATATAACACTAAAATTTGATAAAGGGGCTTTGAATCGAAGTGAATTGTGGCAGACTGTAAAAGTGGCAAATATCGTATAGTTGTCCAAAGAATCAATGTAGTATGAAAATATATAGAGTGGGGAGAACAAGTATTTGATACACTGCCAATGGGAAAACCCATTGGCATTGTATCAAATACTTGTTCTCCCCACAGTATTTACACCCCTAGTAAATAGAGGTGGGAATCTTGGGGCACCTAACAATTCGATTACAATTACGATTCAGAGGCTACGATTCGATTATAAATCGATTATTGCAGCATCCCCTCCCCTCAGCTAATAGCTGCTTTTAATGTTTCGTACATGAGTTACAAAAATTGTATAAAAATCCTCTCCGGCTTCAATAAGCTACTATTTCACTATCAAGTTAACAGTTCAAAACAGTGTATAAAATACTAAAGTCCCCATTCTGTATCAGCAGCTTTAAACTACATTCAATTAATTTGTTGTGAATCAACCATTAAAGTTGTTAAAATTGCTCCCGTTTTTCCATAATTTCCATTCTGTCTACTTTCGACGTGTAAGTTATGAAACTGCTTCATCATTTAAAGATAGATTCAAGTCAAGATTTTGCCGATTTGGGAGTATTTTAGATAAAAAGTTAATTAGGTTCGCTCGGAAGGTTCGTTACAACAGCCTTTCAGAGAAGTCTACTGCTTTAAGATGGCGGCTGTTTAATAACGCCGGCAAGTCTGTCATTTTACATCTAGTTCTCTTTAGATGTGCTAACGCCGCTAAGTCCGTCATTTCGCAAATACATACATAAGATATCTACCGTAGCATTATGTGGACGTAGTTTGTACCAACGTGGGCGTTGTTTGAAGCGGCTGTCAGCCGCAGTCAGGTACTATTGTTTTTTTAATCAAGCGGCATACATTGTCGGTCCGTTCCTCATTGCGTCAAGAAGACCGCACTGACTGTGTTTTATTTCCGCTTTGTCATATTTCAATAATCGGAATTTGGATGTTTGTGAATCGTTCTCAAATCTTCCACGACTGAATCGCGAATAATCTAAGAAACGGATATTTCGCACGCCTCTACTACTAAAAGTGTCCATTTACTAATGATGTCAAACTGTCAAGTATTGCCACCCATGAACGTGTGAAATCATGGTAAAACAGACTCCAGCGGTGATTCTCAAAGTGTGACGGACGTACCATAGTGGTACAGTGATTCACACTATGGTACACTCACTCACTTTCATGGTACATAAATAAATCAAAGCCAAAATAAAAGTAAGAACACTGTTTAGTGTTTAGGGACATTTTTATCAAGAACACATTTTTGCTCATAAGATGGTGACTCTATTCTTTAAATTACAAATGTTTTTCATGCATAGAGATGACTTTGTTGTTGTTTAATTGCTCTTCATTTCTTTTCTTGCAGTAATTTAACCATACCGTAGAATTGGGCTAACAAAATTGAAGCTCTGAACTCTGAAGCTTGTGTCAGTTTAATTACCCTCCTTTTCGACTGATGGTGTCAGAGCTTGCAAACGTTAACCGTCACATGACTGATTAATTAAGAAGCTTCATTCGTTCGAAACTGCTTCCGACAGATTTTGCTTGAGACTGACAGCTCCGCCACCATGAGTCGGCACGCGGCGGTTTACTAGAATTTAAAATGACAAAGGCTGGTATTGTACGCTCATTCCAATAAACACAAAATAAAATTTAAAAAAAAAAAAAAAAAAAAAATACACGTTATTTTTTTTTATGTACATTAGAATGAAGCATATATAGAACATACATATACTATGACAGAACTCGGGTGCTGGTGCAGCTCAACAGGTTAACTTACCGAAGCGTTCCAATGGCAACTTACTTTTGCCACTCATTTGGGTTGAGGATCGAATCCAGTCATAAAGAAATGGCTTTTTGTTTGTTGTCCAATTATACGCTATACAAAAAGAGACACCTGACAATCGGCTCTGTACAAGTAAATCTACATACTATCTTTTCAAGAGTTTTTATCACTGTTGTCCTGATTAAATATTTTTGCACCCGAGTTAGAGTCGGAGTCACCTGATTTTGAGGATCTGCAGCTGCAGGGTGCCAATCTGATGCCACAGCAATTTATTACCTCGTAAGGCTAATCGGAATGGAAGATGAATGAATTTATTACAAAACATACATTTTTAGTTTCTTTTGCCAGTATACTTGTACATCTTGATTATTTTGTTGCCATTTAGCAACCCAAAAAAAATTTCAAACCCTGTCTTTTTCACACTGATCTTCTTAAAGTGTTTTGTGGTACAAAACATTTTTTTTTTTTTTTTTTTTTTTGATGAATGTACATCTGATTTTGTTGCTTTGTAGCATGCTATGTTATGTTCCAGTTTGAAACATCAAGGTTTGTGTAAGTGTTTTGGTCAAATTATGCAGGGCAGTGTAATTTTATTCGACCATGAAATTTCGCTGTTCCTTCTCGCAGTGAAACCCCGAAGGTTCGGAACGTAGTATGCCTTGGTGATTTTTGGTTGGTAATTTTATTTGGGTGATTTTTACCACTTTTTTTTTATAGGTTTGTTCTTTTTAATTATTACAGCTTTACTTAAGTGTAATTTAAAATTTTACATTTAAAATTTAAATTTGTTCTTGAGAAAGTACTTTTTTTTCTAATATTACAATTTATGGAATAAAACCTCAGTCATATTTTTTATTTAAATTTAGACCTCCTACACGCCTCTGTAGTCATTTTGGTTGTACTTGGAGCTTTTACTTACCTTCCATCGTGAGATTATGGTCCCCATGGCGCCTCCTTTTTGATTTTTGTTGGCTCACTGTGGAACTAAAAAAAATAAAATCCTGTTACAGCTAATTGCAATAAATTCAGCATGTAATCCTTCAACAGGATAATGCATACTGCTTATGTATTTAACCACCACCACATGCCCATGACGTCACTGAAAGAAAAGCTGAACACAATTGACTGTTTTGTTGGGCGTTTAAAAGGAGTGAAACTAGGAATCCGAGTACAAAACTATTAACTCAGTTACTCAGCAAAATTGAACGCTTGGTTCTGTGCCAAAACCTAAAACCACAAGCATCTCCTGGTTGTCTTAACAACGCCACACTCTTGCTTTCAAATAACAGCAGATACTCACTAATTTGCAACTGGCTAAACGCCGGGGTGGCCCTATCCTGTTATCCATATAAAAATATATATATATATATCCACATTACCACCCGCTAGATAATTCATGAACACAGGAAGGAGATCAACTCCTTGGCAACACTTTGAATCAAAACTCTTGTTTGCTAATTTAGCCGCTGAGCTTCCACAACAACAATAGTCATGAAGGGAAACGGGAGTAATTTGAAACTAATGTCGCTTTAAATGTTATTTACTCACATTCAGTAGTCCTGCAATTAGTTGTTCATTTCGTCAAAGACAGTGTTGAAAAACAAAAAAAGTAGACTTTACGAGCTAACGTTCTCCGTGACAGAACGAATAGATATGCGGGTTCGCCGGTGCGGAATGATGACGATTCCGCAAATGGGCGCGTAAACCAATACCCAGACTCCTTTGCGTTGTAGTTTGTTCCTTCTCAAATAGGATTTCTACAAGCAACCATCGTTTTTGTAAAGATTAATTCCATATATGTATATTCGTAACCATATTGATGCATTCTTGATACTACAATTATTCGTTAGAATTTGGTTTTGCGTGACTGAACAATTTGACAGAAGTATGATGGCGCGGAGTGATGACTTTTAGAAAAGGACAGAGTGGTGTCACTCGATTCACTTATTCACTACCCAGGCCAGGACAACGGGTATTACAAAAAGAGGGGGCTAGATGCGTAATGCGCTCTATGAGCCAATAGGGATGGCCGTCATTGTTTATCGGCCATTTTGTGTCAGTGCCATTCGATAAACATAACATTATAGTAGTAAGAATACTATATTGTGGTTATTAATGCTTAATATTCCACCGATTTCCAAAAGGTTTGATTTTTCATCGGCATTAGAGATGCAGTTAAACAGCGTACTTAAAAATAATTATATTTATTTTTACCATACATCCTAATTGCTATGAACCAAAACATGATGATGTGTCAAGATTTCCTCGAGTTTTTTAGTGGAGGAAATCACTCACCTAAGGTTCGCTCAATGGCAAAAGAGCATGCTAGAGAAGTCTAGAGTAGTAGAGACTCCGACCTTTTGCATCGAGCTGTGTGTGATATGTATGTCAAATGCCCTTTGCAATGTAGTTTTTTTTTCTTCCGCAAACCAAAACGTTTTTTCAGCACCCAGTCGTTGTCTTTTTCGTCAAATATGAAGCATGCGCGGTGTATTAGTGAACAAACAAAGCATAACGTGGTGTCACAGGCATTTAAATTAGCATGCCGCCACATTTAAACAACCTCAAATTTGATTTACCCAGATTTGGCTTTTTAATCGACGCTTAACGTCCACATAATAGTGAGAAAACTGTATATGACAGCAGACTGGCAGGTAAATTTCAATGTTTTAAAGTGAACCTTTTCATCGCTAGCTGGCGCTATTCGACTATTTCATTCGTACAGCATAACCCGGCCACATAATAAGGTGATTTCAAGATTCATCATAACTTCATGACCGCAAGCCATTTCATACAGCATGTCCATAAGCGTATTTCACCCACTAATGGAGGCGTTGTAACACACGTTTCATTGTCTTAGGAGATTAAAATTCATAGCAGAACCACCTTCTTCCATAAAACCTATAATGGCGCGTCCTCCCGGGTGTTTTTGGTGTTAAAGTGACACCGCTTTGCTAGCAAATCATCCCCAAAAGACACTAATTGATGCCACGCACACGCAGGATACGTGCACGGCGTGGCGTTCATAAGGTGTGTGGAATCTGATCGTGAATGAATGCGTGCATGCATGACGATGCGCGTGGCCTTCAGCTCTTTAACTACGGCGGCACGCTGAAGAATTATGGACGTCATAAAAAAGAAAAGCCTCAGACACTCACACGCGGTTGTGTTGCATCAAATTCACCTAACCCAAACTCCGACTTGTTTTAATCCCATAACACACACGCACACACAAACCCGCTTCACTGAGCTGTAATAAAGCAGCAGACCTCAGCCAAGGCCGTTCAGTTCGGATGCAAATCAGCATATATTTGCACATAACTATTACGCATGTAAAAAAAAAAAAATATGCGCGCAGATCCTCATTATTTCAGCAAAGACATTAAAGTGCACGCCGCCGTAGCTCCCCTTTATGGTCCTTGTAGTTGCTGAATTAAGAGCAGCCCGCCATGAAGACATATTTTACACCCGGCAACATGCACGGACACTTTGGCTCTCATTTGCATAAGGAGGCTGCGTGATAAGAACCAGAGACATCAAGAAACTTGATGAGGAAAATAATATATATGCATATGTATTGCAATCCGAATCTTAAAAAAGACATGAAAACATGTACATACCAAGGGCGTAGGTTTGGTCTCAACATTGGTAGGAACGATGTAACAGCATAAGCTGCATGTACACTTTTTGCTGGGGACGGGACATTAATAAGATCAAACAGATTCAATGAACGGGGGGTCAGGGTTACATTTCTCACGAATATGAACCTAATTAATCGATAGGTAATATCAATGCTAAATAAATCTGCAATGATTTACACACATAAGTGGAGTTTAAGGGGGGGCTAGGTCCCCCTTGGTGGCCAAAATTTGTATTTTTCAAATGATTTTTCCTTTGATTGAATTTTTTTTTTTTTTTTTTTTTTAATTGAAGCAACTTTTGGGGGGATTGAATGATTTAGACACAAATGTCCAACCCATAATATGGTCCAAACACAAAAAGGATTGCTAAAATCAAAGAAAACTTTTGTAATGAAAAATTAAGTGTTCGAATGCAAATTTTTGAGCCTCAAAATATTTTTTCGCTTTCAAAAACTTTTTTTATGACTGAAATTGTTGAAGGGATTTTTCTTTTGAAAATATTTTTTTTGTCTGAAGCAACTTAATTTTTTGATTGAATAATAAAGACACAAATGTCCTTGCCAAAATGTGGCCAAACACAAAACAGCATTACTTAAATAAAAAATAAAAATAAAAAAAACGACTTAAATAAAAAAAAATAAATAAATAAAAATAGCTTTCAAATGCATTTTTTGGTGTTTCAAATTTATTTTTGCATTCAAACACATTTTTTTGGATTGAAGTGACTTTTTTTATTGAAAATATATGTTTTGATTGAGGCAACTTTTTGTTTTGATTGAAGCATTTTTTTTTATTTTTTTTTTGATCGAATAATGAAGACACAAATCTACCTCCATATGGCTCCGCCCAGGGGATACAATTTGTGACTGAGGTAACTACATTGGCACGACACCGGCAGGCGTACCATATTCAATGAATGATGATCTTGGTGAAGAGTATAGCTGTCCCGCCAGCAGCCTGATTTAGAATTCCCCTCGATTAATGGGAAACAAAAAAACGCTCATTTTCAACTTATTCTTGCAAGTTAACTTTATTGCTGACACTGCGTTTGGGGTCATCAACATGTTGTGAGCCCCCCCTCCCAAAAAAGTCAAACTCCGCCTATGCTTATACTAAATTTCTTGTGTAAAGCATTCGATTCAAACCTTTGTTTTCAAAAAACTACTAAGGAAACATTTTAAAAACTTCCAGAATAAATGTATGGATTTTATTTGCACATTTAAATTTAAATTACAAAATTTAAAGCAACATTTGAACATAACTTAAATTATATTAACATGCACAATAAATACAAACTTTTTAATCATCTCTCAACTACACAGGAATTAAAAAAAAAAAAAAACATTTGTCGTCGGGTAATAAACATTTGTCGTAAGGTAATTTATTTTATTATCTTTTTTTTTTATATCATTATTTTTTTGGGGGGGGGGGGTACTGCTTAACCTATACATGGAACTACATGTTTACCTCGATTATGCAGTTAATTTATAAGATTATCTGAAATAATGTCTGCATTGGCTACAACAAAAAATATTTAAATAATGTAATAGATAAAAACATTTTCATTCATCAGTGGGGAGAAAATCCGCTCTCCCTTTGTTTTTAGAAGAAAAAGGTTCTCACTCCAGAAGTCTTTGAAAAGTTTACTTATGATCACAAGGAGAACGTCAATCACACACAGAATACAACGATGCTCTGACGTGGCAGAGCTCAGAGGACTGTTGTCATACTGTAAGGCAGGGTTAACTGGTAAAAACAATGGTTATATGATTATAAGAAAAAACATGTCATATCACAAAGCGTAGACGGGCGGCAAGGCAGTGCTTCACCAATTAAATGTTACATTGTATCGTTGCCCTTGAGAGTGCCTGCCTGCCCTCCCTCGCTTCAGGATGTAGACAGCTTTGCTTTGACTTTTGACTCTGAATTTTAGATAACACTTGTCCAATAATAAAGCCTAAGCTATACATAAACATTTCAGAAGCATATGTTGGGAAGCAATTCCTCGACAATAAATAAATCCACTAATAGCTATTTCAAGTCAGAACATGCTCCAGCCTTCTTTCCTTCTAAACAAGGCCGTTTACAATATGAAAAGCAGTAGCAGCAAGTGTTTTTTTTTTTTTTACTGTCAACAGTTTCCTGTGAAACGCAGAAACAGCTTCTTGTTCACATTTTTCTGGTTCTATTGTTTCCAGCAGAGTTCACTGTATACATTTCTCACAGTTTAATTCACGTTAACAGTGGAAAAAACATACAAGAGGACACTTCTCTCTAAGCAGCTTGCGACTTGATTTTTGCAGTTTAGCACGTTCACACAGTTTAATGTTATGCTAACTCTGATGCAGGTCGGACTTTCAGTAGCAAAATCTGTGGACAAGACAATCTAAATTACCTATTGAAATGAACTCATTATACAGTGCCTTGCGAATGTATTTGGCCCCTTGAACTTTTCAGCCTTTCGCCACATTTCAGCCTTCAAACATAAAGATATAAAATTTTAATTTTTTGTCAGGAATCAACAACAATTGGGACACAATCGTGAAGTGGAATAAAATTTATTGGCTATTTCATACTTTTTTAACAAATAAAAACCTGAAAAGTAGGGAGTGCAATATTATTCAGTCTCCTTGTATTAATACTCTTGTAGACGTTTCACCGATGTATGACATTTTGGGAAACGTGTCTATACATAAGAGCTTTCATTTGCTGCACTCGGACTTGTCGATGTCTCGAGCATTGCCTTGACGTTGGGAAGCGGGGGTGAAGTTTTTTGTAAGCAGTTGTGTCTGTATTTGTTTACTTTGCAGCATTGTTGTGCGATCTTTATCGTTATTGTGTTTTAATTTCTCGTTGTGTGTTCATAGTTTGACGGTGACAAATAAATAATAATGTCAGCTGTGTGACGAACTATAGTGTGGTCGATGTTTCCGAAGGGGAGTAAACTGCAGCTGGATTTTGTAATGAGGTAATGGGGTTGTAATAGGGTGGTGTGGTTCCGTGGTAGAGTAGTTGTCCCCCAATCCAGAGGTTGTGGGTTCGATTCTCTGCCTTGATGAACTCACCTAAGTATCCTTGAGCAAGATACTGAACCCCACATTGCTCCTGGTGCTGCGTCACCAGTAGGTGGATGGCAGTGTAGTGTAAAGCGCTTTGAGAGCCTTGAAAGGTTGAAAAGCGCTATACAAGTATAACACCATTTACCAAGACTGAGCCTATTTTTCACTTTTTATAATGTATATGTACCATCTCCTCTGTTGAATCACTTTTCCTCGCGTGCAAAGACAAGGAGATTTAGTTGCTAAAGGAGTGTTATCATGTAATGTAACACTAAAGTTAATGGTAACCCATAGACATCATTTTTGCCGGTTTAGCTCGGCCATGCACTGCGAAACTCCTTCAAGCAGGGGGCCGGCCACATCAAGAGGAGCTATTCACAAACACACGCACGCAGCGAACTAACGGTGGATTTTGGTTCAAAAAGTAAAAAAGCTGTACCACATACAAACAGGAAGGATTTTCTCAGGAGTGATTTGTTCGAGGATTCCAAGGTAATCATGATATTTTTCGTACCGTACGTGCATTTTGAAACGCTGTGAAAAAAATGGAGAAATTAGCCGCTAAGGCATTGGCATCATAGTTCGCAATATTTACGTAAAATAAATGCTACCTGCACGTTTTTTTATCTTTTGACGAAGAATTGAGACTGTATTACATCCATATCTATAAAAAAAATTCAGGGATTTAAGCATTTATTCAAAAAAATTTCAACGTAAAAAGCTCTTTGTTGTGGTAAGGCAGCGCCACATTGAACTTATAGACGAGACACACATTCGACATATTTACGTGAAGTAAATGCTACCTGCACGGTTTCCTTTGCTTTTAACCAAGAATCGAGACTTTTTTTTACATCCATATCTATGAAGAATTCAGGGATTTAGGCATTTATTCACAAGAATATCAACGTAAAAAGCTCTGTTGTGGTAAGGCAGCGCCACAGTGAACTTAAGACAAGCCGCACATTTGACATTCATTCATATTTATGTAAAATAAATGCTACCTGGACGGTTTTTGTTTTTTTTGTTTTTTTGTTGTTGTTGTTGTTGTTTTTTTTGTTTTTTTTCTTTTAACCAAGAATCAAGACTGTTTTACATCCATATCTATGAAGAATTCAGGGATTTAAGCATTTTTTCACAATAATTTTCAATGACAAGAGATCTGTGTCTGTGATTCTACTCGGTCAGCTTTGACGGCCTCGCCAACAATGCAGGCCCCCTATTTATTGGCCCTCAATTACATTATGAATTCTATGGGTAACCCAATGAGCTAACGCTACATTTGAATGAAACATTAGGATTGTGACTTTATTTAACAATGCAAATATATGTAAATGTTGATAAAGAGTTTTTCAGCAACAGTTCTAGGAAAGGTAGATTACATAGTGCTGTGCTAGCAGTCGACTGTTTGGACTAGCAAACTTCCAAATTCCACTCGGTCCACCGTGCTGCGTTCAGCTGCGTTCCGAACGACGCAACAAATACGTAATCAATACAGGGTGGTCCACGTGATCCGCTTAGCTCCGATCCGGATCAGCCGGTTTCCGGCATCTCTGGTCCGTCAAAACTAAAATGCGGCCAAGGTCTATTTTCTGGTCTGTCAACCTGCAGCCGAATCAAGCCCTGCCCTTTAGCACCCACCAAACAGCGCTACACTGGTATCAAAAGTGGGATGTAGGATGGCGACCACGATTGAGGAGAAACCAGGTGGTCGTCCTTCACCAAGACCGGCTCACCCCCTATCAACTCCCACCATCTGCATGGATGGAAGCCAGGCTGGAGGAATAGACTGAGGACCCTTGGACGCCTCCAACGCCGGCTGGAAGAGAATGTGCTCGCCGGTGGCGCAGACTTCCATGCCATTTGCAGGATTACATTCTGGAAGCTGCGGTTGCCGAGGACAATTGACCGGCTAGGTGGAGACTGTGTATTATAACTAGGAAAACTGTCTGCTACAAAATGATGTGTCAGTGTGACCCTCCTATTGTTGCAATGCGACGCTCCCATTGGTGGGTTACTGACATCACGACTGAGTGCAGAGAAAAATAAACAGTAAAAAGTGAGCTAGACTTCTGTGCTGATTTACTGAAGCTAATTTCCGCTGCCAAATCTTGCAAGTGGTACACTATGTTTGTGTGTGTGCGTGTGTGGGGGTGGGAGTGTGGGGGGCAGGGGGGGGGTGTTCAGTCTGCGGGTTGTTGTGTGCTTTTGTGTGTTTTGAACAGAATTTAACTGTAGCTAAACTGTACTATTGGCCTTTTTCGCATTTTTGGGCCATATACTGTAGGTGCGTTTTTTTTTTTTCTAAAAATACTGTCACAATTATGAACTTTGTGTTGATCTGATTACATGGTCTCTTCCATTTTGCGCGTTTGTGTCTAGAGACCCCGGGTGTACGGACGGCATGAAAGACGTGTGCAGTGGGCACTGGACATCACAGACGGTCTGCATCGGAGCTGAGCGCAGAGCACACGGATCGAGTGGAATTCCAAGGTAAGTAACCACGCACCAATCAAGTTAAGCTAAAACAACTTGGCAATTGCTTAACCCTTTAAGGCAGGGGTCCCCAAACCGGTCCTCGAGGGCCACTGTAGGTCCCGGTTTTTGTTCATACCGATCAAGCACAGACCTTTTAACCAATGTGGTTTCTACTAAAACAAGCAGCACCTGACTGCAATCAACTGTTTACACTTATAAAACACCAGATTGGTGAAAAGGTGTGGTCTCTTTTTGCTGGAGTGAAATCCTGCACCCACTATGGCCCTACGTGGAATATTTTGGAGACCACTGCTTTAAGGCCTGAGCCTATTTTGTCCGATTTTGAACGAACGATTTTGAAACTTGATAATATTTATTCAACTTGTTAGGATAAACATTCAACAGACAAAAAGAGACTGAATAGTTTCATATTTGATAAGTCAACAGAAACAGCAGGTATTGTCATAGCCGTTTTTGGCCTTTCTGCATGCAATGGTCAAAACAGGTTATATACAGTATACCAACAGTGCAAAATAGTGAATATATGTAATACTTACAATCTAACACAAAAAGCGTTAGGAGGATATCTCTTTGTGAAGGTTAGGTATTGCACCCATCTTATCAAAGCATTATACATACAATCAAGTTTCTCGAATGCACACATCTATATACAAATTGAAAAGATTAATTGTAAAAAAAATATATAACATTGAAAAAAAGTATTTTAAAAAATGTTTTCCATATACCAGTTCAGTTTAATTTTTCAGACATGCCTCTCAGTTTCTTCCTGGAACAAGACACAGGGCTACGTCACACAGCCCCCACTTTCAGGGGGTGTTCTCCTCCTTTGCGCACTGCTGTCACTCTCCTCACTTGCTCACTCAACTGAAGAATACCACGACACATCTGGCCCGTCCTCTTCCTCGAGTTCACGAAATAACGCAATTGCTTGCGCCAAATTTAGTTTTCGATTCATTCCGCACCTTGCACAAAGTCGCTCGCTCAATCCAACCGGCTGTCGCTCACTACCTCACCGCCTTCTCTTTAGATGGCGCCTCACCCAGCAATATATATTTAAGTTTTCGGATGACGTCCTTCCTTTGTGATCTCACAATGGCTCCTGTAATATGTGGTTTTTCGTTGTGCTTTCAGTTTTGAAAAAGGACAAGAAATTATGGACATAAACATTAAAACGCTACATGGACCATGTGTTTATTTATGAGAGCAAAAAAAACGATAAAACTCAGATGGCGTTATCTCCCGTTTTACTTGGTCGATTGACTTCAAGTAAGAACCTCAACTTACACGCATTCAATTGAGACCAACCGGCGGCACGTGGGTGATGTAATTACAGCGTGACGAGTCTCCAAAGATGATATGCGCGCAGAATGCGTCAACATATGCGTAAATGAGTCGCCTCTGACACGTCATTTTAAAGGTTTAATGAAAACAAATGGTTAAAATTTATTGTAAACCTATGATGATCTTTAATGAGACTATTGACTAATGCATTGGTTCCCCAAACTGGTCCTCAAGGGCCACTGTGGGTCCTGGTTTCTGTTCCTACCGATCGAGCACAGACTGTTTAACCAATGAGGTTTTTGCTGAAACAATCAGCACCTGGTTACAATTAACTGATTACACTTGTAAAACACCCGATTGGTGCAACGGTCTCATCTTGTTTTGTTGGAAAGAAATCCTGCACCCACTGCGGCCTTATGTGGAATAGTTCTGTCACCAATGGACTAATGTGAGTAGATTTATGTACATCGCCTTCTAGTTGTGGCCACCATTACTGGGGTGTTGATACACCTTAGTAGCAGCCCAGCGTCAGTTCATGTATACAGTAATGCCAGCTGCTGCTGGCTGTGTACTGCAGGCAGCACACCTCAAGCAATGGCGGACGGGATACTACCGGTCATTTTGCTCAGATTACTCAATAGAAATGAGAATTACATTCAGAATATTTATTGTCATTGTTAAAAAAGCACAATGAAACTTTGTTTTTGAGCATCCACACTACTAAGTTGATAAAGTGCAAAACCCTTAAGTACCAAGTGTAAACATTGACACAGTGCTGGACATAAGTACAACAAAGATTCAGCAGCAGCATAAAGTCATGTCAGTGCTAAAGTGCAGAGCAAAATATACCACATAATAACAGTTATAAATCAGTGCAACAACCAGATCAGTTAATCAGGTATACTGGTCATCAACCATTGGGGAAGGGTCAGGGAGGAGGAAGTAGTGAGTAGTGACATACTGCACCAATGCAAACCAGTTCAGAGTTATTGAATTGAATTAACTGAATATAGAATGAATGCTGGTATGTACAGTGTATCACAGTAGTGAGTACACCCCTCGCATTTCTGCAGATATTTAAGTTTATCTTTTCATGGGACAACACTGACAAAATGACACTTTGACACAATGAAAAGTAGTCTGTGTGCAGCTTATATAATAGAGTTAATTTATTTTCCCCTCAAAATAACTCAAAATATGGCCATTAATATCCAAACCCCTGGCAACAAAAGTGAGTACACCGCATGGGAACTACGTACATCCCTAAATGTCCAAATTGAGTACTGCTTGTCATTTTCCCTCCAAAATGTCATGTGACTCGTTACCGGAGTGCTGTCAGCATTACTGTAGAGATTGAAGAGGTGGGGGGTCAGCCTGTTAGTGCTCAGACCATACGGCGTACTCTACATCAAATGGGTGTGCATGGCTGTCACCCCAGGAGGAAGCCTCTTCTGAAGACAGTACACAAGAAAGCCCGCAAACAGCTTGCTGAAGACATGTCAACAAAGCGCCTGGATTACTGTAACCATGTCCTATAGTCTGATGAGATGAAGATTAATTTGTTTGGTTTCGATGGTCTCAAGCATGTGTCACGGCGACGAGGTGAGGAGTACAAACATAAGTGTGTCATGCCTACAGTCAAGCATGGTGGTGGGAATGACCCCCCCCACCCACCTCTTTAATCTCTGCAGCAATGCTGACAGCACTCCTGTAACGAGTCACATGACATTTTGGAGGGAAAATGACAAGCAGTACTCAATTTGGACATTTAGGGATGTACGTAGTTCCCATGCGGCGTACTCACTTTTGTTGCCTGGGGTTTAGATATTAATGGCTATATTTTGAGTTATTTTGAGGGGACAATAAATTAACTCTATTATGTAAGCTGCATGCAGACTACTTTCCATTGTGTCAAAGTGTCATTTTGTCAGTGTTGTCAAATGAAAAAAATATACTTAAATATCTGCACAAATGCGAGGGGTGCACTCACTTTTGTGATACACTGTAGTTACATGTAATTTTCAATCGTTAGACGCACGGCCAAGACACTGATAAGGATACAACATGGGGCAAAGAAGAAATGTGTGAAAGTAAAGGAAGCTTGCTTCTCTGATTTTCCTCATTCTGGTAAGGTTTGTTTGATGGA
The DNA here is from genome assembly GCF_030265065.1 of Corythoichthys intestinalis. NCBI lineage: Eukaryota > Metazoa > Chordata > Actinopteri > Syngnathiformes > Syngnathidae > Corythoichthys > Corythoichthys intestinalis. The sequence goes on from NC_080404.1 coordinate 35,847,440, forward strand.
AAAAAATGAGGAAGAGCAATTATCTTGTCAGTAAGTGCTGGTTGTCTGACTATACTTCATGAGAAGACGACCAGACGACACAACACTGATCGTCACAGATGATCATGGTGTAGCAGTGGATGTCTTTTTAGAACGTGTAGCCAAAGAAATCTGTTTTGTCATCTATACTGTTGATGGAATACGGCATTTAGTCATTTTTTGAATAAAAGTATAATAAATATTCATATTGTTTTTATACACGCAACATTTCTTCTAAACAGGAACACTTTTATGACAGGCAAAGCAACAAAGGCTTTCTTGGCATCTGGAGACTGCAGCACCATTCCGGAACAGCATCTCCAGTCTCCATTCCTGAAAAAAGTTCTGCTAACAACTTCAAGAATGACCACAGATTGCCAGTGAACGGGAGATGACTGTATGGACTCCATCCCTCTTCTCCACCACACAACAGTCATTTGAGAAGATGAAACATTCCAGTACCATCAGCAAATTCTGCACGATCAACAGCACTCAATTGCTACACAAAAACGTCAAGTGTTTTGATGCCCAAATTTCATATGAATGTGATTTTATGTTGTGGTCAGAAAATTTGTATAATCTAAATTACCTAAATGGTCAAAATGTACAATAAAGACCGTGTTCCAAAATTACATACCTCAGTTTTTTTTCCCCACAATATTAATACCAATAACGACTAATGTCGGATTCTTAACTCCAAAAAGGGTTGAACTGAATATATTTTTATTGTGCCCGCATAACTCTAAGAAAAGGATTGAATTAATTACAATTTAAGTGTTCCTGCTTATAACTCTAAAAAAGGATTATACAGTATTAAATACATTTTAGTGTTCCTGCAAACGCCAAAAGGCGTTCAAGGAACTATATTTTTAACTCAGAAAAAGGGGTTTAAGATCATAAAAAATATTTTTCCTTGGGTCTGTAATTTATGCAGTGGTCACGCATCTACACACAAATTGAGGGAACTCAAAGTTTATTCCAAAACCCCAAATTTGCTGTTGTTTTAATGTAATGAATTCTTAACAAACATCTATTGTTTATAGTTAATAATTTGAATATTAATCATAAAAATATTGTTGACATTTCACTTGTTGCAGAATATTATTTCCAACACTCAGACTAAATAAATTAATAAACAATTTAATACGAAATTACTTTATTAATTGTTTAATAGATTTCACATGGTTCTTAATTGTTTTTCACATGCAAACATTTTTCATATCGTGATAATTCAACTCACACTTGGCCAGAAATGGTGAAATACTGTTAAACAATCTTTAATGAGACTATAAAAATGAGAATTAATTGAATAAGGAATGAATGCTGGCATGTGTTTGCTTCTGAACGCTTATAAATGTTGGTCGTTATTTAAAATTACCACCAATAAAAATAAACACTTGGAACGGCCGGGAAATTCCTAGGGCCACACAACTCAAACAATTGGCGTCCAACAATCTTTAATGAAAGGCAATGTGTGTTTCCGTGTGTTCGAGCGTGTGGGTGTCTGTTTTGGGGAGACGTTTTACAGTTCGCCATTTGCTATGTGAATGCCTTGTAAAGTGTCTGCTGCACAGTTTGGTTCAAAGTCACTTTCGTGCGAAGGGTATAGAGAAGATGGGGGCCGTTGGCGAAGGGTGTGTGGAAGTGTCGTTTATTGGATTTGGCTGTCTGTTGTCTTAATAAAGACGAGACAACAGCACATGGAGACATACACACACACTGGGTGATATGTGGTAAGTCTGCAAAAGACATTACAAAAAATATATAATACAATTAACGTGCATGTAAAATCTACAACCAATTTCGACATGTTTTCTATATTTTCGTATTTATTATGTGTATTTCTTAAGTCATTCGAGCTTTTCTGTTTGTCGACCACTTTCGATTTTCCACAAATAAATGCTCTATACACCACAATATTTTGGATTTTTTTCATGTTGTTGGAAAAGAAATAAAAATAATTTCTTCAGTTTGTTCAATAAATTGTGCGTAGAGAAGTGATCATTTTGCTGTGCTGTCGTATTTTTCCTAGTGTTGTTTGGTGTTCATATACTGTTGCCGTGCTAAGTTTTAGACGGGAAAAATCAACAGATAATGAATATTGACCATAACAATCGTAACAATGCTGATTAATGTAATTTAAACATGACTATACATTTACAAGGACATCTCAAAAAGCTTTGCAGGGAGAAAGTGAGTATAGAAAATAATATTTAGAATTCAAATTATTATTTATAATAGAAACATCACACTAAATACTGCTTTATGCGTGCATTGGAGCAATTTTAGGGCGGTAGGTATTTAATTGATTCAATTGTGATTATAATTTTAAATTGTATCTTTTTTATTTGTTTGTATTATCTTCTTTGACATCATCCTGAATATGAAATTATTTTTGTCCCGCACGTCCTTCGTTGCAAGGTCTCCTAATTATTGTTGTTTTATTCTCATTGTTTTTCATCTTTTTATTTGTGCAGGTCACGCAGAAGATGAGCGATCCAACAGTCAAGTCCAGATAAGCTTTCGCATCGATTTGGGCCCAAGTAGAGCTGCGGGGAAGCTCGAAAGAATGCACGCAAACCCTGCAACACCATTAAAAGTACTCACAGATTTTCAACATATAATAAATAAACGCGCGATGAATGCTCTGGCATCGTTGTGTGCACTTTTTTCCAGTACGGCCCAGAGAACCATGCATCTCAATTTTGACTCTCGGATGCCATGACAACGATTGACGTCCTAGCCATTTGAATGGGCTGCCAGCGAATGATCGCTGCCCTCAACGGATTGGCCGTCTATCACCGTCAATGGCGGTGAACGAGTTTACATAGCACCATGTGCCACAGCACATGCATTCGAATACAAAAATGTTCCTAATATTTTGCCTTAGCCTATAAAAACAGTAGATAGCGTATTTTATTTCGTAGTAAATACACTTAGAGTGTATGCACAGGCCAAAGCAAACAGTTTAGCGAGGCCTTCCTAAGTGTGCGCGTGCAGTGGGTTGTTAAACTTTAACAACAGTGTTACTGGCCAGGTAATGGGCCGTTTTAGTACTGTTGCATGTGTAATGACATCAAAAACAGGTGAAGTTGTTAAACTAGTTGACCCTTGCTTTGATGTCATACACTTGTGACTCAACCTCTCTCTGTTAACACACATGACGGCGAGATTGGTAGGGTTGGTGTCAGTAGTTCATTGAAACATATTTTGATTTCTACTCTGCTATTACTAGTACTTTGCATTGACGTCCAATTCATTTGAACTGGCAGGCAAGGGCCATAGCAGTGATCCAAGGGCGTAGGATTTCAACATTGGTAGGGACGCCATAACAGCATAACCTGCATGTACACTTTTTGCTGGGGACGGGACATTAATAAGACCAAACAGATTGGGTACATTTTAAAAAATAGCTGGTTCCTACGTAAAAATGAAATGAATGAAAAGTTAAAATTATTTTCATGGGAGAAAGTCATTTTTCAAAATGCTTGCGTTATATAAAGGAAATTTACAATGGTTGTGTTTTTGTCTTTTTTTGGGGGGGGGGTTAAAAAATGTGCATAGGTTGCAAATTAAAATATATTTTTGAAAAATGATGTGGAAAATAAATAAATTTAATTAATGAATAAATGCACAAAATGCACAGTTGAATTAACGTTAACAGTAGAAAACGCACAGGAAGACACCTCCCTAAGCAGCTTTCTACTCGGTTTACAGGTTAGCAAGTTCACACAGTTTAATGTTATGCTAACTCAGATGCAGGTCGGACTTTCACCGCTGCTGCTCCCTCGCTCTGGAACTCACTCCCAAAACCCATCAGGAACTCGGACTCATTACAAAACTTCAAATCACTCCTAAAAACCCACCTGTTCAAACTAGCTTTTCCCACCTCTTAATTCTGTCTACTGCATGTGTTATGTTATGTAAAGCGTCTTTGAGTGTCCAAAAAAGCGCTATACAAGTTTGATGTATTATTATTATTATTATTATTTCAGTACCAAAATTAGTGGCGTGTTCCCTACCTCCACACCCACAATATTGGCGTCTTTTTACATCATTAACAGTGGCTGCAGCTGGCCGAAAAAACTCCTAATATCCATCCTCTTCAAAGAAGTGGAAGCATGTTGACATGTATTTCTGTCGGGATTGTGTGAATGTGGGTGTTCTGGTCATCAGCCAATCAAACGTGTGTTTGAGGGGGAAAAAATGGACCAGCACATTCAGCAAGTGAAAAGGGGTAAATGTAAGTCTGAACATAATGAAAGTAATTCACTTAATAATGGTAGGGTCAATTCTATCCTTAATTAAAACATATGGGAAGACAATCTAAATGACCTAAATAACGGAACTCATCACATAATGCAAGTAAGGTTGCTTAAAATTTGGTGGGGACAATTTGAGCATCCTGAAAAGTTGGTATAGTGTTATGTCCCTACCGTCCCTATATGCAAACCTACGCCCTTGCATTGATCATTCACTCAAACTGGATTCGACATCTGTCTTCCGTCAATGGCAGCGAATGAGTTAGACACTGCCAGTCCCTCCCAGTCAAAATGAAGTGGACGTCCATCGCCGTCAATGACACTAAAACAGGATCATTCATTGCCAGCTCTTCCTCAGTTCAAACATCTTCTGATGTTTTAACAAAGCGAATTACAAGAAGGAACTCTTATCGTATTTCGTACGTAGGAAGGAAGTGTATCGCACCCCTCCCCCCACGCAATAATCGATTATTCAATCACCACGCAAAATTAAGCTTTATGATAATTTGCAATGACAGCATTTTACAAAATCTATCCATCGTCTCCGATGCAATTGCTTATAAATCCACAGTGAGCCAAGCGCCAGAAGACGTTTGGCTGTGGTTGTGATAAGGAAATCTTCCCTTTGGACCATAAAAAAACATGAGCAACAGAACTGGGACGATTTACTGGACTTTAGCAAGGCGATTGCCAAGTGAGGTGAATTCATTCAGAAGCTCCTGTTATAGTCATTGGTTGACATTCAAAAGTAGATCTGCTTTGGATATCAGCAATATGTCCATCAAAGATTTAGGAAGTTCTCTTCATTCCCACAACTCAAAGGGCCCAAAGGTGGGTTGTCCTACATGTCATCAGGCTCGTTAATTCTACTCTCCATGTAGTTATCAAGTCGATCATCATAAAGGTGTGATTCCCATCCACCAAAGGCAATTGGAGATGGCTTGTTTTCCTTGAGATGATGTCATCAGTTCAGACTGCGAGCCCCTACTGTGACTTTTATGAAGAGACAGGATCCCAAGGAATGTTTTCTTTCTTTTTGGGCCAGAGAAGAAAAATTCAAAATAAAGTCAAACCCACGGAGGAAGTCTACGCCGCCCGGTCATGGTCCTAACAGCAAAAACACTCGGTGCTTTTGTTTAATTGTACCCTGCAGACTAAAAAATGTGGGCAGGCTCAAGGTCAAAGTCTTATTACGATTTTTCCAAACGTCTCCCCAATCGCCTCCATATAGCAGCTGCACTGATCCTATATTTTATGTGACAACAACCACCTCAACTGGAAATAAAAATGTATTTACCAAACTATAATCATCCGCCGTCTGATTCGGGCTCGATTGGCGCTGGTCTGTGGGATCACAGTGCGGCGGCTCATTCCGCGCGGTATCGGGGCCTCCACATCCAGGAGCCCCGCACTGATCATCTTCCCCGGGAAATGTGGACATTTTACCAAGCGGGTTCTTCCATAACACCGCCACAATTTTACCACTCCTATCCGGAGATCCGCACGACAGTTGACCCGAGTCAAGGTTGTGGTCTGTACGGTCGTGGAACCCCCGAACCACGTCTCCTCCCCCGGCGAGGAGGAAGCCGTTCATCGGTATTGGATGTTGGGGGAGGAGCGGCGGGTGTGTCACTCGGGAAATCGAGCGAGTGCAGCTGGGGAAGCGACGAGGTTAGGCCGGGGTGCAAGTCACTCGAGGCCGGGAGAAAGGACGAGGTCGACTCACTTTACCGCGTTGGTGGGTTTGGTAAAGGGCCGAGTGAGTATAGATAGAAACCATTTAATATTCACTACATTTCTTTTAAAGGTGGATTAAAATGCTCAGATGAGAAACTTGTACTGTATACTTGTAAAAGAATTTCTTTACGAGCGCAAATATAAAGTCACAGATTAACGTCTAAATTTAAAATTTAAAATATACGTGCATCATGGGATTACATGTCAAACAGCCCAAAAAATGTTAAAAATAGGATTTGAACCTTAACAATATTTATTTCAGTAAATTGAAGTTGATGTTATTATCTAGTTAAAAATGAACACCCACGTAAGCAAACCGCTTGATTAAATTGTTCACACAAAATCATAATAAATGATCAATATTATTATTATATACTTCTATTGAGATATGTGTATATACTATTATTATATTAATATTATTATCATTATATTATGATTGTATTTTCTAAATTGTCATACTAAACTAATTCAGGTAAAACGTGATTACAGTGTTCTATCTGCGTATAATTACTGTAAGTCTATAGTTGTATACAAATGAAATATATAATTACAAAAATCTTAAATAATACATCAGAATACTATGTGGTAAATTTTATAATTTCAGTGAGCTATATAATTAAGTATTACTACAGTTTGGATTGAAATAAAAGTTTCAGCATTTCCCCTTCTAAAATATATTTTTGGATAGATTTATATATTTAATGGGCCAAAGCAGGCTTACTCCATTTAAAATTTTATTTTTTTGTGTGTGTGCGTATAGCAGTTTCATCAGCGAGGAGGAGCAAGAAGCGTTGTCCCTACTCCAAGCAGCAGATCCGCGAGCTCGAGAAGGAGTTCCTCTTGAACGTCTATGTCAACAAACAGCGACGCACTCAACTCTCTTGTCTCCTGAACCTCAGTGACAGGTACGCGTTTGTTCACAAAAAGAACAGCATATGTACGGTGTGGACGTGTGACGAAAGTACTCAAGCAAAACGCAGCAGTAGAAGTTGCTTAATTCGTATACGTTTCAAGTTTCCATGAAGCCTCTTCAGCAAGGGAAGAACCTTTCCCCTTTTCTCTAAACAAAGCGGTTGCATAGCAACAGTGGCTCCCCCTATTTGGTAATGTGGATTCACTTTTTACTATAATCAAGAATGATTTTTGTTATGTCTTGGCTGAAACTGACTCATTAAGTTAAAAGAATCAAAGTAATCGTGTAAGAACATTCTTGTAATGATCATGTTATATTAGTAGAATTTGTTTTGTTTCGTTTGAACATGTTTGGATCGTTAAACATGCCCCAGGTCGATTTGACCGTGCAGGAACATTACATTTGCTTCCAGAGGAGGAAACAAAACAGGAGTGTCAAGAGAGTTATTCAGTTTTTTTTTTTTAGTTTTTTATTTATTTATATTTATTATTATTACTTTTTTAATTTCAAGTTAGTTATGGCAATGCCGAATGAATATTCCTTTCTATCATTTCGTAAAGTGGCCTAAAATTGCAAAACTAGGAACAAAAATGTTCCGGTGAAAACATCATTCACCATTTATCTATTAAAGGAACTCTGCATTAAGGCTCTACAAATATGCCAAAACCAAAAACCACAATTAATTACACACATAGACTTGACCACATAGGTGCATGTGATAATGGGTAATAATGCTAGTGTGGAACGGCGGGTAATTTGGGACACACATATATGGCTAAAGTAGTATTGGCATTGATCAAATATTTGTCTCCATGTTGGGCAGTCACTTCCTTGAAGTACTAGCTTTTATTTAGGTTTTTCTCCGCTAAGAAAGGTAATATGTTGAATATTTTGCAAACAATAGAAGCATTGCCTTGTAAAAAAAAAAAAAAAAAATAAAAAATGGAACAGCAAATCTCTTGTAAACAACTATGTATATGACAGTCGTTTTGGGGTTGCTATCATTCAAAATTTCATATCTTCCCTTAATTGTGCAGTGCACTATATTCGGAATCTTTGAGACGATGGCTTTTAGAGAAATATTTATTGTTAACAAATAATTCCATGAAAATAATTTTACATTTTATTTTCTTGTTTTTAAATAAAATACATTTTTAAAATAAACATATTTGTTTTTTATGAATAAGAGAATATTAACAATTCATTTCCTGTTTTTAATTTTCCAAATTTAATAAGATAAAATAAATACAAATGTAAACGTAATAAATAAATAAATATTTACCTATATTAAAAAAGATAATTTGCTCAATTTTCTGGTCTACGAAATCTCTAAACGATTAACCCAATGTCAAAATAGTTGTCGCCAAATTTTAATGTCATTTCCTTGCCAATTAGTCGATTAATCGAAGCAGCCCTAGTTGTACTGTAAGCTCAACTTCTGGATTTTCCTCCAAGGCAGGCGGGCTTACTTTGCGTATACTATTCCTTCTTCTACTGGTTATTTCCTGTCCGCTGTAGGATGTTTCGATACCCGGCAGCTTTTCGTGTAAATACACAACCAGTAGTGGATTTTAAGAGTTTGGAGGAACTACAATAAACTAATCAAAATAAAGGACACATCACTTTCACTCTGGTTCCAGGTTCTAAATGTTGATTGTGATTAATTTTAGATTAATTGCACCACCCTATAGACTGCATTGCAACAAACGTGTTGTATATGTAATATTTAGTGTCCTATCGAGATTTTTAAGGGAACATTTGAGGGTTAAAATATTGTCACACGAATACTTCCCACCCTAATTTTATTAGTGTCTTCCCATTTGCATCAAATACAGTATTCCCGTCATGATGTTTACGACACCAGTGACATCATGGCTCTAAATCTGAACCCATGTTGTCATTTGTTTGGCCATGAGAGATGGTGACGCCCAATTTGCGCATAAAACCCCAGTCTTTTTTTCTCCTCCATATTGATTTTTATTGATTGATCAATTCTGTAAATCAGCTGAGCGTGTCTTCTTGTTGTGCAGGCAGGTGAAGATCTGGTTCCAGAATAGAAGGATGAAAGAGAAGAAGCTGGGTCAAGTGCAGTACTGCAGTAGACTTCAACCTCAAATGGATGCATCAGTTGGAGAACTTTAGATGGATATCATCATAATGGGTTTACCTTAGTGTCCAGTATATGGTAGCATTTTTGGCAAAAAATGAGTGTGTATTATACATAAGAAATTAGACAAAGAAGAATTGATTTTATTCCCAGAAATGTTTGATTGACAGTTAAATGGGATGTACTTTTAAAGCATTCAGTGCACACGTACCCTGGATTTAAGGCATAGGTGACAAACATAAGGCGCAGGGGCCAGATGGCCTACACATAATTTTCTGTGACCTGCAAGAGTGAATCATGTTCATCGACTTCAAGTTTCTTCTTAAAATACCAAGATTTATGATTGGTGTCACTTTTAAAAATGCGGAGTTGATCCAAGATTTTTTTTTTAACCAATCCCTCTTTTAAAATAAAATCTAATAGGTTTTAAACAGAACATTTTTACTGGGTGCTAATTTCAAAACCCATTATATGGTATATGCTTGCTGCTCCGTCCTCTAAATGTAGACATTGTGCATGTAAAATTTGTCATTCTGCAAGGAAATTTGTCATCAACTTGACCCTAGTGGAAATTTACCATTACTCAATTTTCATTGCACACCCTTAAGTATTCTATTTGAGACCCTAAAATATCAGGTGAGGAGGCTACTGCGCTCCAATTTATAAAAAAAAAATCTATCTGGCAGCCTATATAATGTGATGAATACGCAATAAATATTAGGCCATCATACATTTATAAAGGTATGCCTGAGCAGAAGTCATAATGAATAAAGAAAATAATGCCTGGTATTATTGTTATATAATTTTATTCACACTTCCACGAGCGGTATTTGAAATAACACCTGCAATAAATAAAGCTTTTATGATGAAAACTCATTTTTGTGTGTGTTTTTATGCTTGTTTTCTCATTAAAAACACTTTTTGGAAGTTTACCCTGAATAAACTGACTTGTTGCTGAATACTATTGACCAAGATAGACGATGAATTCATCTGGACTGAGATGGTCGCTGCCCAGTCCAAATTGATTAGATGTATATAACCATCATGGCAGTCAAGAGTTAAATCAATTTTCATGCCAGGTTAGGACATATTTGTTCATAATCCATGTGTGAAGGGTACTAGAGGACACAAACTCTCAGACGAGTCCAAGTCTGAAACTTGAACCGCACACATCAACACCTCCCAGCCCTGCAATTTCCTCTAGCTCAGCCACTTTTATTAGGGGCAATACACTCTCTTCACATTCACTCTACAGCCTGTCTGCCTGTTTGTGTCTGTGTGGGATGTGAAAACACACACACACCAGTACACACAGAGACTGACACAGACAGGCACATGAAAGAGGAGATTGTGTTTTAAATGAGCGGCAATAAAGCGCAGCAGCAGCCTGTTCAACTGTGTGGGCCAACACTGATACACTTCCACTTTATAGTGCATTACTGCCTCATTGTCACTTGATCAACCTTTCAAGTCAAACCTATCATCTTGTGTGGTTTGTCATCTAAAATTTTTGTCAAAACTAGTTTGGAGCCTTTCATTAAAATCCAGTGATAGCATTCCCATTTACTGTACGCTGGCGATAGCAGCAGATGTGATAAAAGCACATCATAACAGATTCTGATTGATTTCTTGGTGTCATTTTGATTACCGGAGTCCATGCAGATCGGGAATACAATTAACATCTCACTGGAAATGTAATTATGCAAATCAGGTCAATGCAATTTAATGTGGGAAATGTGCACCGTCCTGATATGCGCGATATAAATGGAGGTGAGATTATATGGGAGTATGTCAAATAGGGCTGAAGAATCAAAGGTTTACAGGAAGAAGAACCAATGGAAGCGGAATAGAATTGTTTAATTCAAATGCCCGCATTCTTTAACTGGAATACGTTGAAATTTGTTATGAGTAATACTTTTTTCCCCATAGGAAATAACTGAAACTGTCCAAAATAGTGATCCAATTCAGATGGATTGCTCTTAAATTAGATACATTTATTACATAAAACCAAAGTTTCAAAACATTTTTTCATCAAATGCAAAGGCATGGTAAAGGTATACAACTGAATCATAAATTGTTGTTTTGAAAAGTACAAAATGTAAAACGCTTTCTCCTCTCTCCTGAGGCTTTGTCATGGTATTTTATGAGACAAAGATATTTTTCTAAGATTTGGCCTCTCATCCAGACTCAAATGCAGATATACGGCATTACGGCAAACACCAAACCATTACAGCAGTGGTCTCCAAACTATTCCACAAAGGGCCACAGGGATGCAGGATTTCACTCCAACAAAAAAGACCACACCTTTTCACCAATCTAGTGTTTTATAAGTATAATCAGTTGATTGCAGTTAGGTGCTGCTTGTTTTTGTAGAAACTACATTGGTTAAAAGGTCTGTGCTTGATCGGTATGAACAAAAACCAGGACCCACAGCAGCCCTCGAGGACCGGTTTGGAGACCTCTGCATTACAGCAAAGGAAGTACAACTGTACCCAAATCGACAACTGCATGCTACAACTCACATTTGGAAGTAGAAAGTATCATGCAATAAAGGGATATATTTGACGTTTTAATGCGATCAGTTTTAAGTAATAAAGTTATGAAAATTGTTTGATATTGAGAAAAATTTGACGTTTTAACACGCTTCTTTAATTGATTGCAAATTTAATAATAACTCATTGAAAACAACACTAAGTAATTTTTCAGCCTTTATACAATGGTTTCATAACTTTTGTGATGATATTTCGACTGACAACTACTGGAATGACACCTCTTTTATAGCTTGAGGGGGTCTGTGTCGGTTTCACTGGCACTAATTAACTTTGAGGAGGGTGGCAGGAACCCTGCCAGACAAAAAAAACCTACAAATGTGCTGACAGCATATGTCACCTCCCCCTGCCCCCATTCGTGATAAAGACAGAAGTCAATGCGAACGCTTTCGCGGAAATTCTGCAAAGATGGCAGAGCAACAAAAGAGATGGAAAAAAAAGAAAAGAAAAAGGAGGTTACCAGGCTACACTAAAGAATAACCATTGGCCCGGCTTTCACTCGCTGGTGAGTTCGGGTGTGTTACCAAATTACTCTTCATCCTTCACACAGCCGCTGAAAACAGAAATGTCATTTAATCCATGTGCAGGTGACCGGGAGATTAAGATTTTACGACACTGTGCGCTGGTCCTAATGGGAAACGCAGTGTTCCTTAAGGCAAAACATTATACCGCTTTTGTCCACCAGCATCGCTAAAATCGACTAAACTGATAAGTTACCCAGCGTTGCTTTAGGGCAGGGGTTCCCAAACTATTCCACTTCGGGCCGCTATGGGTGCTGGATTTCTTTCCAACAAAACAGGATGACCCATGTGTACCAATCTGGTGTTTCACAAGTGTAATCAGTTGATTGTAGCCAGGTGCTGCTTGTTTTAGCAGAAACCTCATTGGTTAAACGGTCTGTGCTTGATCGGTAGGAACAAAAACCAGGACCCACAGGAGTTCTTAGGACCGGTTTGGAAACCACTGCTTTAAGGGATCCTTTAATGTAGCACAAGAGTGCATTACTCCTTGTTGCACTTGACCGACACTTTACTAGCAACATGACTTATAAATACAAATATTCAATCAGATAAGTTATTACTGTAGGGTTTTTCCTTTATCAAAGGTCCAATGCCATATTTTAAACCAAATCCCCAATATTCGGATCAAACGTGACTGTTAACGCTTATTAATGGATAGCTTGAAGTTGAAACTATAAAAATGTTTGAGGTTCATGTGTTTCTTGCTAAGTTTTTCATGATTTTATTATATTTTATTTGCACTTACTTACCATGGTCTGAGTATCCTTCTAGGAAGAGGAGACTAAGTTAGGGAACTCCTCCAAAAGTGTGCAGAACCTGAATTGTATATCTTTTGACAATAATTTCTTAATTAACTTTTAACACTTCTTCTGTTTTAATGACGGGGGAGTTTTCGGGCTCCTATGGAAGGCAGCGCCCCCTGGACACAGGCTCAAGCCTCCGAGGCCTGTGCAATGCAGGGTGCAGATACTGGCTCTGAGCTAAATGACATTTTAGGAGCTGATTCATGCCTTTCTCTCTTTAATGCCAGACCTGCCGCCAGGGGTTTATTCTAGGCCGATAAAGCAACGAGGACATTTTAGGAGGTGAAATATGGCCGCTCTCAAGTGTTGGCTGCGTGCAAGCTGTTCAATGTTTTTATTTTTTTATGTTAAGTCTGCAGATGGAACACTTCATGTGGCAGCCTGATTGGTGAAATGTAGCAGCAATAGTTTTAAATTCCAGAGGGATTGCTCATGTTGAAATCAATCTGTTTATTTAAAGTGCAGCTATAGTACATAATAAATGTGCTTGCTTATTAAATTAGATTGCTTCACTTTACACGACAGAGCAAAACTTACAGCAAACTAGAATCCTGATTGCATAATTTTATTTATATGCAGCAATATGCATCTCTATGGCCATTCATATGGTGTTATGGTGTTATATCATCTTTCATTTATTAGAGTTATGTATGATTTTGGACAAAATATACATAAAGACACAGAAAACGTACTTTTTGGAAAATGACATTGAAATCTATGAAGACTAGTTTTGTAACTAAATATAACATGTATGTGTTAATAAACTATAATTAAAAAAAAAAAAAAAAAAAAAGCTCATATGTGAACATTTTGCATCGTTATTGCATCTTACGCAGGTTTATGAATGTGTAAGAAAATACAATATTGCATCATTATGATGACACTATTACTGACATTATTTCGTTTGTAATGCAAATTACAAAGTGAATAAAAGTTAAAAAAAAAAAAAAAAAAATTAATTAAACTTGGTCAAAAGTGGTCACACCTATGGTAGTGCTCTCATTCATATTTCTGTTCATAAAAACAAAGAATGAATTAAGGAAGACGTAACACACGCACATGCAGCTCCTTGTTACAGTGCTTGTAAACTTCTCTGCTATTTCATTCAGCCTGTAAAAGTAGTTTTCGTGTGTGCGTGTGTGTGCAGCACGCACGTCCATCTGGCATAGCACAGGCCTCCTATCACATTTGCGAGCACAAAAGAATGATTTGATTTATTTGCTCTGCTGGGTAAATACAGTGCGACCATGTGATCGGCGCCATAACCAATAGGCGGCTGAGGAGAAGGTAAGGGCAGGAAAAAAATTACTACCATTTTAGGGGAGGATGGAAGCCACTATACTGACCCATCTAAGGTTTTACAGTCGCCTTTAAGTGTCTTTTTATTGAAATAATAAAATAAACATGTCGCTAACAAATTATTATTCCATGATGGGGCTGCAGACTGAGGAGCCGTACGGTGCGCATTTCCTCCCGGCAGGCTTGCAGGCGTCGACGGCCGGCTGCGCAAAGCCAACCCGCGGCGCGGACGACGAGGAGGGGACACCCGGCTCCCACATTCCGGATTTTGCTCACTTTCCCAATAAGCAAAGCGGACTGAATGGCTTCTCACCGTGGACGACGGCGGCTACCAACCCCTCCTCGGCGTCGTCGCCCTCCTCCCCACCGCTGCAGGCCGCCCCGGGCGCGTCCATCTCGGGACTTTTCCACCCGCACCACCTCCTCAGTCACCACCACCACCAGCAGGCGCCGCCACCCCCGCCTCATCTCCAGCCCCAGCAGTCCCCTTACTACGCCCCGCAGCCGCACGCCGAGCACCTCGCCCCGGCTTCGGAGGGCCGCTTCGTCCGCTGCTGGGAGGGCCCGGCCGGGGAGGCTAGCTTCGCCGCCTGCCTGCCCCCGGCGCAGGGCTGCTCGTCCAATTCGAGCCCGAGGTTCGAGTCCGTGAAGCCAGACAGTTCTCCGCCTCGCTCCACTCGCGGAAGCCCCGGGGACTCCAGCTTCGCTAGCCCGGGTGACGTGGTGCTCGAGCGGCTGGGGACGGCGGAGGAGCTCCGCGGGAAGCCAGAGCCCAAGAAGGAGGACGATGACGAAGACGAAGACAGGAGGAAAGCGCGACCATCGCAACCTGACTCAGGTAAAGATAAACGCACGCACGTCCACAACCATATGGAGACGGGCCCCTGCTAACTATGTGTGTGTAGGAATGTGGCCATATGTAAGGAAGTGTGTGTGGAGACTTTTATTGGCTTGTAAATGTCCTCCAGTCCTCAACGACAATGTATAAAACTTTATCGTCCATTCAAATAAAGAGAGCGATTTTTGCTGTTATTTAGCTCATCTTGCGACTTCACACAAGCCGCACACAGGTGTGTTTACAAAATTGCTGCATTCACACTCGATGGACACTTCATTAGGAACACCTATACGCCCAGGCAGCTTGCAACAAGCACCAAAAACGTTTGGGGTGCGTTCTTTTATTTGAGTCAAACTCTATACTGAGCTTTTCCTAATATCATGTTTCCTTAAATTAACCAATATATTGGAAACACCATGCATTGTGAACAAGCATGAACGTGGCTGTAGTGTCTCACGATATATTTCAATATTTTGACAATAAAACGATACAAGTGAGCATGTGGAAGGACTGATGCACCATGGTCACTATTAACATATATGTAAAATAAAATAAACTCGTAAAGTAGAACGTAAGCATACATGATATGGATTAGATGAATAAACACAAATTCCCGCATTTGTTTTGAGTGTTGTATAACAGGAAAAAAACTGACTAAAATTACAAAATAATATAGATACGTTCATTTATCATTTGTATGATGTTAAAAAAACACTTTTACAACAAATAAATGCAATTAAATTGCGTATGCAGGTATACGTGTATATGTGTGTGCATGTGTGTGGATGGGTATGTATTTCACTAATAATTTTCCAGGTCACCACATGGCTTCAACTGAAAAATAAACTAAATTTAAAAATCTCAATTTATGGAAAAAGCCTATTGTCATATCCTGTTTTTTGCACATTGTGCAAAAAACGCACAAACAAAAGCAAACACAAATAAATAAATACATGTCTTATTTAACTAAAGTATATTCACACACGCTAAAGATAAAAAGTCGATTTATTAACCCTTTTCCAAGTGATCCTCGCGTGAACTTTTGGAAAAAAAAAAAACGTATTGTTTAGACATATTAAAGGCGAAAAAAGTGATCCCAATGGTGAATATTTTTTAACTAAACCAACGTGAGCACTGAAAACCTCACATGAAAGAAATAATACTGTTACTTGCACATATTCTATAATCGTGACACCAAGCCATGCAAAAAGAGTGAAAAGTAGTCATAAGGCTTTTCTTGGCATTCTATTAAAAAAAAAAAAAAAAAAAAAAAAAGGAAGTGGCTTTATAAATAGCTGAGAGTTGCTTATAGTGGCACGGTGTGAAACACGACCCTCATATCTACTTGTTGCTCTTGTGCTCCTGGAGCTGCACTATGGCCGTATTTTTACCCTTAGCTTCTCCCAGCACACAAGGCCAATAAAAGACACAGCTCAGGATATCTGAATGTTTTCCCCTCTCCCCAACAAAGGCCCGAGCGGTGCCAGAATTGGACTTGTCAGGATTTATAACTGCACTGCCTACAAAAACCTTACAAGCTTTGTTTTGGATGAAGGTAAAATAGAATGGTAACGTCCAATCTATTTTGACTGGAAGGACTGGCAGCGAATGTTCACTGCCAAACCTCCTAGCCTGCATCTTTGCCACTAATGGCACTGAAACATGATAATTTACTGATTGAGTAGTGTGAAAAAGTGTCACTTCTAAATTGAAGTTTTCCATTAGGTTTTTTAAAACAATATCCTCAAAATATGTGGTAAAGTTAGTAGTTTTTGTGTCATAATTAGTAGATCTGTGCTATTGTTGTGTTAGCAACACCTAAATTAATAAGCTAACACATGGTCTTTTGTAACTGAAATTTTCAATGTATCATATCATATATAGTAGTGTATCACAATTTAGTAACAATATGTTAATTTTGTTGTACTTGTACAGTGACAATGAAGACTATTCTATTCTTTTGTTGTACTTGTACAGTGACAATAAAGACTATTCTATTCTACATAAAAGTGCTCAAAAATTTGCTCCTACTTTGTTTTTGAACATGAGCTGGCATTTCCAAGCCTACCATTTTGGTGGAATGTATAAAGCAGATGTTATTATTTTCAAAGAGAGCTCACGCAGCTTTTATATGAGATTCAACTACTTTTTTACATTAACATTATGTGCATTATGTGCATATAAAATTGTTATTTTTGTGTAAAAAAAACAAAGTAACAAAATCTGTGAATCATTTTGAATGAAAGGGCATGAAGAAATTTTGAGGGGTATAGCAATTGATTAATCAATGAGCCAACCAAACTGATCGAATTGCAAAAAAAAAAAAAAAAAAAAAAAAAAAAAAAAAAAAAATCAACTTTTAGATTTGATTATTTTTATTTCTCTGAAATAAAAATGTTTTTTACTCAAATATCTTAAATGTTCTTATTAACAAAATAGTCAAAAACAATTTACTTTGTGTTTTGTTGCTTTAGGTGAAATGGAACTGATTTCATTTATTGCGTATTGTATTAAATCGATCAGACGCCCTTGAATAAAAATCGTATAATGGCAGAATTAATATAGACATAATATCGACAAATAGCTTATCGTCGTCTAAAAAATCTTAATCCTATCGTATAGTAAAGAAAATGACGAGAAATTCTATTTAATTAATTAATTAATTAATTAATTAATTAATTAATTAATTAATTAATTAATTAATTAATTAATTATGCTATTTATACCACTCCCAGAAATAACATGTCCAAAATACCATAATCCAAAATGATGGCCAACCATTTGGCCAAAGTTTTTAAAATGTACTCTACATTTATGATTTTGAAGTAAAAATCGCACATCACATTGTTATCGAACACTGTCATCTTATCGCTACATGGCAGAAAACCCTCAGGTGACTTGAAGTTCCGCTCTGAGACCCCCAATTTGGCCAACTTTCAAAATTGTCCGATACACATGTGTGATACATCATTGGAAAGCTTAAAATCTCAATTTTCTGGGGGAAGAAAATTTTTGAACAGGCATTAAAAAAAAAAAAAAAAAAAAAATTAAACAGTAAAACCCTAACTAGAGGCACGAGAGCAGGATTAAAGACGCCACGATTTTAACAAGATATTATCGCGTATATACATTGTTTCGATCCAAAAACTCCATGTAGCATGTATCACCGAGTGTGAAGACACAGCTGTGAATTTCAACAGCAAGATTTATTTATTTTATTTATTTATTTATTTTGGGGGGGGGGGGGGCATGGTGATATAACAAGGGTCGCGATGCAGAAATCGCAGACAACAAGGAGTGGTTGAGATTTTCATTTTCATATATTTACCCTTTTAAATGTTATTTTTCAAATTTTCTTTGTTTGGATCAAATATTTATCATCTAAAATATTGGGGAAAATGCGACAGTAACGAAAAAAATACAACTAAGGGATAGTTATGAGGTAGATATCCGTGGCTTTTTTACAGACGCCAGTTTTTTTCATTATGACGTAATTTGTTTAAAAGTTTAAAATATGCGAGTGAATAATTTTTTAAAGTCGTTTTTGTTTTGTTTTTTAAACTTAATATTAGAAATCAATTAATGATTGTAAGCCGGATTTTGGAGGGATTTTATGTGTGAAACATGGTAATATAACAATGGTCGCGATGCAGAAATCACAGACATCAAGGAGTGATCGAGATTTTGTTTTAAATATATTTACCCTTTTAAACTTTTTTTTTTTTAAATTTACCAATTTTTCTTTGTTTAGAATGATTATTTATCATCTAATATATCGGGGGAAATGCGACAGTAACAAAAAAATACAATTAAGCGATAGTTATGAGGTAGATATCCATTACTTATTTGCAAATTTTCATTGTGACATAATTTGTTTAAAATTTTAAAATATGCGAGTGAATAATTTTTTAAAGTCGTTTTTTTTTATTTTTTAAACGAAATATTAGACATTGATGAATGATTCCAGGCTAAAAATGACATACATTTTGAATAATAAATATAATTACTTACCTTCTTTTTATGGCTGGGTTGAAACAAAAGCAGTTGTGCGACGTCTGTAAACGGGGGTTTCCAGGGTAAAACGGAAAAATTGAAAATAGTTTGGGGGCTTAATGCGCCATGAATCTGCTATGGCAGCATAAAGACATATTGTTCTATCAAACACAACAGTTCTTTTGGCTTCAAATACAACAGTTTATTTTAAAGGGGGGTGCAAGAGCAGAAACTGCTTTTTCAGCCTTGTCTGTGTTTTCCACCGTACAGTATGTTCTTAAGTGAAAACAATGACATTTTGGGGAGTTTGTAGCATCACATGTTGTATTCCCTACTTAGTAATGTTATGTTATGTTAATGTTATGCTTTTGTAAGAATTGAGTAGTATTTTGTACAAAAAAAAAAAATAGCTTAAAGAATGTTTCACTTCAGATCTAGCCAATTTGGTTTGGTCATTCTCATGTGAACCTTCTTATTCTTGTTGTTGGTGTCCAGAGAACCCGTCCGCCAGTTGGATCCACGCTAAGTCTACCCGCAAGAAGCGTTGCCCCTACACCAAGCACCAGACTCTGGAGCTGGAGAAGGAGTTCTTGTACAACATGTACCTAACTCGCGACCGGCGCTTGGAGGTGGCCAGACTCTTGAACCTGACTGAGCGGCAGGTCAAAATCTGGTTCCAGAACCGGCGCATGAAGATGAAGAAGCTGATGATCCGGGAGAGGAGGAGCATCAATGAATAGGATGGAATGGCGGAAAGACTCCCTGCAAGATGAGTGGATGTCACATGACTTTTGATTAACACGAAGAAAAAAAAAACATGACAGACTAAGAACAAGATGGCCATGCTGAAAAACACTTAAAGTCCATGTCAATGCAAACGATATTTTTTGCTTCTATTCCACTTATCGGAATGTAGATGTGACAATTTAGTAAGATTTTGTATGGGAAAAAAATGCTCCCGATTAGTAGCACAGGGACATTTTTTTTGAGGGGTGATTGAAAATGTGACTTTATGGTCAAATACTGTGGTAAAATATTTTTGGGAGAAGCATTTTGGCCATTTGACAGTAGCGCTACCGTCTACTTTGTAACATGCACTTTTGAAGAATTGCCAACTAAATTCATGCAACATGCCACACAAAGTTTGCAGAAAGTGTGGTGCGCAAAAGTTAATCTTTTTGTGTCAAATATTGGCTAAAGTGATCGGAAAATGTGGGAAAGAAAATTTTAACATTTGTTTTAAAACCCACTTAAAAGCAATATGCTAAATGTCATTGGAAGGTTATTTTTAGCAGTCTTTATGCAGAATCTGTAAAAAAAAAAATTTTTTTTTTTAAACATGAGGAACTAAGCAGAGCAGATGACATCCAGAATCAAGGCAGTAATCCAAACTCTATTTTTTTCCTCTGTCCCCCTGTTGGCATATTTTCACGAGAATGTAGTTGGATTTTGGACGAAATATTAGTCACAAGTTGACATTTTTTTCTTAACTTGAACTCTTAATAACGATTAAAAATGCTAATCACTTTGAAAATTTGGTAAAAGAATGCTTTGTTCAAGGAAAATGTTTTAAAATATTACTTTTTGGTTAAGAACTCTTTGGTTAAAGAAGAAAGACAACCTTTCTGTAAGGTGTTTTAGATATCATACTTAGAAATCATTGCAAAATATGTCAATCAATTTAAGTAAAATTTGTCTGCATATACATGCTAATGCACTAATTCGTGCATGCCAAAGGTCCTTTTTATTTATTTTTATTTTTGCATCTGTCCTCATGTTTTTACAACAGAGGATTAGGGGCAAATAAAGGAGAAGGAACAAAAGGACTACGAGATTAAAGTCGTACTGGTGCTATGAGGAAAAAAAGTTGTACTCTTACATAGGGTAAATCGCTACGCACTTTACGTACATGTACCTGGGAGCTATGACTAAGCATCAATATAAAGTCATCTATTGATTATAATTTGATGTAGATGAGCCAAAAGATAAAGTATTTCCTTATTTATGAAGCAGATTCTAAAATATAGACTCAGGAGATGCACACTGTTATTCCAATTCGCTATTATACGTCACCTACATCGTAAAGCTACTACGTATCTGGGAGGACAAAGTGTTGGTAGCTTAGAAATCATTCTATTGATGATTTGATGTAGATGAGCCAAAATATGAAGGATTTCCTTCTCCTTATTTGTAAAACTGATTCTAAAACACAAGATGCTTTCAATATTGGTGATTTTAACGGAGGCGAAGAGCTACGTAGAGTAAGTAGCTGTTTATTCAGTTACATTAGCCTAACAAAATGATACGACTTTTTTTTTCGTGGTAATAGTTCGAGATAAAAGTCATATTATTCCTATGAGAAAAAAGACAAACTATTAACTGTACCTAAAGTGAGTATACCCTATGTAATAATACGAAATTTTGTCTCGTAGTACCACTACGACTTTAATCTCGTAGTCCTTTTTCTTCCCTTCTCATTTATTTTGCCCTATCCAATCCTCCGTTGTATGTTTTCGTGTTATTGTAGGGTTATACGGTATAAGGTTAAAATAATAATATATAATATATTCCATCACAAGTTGGTCAGTTTTTGTGGAATTTATGATGGATGGCCATATTTGCTGAGTGGAGTTGCAATAGTAACCTAATTCAAACATTTTTTCTTAATTTATTTTATTTTTCATTTTTTGAAATTTTTTTTTACAGTTTGCAGCTAGATTCTTGCACAAACACATTGCCCTTTCCTGCCAGAATTTTCGATCTAATGTGTACTAATTAGACAAAAAAACAGCAAAAGTCTAGGTAAATTGCAGAAATTTTTGTTTTGTTTGTCAAAACTTGGTGCTTTCCAAGTTGCACCTTGGCAGTTTTTCAATGTATCATGTTCACCTCATTAAAAACTATTCTTGATAGCACACACTATTCCATCATAATCATGTAATGCGTTGTATGACAACAAAGAAAACAAAGTCTTATGGCAAAATTATGCCCACAGAGCTCCAAAAAAGATGCAACCTTTCTAGTTTTGACGATAAAAATGTCAAATTTTGTACAATTTCCCACTAAATCCTGTCATTGTAAATGTTAGAAAATACGCCCAAAACGCAGCGAAATGAGGAAATAAAACTATTTGAACAAAATGGTCCATAGATTTATGAACACAGTTTAGTGGTTAACATTTTGACTGTTTTATGACTAATGTTTTGTAATTGGTAGAAAATTGGTTTTCTCAAGAAATATGATAACAAATGATGTTAAAATATGACTTTAAAATTTAACAAGACGCATATCAGCTGCATTAATTAAGTCGAAACACTACCAGGTAACTTAGGAATACTTTTCTACCAAATTTTCATCACACCAGATATTATAGTTTAGTAGAAAACATAATGTAACATGTTTGTAAATGAGTGAACAGTTTCGGAGATGTTTGCTTCTTGCACAAGTTACCAGGGTTGGCGTTTTTGTGCAATTTCCTGCTAAATTCTCATTCCAATGTGTCGTCCCAGAAACACATATTTGTAGCATTGTATTTAGTAGAAAACTTTGAGAAAGTGTCGTGTAAAATGTTAGGAAACAAGATATTGTTGCTGCTTACACAATTGTCATGGATGGAGGACTTTTGTACAATTTCCTCTTAGATTTTCCTAAAGATGCGCTCCATTAGTGATGTCATGACATTTATGTCATGAGCCGTCATGTACAGTAGAGATGATTTATTGAAACGTACAAAACCTCACAGAAAGAGCAACCAAAATATGCTTAGCTCGCACAAAAACGGGCTACAAAGACGCAAAGTGTGCAAAATGCAAACCCCAGATTCAAATGGTGAACCTTAGAGTTGCAAGGCTGATGTGCTAACCTCTATATCGTGCAAGCCTGAGCTAGATGCTCTCAACTTGTAATCCTTAATTGTTCTGTTGTTGTTTTGTGGCTGTTATTTATGATCAAATCCAACAAAGTAATCATTTTTGCAGTAAATGACCATGTTTTAGTGTCACCTTTGGCGATAAACGTCACATCTACTTGGGGCGAATCACTCCCATGGCTTGGACGTCTTTCGCCATCAATGGCAGCCAGTGAGATAATATCCAAAAGGTTTTAATGACTGTTTAATTGTAATTTGTTGTTTTTCTAAGCTGCATGTATAAACGAGCGGGCTTACGTGTTGTTGTCGTCATTGTATTTATATTTGTTGTTATGCCCACGTGCGAGCACACACTGTGGTTGCTGGGTGTTAGCTCACACAACAACGGCAGCAACACAAATGTGAGTGTTGCCCCATTTTTCTATTTTTGGACACACAACTCAACAGAACAGACAATGTGCGACTGTTCCGTGGAATGTTTGAAACACAACTGGAGTCCAGATGTCAAAATGTCCTCTCTTTTCTAGGAAATAAATTGCGCATTACAATTTTGGTGGTGCATAGACATCATTATTCGAAAAAATTTCGGGTACCTTGACTTATGAGTGTTTCAATTTTGAAGCATGTTGACTTGGGATACGAGTGATATATTTTGTGAGTGTGGTCGTGGAATAAATCAATTTAGTAACATTGTACTGTAATCATAGCATATGTTGGGAATATAATTGTCCTCTGTTCAGTAAGTTTCAAGGGATTCCCCCTAAAAAAAAAAAAATAAAATTTGAGCCGTAAAAAAAAAAAAAAAAAAAACACTTTTAAATTCATTTATGTATTGTTTTCGTATTGAAGTGATTGGCTCGATTATACACTTTCACATTTAAAATCAATTTCAAAAAGTGAACAAAGAAAGATTTTTCAGACAAATGTTAAAAGAAGAAAGGCAATTTGTAAAATTATTAGACTAATGACTAGGGTTGTTCCGATCATGTTTTTTTGCTCCCGATCCAATCCCGATCGTTTTAGTTTGAGTATCTGCCAATCCCAATATTTCCTGATCCGATTGCTTTTTTTTTGCTCCCAATTCAATTCCAATCATTCCCGATAATTTTTCCCGATCATATACATTTTGACAATGCATCAAAAAAAAAAAAGAATAAAACTCAGACGAATATATACATTCAACATACAGTACATAAGTACTGTATTTGTTTATTATGACAATAAATCCTCAAGATGGCATTTACATTATTAACATTCTTTCTGTGAGAGGGATCCACGGATAGAAAGACTTGTACTTGTTAAAGGATAAATGTGACTTTGTATATTGTGACTAAATATTGCCATCTAGTGTTTTTGTTGAGCTTTCAGTAAATGATACTGCAGCCATTTAACTTCTGCCCAAATGCATGATGGGAAGTGCAACCATGACTGTGCGTAGGGGCACCAATTGATATATCTTCTCTGCGTTGGAAAACATTGCCTCCCACGTTAATTCTAATTGCTGAGAGAGGTATTGTAATGCTTTAGCCACATAAAAAATAGCTCTAAAGACTGTCAACAATCTCTCTACTCATTATACGCTGCCTATTAGGGCTATCTATAGGTAAAACTGCGTCTTTATAGATTGAACACAACAATGCATGAGTAGGTCGTGCAGCGCATGCGTTAATTGTTTAACGTGAATAATTTTTAAAAAATTAATTACCGCCGTTAACGCAATAAATTTGATAGCCCTACTTTAAGCCAAAACTACTCTGGATGAGTGTAAGACATTTTGTCTGTAACGTTAATTACAACTACAAAACGATTTAAATAAAAAATATGTATAAATTAAAAAAAAGGCATGTCCGATATTTTTTTGCCGATTCCGATATTTTGAAAATGACCCGATCGATCGGGACATCTTTACTAATGACTGTTACAAATCTGAAAAATCTGAAAAATGACATGATGTAAACAATATGATGACAAATGACGAATAGAGTGCATGGGACTTAGATATTGAACTATGTTTTTATTCTTGTTTTAATAGACAAATACATTGATTGGCTACAGTGTTGTTTTCACTAATAGGTCAATATGGCTATACAGTATATGCTATATGGGAAAATATACAAGAGACCAAGGCAAAATTATAGATTTCATTGATTATTTTGATTGATCGTGTTATTTGAGTAAAATAACATTTCGGGAGGATACAGATATTGTATAAATGCTATTTAAAAAAAAAAAATGAAATATTGAAATCACATAAAAAGGTCACTTTTCTTTTATTGGTCTTTTCATTTTCACCTCTAGCTGTATAAAAGCAGTGAATGTGATGTGTTTCTGTAAATATATCCAATTATGGTATAGCCTATACGTATACTTTGATCCAGTTTGTTGAAAATATGTGCAGCCTGAGCCCGCAAGCTCCTCGCTGCACGCCTCCTGTTTATGACGCCATATAAAGCGCATCCTCCTGCAGGGTCATAAAGCAACAGCATGCATTTGGAGAATAAACGTGACTTTCCCCCCCACCGCCCCTATGCATATACTCTCCCATCACAAGACGTGGCCTTTTCCCTAAAAGAGAGAAGAAGAAGCCATAAAGCAATTAAGGCCAGACAGTGTCGTGGACTATATGGTTTTATTGGACATCCTTTTCCTGCCTCGACTGCAGCTCGAAATGTTAAAGTCATTGTCTGAGGTGGGGGGAGCCGGCGGCCTCGAACCTCGGCACCACAAAAGCAGCGAGGGAGCCAACAACAAGAAAAATAGAACAAGAAAAAGCCTTATATCGCTTGCCACTTCACAAAAAAAAAAAAAAAAAAAAAAAGCCACCGCGCGTCAATGAACCCTAGCGACATTTTGTGCATGACAACACCAAGTGAAGCCAATATAGAAAATCTAGGACACGTCATGCGCACGATTTGCGCCCTTGTAATTTTAGTCATTTTTAGACTTTAGGAGTCAATGGACGTTCAGTTAATCTCCCCTGACCCACCACACTAATTCTTTTGTATTGTGTATTTTGCATATTTACATCTGCCATGATTGGATATTTCTAGTTTCTTTACACTTCTCTATCCTGCAGTATATGACTTGTAATTTTTGTTAGGCATGTAACAGCGTTTTTGCGTGGTTTACATAGTGTGCTATCTTTTGCAATATTTTATTCATTTGCATTCTCTCTTAACTCACGGGCTGCTGTTGATGGCGATGGACGTCCACTCCATTTAAACAGTACGGGCTGGCAGCGAATGAATGCCAGCACTCAAAATGCACGTCTATATGGTGACAAACTAATTTGAAATCAAAGGAGAAGAATGAAAAGACACACGAAATCGGACGTCTCTCATAGTCAATGACACTAAATTAACCTTTTCATGCACGGATTATGATAACCGAATCAGCTAGGATTCTTTGCTCAAGTATTTTTACAACTCTCAAATAATAACATACCTTATGTATAGTGGCCATTGCCCCTACATAAAAAGGTTTGAATTTGAGCTTCTCTCTTTGAACGTCTTATCCTCATTTTTTTCTATACACTGCAAAAAAATAGGTATTTTAAAGTGACATTTGCACATAAAAAATAAAAGTGAGATGTCACTTTACCACATTAATTACGTACATACAAAGCAATTCCATTTACAGTCAGATTTTGGGTATTGTTTTAATTTGTCCTAACCCCCACATTTGCGTTTCATTTAGTTTTCTAATTTTCATTGTATGTTACATTTATTGTCTTTAATTAATGTTTTGTGAATGTTTCCACTTTGGCAGATTTTTTAAAATGCCGATTAGACACTTCGATTTAGTTAAGTTATTTTAATAACTATATATATATATATATATATATATATATATATGTGTGTGTGTGTATACATATATATATATATATATATATATATATATATATATATATATATATATATATATATATATATATATATATATATATATATATATATATATATATATATAGTTATTACAAATAATCTGAAGCTATTAAAACACTTTAGAAAGGCTTCTTCCCCACTACTTTCCTTTTTTCCCCTCTGTACAACAGACAACCAGCCGTAACTTTGTCATCAGCTGCCTGTTTTACAGGAATGATAAACATAAAATGTAATTATGAATCACTCACTAATTCTATATCGCAAGCCAGAAACTTTACAATGATTGTGCTTCTTCACTGCTGGATATCGGAGGGAAAAAAGATTTATATTTTGCCTGTTTTTGTTTATCCACTGAATGTAACACGCCTACAATAGAGACAAATATGAATGAAAAAATGAAAGACTGAAAAGAAAAAGTGGGAATGAAGTGCGTTTAAGTTGAAACAGAAGGAGGAATTCCATTTTTAGAGGCTCTCATAAAAGCACGCGCACACACACGCCCCCCCCCCCCCCCCCCCCCAACACACACATTAACAGCAAGGCGGCGCGGGAGTAGTTAAAGTGCTAGCGAAATTAAATAGAAAGTATGTAAGGTTGACGTTATTGCTCGTATAATTTAAAGCTGCTCCTGGTTCTACTTTGTGCTATTATTCACAATTTAAACGAGTTATTACATCAAAATTATTCACTTCATTTAGCGAGAAGATGAGTGCTCTGTTTGAGTTATTTATTTCTGATAAGAGTAAAGAAGAAGGCTCATTTATTAAATTTAATTCCAAGTCAAGATTTCAAATTGATTCCCAAATCAAGATAAAGAAAAAAAAACACATATAAAATTGTTGAAGTCTTAATCCTGTGGCATTTTTGTGGTTGAAAAGTATGTTGTAGTGACATATTCTTGCCGCTAGGTGACGGTGTTGTCTTGCCTTAATGATAGAAAGCTGTTTGGGGGTTAAATAGGACCCAAATAGATCCAGGAAGTAAGAAATTAATTGTAAATTATATCATGCTGTCAACTGTTTACACAGCACGAATGATTACCCTCTCAAAGTTTTCAACACTGAGGGTCTTCAATTGGATTTTACTAATCATGTCCGAGACTGTTTTGGTGGAGTGGTGAGCAAAAATGTGGAAAAAGGTTTACAGTCACAGTGTTTGAATATAGAAAATGATGGCTCAGTTGTCGTCCAATATTTTGGAATTATTTCTGTTAAAAAAATAAAAAAATAAAAAAAAGTAATACTTTTACTACGAAATTAAAACTCGCCTATTGGCTGTTTTTGGGTGTTACACAAAGCCATGTCCAAAAGAAATAGTGCTTTGGCGCCATCTTATAGCATGTATAGGCAATAATTTTCAAGTCGACATCAGGAGTTTCTTGTGATAAAGCCATAATCGAATATTCTAACATAAAAAATTACATATTTAACCCATTGGCCATTAGTGATGGTGAAAAATGTCAAAAACATTTTGAAACAGGCCGAAAGTGAGCATTAAATTCCAAATATTCTCAGTTCAGATGGAAGTGACGTGATGAACCACCAATGGCAGCCAATGAGTTAACATGACAAATTTCATATTTTCATAAAGGTTTTACACAAACGCATTTTAGTGTCTTCTTTTAACGTGGAATGTCTCATTTTAGAATGACTGGTTCCTTAATATGAAAATCAAATATCAATGTGATGACTTTCACATTTTTGCATGATACATTTCATTTTTTAAAGTGATAGATTTCATGTTTTTACACTCCAAGATTCATAGAATAGTTTTATAAATTTCACTACAAGATTATTTTTTTCATACATTATTAATTAAAAATAGTTATCTCAATTTAAATGACAGATTTCATATGATAACTTGAAAAATCACGCGCACACATACACACAATTTTAAGTGAAAACAACGTGATAAATGTTGCTGTTAAAAAGACCTGGATTTCATATTTTAACACAAACTTCACATTTTATGGCGAAAGGATTTACACTTCAAACATGATACTTTTTAAATTGCTCCTTGTCCAACAGTGAGATTTCAGTAAACGAAAATACATTTAGATTGAAGTAAATAACATTAGTATTATATGAAACTTCTGCTGTCGATCAAAAATTTGAATGTCGCCTTTTAGCAATGAGCAAATGCTTCCTTTGTCATTCATCATTTAATCATTTAAACAATATGTTTTTAACTAGATCTATCGGTTATTTTTCTGACAGTATTAAATATAGGCTCAAAAATTCTATATTAGTAATAATAGTTCTGTTGGAAACGTGTATGTTTACAGAAAAGGCAACCGATTTATATGAACACCTCGAAACACAAAGAAGCTCTCTGGCACTTTAGGCAATAAAAATAAACAAAGACAGAAATACACAGATACACACATACACACACACGCACCCCCATTCATACACTATGGGTTTATACAATGTCATAAAACTGCAGAGCAGTAACCATAGAAACATCCTTAAGGACCGTCACTACAGTGAAGTGTTGAGAAAAAAAAAAAACACACACACACACACACGAACACCCCCCCCACACACACACACATCGGATGATAAAAATTAAAAAGGGGGCAAATAGAGACTGACTTGTTTAGTTTATTTTTCCTTCTTTTTTTTCTTTGCATCTCTTCTGCATGCATGAACACCATCGACCTTTAAATAGATACATAAATAAATCAATAAATACATTCTATACACGCGCTGATTACTAAAGAAAGAGGGAGCTAAAAAGGTGGAAGGGAAAATGTGCTTAAAAATGGAGAAGAATTCATAGACGTGACGTGTCATATACGTGACATGTAAGGTTTTGTCATCAGACAAAAGTGTGCGTTTCAATCTGACGATTGAAAACTAAAAATAATGCATAACTTCATTTTTTGAAAATATTTACTTAAAAAACACGAATGTATTTAAACTGCACGTCCCGTTATTCTTTAAAATTGTCTTTATGTTTTATAGCAATAAAATTGCGCTGAGTTTAGATAAAACCCTTTTTTATTTAAGATTGAATATTTATAGGGAAAACGAGGAGTAATCCAACTGAGAAACGAATGAAAACTAAAATTTAAAAAAAAAAAAATCTCGTATTTTCTGCTATGCTATTTTCCGTTGTAAAAACGAGTGTTTTCTAACGTGTTCATTATAGCGCATATAAAGTCGACAGAAATCTAAAGAAAATATAGCTGCTAATTTTTCCACACAAAATGCAAAAACAAATGTTCGTGTTTTCCAACAAAATGGTCAATTTAGACATTTTGAAACGAAGAAAAATCATGATGATGAACGATTAAAACTGCATTGGAGAACATTTTTGGAATAAATGCAAATGTCTTGAACAACAAAACGTTTGCTATTTCTGTGTTTGGGTACAAAATAGTTGATTAACTTTTAAAATCTAAAAAATATATATATTATAATCGTGTGCACGCATCTTTACGCAGCATCAAAAAATGTGCTTTTAATTAGTGTACAGCATTTTTAGATTCCAATTTGAAAGGACTAAAATTGTGTTGATATCAACAAAAAACGAAAATGTCTTTCCGAAGCAGACAGGACAGAAAATGAAATCCACCTTAATAAAAATAACAACATTAATAACAGGGCACATAATGAGATTTTGGGACACCCCCCCCCCCCTCATCCCCCCACCAATCGAGATTCCAAAATGGATGCTCCTCACTTCCTCATGAGTGCAGCTGCCACAAATCACCCACGTTCACGCCTTCTTCTTGTGGTGCCGTTGTTTTTTTACGAGCGCACTTGAGCCGCCATTGGCCGCTTAAGCCCATGTGACGGAGCGCGTCTCCCTCTTGCTCGCTTGGCTTTCCGCCGCGTGTGTGGAGGTGGAGACGCGCCCGCTGATGCCTCGACGCCCGCACGGTAACGACTCCTCTCTCGTCACGCACACCCACGCATGCAAGCACATGTGCTTTCTGCACATTTCATTCGATTCGTAAAGTAAAGTTTAAGGCACTACACAATGCTTTTTTTGATTTTTGATTTTTAGGACACTGACATTCAACAGGCGGGAGGATTACAGCATCAGGTAGGGCAATTTTGCAATATTTGCTTAGTTGGGTATCACGCCACATGTACCTGATGTGAGATCATTGTTGAGTTTCTAAAATATTTCTATAATTGGATATTGCATTCATGTATTAAAAATCACAACGTGTGCATGTTTGACGACAATAAACAGACAACTATGCATTAAGAAAAATGTGGTGACGTCACGAGCAGGAAGGGCAAGGGGGAAGTTTGACACAGTGCAATGTGAAAGTGGAAGTGAGATGACATCATCTCGCAATGTGACGTCACTGCCACCTGCAAGGCACAAGGGGGAATAAGCATAATATGAATTTTAATGAATGCAGGCTGGCTGTCGCTATTCTTGCAAGTTAAATCATTGACTGCCATTGACGGCGATAGACGTCCAATCAATTTGTACTGCAGTCAAAATGGATTGGACCTCTGTCGCCGTCAATGTTCGCCCAGGAAAAAAAAAAAAAAAATCTCAAATTCTAATGAAACTTAAATTAATATATGAAAGCATATAAAAGATTTTTTGTGTCACTAAAATAGCCAGATGGCAATACAAGCAACCCCCATTGTCCTTTATGTGCGTTTTGTTGTTTTTTGTTTTTACGAGGGCCTTTTAACTGGGGGTCTCGTTTCAGCAGAGAAACAAAGATGGCAGTATTTTATGTTTTTCCTTTTACAATTGTACATTTCCTATAGGGGGAGGGGGGATACGAGGGAGGGCGTGTGGAGTAGAAACAAAGACAGTATTTCATTAGTGATGCTCACTGGAGCTCAGCTGCATGGCACTGACAGTATTTACAACCTACTGCAATGCGGCAGAGGAACCCTGTGTGTGAGAGTGTGTGTATGAGAGAGTGTGTGTGAGTGCAACAAAGGGGACAAAAGGGATGACAGTGATGCCACACAAACCTTGAAAATTTACACCTGCATGAGACAGACAGATGCAGTCGTTCTGATTGTGGCTTTGTTATGTGTGTATGTGTCTCATGTGTGGGTGTGTGTCCTTGTGTGTAGGATGACAAAAGCGGTGACGTTAACCGAGACGATGGTGAAGAAGACGATGAGCAGCTGCAAATTTGTCACGTAAGCTCATGCACATAACGTTCTATGCATACATGTGCAAAAAGAGCACAAATTCAACTTTAAGATAAAAAAGATATTATTTTTTGCACTATTATGTTTTAATATGAAGTGTCACTTTGAAAGACTTCAAAAGTGATATGAAGTCCTTAGTATAATTTATACTACAAACATCAATCATGCATGTTGCTAAGTCTAAACCACAAGAGGTGCAACAGAACAAGAGTTCTGCCTTTACAAACTTCAAATGCCCATTTTGAAGATGGCCGTCAGAATGCACACGGATGCTATAAACTTGATGGAATTAAAGCTCTATATGTATTTTGGGAACCGTCGATCATAAGGTGATGAATTTCATTTTTCCGAATGATTAGTGAATATCATTTCCTCTGTTAGGCAAATTGTTGAAGGTCCCTCATTGCACAATAGGCCAATCTTTTTTTTTTTTTTTTTAAATAATCTGGCAACACTGCAGAGGTGCACAGGTAACGCCCATTTTTCTAAAGCGCAGTTTGCTGTTGTTAGTATTGTCCACTAGGGAGCGCTAAAAGACAAAGAATGGTAGTGCGCACTGCAGACAGTGATGTTTCATTCAATGCTTTCTCATTTGGAGTTTTAACCAGAAGTTACTTCATGTTTGCCGCGGCATTTATGTCATGTTATGATACACGATGGTGATATTTATTTGCAAAAACAATGAATGCAACCCCGTGGAGAGCTACAATAGACACTCTAAGGCAGAAAGATAAAGCCACTTAGGAAAAATGAAGAAGTAAGAACGGATTTTCAAAATGTGAATAACAAATGTTGAATTACATTTTGTTGAACATTTAAAAGATTATTTATTGTCCTTAAATGTTTTATATACATTTATTTTATGAACCTATGGACAAAGGAGGGAGTTCCACACACGCACACACGGTCACAGCGCCACTTCATCTGACTTCCACCAGGATGCGTTCACAACCAATGGAAAATTGAGACACTTTAAACAGGTCATTAATTAGCAAGTACGGTTCAATACGCCACATCAAAATAGGGTTGTTGCTGAATTTGCATGAATATATTTTACAATTCAGCATTTTCATTTTTTTTTTCTTTAAAACAGTCGTTTGGACACAGATTCAGGTTGGACCTTTGTTGTAGTTTGGCACGCATACACACATAGAAACATACACATAAACACACAACTTCACTCGGTTTGATGTAGGGGGTGTTTTTGCAGCATTTGGCGCAACAGTACAAACACGTTGGCCGACACACCCCAACACGCACGAACACCCAGGCGTGTGTTTGTGTATTTTCACAGCGCCTACTTTATGACTTTATTGCTCCCCATCTAAGGAAATCAAAGCAGGAAACAAATGTTCCAGCATTCCAGGGGCATCCGGAAAAGTGCAAAAATAGTCGTTTAGTGTTGTTTGGACAACTAGGCAGGGAACGGGGTCTAAGTAGACGTCTGGAGGTGCACGCGCGCGTATACATGGGCAACCTTTATAACACGTAAACACGTCAGTTGACAAGAAATGTAGGCGTAGGCGTGGAAACACAATGGA
This sequence comes from Corythoichthys intestinalis, assembly GCF_030265065.1. Lineage (NCBI taxonomy): Eukaryota > Metazoa > Chordata > Actinopteri > Syngnathiformes > Syngnathidae > Corythoichthys > Corythoichthys intestinalis. Next base: position 35,880,917 of record NC_080404.1, read on the forward strand.
ATACTACTACTACTACTACTATTACTACTACTACTACTACTAATAATAATAACAATTATTCACATTAGGTAACGATCGCTGCCCTCTGAGTCTAAATGGATTGGACGTCTATAACTGTCAATGGGTGTTAATGACTTCATGCCCAAGCAGATACAAAAATGCTTTTTCCCGCCAAGCTTTCCCTCCCAGAGTAATTATTGGGCCGCGTATGGGATAGGTGAAAAAAGGCGAGGGAGTGAACACGTGATAGCAATAAAGTGTGTTTTATTGCCGGTGGCGTGACAGGCCCCAAAATATAACTCAGACGGTAGCCGACAGGCGACCACATCGCATCTGTGGCCACAAATGCCCCGAAGAAATAGTCCTGGAGTCGCCATGCCTGCACGGAGGACGCGCACGGTCCAACTCGTAAACGAGACCGGGAGGGACTTTTCATATTCATATATCTTTTGAAATATGGAAGGGGTGGGGGAGACGGGGGGGGGGGGGGATTGGTGGTCCGGGGAGCCTGTATTGACCCGGGTGGGATGAGCGAGGGGGTCCACAGATCCACCTGTGCTTCAAATATGCCCATCCAATTAAGTCACTCGGTCTGCAAGGAGAGACAAGCGTGGACGTCCACTCAAACTCGCGGACCACAAGCCGGCTGCAGGTGACACTCAGGCTGGTAAGAAAGCAACAGTTATTGCTTCATTAAATACTTCCACTTTTGGATTGTGTATTTTTCTTATAATGTTTGATCGTGTATTTAGTATTTCTTACGAATATAGTAGTAATAGTAGTAATTTTGAAAATGTTCTCATAATATACAGCTATAAGAGACAAACTAAAAAACGTGCCAAACAACAATATTTACAATTTGAGGTTAGAATGGAACGACATTTCAATTCTCCTATACAAATAAAAATCAAGCAGCTGATCGTTTTGCAGTGGTCTCTTTATATTTTTCCCTATATTTGTACTGTAAAAACATGGATTAGTTTTATATTTTATACATTAATAATGAGCATTTAAAAATGTATGATCAGTAATCACAGGAAACATCTGATTTAAACTGCTTAATTTTAATATATTAACTCTTCAGACGGTATAACCTTAAATCTCCCTATATTGCTCATATATTTGTTTAGCATAATTGTTTGCTTTAAGAAAAATGAAAACAGTTCTAGTACAATACTATAACATGTATATTTTTATTTACATCTCAAATTAAAAAGAAATGCGCAATACATGTGTGGATTTTTCTCCGAGAATATTGTTTTGGTAATTTGAAAAGTCACATTTGAAAAAAAATGCCGTATATATGGTGTAACATGAATATTGCTTCTGAAAATACATATGATTAAACTCAGTGTATCCAATTAAAATAGGCGAAAATGTCCCGTCGTGCTCGTCCCGTGTGGATGTTTTTGTGGAAGCGTGACACGTATCAGCATATTTTTGTTTTTTCACATGTGCTCTTGCAGTCTGCGCGTATATATCAAACAGGAGTGTGGTAGTATCACGTTGTAAAACGACAGAACACGGACTATGGGATTTCGAAGTCATAAAACTTCAATGTTCAGCACGTCAAATGATTCGGCTCAAGGTTTATGTCTTGACATGCTTGCTGCTCTTGTGAGGCATTCGTCATGAGTCCATTTAAAAAGGGGGATATTTATGTTCTTGTAAAATATAGTACGCGATAAACGACATCGTTTGAATGAAGAAAGTGGATATTTTACTTTGAAAACGTGAGTGGCTTTTGCGACACAAAGCGATTTCGGCGGTCACCCCAAGACGATGCCACTGCGGGCAGAAGGGGTCGCGCGAGTTAATGTCTAAACCGGCTTGGAGTGGCGCTCCCAGCCCGGCTTTGACCCGACTGCAGGCCCGGGGGCGGAGGGGTGAGCCGGCGGTCAGCCTGTCTAAGATGAAAAAGTGAAACGACCCCCGAGAGGAAGAAAAGCCACCATCTGAATGGTTTTTTTAAGCGTACTATCACGCACAGTGGCTGTCTGCATGGTGTAAGACCCGCGTCAAATCGCATATATATGCAATAAGCATCATCATTTATTATGGTTATGGACGTACAGTTTATTTTCTCATAAAACTGTGCAAAAAGGTGCACCCAGTTTGTTGTTTGAACCCATGCACAATGCGGTACAATGGGCAACAATGGCCGAGCGACTCCTCAACTCTGCGTGCTCACCCCCATGCTGCCCCCATCCGCGCTGTCCTGGACTAATTTAATGGTCGGTCCGGTGAAGCAGCGGTCAACGCTTCGGATTGACCCTGCGGCGACCCACTCGGCAGCTAGGTTACATTCTAGCACAAGAATGCTCTCTTTTCAGCTCCCGTTGTTGTTGTTGTTGGTGTTGTTGTTCCTTTTTTAAAAAGGAGGGGGGTGCTGCAAAGTTCACAGCTATTCAAAAGGTGTGTGCAGTTGATGACCACACTGAGAAAAAAAAGAGCGAAGAGGGGCTGAAATAATGCAAAGGGGGGAAAAAATGAAAATGTTCACCCCTTTTTTTTCCTGGCACTGAAGGCTTGGATTAATAGTCCCGTGCTGAAAGCATTTGTGCTGCCTAAAGCATCATTATTCAAACACATCCATTAGGACTTTTTCGTCAATTTACTTTTGTTTTGGGTGGCATTTAAGCTTTAAAATTCTACTTTTTGTTCTAACAGCGATTTAGAATGGAATGGAATAAACCTGAGTTAGTCCCACGTTACTTCCAAAATGTGCTTAAAAACATATCTATACTGTAGAAACATGAGAGCAAAAAAAAAAAAAAAAAGAAAAGCCTTACATTAATTAATTAAACATTCTATAGGGATTGGGTGTTGTTGATAAGCAAAAAATAGTATCGATACACGAGGATTCAAGAAAAAAAATGTTTTTTTTGTTTTTTTTTTCTGTCAAATGACTTTAGTAATTTCAAATTGAAAAGTATTTTGGCATCAAATATTTTGTTTCATTAATGTTGCGGACTGATTTGTAAATTGCCTTGAAGTCCAGTAATCGCTTAAATCATTGTTATGTTGAATAGTGATATAATATTCTCGATATCTGATTCCAAGATTTGATTTTGTTATATTTGTTTGAGCTGAAAACAGACCAAAACTCTTGGTTTGACGACCACAGTGTTTCTTAAACAAAACCGTAAATAGTTTTAAAACATTTCTCATGATGGATTATTCTGAAACGGCAGTCAATTTCAGAAAATTGTGTTCAGTTTTGAAGGCTGCAGCACATTTTTGGGGGGGTTGGGGGGGCTGAATGTAACACTTAACTGATTGACTATGTTGACAAACACTTGTAAGGGAATCATTTGTACGAAAAAATGAAAATACTGAGAATGCAATTCAGTCAGAAATTGTTAGCAAATACTGAAAATTTCGCCAGTGGCATCGAAAATTATTTTTCATTGCCAACCTTCTTGGTTTAAATGGATTGGACTTCTGTTGGCAACAATGGTAAAAGATGAGTTAAAGTAAAAACAACATCAACAACAACAAAAAACGCCAAAACGTTTGAGAGCCTGGAAAATGCAAATGATAACCATACTCAGATGCAGGGGTGTCCAAACCGGCCCTCAAGGACTACTGTGGGTCCTTGTTTTTTTTTTTTTTTTTTTCAATCGAGCACAGACAGTTTAACCGATGAATTTTCTGCTAAAACGGCAGCACCTGAATGAAATCAACTGATTATATTTGTAAGACATCAGATTGGTGTCGTCTCATTTTCTTGGAATGAAATTCAGCACCCACTGTGGCCCTATGTGGAATAGTTTGGACACCCCTGCTCAAACGATTTCAGTCAAGAGTCAAAAGAAAAAGCAGTTGTAATACTGAGTTTATAAAGCGACATCGCCAACTCCTGGCCTGGCATGCACATTACAAATGATAAGTCGATTTCATAAATTGGTAGGAGTTTATTTCCATGTTATGTAGACTCCAAAGCCACAAAAGGTGAATTTGATTCAATATTGTTGGTGTCCAGTGAAAAACATGTTTCTCCAAACTTTTAGTCGTTTTAAGTTTTATCCCAAATACCAAGAACACCTTTAAGTTACCTTTTGGATACAACATTTTAAACTAAAGATTTAGATAGTTCACAATTGTGAAAAGGTTGAACTGTATCATCATCATTCAAGACCAGAACCTGAAGTTACCATGTGTTCATGTGTTTATTATCCATGCGCACGCATAATGACTTCAGCCTTGTGGTTGGACGCTCGTTTGCTTTGACAGACGATTTCCTTCGTTCAAAGGAACAAACAGGACTAAAACAGCAAATGGTTCATGATCTTTACTATTTATTGAGTTGATTCTGATTTTCTGAACTGGTAATTGCTATTTTTTTCCACTGGCTTCCATTAACGACCATACACGTCCAATCCATTTTAACTATGAAGGTTGGCAGCGATCATTCACTGCCACTTCCCTCCCAGTCAAAATGAATAGGACATCTATATCTGTCAATGGCAGTGAGTGGGTACTCTTCTGCTGAATACAATGACTATCACTCACATCAAAAGTTCAGCATTATCAAGAGATGGAATTGCTCATTACCATTATTGTCTCTGAAGAATATACAAATAAGTAACAAAAGTAAAGGAACATACTCGTCTCTGCTTTCACTGCCACTGATGGGCATATTCATCGATTATGGCTAGTGGTGGAGAAGGGTCGAATGCTGCTTCATTATGAAATTTAAGCTTGGAAACAAATCTATTGCTTCAAAACTGATGGCAACACAGTTTTGTAAGGCCACTTCAGTTTTTCTGCATGGAAAAATAGAAGCACTTTGATATAACCAGCCATGTTGTACTGCTGATTATTGCAAAACAAACAAACAAGCAAACAAACAAACAACGTATTAAATGCTTAAACTTTTCTTTCCCCAATAGTGATTTATTTTCCATAATCACAATGTAAGATCTCTCCAAAAGGACCATGCCTACCCTGAGTGTTTTTCTATATGTTATATTGGACATGAATTAAAGTTTAACCTTAACACATGACCATTAATCGCAATTGTCTTTGTTGCTTTAATGAATTCAAAACAAGCCAGCTTTTTCGTGTCAGCTTATGTTAAAAATCCTACTAAAGCTTCATGCTTTTCAAACACTGTTGGCCTGAAGATTCTTTTAGGATGTTGAGTGTGAGTTTTTGGCATGTTGAAGCAACACATGTAAGAAAAGCCTTAAGGCAAAGAATGGTGTTGACGGTCTTCATAGGGGTCACCGGCACGAGATGCTGTCACCGTGCAGGAAGCAGCGGCAGCATGCATGCATCGCCTATAAATACCCTGTAGAACCGAATGTGTGTGGACTTGCTCGGTCACAGATTGGGTTCTAGGGGAGTCTATGGGCGGCGACTAACCATCTTATCACAAGCAGGACAAGCCCCAAGAAGTGCTGTTTTGTGTTGTCTGTTCGGTTGTTTTATTTTCCACTTGGCGGGAAGATTCAATGACAGGACCGATGGATGTCAAGTCACTTTTAATGCCATTACGCAACCTTAGATTTATCTTTGTATATACTGGGAGCAACAGGGAGAAAAAAACGAAAATGCTGTAATTCGCATGCCAGGCCTGTAGTTGGCAATCTCACACACATTTGCTTGTATAGCACAGGGTGAGTTTTAAACAGCAAAACATGAATATTGCTTTGTTTGACTTTACTATTCACTTTGAAGAGTAAAAGCTAAAAAATGTGGAAAAGTGAACATTTCCGTGACCTTTTAAACACTTACCAATGTGTCTTTTCTTAAATGGACAAGCATAGTGACAGAAAAGTACTGGCTGAATAGAATAAAATACACTTTTGGTTAGTTTTGTGCTTTGTGGATTTGAAGCGAAAATTAAAAAAAGAAAATAATAAATAAATAAAATAAAACAATAAAATTGAGTCTTTCCGTTTCAGAGATGACTTGTGAGTACAATGATCCCTCATTTTTCGCGGTTAATGGGGACAGCACCCCCCCTCCCAAGCGAAAATTTTAAATCCGCGAAGTAGAGGCGGAGCTTATTTACATTTTTTTTTTTAAATGGGTGTATTTATTCAGATTTAACAGCATTGGAAAGAAATACATATAAGACATGTTTCCCCTATGTTTCCCAAATTACAATTTATTTAAAAAAAACAAACAAAAAAAACCCCAAGTCAAACCAAAAATAAAAAACAAAAACAAACCTTAAACGGCACTGCAAATTTAGTAATTATGACATAAATGAGATCTATAAAAGGAAACAATCATTTGTATGTGTATACATGCATATAAACATCTTAAAAAAAACAAAAAAAAAACAGTATTTATTGATTTATTTTTAATAGGAAAAAAATCTGCGATGCACTGAGGGGGCGAAGTTTGAAGCGCGACATTGCGAGGGATCACTGTATAAACTTTTTGGAAAACCATATACTTTAAATCAGCTTTCAAATTTCTTTCAACTTTCAGATTACCAAATTAGAACTATCATGGAAGCAACACTTTTTTGCTTATCATGCTAAAGCACAGTTGCAGAAATATGGTATTTTATGGCAAACACATTTTAACAATCTGCCAATTTTCCCTTTTACAGGTTCCAACAATTGTGAAAATTATACACTTTACACAACAATTTTCCTTATAAGAGCTGTTTCAAGTATACTTAACAGCTCTTTTCAGATAGGGTGGAAGCTAAACAAATCATTAAAATAAATATTAATTTGATCAATTTTCTGATAAATCAATTAAATACTGCACCACTATACACACTTCAGTAATCCCATGAATTAATTCAAACAAGAATTTCTGTTTAAGTTTCAAGGCATTTGTCAGCCATTTCTACCAAAATTGCATTCTTTGTATTCTTTCCCTAAAATCATTTGCTGCTATTGTGGGCGATAGATGTCCAAACCATTTTAACTTAAAGGAGCTGGTAGTGAATGATCATTTTTGTGCCACTGAGAGCGATAAAAGTCCAATCCGTTTTTACTGCACTATGGCAGGAATGTTCGCTGCCAGCCCTCACAGTGAAAATAGATTGAACCTCTTATCACAGCCATTGGCAGTAGAGATGTCCCGATCCGATCGATCGGGTCTGATCACGTCATTTTCAAAGTATCGGAATCGGCAAAAAAATATCGGACATGCCTTTTTTAAATATATGTATATATTTTTTAATTAAATCGTTTTCTAATTGTATTTAACGTTACAGACATAATATGTTACACTCATCCAGAGTCTTTAGTTTAGCCTTAAGGTAGAGTTATCAAATTTATCCCGTTAACGGCGGTAATTACTTTTTTTAAAAATTTATCTCGTTGAAATATTTAACGCAATTAACACATGCGCTGCACGACCCATTCACGCATTGTTGCGTTCAATCTGTAATGACGCTGTTTTACCTATATATATAGAGCTAAAAGGCAGCGTAAAATAGAGTGAATTTTGGCAGCCTTTGGAACCTTTTTTTAATTGGCTAAAGCCTTACAATCCCTCTCCCTACGATTAGAAATATTGTGGGAAGCAATGTGGGGAAGAAAGGTAGTAATTGATCTTTTTCTTAACACCCTATGTTATTTCCCAACGCAGAGAAGATATATCAATTGGTACTACTACGCACAGTCATGGTTGCACTTCCCATCATGCATTTGGGCAGAACAGTTAAATGGCTACAGTATCATTTACTGAAAGCTCAACAAATACACTAGATGGCAATATTTAGTCACAATATATAAAGTCATTTATCCTTTAAGAATTACAAGTCTTTATCCGTGGATCCCTCTCACAGAAAGAATGTTAATAATGTAAATGCCATCTTGAGGATTTATTGTCATAATAAACAAATACAGTACTTATGTACTGTATGTTGAATGTATATATTTGTCCGAGTTTTATTCATTTTTTTCTTAATGCATTGCCAAAATGTATATGATCGGGAAAAATTATCAGGAATGATTGGAATTGAATCGGGAAGAAAAAAAAAGCAATCGGATCGGGAAATATCGGGATCGGCAGATACTCAAACTAAAATGATCGGAATCGGATCGGGAGCAAAAAAACATGATCGGAACAACCCTAATTGGCATTGAATGCCATTTTTGCATCTCAGATTGCTGTGCTCTCTACTCATTAAGGCAAAAACAATTAGAAATTACTGCGGTTATTTTGACGTAATAAAATCCTTCCCTTTTATTATGTTATTATTGCCTCCTGCATGTAATGTGCCAATTAGATAAGAAAAGCGGGCAAAGGTTCCCTCTAAGCAAAAAGGCATCAGGCGTGATTTCAACAAATCTCTCTCTGATCTTATCGGCTTCATTAATGAGTATATGGAAGCCAAATGACAAACAGATAGTTAGACTTGCACTGCAGGGTCAGCCAAAACGCAATAAAAGCCCAAAGCATGCCAAACAATACTTTAACCATATGCACGAGTGAGTGATTATTTTGGAGGGTGTTTAGAATGACTATCATTTATTTTTCTTGGTGTGAGGGCTCAATTTAGCCACTTTTTGGTTTTTCAAAGCACATCATTTTTTAAAAACGCCTCCACACGATTACTTTTCCCAATGCATCATTTTTCCAACGTGGCTTTTATATGGAGACGCTGATGATGATGATGGTGAGATGGTGAACGGGACACCTCGGCTTGACCCCGTCCCGCAACAAAGCCAGCTACTAGTCACTGTCTGGGGGCCTTTTTGTCCCATTCTTGTGTGCGTGCCCTCTGTGAAGCGGTCACGTTTTGTTGTGCGCCCTTTGACTGCATGCGGCCACAAGGCCAAATATGGCCCCTGCGTCCCTTCAATATGGGCCCGATTAATTTTTCAGATCGGGGGCCCCATCTGTGTGGATAGAAAAAGTCATAAATCTACTGTGCGTGCAGTTCAATAAGAAAAGGGGGGGGGGGGGGGGGGTAGATGGATGGCCTCATATAGATAAAGATAAATAATGACGCAGCACTTCCAATCTAAAAACATCCAATTTTCCAATTTAGCCCCGCCAGCAAACCTTCATGAAGTCAATTAGGAACCGCTTTATTCTATATTTCTCATAGGTGTATAGCAGCGCCAAAAAAGCGACGTCTCCCATTGGCTGAGGGGCAGGGTCACGTGCTCCTCACGGCAGTCCGTCTATTTGACAGCCTTGGGGTGGCTCGATGCCAGAGGGGGGAAAGGGGGCCACAGGGCGAAGGGGTAGAGTGAGAGAGAGAGGAAAAAGAAAAATTAGTATTCTCCTACCAACCTCGCTATAAATCAATCATGGAGTCCTACGCGGTGAGCTGCAAATACGCCGAGCCGCACTTCCCGTCTTGCGAGCAAGATTACAGTCATTTCACTGACCAAGGGGGGTACTACAACAGCCCCCAGGACTGTGGAACGTACGGCGGCGGCCGCTACCACCAGCCAACCGCCGAGCCGGGATACCCGCAGCAGCCAACCGCCTATGAACATTCCTTGCAGACGCAGCTGCAGCCTCAACCGCGAGAGGATGCTGAGCGGCTGCCCCAGCAAGGTGCGCCCTTCCCGGGCTACGACCAGCACGAAGACGCCACCGGTGGAGGGAAGGAAGGCGGCTTCGGGGAGATGTGGATGACGTGCGCCAGTAAACCCGCTCAGGTGCAGAGGAGAAGCGTTGCGGGAGGGGGCCACCAGCCCAGAGACAAGCCGCCCATCGTGGTGTATCCATGGATGAAGAAGGTGCATATCGCCCACGGTGAGGAAGGCCGCACTTTCTAAACACCCTGGAGGTCATTTTGCTGTTTATTATTATTATTTTTTCTCCCTCTTGCCCCCCAGCAGCTCATCTAACACCCATCCACGCACACACTCATTCACACACAAACCCTCGTTGTAGTGTTTTGTCCATTTGGGAGCAGCATTTCTTGTGGTGAGTTATTTATGATCGCAGTGAGAGTCAGGCAGAATTACAGCCACTATAAACTTTTATGGCTCTGCCGCGTTTTGTGTGTGCGCGCACGCGCGTGTGTATGTGTGTGTGTGTGCGCGCGCCCGCTCGCCTTTCCAGTGAACAAAGAGATGCATGTTAATAGACCAAAATGGTTTCTAAACAGTTTGTTGGTCAACCGCAAATGGACACACAAACACTTTAAAACTACAATTAAGAGGGATATGAATCTTCGTTAGGGGAAAATGACTTACATTTACAGATCGTTTAATAAAGACACTAAGAGTTTAAAAAAAAAAAAAGGAAATAAATAAGCATATATATATATATATATATATATATATATATATATATATATATATATATATTTGGAAAGGGTCTGTATAGAAATAAAAGCTAAAATATTTGACAGAAATATCAATATGGTTTTATGTTTTATGGCCTCTATATCAATAATATTTCACAATTTAAAAATAGTATTGCAAAATAATATTGCTTTCAAACAAACAGACACATACGTATACACTGTGTATATATATATAACATTGATGTACAGTTACATAATAAAATAACACACATGCACGCACATAAACGAAGCGTGTTAGCAACGGGGGGCAGCATAAGAAAAAATACAGACTGTTGATTTTATTTATAAGTGTATACTTTTTAAAGCTCTACATAATAAAGAGCCCTTTATTTTAGATCAATCTCAGTTAACCAGTTTCACTTTTAATCTATTGCCAAATTACATTATTTGCATTTGCATTTAATGCTCTGTGGTCATTTCATTGTAAATATCCGTATAATTTACATCGTGATGTAATCATTGATGGCTATGTACATACTTTTTTTTGGGCTGCACGCTGCCAGCCCCTCCTACTCAAAACGGATTGGACGTCTATCGCCGTCAATGTCACCGAAAACATGATCGTTCACTGTCTGTCCTCCCGACCATTTTAAAGTAAATTGGATGTTTGTTGCAGTCAACGGCATGAGTAAATATTAATTGAAAATTCGACCAATTGACGTCACGCCGTCCATCTGTGTCCCGCAGTGAACCCGAACCATCCCGGCCCTGAGCCCAAGCGTCTGCGCACGGCCTACACGCGTCAGCAAGTTTTGGAGCTGGAGAAAGAGTTCCACTTTAGTCGCTACCTGACTCGCCGCCGTCGCTTGGAAGTGGCGCACGCGCTCTGCCTTTCAGAGCGTCAGGTCAAGGTTTGGTTCCAGAACCGGCGCATGCGCTGGAAGAAGGACAACAAGCTGCCCAACACTAAGGGACGCAGCAAGGCCAAGAAAGGTGTCGACAAAGCGGCCGTCCAGGTGTGACATGCAGTGAGAAGCCCCGAAATGACGATCCACATTCCTCAAACGTCTATTTAGCCTTATATAGCCTAGTTACGTCATCATTTTTTCTTCATTGTGTGTTTTGGAGAGAACAGGGTTTTTTTTCCCGAAATAATTATTATTAATATTATTGTTTCTACAGGGTACAAAATACAGGGTTGTATAAGAGTGTATGCACGTGACCAAATTTTTTTGGAAGGACAAAGATGACACGCACACACATCACCGACAGACGCACACGCGACAAATGGTCAACACACACACGCACATACACAGCTGAGCTCCAAAAGGTTTGCATATTTGTCTCAGGGTTTCCTTACAGGGTTTTGAAGTCCATCCAGCACCTACATACAAAGAATTTTAATTGTTTTTCATTTCTGATTTTGTTATTTCAGTGTAATATGCTATATTTTGCATCTGTCAATACTTATTATTTTGTATTATGTGTATGTTTCAAAGCGTATTTTATTCTTGGTAGCAGCAAATGTGTGTCCTTTTGTATGTGGGCAAAAAAAACACCCGATGTACGATTTTTATATGTGGAAAAAAAGGTTTTGATAACAAAAAATCTTGGATTAAGTAAATAAAAGCTTTACACTACTGTTTTTGTCTCGATGTCTTGCACCAACACATGGTTTAAAAAGAAAAAATACACCTCAAAAGAACATTTGTAATTAAAGTGATACTTGCAAATAAAGCATTATTCCAATAAAATATAAAACAATGTCAAGTAAAGAAATATGCGAACAAAAGTTTTAAATCTATGTATTTTGAGAAGAAAAAAATACATGTCAAAAGAACATTTGTAAATAAAGTATTAATTGGAAACAAAGCATTATTTCAATAAAATATAAAACTGTCAAGTAAAGAAATATGCGAACAAAAGTTTGAAATCTACGTATTTTGCGTAAAAATGTATAGGGAATAAACTCTTCCATATAGGTTCAAATGAGAGAACAATCGTGTTAATAGAATTTAAAGTCTGTGTTTGGTGTGAACACGTTCGAAATATATTTAAACAAAAGGTAGATTTAAACAGACCCGCACTTATATAAACAAAAGGCTCAATTTTGTAGGAAAACGCTGCAAATGTTCCTTGTTCAAGATATAGTGACTAAAAGGGAACTCCTAATTGAACATTTATTAAAAGTAAATCGTGTGGAAATTTCACGAATAAAGAAAATTAAAATAAGGCAATAAACACCTGGGAATACATTTTAAAACCAATATAAACCTTTCTCTAAAAACATTTCAAATACTTCAAATACAATTAAAAAAAAAAAAAAAAACACTTTAGTGACGAGCAAATGAATCCAAATGGTTTAAAATGAAGTTTATATCTAACTATATGGTTAAAACAGTTCATTTAAAGTGTTATTTAAAAAATATAGTTAAGAAATTTGGACTAACGAAAAAAGACGTACATATGTAAGAACCCTGTTTCTTAACTCTAGTTAAAAATCAAGGGATTTGTTGCATTTCACATGTTTATTAAGGAAGTCCCAAATATAGCACGGGGAGTGATCGGGGAACTGCTGGTGGTGTTTGGTGGGAAATGAGCTGCTTTAATTGGACACTTCCGTTGGAGACAAATGGGCAGGAAAAGTCACGAAGGATTTATCAAAAAAGCACCATGACACTCACTCCACACTGAGAACCTTCTGGACAGCTCCATCAAAAAACAAAATTGGAAACTATCTCACGGGGAAAGTTATCTTTGCAAAGTACTCGTATTGTAATCCTAAAATAAATTGCCAAACATAATTTACAAGTAAAACGAGCAGAAACAAAAATAAGTACCTTTGTTTTTCATTAAATGGCCATCTTGAAATGCCGCGATGTTTTCCTTTGTCGGAACAAGAGCATCCCCGTGTGGTGCAAACGTAAACTGCCAGTGGAGAGCAAAACTGAAATAGATTTATGATACGATTATACTCACCAAGAAAAAAGTGTAATTCAAAGACCACAAAGCCATACTAACTGTTTCCGAACGTGCCTGTTATTTGAGAACGATAATAATAATTTACGTTTAGGGTATTTCAAGCCTACAAGCGGTAAATATATCGGCACGATGTGTTTCTTGTCGGACCAGGAAGTGTTACGGACCAGTTGGTGACGGCTAGACCTGTCCTTAAACTCATATGAAGCTTAGCTGACCTTACTGTTGTGTTAAATACTTCAACATAAGAAGTGTATTAAAAGGGGGAAGTAACAGCAAACATGTCTCTTGCAGCGGACGCCTTCGTGTCACAAATGGCGGGTAACGTGTGGATTTTTTTTGGTGTTTTTTTTTTTTTGCAAAAGTGCAGTGTCTTTTGCTAGCCACTTAGCTTGCTAATGCCATTTCGACAGCGTTGGGAAAGCAATTTTAAGATTTCGTATGACGAAGGATTTGAAGTTAGGCTTTGAAGTGGTGTGAAATTGCGCATTACTTAAGCTCAAAATGCATAGCGCAGGTTAAAGAAATAATGACAGGCAGCACTATGCTCACGGTGACTCGGATGCACACCTGAGCACGGCAGTTTTGCGGTGACACTTTCCGGTGTTCTGTCAAATTTCGCTTCCAAAGCTGTTGTGGCGGTGAATAAGCCCTCTTTTACATTCAGTTGGACTCTCAATGTTATCCAAATGTGCTAAATAAACAAGTTACATCATAAAGATACACGTGCAACACAGGGAAAACACTCAAGTGACTTGAAGTTTCGCTCTGAGACCCTCAATTTCAAAATTGTCCGATATACGCATGTGTGATACATCATCGGAAAGCTTAAAATCTCAATTTTCTGGGGAAAGAATAATTTTGAACAGGAGGGCGTTTAAGAAAAAAGTTTTTTAAACAGCAAAACCCTATCTGGAGGTGAGAGCACGCAAGAGCAGAATTACAAACGTCATGAATTTAACAAGAGATTATCGCGTACTTACTTTGTTTTGATCCAAAAACTCCATGTAACATGTATCACTGAGTGTCAAGACACAGCTGTGAATGGCCACAGCTGGATCTTGTGGGGATTTTATGGGTGAAACATGGTAATATAACAATGGTCGCGATTAGAGCTGAAGCGAATACTCGAGTAACTCAAGGAGCTCGAGTTTAAAAACTGATCCGAGTAATTTTATTCACCTCGAGGAATCGTTTAATTTTGCTCTAAGCATCACGTTTTGCGCAGCCGACGCACGCGCACCTACCAGAAGGACAACAACAACAACAACAGGAAGGCACGTTTCTCGCTCTCCCGCACCTCCCTCACCTCCGCACATCACGCGGTGCATTCAGGAACGCATGCAAATATCCCCGCCATATTATAACCTGATATGTTAAAATACATTTATTTTGAACACTGCAAAAACTTAAAATCCTATCAGGGTTTACACTTTAGATTAACGTAAAACTAAACTAAACTTAAAAATAGCTTGATACAAATGGAAATTCAATTGAAACACGTGGGAAAAACACCTAACTTTTAAGTGATGTGTGTTATCAAGCGTAATGGCATTTTTAGGTTAAAAAAAAAGATCTTATAAAAACATATATGATGGTTACATATATATATGTGTGTGTGTATGTGTGTGTTTTTGGAGTGAAAGCAGTGAATTAGTCTTTTTTTTTTTTTTTTAATTCTAGTCACATCTAAGATGCAATTGTTGGGTGTTTTCAACAAAGTACATCGAATACAAAGACATTGATTGACTGAAAGTTGTTCAATATTAGATGAAATGTCTTGTTTTCTCATGTATATTTATAATTCCTCTTTACCTAAAAAAAAAAAAAAAAATGTTTTATCCAATTACTCGACTAATCGATAGAATTTTCAGTCGATTACTCGATTACTAAAATATTCAATATAGGGCTGTCCCAAACGACTAATTTTCTCCCGATTAGTCAGCCGACTATTTTTACGATTAGTCGACTAATCTAATAATTTAAAAAAAATATATATTTTTTTGTTTTTGTTTACTAATTTAGCAATGAAATTTTTGTTGACGCTTATCAATTCACAAAAAACATATTGGAACACGTAAATTATTTATTAAAGTACAAATAAACACATAAATAATAATAAATCACAAATAAACAATGAGTTCAAATGCTGATAGAATTAACTAGTGTAGCATCCCGATTGAAAAGGTGGTCTCTTAAACTGATGGTTTACAACTTTTATTCCATCCTTGATGTAATCACACTGTAAGAGCTATGGTGCACACAAATAAAACAACACAATTAGAAATTAACAAAAACTTTTCACCTTTTTCGTTTTAAACCTTATTTATATATCAATGAATTGCCTTTACCTTAATTTATTACCTTATCATTGACAATCTCTCCCTTGAGTGCAATCACTGTATATATTTATGACCTTTTAACCTTACATAATTTTCTATACCATAAAATAAACCATAACATGAAATAAACCTTTCAGTTAGCATTAAAGACAATACTAATAGCACTTATAGGCCCATTGTCAATGAAACATTATTATTCAGTAAGGCGACAGCACCCTCTGGCGTACAAAAAATGAAAAAAACAAAAAAAAATTACAAACGGTGACGGCGCTTGAGGTGTTTATTCACGGCCGACGTGCAGCCAAGCTTGGCATTGAAGAGACAGGACAGAAGAGTGTACCCTCCGTTGTTTCTTTGTAATAAGTCAGTGTTTTGGACACTCTGGCGCGCTTTTTTTGGCTTTGTGCAGCTTTCCCCGCTTGCATACAGAGCATCCGACATTCTGAACTTTCCACGCATGTATTTTTTTTTAACCCTTCATTAACCGTCGACGGGATGTTGTGCTCGTCGACGGATTTACGTCATCGATGACGTCGACTACGTCGACTAGTCGGGACACCTCTAATTCAATAGCTGCAGCCCTAGTCGCGATGCAGAAATTGCAGACATCAAGGAGTGGTCAAGATTTTCTTTTTCATATATTTACCCTTTTAAACATTTTCTTTCAATTTTTCTTTGTTTGGATCGATTATTTATCGTCCAACATTTCGGAGAAAATACGACCGTAATAAAAAAAATACAATTAAGTGATAGTTATGAGGTAGATATCCGTGACTTTTTTACAAACACAATTTTTTCATTGTGACATAATTTGTTTAAAAGTTTAAAATATGCGAGTGAATAAATTTTTAAGGTCGTTTTTAAAAAAAAAAAAAAAAAATGAAATATTAGACATCAATTATTGATTCAAAGCTAAAAATGACATTTTGAATAATAAATATAATTAATTACCTTCGTTTTATGGCTGGGTTGAAACAAAAGCGGTTGTGCGACGTCTGTAAACGTTTTCTGGGGTAAAACGGACAAATTAAAAATAGTTCGGGGGCTTAATGCGCCATAAATCTGCTAGGGCAGCATATAGACATATTGTTCTATCAAACACAACAGTTGTTTTGGCTTAAAATACAGCAGTTTCTGAAAGAGGAGTGCAAAAGCAGAAACTGCTTTTTGAGTCCTGTCTGTGTTTTCCGCCATATGTAAATTAATGCTTAATGACACGGCAAAGACGTTACCAGTGAGAGAGGCGCGTGCAGTTGTTGTGTGCAGCTAACCTGGCCGGATTTGTCAGAGGAAAACTTTTCTACATGTCCGTCCATGATCAAACATAAGTAAATATTCCTTTCCTCAAAGAAAGTTTGTAGTGTTTACGTTGGAACCACTGCATTCGCGGTCATTTTAAACATTACGTGCATGCGCAGAACTGTAGAGTTACTATTTCTGACGGGGTGCACAATTTGACAGAACACTGGTCGGTATTGTGAATGCCGACGTCCTCAAAATTAAACATTTTGATTTAAAATAGTTAATTATGTCTTGTCGAAGCGATGTGAGAGCGACATTGCTTTTTTTTATATGTATACCTATTTACTTGTGTTACGGATGGGGAGTAATTCATGGTTTTGTTACTGGTGGTCCAGTGTCCTGTAATAATCCGTTGTGTTTATGTATTGCACAGCCGCTGAGCCATGGCCTGAGAGTGCAACTCTTTACCAACCGCTGAAGGGTGATTTTAATTATTTTCCCTGTATCATATACAATAATATTCAATAAGATGTGTATGAAACTAAGGTTTGACTTGATGGATTGCCGCATTAAAAAACTTTTTTCTGTGTTGTGCAGAGGATCAGATTCTTCTGTCCGAGTGCGCCTCATCCCTTGCAGTTCAGGTAAAAAAAAAAAAAAAAAAGTTTTTTGTGTAAACGTGATTAGGGATGGGAATATTGACTAATTTCTCTGCCGACCTAGTCGAAGATTTTATTTGCGACTAGTCAACTCGTCTATAAGCAAGAAAACTCACAATTTAATACACATATTAATGAAAGTGTTTCGAATGCAAAAGATTTGTGTATTTACAAGCTATTTTAGCTCAAACATTCAGGACAGGTTGTTTATTTAAATTGTATTGATGTTAGAGATGTCCCGATCCAGGTTTTTGCACTTCCGATCCGATACTGGCCGATACAGATACCGACTTATTTGAGCATGTGTTAAAGTTTAAAGTTATTTAGCCTCCTTACTTAGTTGTCAGACTCATGTTGAAAAAGGTTTTAGTACCCTTGATAACAACTAGCCAGCTGAATTAGGTGAGTTTGAATAACACACAACGGTTGGTAACAAGAAACTGAGCTGTTTATTCAGTGACAAACACAAAACATTATAAATAACAAACAGAAATGGCATAGTCAGTCAGTGAAACGTGCAAATAATATTGTAAACTGTCTTAAAAAACCAAAACACACCAACAACCTCAGTGGAAAATCCCACAAATCCCCCAAGCTATTAGATGCTTTTAATGTTTCGTGCATTAGTTACAAAAATTGTATAAAAAGCCTTCTCAGGTTTAAACAAACGACTATTTCAGTATCAAGTTAACATTTTAAAACAGTAAATAAAATACTCAAGTCCCCATTCTGTATCAGCAGCTTTAAACTACATTCAATTCATTTAATTTTGCGAATCAACTGTTAAAGTTGGTAAAATTGCTCCCGTTATTCCATAATTTCCCTTCTGTCTACTTTCGACATGTGAAAGTTTTAAAACTGTTTTGAAGACAGATTCAAGTCAAGATTTTGCCGATTTAGGAGTATTTTAGATAAAAAGTTAATTAGGTTCGCTTGGAAGGTTCACAACAGCCTACTAGGGAAGTCTTCTGCTTTAAGATGGCGGCTGTTTACTAACGCATCTGGTTTTCAATACTTCAATGTTGCTAACGCAGTCGAGTCTGTTGTGTAGCATCTGGTTCTATATAGATATATCTATTATCTCCAGTAAAATGACGTTGACGTAGTTTGTTGCGGCTGTCAGCAGAAGTAAGGTATTCTTGTGTTTTTTTATCCAGCGGCATGAGTTGAGCTAAAGCCGTGAGTTCAGCATTGGCATTACCCGGGTCTAAGACAAGTTATGTTTACTTTCGGGACGCAATGCGGTCAGTTTCTCATTGCGTCCCGAAGACCGCGCTGTGTATTAGTTCCGCTTTACTTGACATATTTCAATAATCGGAATTTGGATGTTTGTGAATCGTTCTCGAATCTTCAGTGGCCGAATCGTGTGTTGGATGGTGCGTCTTTACTCACGTGAGATAATGGCTCGTCATCCAGAATGAATTCTTCGGCAATGACTCTTGTTATTCCCTGGGCTTTGGGACTGTCGAGTGCCAGTTTGTCACGCATAGCAAAAGTTTCTGCCAGTGTTAGTTGCGTAGGACCTTTCTTTTTGTCTTCGGTTTTCTTAACATACTCCTCATATTGTTTGTGGTGGTATTTCGCTAAATGCTTGATTAGGTTGGTTGCATTAAAACTTCTTACAGCTTTACCACTACGCTTGACTTTATCGTGGCATATGTTGCTCTCTGCCTCTTCGTCTTTGTCGTCCTTTAAGGTGAAATGATCCCACACAGCTACATTTTTACCGATAAAGTCTCTCGGTAAATTGGGAGACGGTAATGTAAATGTAGTGTGTTGAAGGTGTGCCGTAAAATGCGGACCGGATTTTAGGGAAACCGAAGCAAAAACTGGAATGAATTATGTAAATCGGTGCGCTGGAAAACCCGGACCGGATTTTGAAAAAAACTGGATCGGAAGTCTGGATCGGAATTTTTCCCGTGTTCCGATCCGATGTGCATTTTTTTGCCCATATCGGCGTCCGATCCGATCCAAATATCGGATCTGGACATCTCTAATTGATGTAACAAAAACTGACTGAATAAATGTAAACAATCGCGAAAACTTTTCCAAACTTTGTGTCTTTGGGGGGGGGTTTCTTTCCCTGGCTTCAAAGGCAACACGAGTAAATCCCAGTACATTCCCCAATGTCTGAAAGCCCTGACACGAGGAAATCTCGCATCACATTACATGGGAATTTAGCATGATATAAGTCTGAAAGGGGTACTCGGCGCTTTTCTGTGCGGGGAGGGCGAAGGATGGGTTTTATAACCTGGACATCGTACGCCGTTTTTATTGTCGGCATTGGCTACAAAATAAACCACACATTTCCAAAGCTGGACGATGGGCTGTCTCTTCCTCGGTTCTAAGATTCAGTAGCAAATTAATTTCGTTATGTTTCGAGTTGAATTTTTCTATCTTTTCAGTTTGTAATGTTTATAATTGCGATGGTTGTTTACAGCTTTTCGTCTTACTGTGAAGAAAGAGGAAATGACGATCGGCCCACCATGATATTTACTTCTGGCTGTTTTCATGCATGCGGTGTCCTGGTGAAGGATATCAGGACTCAACCCGTTTAAAATCCTTGTCATGTCCCTGTCACTTGACCCGAGAAATTGCATTCCGACATAAGGACTAACCGTTTAAATCTCGGGTTTTAACTGGAGTTCGTATGAAAGGGGCTCAAGATGCATGATGCTGCGTTTAATCGACTTGTAAAAGATGAAACGTTTTAATTATGAGTAGGTGGTTAAACAACTAGTCGCGCACATCTGTAATCGTGATCTTTTTGAATTAGGTGTTTAATTAAGTGTCCTCTCTTTTGTCTCCTGTGCAGACCTACTTGCGAATGTGTGGTCTGCCTGTGCAAGTGGTCTGTAAAGCCAATGCTGAGTACATGTCACCCTCGGGTATGTACACCAGCAAATGCTGGATATGTTCATGTCAGTGTTATTCGTTTGATTGACAAGTGTGCTGGTTTGGGCTGCCATGAATAACACCATGCAACACATATTTTGTTCCCAGGTTCTAAGTGGTATTTCCTAGTCTCATCACATTGACATATAAAACTTTTGTTTCCCAAAAAGTTTGGGTTTGTGGTCAAGACTTTGAAATTTTATTTTCCACTTTTCTTTACAACTGTACTTCTAATGCTTATTTATATAATATACATTTTCCTCCATATTTTATAGACAGTTGACCTGAAACACGAAAAAATGACAAATTTTCTGCATAACTAGGACATAATTTTGAATATAGCCTCTAATTTTAGCAAAACTTTTACATTTTGAATGGCACTTAATCATTTAGTTTGGAGCAAAGCAACACAAATAAAATAATTACAAGCCAGGAACAATTTTTTGTTGTTGTCTGTATTATGGTGTAATCGACTAATCGTCAACTAATTGCTTATCAAATTAATTGACAACTTTTATAGGGCACTTAAATTAGGTCATTGGCTGCCATTGACAATGCTAGATGTCCAATCCATTATGGCTGGGAGAGGTTGGCAACAAATGATCACCCCCAGTCAAAATTATTTGGACGTCTGGCGCCGCCAGTGGTACTGAAAGATGAGCATTCATAGCCAATTGTCCCAGTGTAAATGAATTGGTAGTTTATCGTTGTCAATAGCAGGCAAACCTTTGGAGTCATGTAGGCCGCACATGTGTACTAAATGTTAATATTGGGGCCTACATGGCCCAAAATGTGATGTCCGCATTTGTGGACGCCACGTTTTTTTTTTCCCTCTTAGTCACATGCCCTCGAAATGGTTAATAGTAAATATTGACTTTTTAATCCCCACATTTGTTTAATTACCAAAAGTTTTTTTTTTAAAATTCAATTAAATACCAAAAAGTCACATGCCCTCCTAATGGGTAATAGTAAATATTAAGGGTGTAACGGTACATGTATTTGTATTGAACTGTTTCGGTACGTGGTGCTCGGTTCGGAAAGGAGGCGTACCGAACGAGTTTCTGACGTAATGTAACCCTTTTCAAGGCTGTGAGTCGATCGGGTTACAGTTTCTTTGTAGATTATATTTACTCCGTCTTCTCTTGTATAATGAGGACCAACACGGTAGGACAGAATAACCCAAAAACGTCAACGGCGTGACAACGTGGCTGCCGCGAGAACGCAATGAAACGCGGGCGTTAAAGTCAATCAGCCAATGCACACCAGTTGCAGTAGAAGCGGCCAAACACAACGCACACGAAAACAACGGCAGAGTTTATTATTTGACGCGAGACGCGACCCTCCTGCGTCAATACTACTACCGGTAGCTAAGATCGGGAAGACCGGAAGTCACTCGTGTAAAAATACGGTGGATCCGGTCGATTTTCAAACTAATATGCAATTGTAACCCACTTTTTGAGACAGTTAGATCTCTTGAGTGGTAGATCGGGGCACAGTTGACTTGTCTTTGTTGATTTAATGCTGTCTTCTCTGCTATAATAATAACCAACACGGCCCCGTGTTGGTTATTGGTTACAAAACCCTCCTACCACAACAAAACAAGTAGGAACTAATATTCACATAGGAACTAAAGTTGTACAATGTAAAACATACAATATATATGAATACTACATCACATTTGTAAAATATAAACATATAATAAAATAAATAAAATTGAAGTGAGCTAAAACACCTGTAATTAAATAATAAGAATAATACACAGATCCTGCTTACACAATTAAATTGATTAATTTCTGTGTGGCGCTTTAACTTGAGAAAATCCACCAATAATGCTTTTGAAAACCGTTCATAAGAAAGAGATTCATTAAGGCATTTCATTTGTAAAATACATGTTAAAATCTTTGTCATTGGGATTGCTTTTCTCTTAAGCACAGGACTTCTTTTTTCTTCTTTCTTTCAGAAAGAAAGCTGACCAATACGCGTGGTCTGAAAGGCAAATTGTTGTTGGATTATCTTTAAATAGCCGCTACTTTTTGAGCAGAATTTTAGCTTTGTATAGGCTAATGTTCCTATTGTTGAAAGCACAAAGGTGTGTAATAAACAACTAGCACATTTATATTTTGCATTTTGTTTTCTTTCTCTACCGAAAATGAAACGAACCGTGACCTCAAAACCGAGGTACGTACCGAACCGAGATTTTTGTGTACCGTTACACCCCTAGTAAATATTGACTTGTTTTAATCCCCACATTTGTTTAATTACCAAAAAAAGAAACAAGAAAAACAAGAGCTATTCCTCTTTATTACTAGGGTATTTTAATTTAAAATAATATTTAAATAAATCATAAAAAAGGAAATAAACTATAGTCAGTTTGTTAATCCTTATTGTTATAAACAAACTGTAAATATTGAGTGTTTTAATTCTTATTTTTATTTAGATTTTTAAAAAGCTGATATTATCTTTGTAATGACTCAAAGTGGGATACAGTATTTGCAAACATTTGCTTATGCTTTTGAAAGCAATGACAGAGGTACACAGAATCTGCATTCTGTGTACCGCTGTCATTGTTTTGGTACTTTCCTCAGCATGTAGAAATCTGTTTCAATGCACATTTCCAGCTAAAATGTGAAGTCCGGAGTACCGTAACAGTAAATAACATGAGATTTAGTTTAGTTAGGTTTAGTTGACGAATTGCAAAAATAGTCTGTTATTAATCAACTATCAAAATAATCCTTTGTGGCGGCCCTTGTTTTTAAAATGCTTTTATTTTTCCCTCTTTAGGCAAGATTCCCTTCATTCATGTGGGAAACCAGGTGGTGTCAGAACTAGGTCCAATAGTGCAGTTCACCAAAGCCAAAGTGGGTGACAAGTGTTTGTTTTCCTGTAAAATTCGGATCAAAAGTCAGTCTCGTTTTTGTGTTTAAATTAGGGCTGTCAAATGATTAAAATTTTTAATCGAGTTAATTACAGCTTAAAAATTAATTAATCGCAATTAATCGCAATTCAAACCATTTATAAAATATGCCATATTTTTCTGTAAATCATATATATATTCTGTAAAATAAATTGTTGGAATGGAAAGATAAGACACAAGATGGATATATACATTCAACATACGGTATATAAGGACTGTAGTGGGCATTTCACTCTGTCATTTAAATCTGTCTATGCTGTCCTCACTCCGAAGCGTCTACTTTTTCCAAAGCTAGACAGCTAGTGAACGACGCCATAATAATCAGACTTCTTTCTTTTTCATCTGATTTATTTATAAAAAGGCCTCAAACCATTGTCCTCTTTAGACCGTCGTAAAACTACAAAAAAAAAAAAGTACACAAGCATTGCATAAGCAACAACGTTAGCTTAGCACGCTATACAGGTTCACAAAACATAAACAAAAAGCGTCTCATACAAAAAATATAACATTTCGCTTACTAACATAATATGTGCATTATTTACAACAACCATACTTATGGACAAATCTTGTCCAAGGATCATATAAGCACAACATTACAACGTAGGCGTCAGCCCGAGACGTCCTGCAGCCATATTGAACTGGCAAGACAACAATAAACCATGTCGCAAAGCGACCGCAAGAGTTCACTGTTAGACAGCACAAAAAGCCTTCCTGTAAAACTTACCAAAAGGCAGAATACTGTCTGAGCGGGACATGTGCGTTAATTGCGTCAAATATTTTAACGTGATTAATTTAAAAAATTAATTACCGCGCGTTAATGGGATAAGTTTGACAGCCCTAGTTTAAATATATATATGAATCGGAAGATCTTTGTTGTCAATACAGGGTCACTCTCTGAGTGACGGCTTGGATGACATTCAGAGGGCCGAAATGAAAGCGTACATGGAGCTGGTCAACAACATGTTGCTGACTGCTGAGGTCCGCACACAAGAAAGGCACATGTTTCAATGATTTTCTTCAGCGCTGAACTTATGATCAAATGTGTTTTGTGCAGTTGTACATCCAGTGGTGTGACGACAGCACAGCTGCTGAGGTGAGTGCGGTCTTCTCGCCAAGGATTGTCATGTTGCTGCCTCCGGTGACATGTTTCTGCTTGGGTTTAGATCACCCGTCCTAGGTATAGCAGTCCCTACTCATGGCCCCTCAGCACAATGCTGGCCTACCAGAAGCAGTGGGAGGTGCGGCGGAAGATGAACGCCATTGGCTGGGGGGGTAAAAGCTTGGAGCAGGTGAGTGAGCCTCATGAACTCAATATTGTTTTGTTCTATGTATGAAGAGTAGCTGAGTGTTCAATCTGTTAATTTATTTCAGGTATATGAGGACGTGAGTCAATGCTGCCAGGCGCTCTCGCAGCGCCTCGGGACACAGCAGTTCTTCTTCAATAAACAGTATGTTCTGCTATCTGCGAGAAACTATTTCTTCGGTTTGACTTATTTACTGCCATTGATGGTGACGGATGTCTAGTACATTTAAACTAGATGATACTTGCCATGAATAATACTTTCTAGCCCTGTCAGTCTATCGCCATCAAGGCCGTATTAGGTGAAATAGGTTGCAATTTTATAAGAATCCAAGTAACAATCTAAGTAAAAAGGTGTGTTTTTCATAACATCGTAATGTGGCATAAAAAATGGTTCAACATTCCAAACCTACATCCGGAGGAGAAAAATAGTGAGGTAGTTGAATAAGAATTAAATGAACTAATATGTACAATAATTTTTTATTAATTTATAAATTTTAGGAACAATGGCTAAATCAATGCAAAAAAACATGTATAGATATTTTACAGTTTTCATCATGCTTCCATGGTGCCATTATGTATTCTGTAGAATATATATTTGTGATATTCTAGTATTTGTTTGTCCAGTAGAAATGAAAGTTTAGAGTATGAAATCGTGTTTTTAGCAACTCCCGTTGGCAGAAAAATGTCATTACGCAGATTCCCCTTTGGTTGGATTTCCACTGCAGGTTCAAATGGCCCACTTTCCATTTATTGCGTTATAGGCTTTATCACCTTTTTTCAGTCTGGATAGAACTTGCCCATCTTTTCTGCTAGCATCAGCAAAATATCATAAAATGTTTGGGTTGTATTACACATGGTGCACATACTGCAGTTTAACAACCACTGGTGTTTTCACCTAGGCCGACGGAGCTGGACGCCCTGGTGTTCGGTCACCTGTTCACCATTCTGACCACCCGGCTGACCAGCACTGAGCTGGCTGAGCGCGTGCGCAGCTATGGGAACTTGTTGTCGTTTTGCAGGCGCATCGAGCAGACCTACTTTGAGGACAGGACATCTTGAGCCGGACGCCCCTGCCCGACCACAATTGCGACGCTGAGAAACAGACTATTCACACCCATGCATCGGAACTTCATAGAAATCGAGAACAAACTGCTGGTCCCCTCCCCCGCGGACATATTTATTGTTATACCAATTATTAGCACTTTTTGTTAATCCAAAGTGACAAGTGTCTTACTTCGTTTGGACAACAAACAGCACATGAATATAATGATTAAGTGTGTTACTATGTTTTCTTTGTGAATGCAAAGTGCTACAAAAATAAAAGTGATTGCATTAACGATGCAAATCTGCATTTTCCCCTTCATTATTCTTAAGAATTTGTCTCCATAAATGGTCTGTCACAATCTTTAGTTAAAAAAAATGGACACAATATTCCCTTCATATGACCTGTCTTTTCCATCCGTCTCACCAGCTTCCTCTAAGGTCATCTTGTGACCCTTGAACTTCCCAGAGCCTGAGCGGATTGAGTGATGACAAACTCAGAGGTCGTCGGCATGTCAGCAGATGTACAGAACAGGAAGAACAAACACGACAAAAGAGAAACGAACTTGTCCTTGATGAGTTTGATTTTTAAAATCTTCTAATTGAGACGTTGACTTTTTGTTGCCTTGAATTGTGACTTTTCACGCATTCTTGTTTTTATATTCATCAATTTTTATGATGAATCTTTCTTGTAAAATGTCAGTATATACAGATTGACCATGGATCAATCTGTGGCCAAACCATGTAAAAGGTTTTTGAAATGCATACAATGTAGGGGAGAGTGGGATAAGATGAGCCACTGGGTAAGTTGACCCACCCCTTGTATCGAGGCAACCGTGCTATGTTTGGTCATGTGATCACAATGGCAGGAAGCCCTCACCATTGCCATCTTGCTGTGGTGAAAGGAAGCACATTGGAAAAGAGGTAAGCCTATTTTTACTAGAAAAGTTGTTTTTTGACTGTCGAAGTAAATTTTCTGCATTTTAGGTAAAATGAGAGTTATGTTAAACAAGGTTATCTGAGACTAAAATTATATGTTACACATATTGGTGTATTTGTAAGGTGTAAAAACATTTGAATCACTTATCTCAAAATTAACCACTTTTTTTAAGCTAGGCTGCTTTCACAAAATTGTGGCTATGGGGCAAATTGAGCCCAAGGCTTTGGGGTAAATTGAGCCAGTGGTTCAACTTACCCCATAAGGCACTGAAATTCAGATGAATCCTTGATGTAATAAACACTATTTTCTGAAGTACGCTAAACTGATTTGCTGTGTTTGTCTTATTTTAATTATTATAGAGAAGAAAAAAGGTAGCATGCCGAGAACGTATAAGAGGAAAAAAAGCAGGGGCTCGACATCCCTGGAAGAGCTGGAGAGAGCAGTCAATGAAGTCAAGAGTGGGAAGTCCATCAGATCAGTGGCAAATAAAAGAAATATTAACCGGCCAACATTGAGAAGGTACATGAAAAAGAGAGCTGTAAAGGAAGTAAAAACAGTTGGATACAGTGGAACGGCAGAAGCAAAAAGAGTCTTCTCAGAGGAAATCGAGAAAGAGCTTGCAGACCACATCAAGAAGCTTGCAGAGCAGTTTCATGGCATTACTCCAAAGATGAAAGTGAACCAGATGACTCAGATCTGCAGGTTGACGATTTGTAATTGTAAAACTTGCATCTAAAAGCCGGTACCATCATTACATTGGCTTAGTCAGCAGCCTTGAGGGAATGAAGTTAGTGCCCGATTCCTAAGAAGAATCCCAGGGGTCACTGGTAATAAGAAACCTACTTATGCTTTCAAGGAGAATGATGAGGCATCATTCCTGCGGATTGGTGTGCTGCAGAAGCTCAAAAAGCTGGAGGAACTTCAAGAAGGGGAGCAACAATTCATATTTCACTGCAAGCTGGACAGTTGGAATATTGAGTAGTTCTTTTGAGTTGCTAGATAGTATTGAAACAGCAGGTTTTTGTTGAGTTCAAAACTGATTGTTACAAAAAATGCACAGGTTCACTTAAAAAAAACCAAACTTGCTGGTTAGTTTACAGGGTGGCGTGGCTCAGTGGTAGAGTAGTTGTCCCCCAAGCCAGAGGTTGTGGGTTAGATTCTCCGCCCTGATGAACTCGTCTAAGTGTCCTTGAGCAAGATACTGAACCACGTTGCTCCTGGTGCTGCGTCACCAGTAGGTAGCTGGCGAGATAGTGTAAAGTGCCTTGAAAGGTGGAAAAGCGCTATATAAGTATAACACCATTTACCATTTACACGTTATGGCTCAACCTACCCCTTGATGTGGGTCATCTTACCCCAGACCTGGGGCAAATTGAGGCACAATACCATTTTTTTTTTTTTTTTTTTTTTGTTTTTTTGGGAAAGTGCATTATTTTGTGAAGCTTTGTCAGAAATGCATTCTGATGATTTCATTTTATAGTAGACATCCTGAAATAAAGGAATATGTTTTCGTTTTGTCTCCATGTAGTTTTTCCTTGAATCCAGGACCAAATAAGTCAAATTTGGCTCATTTTACCCCTCCCCTACTTGTAAAGACAAACTTCCCCACGTGAGGGCAGCACAAGCACAGACAAGGATTCTCCTACAGATAGAAAAAAAATCAGCATGCATACACGCACGCTCACGCTTTATAAATCATTGGCTCCCAAGACTCATTAACGGTGGTAGGCATCCGTTCCATTAGAACTAAAAGAGGCTAGTACTGTAGTTAATTGCTGTCAACTCAGACCAAATAAATTGGACGTCTTTTGACGTCAATGGCAACCGACAATTTCATTTTTGATTGAATCTGTAATGTTCCCAATATAACGAACATTTTCACCCCTTCAAACTGATATTAATAGTTTGGCTGTCATTGCAACACTGACACGTAAGCAGCTGCTGATTATCACTTTCCTGATGCGAGCAGCTTCATGATGCAACACAAGGCAAACACACACATACACACACACACACACACTGAGGAATTAAGTGTAAGGCATGAAGGTGTAATATTAGAGCAATGTGAGTGTCTATTTTCACATCGGTGCCGCGTTTGATCCGAGTTGACGTGCAACACATGTAAACACGACTTTGCCTTCCCGGATTGAGCCTTCAGGGATATGCAAATGAGTTCAGAAGCCATAGAGCAGCTTTAAATACTTGGAATATACATTTTTTAATAAATGTTGGCAAAAACGAAGGCCGTGACACCGACTAAAGGTTTCCGCAAGGACATCATTAACATGGTCGGCCTTCCACATTTTCTGTTTTAATTTTTGAAGCAGTCCTTCTTGCTAGACTGCAAGTGGGGTCTGAATTCGTCACCTTATCTGCAAGTCCCTCTATTACAGATCAAATGGGCTTACCACACAAAAACATCCGCGCTGTTGAAATTCTGTCCGGGCTTTTCCGGTCTAAATAAATGGCGTTCTTTCTAATTTTGTGTAAAACCTGCACACCGAGCAGCATTTTAGAGAAAGGTTTTGAGTAGGGCTGTCAAAATTATCGTGTTGACAGGCGTTAATTAATTTTTTAAATTAATCACGTTAAAATATTTGACGCAATTAGCGCAGATGTCCCGCTCGGACAGATTTAAATGACAGTACAGTGAAACGCTCACTTGTTGTTATGGAGTTTTGCCGCCCTCTGCTGGCGCTTGGGTGCGACTGATTTTATAGGCTTCAGCACTCATGAGCATTGTGTAAGTAATTATTGACATCAACAATGGCGGGTTACTAGTTTATTTTTTGATTGAAAATTTTACAAATTTTATTAAAACGAAAACATTAAGAGGGGTTTTAATATAAAATTTCTATAACTTGTACTAACGTTTTTCTTTTAAGAACTACAAGTCTTTCTATCCATGGATCGCTTTAACAGAATGTTAATAATGTTAATGCCATCTTGTTGATTTATTGTTATAATAAACAAATACAGTCCTTATGTAGCGTATGTTGAATGTATATATCCATCTTGTGTCTTATCTTTCCATTCCAACAATAATTTACAGAAAAATATGGCATATTTTATAGATGGTTTGAATTGCGATTAATTGCGATTAATTACGATTAATTAATTTTTAAGCTGTAATTAACTCGATTAAAAATTTTAATCGTTTGACAGCCCTAGTTTTAAGATGTCATCGTACTCATACATACTTGGACATGGAAGTTTAGTTAGTATTTTTCTTTGAATGTTGTGCTTGTACTCAATACAGGTTTCCAATATGGTCAGATCCGTGCGGTCCATAAGGCGAGCTAGGCAAATGCTAGTGGCGGCGCAGCGTCCAAAAAGGCGTCAAGAAAAATGTTCAAATAACATTTGATGATAGCAGTATTCAATAAATTATTCAAGACAAAAAAACAACAATACATATAGTAATGAGTCTTTAAATAATAATGAAATCATTTTTCTAATGCGCCTTCTCCCGTTTCACTGTTTCCTGTGATGCGGTAATTTCACCACAGTCTCTAAACTCCCCCCCCCCGCAGACCAGCGAGCTACCCGAAGGTGTTATTTTTAGCCTCCGCAATTGAGCGACGTTAAGGTGACGACGTCATGAAAAGACAAAAACCCTCCGGGTCGCATTTCAGTTGCCTGGCACCGCCAGAATATTCTCCCTGTATTTTTCAAACACTGAGAAGAGTCTGTGACCCATCTCCTTATTGGCCTCTCGAGCCAAAACGAAATCATCCGAGCAATCAGATTCGTTTATTTGCGTGACGTCTTCTTAACGAGCAACGTCACTCTTGCGCGTTGGAAGTCGTCGCCACAACAACATAGATGGCGAACAGGAGAGCCGAGAATATGTCGCATATTCCATACTCCATTTCAACTTTAATTATTCACTGCAGGGTACATGAAAGCAAGTTGTGTCAGAGTGTATAAAGTCAATTACAATTAAATTTACCATGACTTGGAAATCTATGGGTGGCTAATACCACATTGAAATTGGATAACGATGTCCAAACTGGACCCCTCTGCCTGGGCTGCTGGCCGCGGGAGTGGGGGGAGGTCAGGGCTCCGATCTCGCGTCGTCCCGCGGCGGCTCCTCGGCGTCCTCCTGCTTCCGCCTTCCCCTCTCTTCTCTGACTGGGTATCCGCCCTGTGCTCCGTCGCGAGTCGCTGGCTGGGCGCCGGTGTATCGGCTGGATGTTGCCTGCTCCGGCGGGGGACCCTGCCATGCCCTGGGCTTGGTGGGCCGTTGGGGGACTCGTGGCGTGCCGTGCCAGTTGGGGGGCTGCGGCTGTGGATCGTGGGTGGGGTTGGTGGTGCATCCCCTCTTGCCATCCCTGAAGGCCGATTGATGGGTGTGCGGGTGACCCGGGGGACCACCCTGAATCCCAGGGGGGGGGCTCCTTTGCTGGGCTGCGGGAGGAGGGATGGGCTGCGCTGAGACCCCCCCCGCCTGCCCTACCTCCCTGGGCTCGGTGGGGGCCGGGGCATTGGGTTGTCTCCGCTCGTCTGTGTGGCTGTCGCGCGCTTGGTGGGGCTCGCGTGCAACTGGATGCGATAGGGCGCGCTCGGGTGTGGGGTCCCGGTGCCGGGATTGGTGATGGGGCAGTGTAGGGTCGGTCGACAACCGCTTACACTCACAAGGGATTCACACGATTACTGGGTTCTAGATCACAGAGCTGATTTGTGTACACTCTACCCTAGGGGTGCCCAATCCCGGTCCTCGAGAGCCCCTATCCAGCTTGTTTCAATGTCTCCCTCCTCTAACACACCTGAATCAACTAATCAGGATCGTTATCAGGCTGCTGCAGAGCTTGCTGATGAGCTGATCATTTGATTCAGGTGTGTTAAGGAGTGAGACACGGAAAACAAGCTGGATAGGGGCTCTCAAGGACCGGGATTGGACACCCCTTCTCTACCCTTTTCATCCACTTAGTTTATAGACTCCCCCACCCCTGTCCCCCTCTTTCCCTGGTCAACAGGCCCCCCACATGGTGTCAACCGGAAATACATCTAGCTGATGATAGCTCCAACATATTAGTAGTTAGTGTAGATGTTCAATGTATTTCTTGTTGTTGTTTGTGTTTCTTTTCTTTCTTCTCTTGTGTGCCTTTCCTTCTGTTCCCCCATAACCCCTTCCTGTTCGCTGCTTTGTCATAATAAACGAGGTATTTTGAATGATCACCATGGGAGTATGTCATACTCTCATTGTGAAACATTAAATCTGTTCAGACCAACCGGGCACTTAGATTTCCATTCTCCATGTAAAACAGCTGAACAGGACAGGTTAAAAAAACCACAAAAAAAAAACTGGACCACATAAATATTCATGCTTTTGTTTGTGTTCCGTCATGAAGGCTCGAACTCGGCTGAAAACCCTAAAAGAGGTGCACAGTTGTTAAAGTACCAACATTTTTTTCTGTCTGGAGGGAAGATGTAATGTAGATTTGAGTGGAATAAAGAGATTAAAATATGTGTGGAAAATCTCCCCGCATCTCCACCACTACCACACAAACACACACATGCAGTCAATCAAATCCACACCCTAACAAAAAGTCTTCACCGCAGCAAACGTCACGTTGCGAAAACCTGTCAAGGTTATACTGCCAATTTGTTCACAGCAACTCATTTTGAAACCATCTGCTGGCTTTATGTGTACGTGTGTGTGTGCGTGCAGCTGCTAGGTGACATCCATTTAAAAAGCCTCCAAGTTTTCACCGCCACTGACGGCGATAGACGTCCGATCCAGCAAGCAGTCCAGTCAAAATACATCGGATGCCTATCGCTGTCAATGGCAGCCAGTGAGTTATGGATTAATATAATTAATCACGACGGTGTGGCCTTTTCAACCCGTCGGCGGTCTCCCACATGTAAACCAAGCGGTCCCAACGAAACAGAGCTTATTCGGTAAAGTGGATTAAGGCGCATTAGAGGTTTTTCTGTCTGACTTCACTGCAAAAACACGAGATGATTTCAACATCGTCCTGCTCTTCAAGAATGTAATTGATCTTGAAAGAAACAGCAGTCTGGACAGCCTCGGAGTGATCACATCTAATGATCTTTATCAGGCGGGAAGTGGATTTGTTTGCTTGAAAGTGGACCACACGCAATGCCCTCTTGGTAATTTTTACCTAAAAAAATCACTTCGATTTTCTGATGTAAAAGATGCATACAATATATGAAAAAACAGAGTAATGACGACGTGTAACTATTTCCCTTTAACACAATTTCAATAGAATAAAGAAAGCCAGAAATCCAGCTGGGTTGAGAAAGTCCAGTTTGTTTTCATAGTGGCCTCTTATGTTTTGAGAGGCAAGCGAACGGTTTCAATCAGTGCGGCCGTGATGCGAAAATGAGGGGGGGAAAGCGCACGTTCAACATGTGAGCCAGCCATCCTTGTTTGGCTGTAATCTGAGGTGTGTTTCATTTCCTGGACCTGTCACTCTTCAGCCAATGACCTCACTCCACATGTGTGTGTGTGTGGCCTCACAGACCGCAATCACACATACAACATGGGCCGTGAAATTTAATGATCATGTGAAACATAAAGTGTGCATTGGTGTGTGTGCATGTATGTGTGTAGACTAAACATAGTGCAGCTTTACTGATTAGTGCAGGAGTGGGCAAACTTTAGTCCTCAAGGGCCACTTTGATATTTTTTTTTTTTTTAGGTTGGGGCAGAGAAGGGCCAAATCATTCATATATGAGCTAAAAATGTGTATTAAAGAGACCCAAAAATAGTTGATTTTTAAATGAAACTACAAGTAGTACATCCATACACGAAGTTAATTCGTTCCAGGACCATGTTTGTAAGTCGAAATGGCTGTATGAGCAGGATTTTCCCATAAGAATACATTATAATTCCCATTAATTCGATGCACAGCCCGAAAACCTGAACTAAATCCTGAATAAATACTGCTGGTACTATTTCAAATGACAATTACACAAAGCAAAACAGATAAATTATTAATAAAAACCGGAATAATAATTCCTGTAATAATGTCTAATCGGGTTCTAATGTGGCAGACGTGTTTTGTGTGCTTTACCTGAACGCACCGCGTCGCTGACGTGACAGACAGAGGTGCGGTTGAATTTTTCTCTTTTAATGTTTTGTTGAGAACAACGCATTTGCGGCAGACAGTAGGCGTGTTGTGTTGCACAAGTTCTGAAATAAATGATAAAAACCTGACAAAGCTGGTGATTTCTTTGGTGATGTTACCACAATAAAAATTGTCACCTTAACTTTTAAAGTCTGGTGAAGGGAGGTTGGATGAGGACCGTGGACATTGTAGACATTCTACAGCCGTATTGTTGTGCCAGTTCACGGATGCGCACCCCACGCTCATATTTTTCAATCATTTCCTTCTCATTTTCAATGGTAAGCATCACCTTTTTCCTTGTTTCACCACCTGCGCTAACCTTCTTGGAACCTGTGTTGATTTCTCTCACAAAAAAACCCCGCCTTGCGTCGGTCTGCGGCGCTGTCATATAGTCGTATTTGGAGCATGTCGTCGGATGTAGAAACAAATGGCGAGTCAAATTTTACGTCGGATGTCGAAAAGATTCGTATCGTATGTCGAGGTACCACTGTAATTCATTTTGTTTCAGTCATTATTTAGAATTGATTACACTGTGAATAATAAAATATCACAAATAAATGAAGACCTTTTGGGCAACAAAATTCAGTTGTATAAATTACATAAATCTTTAAAAAAAATTATTAGCGATTTTATATATGTCCCATACCCCTCCCTGAGTTGTGACCTTATCATGGCGGAGGGGTATATGTGTCCCACTGATCCTTGGAGGTAAGCTGTCTGTGGATTTTGGCCCTGGTAGTGTTACCCAGCGCAAACAGGTCAGAGGTGAGGCACCAGACAAAGAATGACTAAAATGACCCTCAAATGACCCCCTATGTCAGTGGGCTCCAAACTATTCCACAAAGAGCCTCATGGGTGCAGGATTTTACTCCAGCCAAGCAAGATGAAACCTTTTCGCTAATCTTCTGTCTTACAAGTGTAATCGGTTGATGGCAGTCTGGTGCTGCTTCTTTTAGCAGAAACCTCATTGGTTAACATGTCTCTACTAGATCAGTTGGAACAAAAACCAGGACCCACAGCGGCCCCTGAGGACCAGTTTGAATACCTGTAGCATATGATGTCTAAAGGGGCTGTTACGCTGATGCTGTAGCTACAGCGTACCCTGCTTAGACCTACGCCGTAGCCTAACATGTGCCTCCCAAAAATCCTGACTACGCGTCACGATGATGCATTGCATCGTGAATGGCAAGGACTGTGATTGTTCCACACAATACGTCATCAGCGCCAGTCTCTAGGTGACATCAACAAGCATGCTGTGTGTTTGTTGGTGTGATATTAAAGGTTGATTTCGACGAGGAAGATCGTCAGATTTGTCCGCTGACATCCGAAAATATCGAAATCTCTTCATCCATGCCCCTCAGTGGGTGAACAGTATGGCAAATTCATACATTCCCTGCTTCGACTGGTTCAGTGGTCAGACAGACCACCTCCGCAAATGTTTTAAGCATCTCCTGCGTTTCAATATTTGCATTAAAAGCAATTATTTTTCAATTTCAACGAGCTGCAGCTTGAGAAAACAACTACTCCGCCTGTCGCTGTAACAAATTTTATTAGGCGATATATTATCTTATGACTTATTGCCGATATGCGATATTATTGTCAATTTGTTTTAAGAAGCAATTCATGTAGTTGTAGTTGATGTAGTGACCATACATCATGATAAATCACCTATTTAAAAGCAAGAAATTGTTATTATTAAATAAAACACCAATTACTGTATACAAATAATTATAAATATAAAAATAACAATGCATAACGAGTTCTTTTAAAGCTAGTTAATTGCAGAATATGAAATAGGTGAGAAAACCAATGGCATTTTGGTTGCCTGCCAATTAGAACCTCTTAAATATGCACATTTGATCCAAAATGACTGTCATCTTGTCCTGCAAAGTGCGCATGTTAACAAATTTGAAGCCAAATTATTACATTAATCATATTGTATTATCATTGCATATCAGATTTTTCATAACGGCTGTCATTTTAAATTTATTCTTAGTGTAGAATATGTGTGTGTAAATATGTGAGATTACCTCTGGAAATCATTCAATGTTGTACATGGCGTGCT
Source organism: Corythoichthys intestinalis (assembly GCF_030265065.1). Taxonomy (NCBI): domain Eukaryota; kingdom Metazoa; phylum Chordata; class Actinopteri; order Syngnathiformes; family Syngnathidae; genus Corythoichthys; species Corythoichthys intestinalis. The sequence continues at coordinate 35,916,586 of NC_080404.1, forward strand.
TTTGCTTTTTTTTTTTTAAAAACAGTTCATCGGAAGTACACTTCTAAGCCGCTAACCGAAAGCTTTACACTCAGTAAAAAAACAAAAAAAAAAACAAAGTGCTCTTTGCATTTCGTCATACATGTGGTGTAAGTAAAATTTGTTTTCTTGTGTTCGCATCGTTTGCAAATGCTGTAATCCAGCGAGTTTTCATGTTTCAACTGTCACCTTTTAACCGCAATTTTGCATTTTGGAGAAGACTGCCGATGTTTTATAGCAGGCTAACGTGGTTAGAACATTGTCATTTTTCCATTAGCCTCAATGTAGCAATGCTAACGTTTTACATTATTTAATACAGATGTGTTTCCTTATTTTCTGCATCTGAACTTTAACTCTACGGTGTGTTGATGGCCAATAATCATCCGTGAAAAGAACTGGAGTCATATGCAATCAACACGCGCGTGTGCCGAGTGCACGCACGCACAAATGTATACACGCGGCGATAAATTGCAGCCGGGAAAATGACCGCCCTCATTCTTATTTACCGTGCGATAATTTGACTTATTGCATATCGCGACATGCTTACCAAGAAGTGCTGAAGCCCTGCGAGAGCCTGCAAAAGCCCGTGAAACATCACAAAGATAAGGATACACCCCCTAGTGACTGGGAGGGGCACTACAGCACAATGTGTCATTTCTACTCAGAGCTTCAAATGCTCACGGACGGTGTAGGAACGACGCTGTAGCTACGACGCATAAACCATGCATTAAAAAAGGGAGTCATTTTCCTGCGCCCAGATGTGGGTCCCCGGGGGGAGCAGCGGGGGGATCGGGACTGTTGTCTATGCTTATGCACCAAACAGTAGCTAAGAGTACCTACCCCATTTAGAGTTGTTGGAGGGGGTCCTGAAGAGTGCCTCTTCTGTGGACTACTTTGTTCTGCTGGGGGGCTTCAATGCTCACTTAGGCAATGACAGTGAGAATTGGAAGGGTGTAATTGAGAGAACAGCCCACTGATCAGAACCCGAAAAATATTCCATTGTTTGACTTCTGCACTCATCACGGATAGTCACCATTTGTAAGGGTGTCCAAATGTGCACTTTGCACTGAGACACCAAGGCAACAGGTTGTATCTTTTGAAATGTACCATTTTTATGTAATGTAATAAAAAAAAAAAAATAATTAAAAAAAAAAAAACAATTTTAGGGAAACAACTTGAAAAAAAGAAACTGATATGTTAGTCCATCAATATGGATTCCAAAATATTAACTTAGCCAATTAATATACCAACACAATCATTTGTTCAACCTTTATTTAACCAGGAAAGTAATTTGAAACCCAGTTCTCATCTACAATGGTAGTCAGGACAACATTAAAAATGGTTAAATGTGTACAAATTAAGGCTGTCAAAATGATCGCGTTAACGGGCGGTAATTATATATATTTTTTAACTGATTACGTTAAAATATTTGACGCATTTAACGCACATGCCCCACTCAAACAGATTTAAATGACAGCACAGTGTAATATCCACTTGTTACTTGTGTTTTTGGGTGTTTTGTCGCCCTCTGCTGGCACTTGGGTGCGACTGATTTTATGGGTTTCAGCACCATGAGCATTGTGTAATTATTGACATCAACATTGGCGAGCTACTAGTTTATTTTTTGATTGAAAATTTTACAAATTTTATTAAAACGAAAACATTAAGAGGGGTTTTAATATAAAATTTCTATAACTTGTACTAACATTTATCTTTTAAGAACTACAAGTCTTTCTATCCATGGATCGCTTTAACAGAATGTTAATAATGTTAATGCCATCTTGTTGATTTATTGTTAGAATACACAAATACAGTACTTATGTACCGTATGTTGAATGTATATATCCGTCTTGTGTCTTATCTTTCCATTCCAACAATAATTTACAGAAAAATATGGCATATTTTATAGATGGTTTGAATTGCGATTAATTACGGTTAATTTTTAAGCTGTAATTCACTCGATTAAAAATTTTAAATGTTTGACAGCCCTAGTATAAATGTAAAAGATTTGTAAATATATTTGATTTTGCGCTCTTCTGGACAAAGAGTGCAGTCCTAGGAACAGCAAAGTTACTGCCCGGGGCCCTCAAGCTCCCAGGCCTCTGGCCACACACCCTACTAGGGGACAGAGGGGGAGGAGCACGCGGTTACTTAATATATATACAAAAATGTAATATTTGTTGCATAGATCATGCTTGAATGAATGATTGAAGAATGTGAGTATGAATATAATAAGACCTGCTAACAGTGGATCTGCTGCTTGCTTTTAGTCTTTCTTGAACAAAGCTAAATGGAACGTGGCCGGATGACTAACAAGCATGCTTTTCTTTGAACTTTTTTTTGCAAAACACCGTCTTGCATTTGAATTTTTGCTTTCTTTCACACTTCAACAACATCACAAAGAATCTGTAGTGGTCTTCAACTTGGATTTACACAAACATACGCGCACACACACACAGACACACACACACGCATTATAAGTCTACATAATGAGCTCAACACACAAGGAAGAGGATGCTTCCATCCATTGTGTGTCTGTGGAATGCGTGCTTTTTTTCCCACTTGAGGACGCGCGCTTGAACACAGCTGGAACAACAATGGGCGTGCACGTGCGTGCGTGTAATGCGTTTCTCATGTTTATATTTAAACAGACCAGTCCACAAAGTCCAACACGATGTGTTTAAAGAAATGCTCAACTGTAATGAAGTGAAATAATTCACTGCCATTGACAGCAATAGATGTCTAAACCATTTTAACTGGGTGGACTGGCAGGGATCATTAAATGGCAGCCACTGAGTAATTGACGAACAACGACAAGGCAATTCTGAGCAAATATTCTTACACACATGGAGGACGTGGGCAGCTATATCATATGATATTAACTGCTGTCTTAATGATGCTAATGTCATTATTGCTACGGAAGATTAATTACGGCTATTTATAGGCTGTTCATTCATATTGCATGGGATTACCAATCCTTAATCGTTCGTCGCTGCCTACAGATGCTGTAAGTAATATAAATTTTTTTTTTAAAAGCACCAATTTTCAAACCCCGAGCTTCTGCTCTATACATTTTCAACCCACTGGCTTCAATAACTAAGAGGCGAATTTATGAATTTGTAAGTGTTAAAGCAGGGATCACCAACCACCGGGCCGGGGGACCGGTACCGGTCCGTGGAGCATTTTCTACTGGGCCGCAGAGAAATAATAATTTATTAACGACCACAATCTGGCCTGTGCCTCTTGACACATCAATACTAATCCGAGTAGAAATTTGTGTACGTCGCCCTCTAGTGGTTGGCCGCCATTACTGAGGTGTTTGCACATCTATTGCAGCCCAAAGTCAGTCAATGTAAAGAGTTAACATCAAATTTCAGGTTTTTTACCGGTCCGTGGAGCATTTTCTACTGGGCCGCAGAGAAATAATAATTTATTAATGACCACAATCCGACCTGTGCCTCTTGACACATCAGTACTAATCCGAGTAGAAATTTGTATACGTCGCCCTCTAGTGATTGGCCGCCATTACTGAGGTGTTTGCACATCTATCGCAGCCCAAAGTCAGTCAATGTAAACAGTTAACATTAAATTTCAGGTTTTTAGTAGGGTTGGGAATCTCTGGCATGAAGCCGATTCGATATGTGTCTAGATACACAGGTTACGATTCGATTAAAAAACGATACATTTTTAAGGCAGAGCGATTCGATACGATATGATACAGTTTAAGAACAATACAGTTAGATACAGTGTGAAAACGATATGATAGTAAACATTTGTTGTTTGTTCGTACAGTATTTTAAACGGATAGAAAAGACCAAATTTCTACAAGCATAATTAAACAACAAAAGTTCATACCAATGTTTTTTTTTTTTTTTTCATATCTCAAAAATAAACAAAGGCCAAGTAGATGACCATCATTTTGTTGGATGGGATTGATAATAAAATAAAACTCCAGTGACAGACAACAATAAAGTGCAGTAATTCAATCTCTGTATTTCCTGGTGTTTTGAACACAAGAGGTAGGTCATTTAAGTGCAACCTTTCAACGTAAACAGCTTACAAACTAAAATTACGTATATGCAGGAGCTCTAGGAAACAATAATTAAACCTGCTAGTGTTATCATAATAAATAAATAATAAATAAAGCATAATGCTATTATTGTTTACCTCTGGTATAATTGGGGGAATAAAAACATGGCATTTTAGCCAGATAGGTCAATAATCATTATTTTAACCTTATACACAGGAAAGTCATTCATTTATGCCTGTGCTTTCACATTTTTATTCCTCATCACTGTCCATATCTTTTTTGAAGGGCAGAATTTTCTTGAGGAAGATCAACTGACCCACATGTTCATGTTTAAGTAGACTGTGTTTCGTGGAAATGTAGTGGGTTATTTTTTAGGGTTAAAAACTCACGATCTCTGTCCCATACAAATCTTGCTGCCGTCTTCACTTTAAAGTCCGACTTTTGTTTCCTTGAAAATTAATCGCTGTCATTCACAACTTCAGCCTGGCAAGCTGGCGTCACCGCTCGTGTTGTTTGTCCATTGTTTTAGCATGCGCGACTGTGGTTTCGTTTGCTCTAGCGTAGTTATGACATGCCCGTCACGATCGAAATCCTTGGGATCGAGCAGTGGGGAAGGCACTGCGCAGCATGATTGAAATAAAAGCTAGTTATGTGTCATTCTTCCACACATTGCTTGGTACATAAAACTAGCAAAGCCATGGTATGAACGTGATAAACAATTTTTACTCGAGCTGTGTCCTTGTTCTACTATCGATACATTTAAGATTTACTGGCCATTTACTGTCGATTGGTTAATTTGCTATCAATACAGCTGTATGGCTCGCCTGTAAAACCGGATATCCGGTCGTAACGGTTTATCGTTCTCAAGCTTAGTTTTTAGCACGTCTGGTCCCCACAGTCCGCCCCGGACCTGGACCAGTGCGTAACCTAACATATGGACTGTCGGATTGATGATACTGGCCGCATTTGGCCCACTGAGGCATTCAGCAGACGCGATTGCTATGTGAACCTGGCGAGCTGGCGCACAGTCACCTGCTATGGGGTTTGGACTGTCAGATTGATGATCCCCGCTGCATCTGGCGCACCGACATTCAGCAGACGTGATTGCTATGCAGATCTGGCGAGCTGATGCCAGATCTGGCGCACAGTCACCTGCTATCGGTTTATATTTGCCATAGAAAGGGGTGTCAATCTAAACTTTTGCGTAGGGCAACCAAATTACTGACAGTCGCTCCATGTCCACTCTGTAATCGGTCTTGTCTCCTCCAGAGATGAGACCCACCGACGTGGTTTTGTCTCCAAGCCTGATGATGGTGTGTTTCGGGTTGATAGTGATGCAGATGAAAGTAAAGGGTAGGGGGCTCAGCACACAGTCTTGTGGGAACCTGCCTTGTGCCGGTGATGAGGACAGGTGGGGTACAAGACTCACCCTCTGGGAACAATCTTTCAGAAAGTCAATGACCTCGCAAAAGCTATTGTGAGGCAATTCCAGGTCCACCAGCTTGCTAACCAATCTGCTCGGGATGATGGTATTACAAGCCTAGGTGAAGTCCAGGAAGAACAGCCATGCGCAGTTGTGTCACCGATCCACATGAGCCAGTGTGGTGTGCCGAGCTGCTGCGATGGTGTCCTCCATCGACTGGTTGGCCATGTACAGTGCCTTGCAAAAGTATTCGGCCCCCTTGAACCTTGCAACCTTTCGCCACTTTTCAGGCTTCAAACATAAAGATATGAAATTTAATTTTTTTGTCAAGAATCAACAACAAGTGGGACACAATCGTGAAGTGGGACAACATTTATTGGATAATTTAAACTTTTTTAACAAATAAAAAGCTGAAAAGTGGGGCGTGCAATATTATTCGGCCCCTTACTTTCAGTGCAGCAAACTCACTCCAGAAGTTCAGTGAGGATCTCTGAATGATCCAATGTTGTCCTAAATGACCGATGATGATAAATAGAATCCACCTGTGTGTAATCAAGTCTCCGTATAAATGCACCTGCTCTGTGATAGTCTCAGGGTTCTGTTTAAAGTGCAGAGAGCATTATGAAAACCAAGGAACACACCAGGCAGGTCCGAGATACTGTTGTGGAGAAGTTTAAAACTGGATTTGGATACAAAAATATTTCCCAAGCTTTAAACATCTCAAGGAGCACTGTGGAAGCCATCATATTGAAATGGAAGGAGCATGAGACCACTGCAAATCTACCAAGACCCGGTCGTCCTTCCAAACTTTCTTCTCAAACAAGGAGAAAACTGATCAGAGATGCAGCCAAGAGGCCCATGATCACTCTGGATGAACTGCAGAGATCTACAGCTGAGGTGGGAGAGTCTGTCCATAGGACAACAATCAGTCGTACACTGCACAAATCTGGCCTTTATGGAAGAGTGGCAAGAAGAAAGCCATTTCTCAAAGATATCCATAAAAAGTCTCGTTTAAAGTTTGCCACAAGCCACCTGGGAGACACACCACACATGTGGAAGAAGGTGCTCTGGTCAGATGAAACCAAAATTGAACTTTTTGGCCACAATGCAAAACGATATATTTGGCGTAAAAGCAACACAGCTCATCACCCTGAACACACCATCCCCACTGTCAAATATGGTGGTGGCAGCATCATGGTTTGGGCCTGCTTTTCTTCAGCAGGGACAGGGAAGATGGATGCAGCCAAATACAGGAACATTCTGGAAGAAAACCTGTTGGTATCTGCACAAGACCTGAGACTGGGACGGAGATTTATCTTCCAACAGGACAATGATCCAAAACATAAAGCCAAATTTACAATGGAATGGTTAAAAAATAAACGTATCCAGGTGTTAGAATGGCCAAGTCAAAGTCCAGACCTCAATCCAATCGAGAATCTGTGGAAAGAGCTGAAGGCTGCTGTTCACAAACACTCTCCATCCAACCTCACTGAGCTCGAGCTGTTTTGTAAGGAAGAATGGGCAAGAATGTCAGTCTCTGGATGTGCAAAACTGATAGAAACATACCCCAAGCGACTTGCAGCTGTAATTGGAGCAAAAGGTGGCGCTACAAAGTATTAACGCAAGGGGGCCGAATAATATTGCACGCCCCACTTTTCAGTTTTTTATTTGTTAAAAAAGTTTCAATTATCCAATAAATTTTGTTCCACTTCACGATTGTGTCCCACTTGTTGTTGATTCTTGACAAAAAATGAAATTTTATATCTTTATGTTTGAAGCCTGAAATGTGGCGAAAGGTTGCAAGGTTCAAGGGGGCCGAATACTTTTGCAAGGCACTGTAAGCTAACATGTAGGGGTTGAATTGTACTCTATGACATTGTATCAGTTTCTCAAAGCACTTCATTATGATGGGGTGAGTGCCCCTGGCCGGTAGTCGTTCAGGCTGTTGTTGATATTCTTTTTTAATAGGGGGATGATAGTGGAAGACATAAGACAGAATGGGATGGAGCATTGTGTGAGGTACTAGTTGAAGATTATGTTGGAAAAAGCCAGCTAGCTGGTGGCCTCAGAATGCTCCTAACTTGTGAGTGGCAGCATAGTGAAGGTCTAGCTTTGTGAGAAGGAAAGGTAAAGGCCGACTTGTGTCATGACAAGATCATTGGTGCCCTGCAAATGAACAATTTAAGGCTAACCTTGGGTGGTTTGACAGATTTTGAATAAAGGACATCATCAAAGCTGCTTTGCTAGTATGCTGCTGCTGAGTTTGTGAGGACCTATAGGGATTCATCGCCAAAGAAGATGCTTGTTGTCATTATACGAGAACAAGTTAAGGCTAGCCATGAGTGGTTTGGACACATTTTCCGAACCACTATGCTACAGCCAAAATGCTATCCAAGGTAATGCTGACAGCCGTTGGTCATCAAGCACAATGGGGATTTGAAAAGGCCTCTATTCATTGCAAGCTAAGTCAAGGTAAAGTGAATTTTCCCCCTTCTTTTTTATTTTAGTCACCTGTTTTGTTTAAGGTCAAGTGCTTTCATGGGTTCTGACTGGATGTGAACACGCCAGTGGGACTTGGCTGATGTGTGGCTGAACATGTAATAAATGAGAATACAACCACCGTGTTGATGGTAATTTGTTAATAAAGAGATTTTTGATCAAGCAAATCTTTCTGTGCCTCATCTTTATATAAATATGCCATATTAATTAAGATATAGGTACTTCTAGTGTCCAGTCAGATGCTGCTTGTATTTGTATTTTTTCTTAACATTTATGAAATTCAGTTGGTGATGCTTATATTCATCTACACTTTATAGTGCAGAATCTACGGTATGTGTAAGCTAGGAGCCCCCTCGCCCCCCAAAAATAAAAAAATTAAAAAACACAAAAAAAACATTTTAGATTTTGCCAATACACTGTAGAAGCTATTGTTTCCTAATTTAAATGAATAGCAAATGACCCTCACAGTACTTGCTGCATTTTGTTCATACAGTAACACAAGCACATTCATATCATTTGCTTAAATAAATAGCCATCGAATTCGCCAAACTGTTTGCCTCTTGGGCTTCATGACCACTTAATAGCTGCAAAGCTTCATTGCTTCAAGAAGCTTCATTTGGTCATCACTGCTCAATGTCTCTTTTGGGAGGGACAGACAACTTCTGATACCACCTGCTGTCAACAAGGTTGTCGTACAACCTGTATTGCATCATTACAGATGTAAATAACATCTAAACCTTAAGTTATGTGCTAAATATTTATTTAGTGTTCAGTTGTTTCATTAATTCCTATTATGCTATTTGTTTTATTGTTATGTGATCATTTTAGTTTCGTTTTTAACCCGTGAGCTTGAATGACCTTTGATTTAATCACATGCCATTACTTGTCCTCTCTCATCAAGTGGATCATCTTACATACTGTAAGCATGAACTGTTTCCCCCTGCCTCATGTATGCCACAAAATAGCAGGTGGATAATACAATTCAGGTTGGAAACAGCAAATATTTTTGTATGTAGCCTATTTTAATGTGCTTGATACATTATAAAACATTCTTGAAGCAGAGCATGACAAATTTCTTAGAGGGGATTTTTTTTCCCCCAAAAAACAATTTGGGGCCCCCGTCAATAAATGGCGCCCTAAGCAACCGCCTAGCTCGTCTATGCCCAGGGCTGTGCCTGAGTGGCCACACACTGTCAAATTGGACTTAAAATAAATAAATAAATGCAATAAAAATCCCAGATGTGTACATTGACTGCCAACAATGAGGCCTATAAATCTGCAGAATTAATGTATTTTTTATTGTAACATGTTTAGCATTAATAAAGCAAAAAAATCAAGTTTTAGTGATCTGGGGGCAGTTTGATGTAATCCCTCAGCACGTCAGCACTGCCGCTTAACAATCAACTCTGATGTGAGTGTTTGTGTGTTGTTCTTGTATAGCTAAACAGCAATTGGAAATCCACTGTCAGTAGAGACAAACAGTCAGAGAGAGAAAGAGGGATTTCCTATCTCAAACCGTTTGACCCGAGCTTCTAATAACAAGCTTAGTGCAACCAACGCACTGCCCCCATTGTCCCAAAATACACACAAACATATGACAATCACATGCACAAATTTGCTTTATATTGTTTGTCTTATATTGATTGTCATGTTGGCACCAATGGGTTGAAATGAACTTGTGATTAAGGCAATGACCAAAAAAAAAAAAAAGAAGATTCATATCACTTGATTCTATTAGGAGTTATGTCATGGTTTGGGTTAAGGTTGAGGAGGGAATGTTTTCATTTATTGATTTTAATAGGTGTGAGTTTGTTTGGAGTCAAACAGGGGTCGCGTTAACCGAATATTTTCCGTCATTGACCGTTTTTTTTAAACTGTGACGGAAAAAACTGAAGTCCATCCGTCATTTTGACAGGTTGCAATTCACACCCCAGACCACAGGATGGCGAGTGAGCATATTAATAAGCTATTGTCTCCCTTGATGCATGACGTCGCTGGCCTTACTCGGAAAAATGTCCGAACTAGCATTCAGGTGTAGCAAACACGGAAACGTTAGGAAGCTTTGGAGAGCATTGTCTAAGGCTACGTTCATTCTACAGGTCTAAATGCACTAATCCAATTTTTTCGTGTTTTTCCGACTCGAGTCAGGCATTAACTTGACGGTCTGAACGGGACAAGTTGCATAGAAGTGGACCATTTCAAATCCGATCTGGGTCATTTTGGCTACGTTCATACTACAGGTCTTAAAGCACGAATCCGATTTTTTTTCATATCTGTTTTTTTGGCATGCCCGTTCAGACTGCCTTTGTCCATTGAGACCATTCAAGTATTACGCATGCGCACTAATTCGCAGTCCGACACGCGCTGCGCAAGACGACCCGCATGCGCAGAAGCATCAAAACAAATGACCACACATGTTGGCTGTCGTCCGTCATTCCAGGGATTATCATATTTAGCTCATTAAAAAGAGGACACAAATAACAGACATTAATAATCCACGTTTAGTTTTATTTTCAAAGTTTATATGGACTGATAGAACGTATACACGCACACACATAAGCCTTGACGTGTGTGCGTGAAATGACATGGGTGCGTCAATTTGCCCCAACTCGGCCATGTGCGCAATAATGAAATCTTGCTAATTCGGCGCACAGAATTAAAATCGAAAATTGACAGGGTTATCCTTTTCTTCATTTTATTTTTTTATGACTGTGGTCAATCCCGCTTCGTGCTTAAAAGCAGAGTTCAAGCTAGGCGCTAATGCCTGCATCGCTGCCGTCCTTCGTGCCTCTTGCTGTTTGCTGACGTAATTAGTGCATGAATTCCGATTCCGGAGACTGGACAGTACAGACCGCTGCGACAGTCTGGAAAAATGTGGCCCAGATCGGATTTGAACCACATACAAAAGTGACCCAGAGCGGATTTGAAATGGTCCAGTTCTATGCGACTTGTCACGTTCAGACCGTCAAGTTAATGCCTCACTCGAGTCGGAAAAACACAAAAAAATCGGATTTGTGCATTAAGACCTGTAGTATGAACGTAGCCTTTTTTATGTGGTTCAAATCCGATCTGGGCCACATTTTTCCAGACTGTCGCGGCGGTCTGTACCGTCCAGTGTCCCAAATCCGATTTCAGATTGTGCGTTATTAGCGCCTAGCTTGCAGTGAACACGGCTTTTGGGGAAGGGCCGGGCTTGACAACAGTCCTAAAAAAATTAAAATGGGTTGAGGATAAGCATGAGAATGATCGGTTTTCTCTCTGCTCTATGTGAGCTATATTTCAACATTTCCTACACGGCCGAGAGTCGGGAGAGGGGTCTGGCTGCAGCCCGTCGTGGAGAGTCAGAGCAAACTGCCCGTATGTGTGTGTGACATGCACGGACAGTGCGTGCATGCTATCGATCCATATAAACTGTGAATATAAGCCTAAACGGGGATTATTTATGTCTGTTATTTGTGTCCTCCTTTTGAAAAGCAAAATATGATAGCCCTGGAATGACGGATGACTTGTCATTTGTTTTGATGCTTCTGCGCACCGGCGCGTGTCGGACTGTGAATTAGAGCGCATGCGTAATACTTGAATGGTCTCAATGGACAAAGGCAGTCTGAACGGGCAGGCCAAAAAAACGGATATGACAAAAAAATCGGATTTGTGCATAAAGACCTGTAGTATGAACGTAGCCTAATTGAATGAGCAGGGACAAACAGCTTGGAGTCAGAAGTATGTGCGCTATTCTCAAACCTGAACGCACCCAGAGTCTTGGATGACAAATCAACAGAGCAGAGAGTAGACACAACATGGCTGGTAGTTTCTTCAATTTATTCAGAGTTGAGTAAGTAACGCACCACTTTTGACCAACACTGCTATTGAATATGTCATTATTATCATTTTAAAAATTTAAGTGAAGGGTAAAAATAGATTATGACCAGATTTTTATGACCCTGTCAGTCAAAATGACAGACAACGAAAAAGTCTAGCGCAACCTCTGGAGTCAAAGGTACCAAAACACGGACCTTTTCATGCAAATTATTAATGACGTCCCAATTTCACCCTCTTCAATAAAAACTAAAAGTACAAGTTTCATATCCTGTTTTATAACATCTTTCTTAGGTAGCGGGGATTAACTTTTTGGCGGGGCTTATTTGGAAATGATCCAAATATCGTTGATATAATACAGTACAGTGGTACCTCGACATACGATCGCTTCGACACACCATCTTTTCAACATCCGACGTAAAATTTGACTCGCCATTTGTTTCTACATCTGACGACATGCTCGAAATACTACGACATGGCAGCACCACAGACGAATGCAAGGCTGATTTTCTTGTGTGATAAATCTACACAGGTTTCAGAAAAGGTTGGTACAGGTGGTGAAACAAGGAAAAATTGACGCTTACTTTCTAAATGAAAATGCAAATTACAAAAAAATATGAGCTTGGGTTGGGATGGTTCAACAATACATCTCCACGGTCGTATTCCGACCATCGTTCGCCAATCTTAGGCTTAAGCTGACAATTCTTATTGTGGTAACATCTCCAAAGAAATCGCCAGCTTCGCCCCGTTTTTATCATTTATTTCACAATTTATTCAACACAAAACGCCTACTATCTGCCGCAATTGACTATGTTCACAAGAAAACATTGAAAGTGAAACTCTCAAACTTGCTGCTCTGTCTCTGGCACGTCAGCCCTGCGGTGCGTTCAGGTACAGCAAAAAACTTGCCTGACACGGCCAGACTGTTCTCCCTGTATTTTTCAAACACTGAGAGAAAGGTCTGGGAACCAGCCCATTAACGGCCTCTCGAGCAGGTACAAAATCAATCGACAAATCAGATTCGTTTATTTGCGTGACGTGTTCTTAACGAGTAACGTCACTCTTGCGCGTCGAAAGTCGTCTCCACAACAACACAGATGGTGAACAGGCGAGCCGAGAATATGTTCCAATCCACGGTAAAATCAGTTTTATATTACCAAAATCACATCGACACGAGTCATTGACAACAGTCTGTCTCGCGCTAGCCATGTTGAATAAACTCCGCTCTCCTCGTATGTTTACTTCCGCGTGCAAGTCCCTCGTCCTGCCCTCGTCGTTTTACTAACGTCACGTCTGCCCGTCGCTGATTGGTCCACTCCGCTGTCTGTTTGCTGTGGCTTGCTCCGCTCTGGAAACTGTATCCGCTGAATGGTAGCCAGACTCAATTGCTGGAACAGCGGTGAGTCTGGTGTACCAGGCAAGCAAAAAATGTCCGCCACATTAGAACCCGATTCGTTGCAACAATACAGGAATTATTATTTTTATTATATTATTCCGATCTTGATTTATAATGTATTTGTTTAGCTATGTGTAATTGCCATTTGTAAGAGTACCAGCAGTATTTATTAATGATTTAGTGTAGGTTTTTGGGCTGTGGAATGAATTAATGGAATTATAATGCATTCCAATGGGATAATCCTGCTCAACATACGACCATTTCGACTTGCAAACAAGGTCCTGGAACAGATTAACTTCGTATGTAGAGGTACCACTGTACTGTCATTATCATGGGCCACATATCGTTACAGTATCCAATCGTGAGTTACCCGTATTGTCCCATCCCTAGTTATACTTTACATCTTAAAATATATATGAATATTTTTTAATTCCAATGGGAGGTTTAGAATTAGGGAGATATCATTATTGTTTTTATTATTGTCACTTATTTTTTGACAAAGCAGGCAACTTTGACAATAGAGTGAGTTAAAACTTCACAGCAAAGTTTGATGATAACTCAAAATTCCTAATGTTCCTGATTGCAACACAATGTAAGCTGAGAAGCCAGAACTCATAGCACATTAACCACATCTTTTTTTTTTTTTTTGCCACAATAAGAACGATTGTTCCAACTTCTGGAATCCAACATCTGCAAAGATGAGACGCACCCTTGGCTCGCAGGAGGTCATTGTTTCAAATTTTTTAAAAAAATTTGTTTTTTTAATTTGATTTCAACACACAGATGTTGTGAGAAGGAGGAACTTACCAGAAGATTTTCCAAACTTCTTGTGGGACCCACAAAACTCAAGCTTTGATTTTATAGCCCATTCAGTGTTGGCTGAGGCTGCACTCACGCAAATCTTTTCCCAAGTATTAACATGACGAGAGGAAAGGATTTAAGTGGACGTGGACCAAGACAAAGAGGATTTGTGACTTGTCTGAATGTCCAAAAGAGGCTTGAAAGCATTTCAAATAAAAGATGTGGGTAGTAATAGGAGAACAGCCTCTTTGACCTTCATCTACTCACTCTTACTTCCTGTCTCCAGCATTCTGACAGTGCTTGACCTTAACTCATTAGCTGCCATTGACGGCGATAAACATCCAATTCATTTTTGAACTGGGCGGGGCTGAAAGCAAATACTCATTTAAAAGCTTTACCTTTGTTTAAAATCCTAAAACGATACATTGATTTGGATCGATACATGGATTGGTTAGGCAACAATCCAATCGAATCGATTGAAACGGCCAACATCATCATCTTTGCGATAGGGTGTTTTGTTAAAAAGAATGGTTTTCATTCAAATGTCTGAAATGCACCAAAAATTGTCGAAAGTTACTTTGTATTTTTCATTGCTTAAGGGGAACTGTGAATGATTGTGTTAAATATGTACACAATTATCGTATTAAAATCGATCGAAGGCTGTGGACCAAATTGAATCATTGCAGATTTTGTAATATTGGCGAATATAATATCATTGTCCAAAGAATTGATAATGTATCATATCCAAGGGCATAAGTTTGCATAGGGACGGTAGGGCCGAACATAACACTACCAACTTTTCAGGATGTTTAAATTGTCCCCACCAACGTTTAAGCAACCTTATTTGCATAATATTATGAGTTCAGTTATATAGGTAATTTAGATTGTCTTCCCATATGTTGTAAGGATAGAATAGACCTTACCATTACGAAGTGATTTTTTTTTTTCATTATGTTTGGACCAGTGTTGTTTTTGGCAGCCTGAAGAAGAATAAAAGTAGATTTTCTCTATTTACATGTTGTTTTATTCTCTCAACGAACAGGAGATGATGACACACAATTCAGGAACACAAATAAAGCAATAATAAGATATTTACTTACTTACTTATTAAGAGATAGATACTTATTAAGAAAAGAGTATTTAAAGACCAAATGTGAAGTAATTCCATAACATGCCAAATAGGGTCACAATTAAAGTAATTAAAAATTGTCCAACAAATAAAGCATGAAAAAATAATCTATATGTTGTATATTTGACAAAATAATCGCGTTTCCGAAGTTCGAGCCTGAAAGGGGACGAACCCGGAAGTGATACGTCACACCGAGAACAGCGATGGCAGCGCTCCATACAGCCGCCATACAAAGCCCTTCAAACAATGATTCAAACAGCGATATAAGCGATAGATCGAGCGCATGGGAGGAGATCCAAGTTTTTGAAGAGTTGGAGGAAGAAAAGGAGGTTGGAATTTTATGTTGGACCTAACATGTATTAGCTAGACGCTAATCAGGATGCAAACAATGTGCCTAGACTACCTGACATGGAATGGAGACAAGACCCATCGAGATTACAAGATTGGTAAAATATAGGCTGTTATTATTTTCATGATTGGAAGATGCAGGCATTTGCACATAATTGTATGTTTTTGTCTATCTGATGACATTGTTTAAAAAAATAATAATCAGACTTCATGTTCATTTTGGCAGATTCGGCAGCTCTCGCTCATATAAAATAATAATATAAATCGTTGGGGGGAAAGAAGGAGATGAGTCGTTGATGGCTTTCTCCACTTTATTGTGGCAACGATAAGAAAACAAAATAATATCGGACTACCGCCAAATTCGACCGCGAGGTTTTGCTTCTCGCTCATCTCACCCCCTTGCCTCCTACTACTCACAGCTCTCCAGTCCCAGCGTCCCTTAAACGGATCGTGCATAGAGTCTTGTTTAGGGCTGTCAAAATTATCGCGTTAACGGGCGTTAATTAATTTTTTAAATTAATCACGTTAAAATATTTGACGCAATTAACGCACTAGGCCCGCTCAGATAGATTTAAATGTCAGTACAGTGAAAAGCCAACTTGTTAATTGTGTTTTATGGAGTTTTTCCGCACTCTGCTGGCGCTTGGGTGTGACTCGCATATGTTATGTGGTGTAATGTCGCCCTCTGCTGGCGATTCAGTGCAGCTGATTATTTGGGTTTCGGCGCGCTTTTCTGACATGATTATATGTCGACGCAAACTCACACTAATAGACAGTGCTATTCAGACCAGCTAACGTCAGCATCCAGTATTCAGTGGCAGTTCTCATAGCCCCATCACAGTTTGTGTCTAATACATGCATCGCTTGTGAGTTATATTCCTCCTTTGTTTATATTCATGAGGATTAGATAGTTATTGATGATGTGTATTTGAATTTGTTCACATATATGGTGAAATGCAGTTACATTGTGAGCTTGTGAGCTAATTGGCTAGTGCTACTGCTCAAATGGACACCTGTGTGTACATTTTATGTTATTTTGTGATTTATGCAAGTTATTGACACATTGCCTTGTTATTTTCAGTTTTACAAAAATACAAGAAACGTGCTCCTGTCAAAAAGAGATGACTTCAGTAAAGCCCATGCAACTTTGCCACACCGTCTGATTTCTTTTTGGAACTTATGTTCGCTATCTGTCAATTTGTGTACTCACACACATTGAGGACAGAATAGGGCTACTAGTTTATTTTTTGATTGAAAATTTTACAAATTTTATTAAAACGAAAACATTAAGAGGCGTTTTAATATAACATTTCTATAACTTGTACTAATATTCATCTTTTAAGAACTACAAGTCTTTCTATCCATGGATCACTTTAACAGAATGTTAATAATGTTAATGCCATCTTGTTGATTTATTGTTATAATAAACAAATACAGTCCTTATGTACCGTATGTTGAATGCATATATCCATCTAATCTTATCTTTCCATTCCAACAATAATTTACAGAAAAATATGGCATATTTTATAGATGGTTTGAATTGCAATTAATTGCGATTGATTACGATTAATTAATTTTTAAGCTGTAATTAACTCGATTAAAAATTTTAATCGTTTGACAGCCCTAGTCTTGTTATGAGCTTTTTGTTGACAAAGGTATCGAACACACGACGTGCTGACAACTTTGTTTCTTTATTAACACATGGAGCTAACAGTACGAACACAGCTTGGGGCTCTCGGCAGGCTGAGCGGAGCGATAGATAGAGCCTGTAGAAGTCTATCGACAGATTACAAAGCACTACTTCAGTGTTGTCCCGAGACTACATTTCCCATGATTTACTGCGTGACCTGCGCCGCTCGCTGATTCGCTGCGAGATTGACTCAATGGCTATGCTAGTTGTCAGCTGTCACCTATCAACGGCTCTCGTAAAACACAAACTAGAAGGTTATCATGCGATCACCGTGAAAGAAACGCCGAACCGTCCAAAAGCAATGCAATGCTTGAAGCATGAAGGTGGAAATGCATAATACAAATAAATGTGCACAAACTCACCGGCAGTGTGTGTCTCTTACGGCAACGTGACCGTGAATTACCGTGACGCCTACCCGCTTATATACCAATCCACACCCCTTTCCCGATTGACAGTGGATTAACCCTTTCGGACAAGATCGTAGATGACGCACAATTTAAACACGCTTAACCTAGCGAACGCAACAACAACTATGATCGGGCATAGCCTCGGCTAACGTCGCTAGCTTCTACTGTTCATTCATTAACAGTTGGCAGCTCTGCTTTGACAAAGTCATCAGTCATCTATCCAAAAATCACACTTAGTTTTTGGCAAATCCTTGATCATAAGCAGAATGGTTGAGGAAGCAGGCATCTTCGAAGTGTTTGCAGCAGAGAACACTACTCGATGATGGCGTGAAATTCATTCGCTTAGTGCGAACACAAGATGTCAATTTACGTGCCCTGCTATCCTTCAGCCACTCATACAACTTTTCTTTAGATTGAGAACAATACATCGCCACACACCGCCGTGGCATCTTACCGAGAAGCAATGCAACAAACAATACTGTTCTATGGTGGACTTCCCTCGCAGTTCTCGGTGTGACGTCAATTCCGAAGATTTCCGAAGATTGTCGAAGAAAAGCATTTTCGTTGTCAAGGGCGTTGCTATGGGTTAAACAAAGAATCTGGAAGGGTTGCGTAAAAAAAAAAAAAAATAACGAAAATATGCTTATAATTGTTAAGCCATTGATATTATTCAAAAACATGGTTGGCCAACCTTACTTCACATTTGGTCTTAAAAGCTGGCCAACCAGAACAAATGTTCGTCGACGAAATATTTTCACACATTTGATTGGCTGATGACTTGGCCCCGTCCTGCCAAACAGACCCACACGTACACACACACCCACACAGCCCCGACAGTGTCATGTCGACAATATGCTGCCTCCTTCGCCCCCTTTGAAGAGGAGGGATATTAGAAGATTTTTTTTTTTCGGCCAGCAGCAGCCACTGTAAGTAATGTAAAAAGACATCAATGTTGTGGAGGTGGGGGAATCATCACCTGTTTTGCTAAAAAAAGTACGACCTGCATCAGAGTTAGCATAACTTTAAACTGTATGAACTTGCTAACCTGCAAAACTATTGCGGTCAGGCCAGCCTCAGCAAGGAACAACGAAGTCAAGCTAACCGTCCCTCATTTGGATCATTGTTTGCATTATGTGCATTACGGTAATGGAAAGTGTTACTTTCAGAGTGTAAGTCTCTTTATTTAAAAAAAAAAAAAAAAAACGGGGAGCTATCCAAGAATGGGTCCACTTCAGGGGGTCACTGACATAAACATGAAAATAAACAGACACTGAAAAATATATGTGAAATGAAATCACACATCCTCATTTCATGAGAGAAGTTTGGTTCAAGTCTTGGGGTATTCTAATATGCCTCAGATGTAGATCTGTCCTTGAATATCTCAGATTTGTTTTCAATAATTTTTCCCAAATCACTTTTATATTACAATACTTTAGTTTGAGTCTAGAGGTGCTCCAGTGTCCCCCAGAAGTGGACCCATTCTTGGATAGTAACCTGTTTTTTTTTTTTTTTTTTAAATAAAGGGACTTGCACTTCAAAATGTTTCTTTTTTAGTTTTTGAATACAAAAGTTTGATTTGAACATTGTATCTCCTGAACCAGTACACATGAAAGTTGGTATACGTAAGTCAAAACAGATTTATTTTGCATTGTTTATTTAACCTATAAATTTATTAGGTTCATATTCGTGAGAAATGTAGCCCTGGCCCCCGTTCAATAATCTGTTTGGTCTCAATAATGTCCTGTCCCCAGCAAAAAGTGTACATGCAGTTTATGCTGTTATATCTTCCCTACCAATGTTGAGGCAAGGCAAGGCAAGGCAAGGCAAGGCAAATTTATTTATATAGCACAATTCAACACAAGGCAATTCAAAGTGCTTTACATCACATGAAGACCATAAAAATCACATTTAAATCAACACAACGTAAAAACCAAGACAAATGATCGCATTTAATCACAGAATAAAAATAAATAAATAAAAATAAAACAAAAATAAAAATAAAGCAAAAACTACTACTACTACTACTAATCATTGAAATCAGCAATGGAGATAAGCACAAGAGGAATAGAAGGCAGGTAGGTTGAAATATATAGACAGTTATGGATATGCAGTGCCAAACAAAAGCGTTTTTAGCCCTGATTTAAAGGAGCTAACAGTTTGAGCATACTTCAGAGGTTCGGGTAACTTGTTCCAGAGGTGAGGAGCATAATAACTAAATGCTGCCTCACCCTGCTTGGTTCTTGTTCTTGGAACATGCAGAAGACCCGTTCCAGACGACCTTAGGGGTCTAGATGTCTCATAGGAATCTAACAAGTCAAGCATGTATTTTGGTCCAAGGCCATTAAGTGTTTTGTAGACGAGCAGTAGTATTTTATAGTCTATCCTTTGACTCACTGGAAGCCAGTGTAGCGATTTCAAAACCGGTGTAATGTGGTCCAGCTTCCTTGTATTTGTGAGGACTCTGGCTGCAGCAATCTGTACTAGCTGCAGTTTCCTGACTGATTTTTTATCAAGACCTGTAAATATACCGTTGCAGTAGTCCAATCTGCTGAAAATGAATGCATGCATAAGTTTTTCCATGTCTTGTTGAGTCAGAAGCCCCTTAATTCTGGTTATATTTTTTAGGTGGTAATAAGCGGATTTAGTGACGGACTTTAGATGGCTATCAAATTTTAGGTCTGAGTCAATAATTACGCCAAGGTTTCTGACTTGATTTGTAGCTGTAAGTGACATTGTGCTAAGTTGGCTGCTTATCTTTGACCTTTCCTTTTTTGACCCAAAAATGATCACCTCTGTCTTCTCCACATTTAACTGGAGAAAATTTTGGCACATCCATTCATTGATTTGACGAATGCATTTACTCAGGGAGACTAAGGGACTATAATCATGTGGGGACACAGAAATCTACAGTTGTGTGTCATCTGCATAGGCGTGATAGGAGATGTCATACTGTTCCATTATCTGAGCTAATGGAAGCATATAGATGTTAAATAAGAGTGGTCCAAGAATTGACCCTTGAGGGACTCCACACGTGAATTTGGTTCGTTCTGACTGATAGATTCCAATTGACACAAAGAAATCTCTATCATGTAAATAGGATGTGAACCATTGAAGAATAGTGTCAGTAAGCCCTACCCACTGTTCCAATCTGCTGAGTAGTATGTTGTGATCAACCGTGTCAAATGCGGCGCTGAGATCCAATAGTAGCAGAACAGATGATTTGCCTGCATCGGTATTCCGACGAATATCATTTAGGACTTTGATAAGCACGGTCTCAGTGCTGTGTTGTGGCCGAAATCCAGATTGAAATGAGTTAAAAAGATTGTTTTGCATCATAAAAGTCTGGATCTGTTCAAACACAACCCTTTCGATAATTTTCCCCAGGAATGTCAGATTTGATATTGGCCTGTAATTACTAATGGTTGAGGCATCCAGATTAGGTTTTTTTAGGAGAGGTTTTATTACTGCAGTTTTTAAAGTCTGAGGAAACTCTCCTGTTTGGAGGGAAGTATTTATAATCTGAAGTATGTCTGGGGCTATGCAATGAAAAACAGTTTTGAAAAAGTTTGAAGAGAGCCTGAGCCTGAGCCTGATGAGACCAAACCTACGCACTTTATCATATCGCATCATCATGAAATTGAAAAAAAAAAATCTAATTCCCACTTCAAATGGTAACTTAAGTCTTCACTGCACCACAATCCTTAACACGGGTTTGAAAATTTGAAATCACATCTTCTTGCAACTCCAATTTCAATCCAACAACTATTTGTCTACTTTGCAACTCTCACTACCACTTCAAACTGAGACTTGAAATCCTAATTCAGGCCTTAACTTTCTGTGTGTTTTTTTTAAAAAAAATACTTGTAAGATATGCTTGATTGTATGACCATTATACTCTGCGGGTTATACAAGTTTGCTCTCCCACAGCTATTATACACGCTCTCCCAAGCTATTATGAAGAATACAGTTTTAGCCCATACTCATGTGCTTACATTTTTATTACCGGCAATTGCTCACATTCTGCTGATAAATAGATACACACACATATGTTGATGCATCACACAACGTCTCAGTACTTTTCCACCAAGCTACTTCTAGTGCAAATGTGTGTTCAAAACAAAGTTATCTTGCTCGCTCAAGAGTGTGACTGTTAATTTAATCAATGAGTGTGACCGTTAATTTAATCAATGACTAGAATAAGGAACTTGCCCGATCGAAACTGCCACGTTGACAACAGTGTTGTAACTATATTCTGCCCGGCAACAAGCCCTCAATAAAAGTCAGCAGCGCGGGGAGCTCTGAGAAAGACTTCGATGAGACGCTCTTAGTCACGTTACCCGATCTCAGACCTCTCCCCAAACTGCAGTTAGTAAAGTCTACTCTCTGACTCCTGCCTCCTTGTGTCCTGCCTTTGTCACCTCGCTTTGGGTCAACAGCTAAATTGAAGAAGGTGTTTTAGACCCAACAGTACTAAATTGACTAATCCTGATAAAAGGTCTTAAAAGGGCATTAAATTTTGACCGTTTTTCTGAGAAATGCTAACATGTCCCATATTGAAACTCTGCATCTTGTTTGAAACCCAAATTTTCAATATTACCTCATCGGCTGCCAAGAACCGCAAGGAGTTTTATTTTCTACCAAAGTTGATACACTTCATTCTGATTTTTTTATGCTGCCAAAATTTCCAAAATCTGAAACAATATATATTTTTTACTGTACATCCTTTTTTTGCAGTTTGTTGCCATCAATGGCAGGGAACATAAACATTTACACCAGCCCTCCCACATCAAACCGAGTGCACATTGATAGCCGAAAACATGTTAAGAAAGAAATTATTGTTAAAAACCTTTAACCAGTCTTGGAAGAACCCTTGAATTTCCTTCCCTTCAAGGAAATCCGAGGTTAAGAGTTGGTCTCTTCAAGCGAGTGTGTAGCTACCGTTTGAATGGCAGGAAGCTTAGTGTGAGTCAGGTCAGTAGCACAGCTGCAAAACGTTTTACCGACTGGCCATTTTTCGAATGTCCTCACATCACATTCTTGCTTTTGTGTTATTATTTTTTTTCCTGCCTGAGGCACTTCAGTGATTCATGAGAGCAGACACACCAGGTGACTCATTAGAACACATTATAGGTGACAAGCCGTCCTGTCAAACACGCTCAAGGTAAGAGCAACACAATGGTTTCAAACACAACTTTCAAACCTTAACTTTTTGTCAGTTTGAAAAAAAAAAACACTTATTGCTTGTTTTTTTTTTTTTTTTCTTGTTCCGTTCAAATAAAGCCAGCTGGCACTCCAATCCCACATTTATGCTTTTAAGCGAGCGTACAAACAAAAAGCCGACACTCCCGAGCTGGAGGACACTTGCAGGAAGTCGGCACTTGTTGCCATGGAGACGAGAGGAAGCTCTGGCGGGACCTGATTTGGGATTGGCCAGATAAGGACTGAGAGAAGTCTCTCCCATTGTTTGTTTGTACTCCGCATTATCTTTTGAAGCACATTTAGTGATAGACGTCATCTTTGTTTGTATTTCGTAAAAGGAAAAATACACAAAAAACTGTCCGTAACGAGCTGACTGATTAACTTGTTTGCTATCATTGACAGCAATAGACGTCTAGTCCAATCTAATTGGGAGGGGCTGGACGTTAGACCTCTATCACCATCAATGGCAGAGACGTCATTCCCAATGGGAGCATATCCTTATAAGGAAAAGATTGAAAGAGAGTTTTGCTTCCTTCACTTTTGTGACTCTGGAAGACATTTGAGTGGCTCTGAGTCAACTTCCTTAAGTACGCAACAATGGAGGTGAGCTCACTTGGAATAACAACAAAAAAGGTTGAGAAAGTC
Source organism: Corythoichthys intestinalis (assembly GCF_030265065.1). Lineage (NCBI taxonomy): Eukaryota > Metazoa > Chordata > Actinopteri > Syngnathiformes > Syngnathidae > Corythoichthys > Corythoichthys intestinalis. The sequence goes on from NC_080404.1 coordinate 35,939,987, forward strand.
CTTAAAGAAGTGACGTTAGACTGCCTTGAAGATGACAAAGGACTTTTGAATGTCTCTGTAACTCAGAGACTTTCTTGTATTATTCTTTATCATTAGTTCACTGCTTTGTAATTCTATCAGATAGATTGACTTCACTGATCTTTGTTTGACTTATTTCTACTACAGTATGAATTATTTCCAAAGGCAATTATTGGAGACCATAAAAATGGTAAGAACCTAAAACTATGGGGCCGTTTACATGGTGACGCTCTGACAAAAACAACAGAACACGATCCATTTCATGTTTGCATTTACATAGTTCCGTCTGTGAAGTATTCATGCCAGGCCTAGGGGGCAGTGCAGTTTCACAAGGTGACAGCCAACGATGCACTTCCATGAAAACAACTTCCTCAGACCGGAAGATAACAAACCCGTCCACTCGAAGCAATGGCATCCACAATATATTAAAGCCGATGTTCACCCATGTTTGCTGTTTTGAATGTTTAGTAGCATGCCCAAAGTGACACGTGCGAGTGCTGACGTCATCGGAGCAAGAGCGTTCCATTCATATTGTTGCGGAGTAAGCCCCGCAATCAAATTGTTCCGCTTTGGAGACCGGAATCAAACGTTTGCATCTTCGTCTACCGTTCTCGCCGTCAGCATGTAAAGGCGTGGCCATCCTGCAACACGATCGTTATGTCTTGGTGTTGTAAACGGCCTTTTAATCACCTTTCGCAAATTGGCTGCCAGTGACAGAAATAAATTAGTGCTGTCAAATTTATCGCGTTAACGGGCGGTAATTAATTTTTTAAAAATTAATCACGATAAAATATTGACAAATTTAAAGCATGCACGGAATGACCCGCTCATGCATTGCCTCAAACAGATTACAATGACGCCGTTTTTTTGCACATTGAGAGCTAAGAGGCATAGAAACGCGAGTGGACACAAGCGTTCATTGGACCGTGCCATTTATTGGCATAAGCTTCGGCAGTTCCTTCACAGCAAACATAAGTATCAATTAGTGAAACCACAACAAAAATAATATTCCTATCCCCCAAAAAAATGTTCACAAAAGAAATGCAAAGAGAACTGGCATTCCCAATCAAAATAGCTATGCAAAATACACATAAAACATACGCAGACTTTGGTCAAACTCTATTCAAACATTTCGTTTAGCTCAAAAAATACACTGGATGGCAATATTTAGTCACAATATACTGTTGAAATTCGCCTCCTCAGACAAGCTGCACGGAAACAGCGACAGCTGAACAAAGTGCCGCTCTGCCGATGCTGCCTCCGTGCGCGCCAACCGGGAAGGCGGAACTTCCTGCGTTCATCTCTGATATTAACCCTTTGTACTGACTCCATGTTCCAAAAGTTTAAAAAAGACTCACCGAAAGCAGGTTGACAATTTATTCGTCGGCAATGGTCAAAAACAAGGCAAAAACAGACGACGGAAGGACAATTCTGGATCCAAAACAAGGCTACATGTTTCCGAGCAGCAAAATCTGTCTTATCTCAGTGTCCAGTGTTTTTTAAGTCCGTGGGCCGGCCGAAGGTGTGTCCAGGCGTTGCTTTGGGATCATCCCTCTCTGGCCGGTTTCGGGCTGTTTAGGTTCGTGCGTGGATGGTATGTGGTTGCCACAGTGACCAACGCTGGTCTTGACGTCACAAGCGCCTGCAATCAACTTTGTTATCTGGGCTGGCACTACTTGTTTTAGGACAAAGCGCGCTGGTCTTTGTCCTTGTTCGTTTGTCGGGAGGACTGATTGCCAGAGTTGGTGCGTCAATCTTGCTCGTGGCGCACACATTTTGGGCTTCTGTGATAAGATGGCGTTGTGTATCTATTCTGTTTCTTTAAACTATGGTGTGCTATTTATTTTACATTAGGTGTGTTAGAGTAGTGCAGTCCTACAGTGAATATGAGAAATGATAGTATTCCCTGATTGATTATATTACGTGTGTTCGAGTAATGCAAACAGTTAGACGGTACCTACGAGAAACAGTACCATTTTTCCTTTTCCCCCTCATGAGCGCCGATAAGGTGATTCACTCTACTGTGTTCAAGGCCACTGAGTGGAGTCTGCCTAAACTATAGTTAAATGATTGTGTTATACTAATGCAAACAATTATATGGTGTGTGCGAGAACGGTACCTTTTCCCTTCAAATATACAAACTATCAGCGGTCTCGTACGTTGTGAAGCCAGCACTCAAATGACCATGAAATACAACAGCTAGACCAGTAAACAGGGAACTACGGTGTCAGTCGAGCGACAAAACACACTCATTGGCTTGATTTCTAACTAATTTAAAACTCGCCATTGACAACGGCAGGGAGCGCATGTGACGTCACTGCTTGTCGACGTCAACAATGGCGAGCTACTAGTTTATTTTTTGATTGAAAATTTTACACATTTTATTAAAACGAAAACGTTAAGAGGTGTTTTAATATAAAAATTACTATAACTTGTACTAACATTTATTCTTTAAGAACTACAAGTCTTTCTATCCGGGGATCCCTTTAACAGAAATAATGTTAATAATGTTAATGCCATCTTGTGGATTTATTGTTATAATAAACAGATGCAGTACTTATGTACAGTATGTTGAATGTATATATCTGTCTTGTGTCTTATCTTTCCATTCCAACAATAATTTACAGAAAAATGTAGCATATTTTACAGATGGTTTGAATTGCAATTAATTACGATTCAATTTTAAGCTGTGATTAAATTATAAAGTTTAATCGTTTGACATCCCTAAAATACATGTTCAATTAGTGTTTACTGGGTAGGCTGACAGTAAATTATCGTGTTTCAGTAACATTTGACGAATAATCTGTTTGATATCTCAGTTCAGGATCTCAGATGAAAAGGATTGGACATCTATTGACAGCAATGGCAGCCAATTGGTTCCATTTTTTCTTCTGTACTGCTTAGCCTCACGAGGGTCGCGAGGGTGCTGGAGCCTAACCCATTTTACTATGGGCATATGGAGGGGTAGACTCTGAACTGGTTGCCAGCCAATCGCAGGGCACATATACAAACAATGTTTTGGAATGCAGGAGGAAGCCGGAGTACCCGCAGAAAACCCACGCAGGCCTGGAGGGAACAAGCAAACTGTGAGGCGGACGTGCTAACCACACCCAGCCAATGACTTAATTACATATTTTTAAAACAGGATTTAATTTTGACTTTTTTTTTTTTTTTTTTTACGTTTTTTGCCCAAATTATAAGCCAACTACCAAAGAACACAAAAGCAAACCAATAAAACAAAGTACCAAAAAAAATATGTACGCAATTTGTAGCAGCTTAAAAATACCATACTGTATACTGTATATGTGGTGCAAGTTCAAAAACCCATAGTTTTTCTTCTTAGAAACTTTCGAAGTGTGACTTCTGTAAGAAAATGTTCCAAATTCCAACGTTTCTTTTCCCCCTTGTTTCTGTATCGTGCCGCCGCATGTTAGCGAGCGCTAAACAGCGAGTGTTTGCACACGTCTGCATGTTTAGCAGCGAGAGCTGAGATTGGCCTTTCATGATGAAATCCCGCCGCAATTTGACGTCGGCGCTGGGCTGGAAGGAAGGAGGGAAGGAGTGGTGGGGGGTGGGTGATGGGGGAAATAGGTGTGAAAGCGGGAGGCAAAGCGATAAGCCAAAATGGCGGAAAACAAAACAAGATGGGGCGAGGGGAGCGAGAGAGTACATGAAAGCGATGACTGTGTTTTGCACTGATTGTTTATGTGTGTGTAAATTGAAGTGTGTACTACGTGTACAGCTGGCATCCTCGCAGCTTCCAAACCCTTCGAGGAGTCCGCTTGGATCACCTTCAGGCCATTAAAACAAGAAGAAAAAGAGTGAAAGAGGGAGCAGGGGGTTAGTTTGGCAAGCACTGAGGAGTGCTTGCATCATCAGTCGGGGGGGCACCCCTGCCCCCCACTGATAAACATGAAAAGTGTTTAACCTTGATGCTCCGTCGGGCGCAGCTGCACGGCCAAGCCTCAAAGAAAACCTCCAGTGAGCTGACCTTGACTTTTTTCTTTTTTTTTTAAGTTTGGGGGGGGTGTTAATGTTAATATATGCATGTATTCATGTATGTATGTGTGCTGAACTGGACATATTTTGATTCAGGTACTCGTTCGCTTGCATTCACAAGCCAGGCAGGGTGGGCTTAAAGCGGACCGAAACCCACAATTTTTAAACGGACCAAAGTTCGTTTGTTTGGTACAAACTAGAGGTCAGGTGCACGTTCACATTTACAAAAAAAAATGAAGGAGACTGTCTCATACCTGTCAACCCGAGGCCGTTGGCAATTTTACAAATAGTGACTGACGTATGCCCTTACAAATTGGTGACTAATCTTCCAACATTGAATATAGCGTGCAATATGAAACAAAAATAAAACTCAATTTTTAAAATAATATGAATTTATTGGTAATATTGTAACATATATCCTGGTGCAATGAAAGAACAATATCTTCAGCTACATCAAGATTACTAAAATTTAACATTGAATTTTGTTAGTAGCACTTTTGGCAATTTCTATCATGTCTTGATGGCTGCACTTCATGGCTCTTCAGCTCGCAATTCAATCAATCAATCAATCAACTTTATTTGTATAGCACATTTAAAAAATCCGCCAAGAGTCCAAAGTGCTTTACATACCATACAACAGCAAAATAAGTTAACTTTCAAAGATAAAACAAACACATAAAAATAAAATAAACAAACAGTCATTGCACATTAAAAGCTGAAGAAAAATAAAATGTTTTAAGGCGTGATTTAAAATCCGTAAGTGAAGGGGCCTGTCTAATAGTAAATGGTAATTGGTTCCACAGCCTGGGCGCCATGACTGCAAATGCACGGTCACCCCTAAGCCTCAGCCTTGATCTTGGGACTTCTAGAAGCAGGTGGTCAGCTGATCTGAGGGTTCTGGTTGGACTGGAAGGCTGAAGCAGTTCTGACAGATATGGCGGCGCAAGATTATTCAAACATTTAAAAACAAAAAATATCTTAAAATGTATTCGGTAATGTACTGGGAGCCAGTGAAGAGATGCTAAAATCGGGGTGATATGTTCGTGCCTACGGGTTTTAGTTAGGAGTCGAGCAGCAGAGTTTTGCACAACTTGTAGTCGGGCCAGTGCAGCCTGACCGACGCCTGCATACAAAGAATTACCATAATCCAGCCAAGTTATGACAAAAACATGGATAAATTTCTCCAAATCAGAGCGTGAAACAACAGATTTCACCTTAGCAATCTGGCGAAGCTGATAAAAACAGTCACGTGCAACGCAAGAAATCTGCTTTTCAAATTTAAAATCAGAATCAAATTGGACCCCTAGATTTTTGACATAGTTCTTTAGAAATGGAGACAATGAACTGAGGTCAACATTCAGGGAGGCCTGTGGCCTATACTACGAACCGAGTTCAACCTCCCCAGAAGTAATCCAGTTTACCATCGGGTAACCGGAGTTGACAAAACCTGGTTGTCTAGTTTGTGGTCAATCGGTGCTACGACGCTGATTATGAGGTTGATTAGTCAAACCTGTGTCAACCCAGTCAGAGTTACTGCGCGTTCACATAAAAGGGGGCGGTGACCATTCAAACACTACTTGTGACGATGGCACGGGCACCTTACTTCACGGAGGAGGAATGCGCGATGATCATGCGGAATTATGAGGAATTAAAATCCACCCTCACCGCGAAATCCAACACCGCTTCGGCGAGTAGAGCGCAACGGGTCTGTTGACAGCGAATTTACAGATCGTGTGATTTGTGAATGCGTCAATATGCCAGTTTACTTATGTCCATGAAAAGAAATAAAGCCTGCTGTCAGGACAATAAAATAAGATTTGGTACATTAACAGTAAGAAATAATTGTCACGCATCACCACACGAAACAGGATGATTGTATGTTAGTCCCCTTGACTGTACGAATACGTATGTTCTTTTTTTTAGTTTGGGCCTAAAAAATCCAGCCCGACCCGACCCGAGTCCGATCAATAAACTTGATTTGCAGGCCCGAGCCCGACAACCCTGCCCCCCAAAAAAAATTATGTTATATTTGTGAGGACTCAGGAGAAGGAGGAAATGCGGGGATGCCATGCGTTGTTGCGTAAATAAAAGCCCGTCTTTTGTAACGATTTTTCACAGTTAAACAAGACTGTAAGATGCATATTCAATAAACATTTATGTCTTTTATATTTGTGCGTCTGTCCTATCAGTGGATTTGACATTTAATTTAATCTCCTCGAGTTGGCAGAAAAAAACGCAAGTTTTTTCAATGTTTAAATAGTCTACATATTTCTATGATTGTTATAAATGCATAAATTTGAAGCGTTTCCATACCCCACTCCGAATCGCACGGCATACAGGCACACACAATCTGCGCGGTTGTGAGGGCCTGACTCGGCGGGTTACATTAGTGACGTCTGCCTAGATCAGTTGGCACAGGTAAAGAATTCCCTCAGCTGAAAAACTATATCTTTCATGGAGAACATCTTCCGGGTACGCCAGCGGATTCTGGCGGTCCCGAAATACCCGTGCCCTCCGGAGAGAGCCCCTCACAATCCGCGCGCCAATGTCGTATGGGTCATCCAAGTACGCTGTCATTGTCAGGAGGACACGTCCGCGGAGGAGTGCTGTTTAAATAGAGCGTGGTTAATTGGAATCCTGATGTTAAGCAAGATCTAACTCTGACACGACCAGGTTTGGCGTGTGGCGTGTGTTGCCATGGCAACACTTCTCGGTTCCAACATATCCACCTTTCGTAGTCTCGCATAGCCGCGAACTTACGTCGCACGTGATAAAGTTACTCTCGAAGTTACCCTGCTAAGCCAGAAAACCGGTTTCGTAGTATAGGCCACTGGCTACTTGGTCTGAATACCATGACTTCAGTCTTGCTGTCATTCAAACTTAGAAAATTAAGTGAAAGCCACGACTTGATGTCGTTGAGGCATTCAATGAGTTGACAGAACGTGCATTTTGTGCCAATGGAAAAAAGATCTGACAGTCATCAGCATACAAATGAAATAAAACACCATGTTTCCTAAAAACAGAACCAAGAGGCAATAAATAAAGCAAAAATATTAGAGGGCCGAGGACAGATCCATGGGGAACCCCGTGTGGAAGAGATGCCTTTTTGGACATGAAATTGCCCTTTTTCACAGAAAAAAATCTGTTCATTTAGGTACGACTTGAACCATTCAAGAGCGATACCTTGAATACCCACACTGTATGACTTGTTTCAGTTTGATTTGAAAGTAGTTCGTTAGTGTGTCCAATTATAAATTAAAAAGGTTAATTGATAAAATGAACTCACCGATGCAATCTTTGAGTCAGGGAACATTTCTTTTGCTAATTCTGAGAAGTGATCAGCAATAGTTGCAGGCAAATTGTGTTCGTCAACAAATTGGCAGAATAAAATCTCCGCTTTCATCACTTTTCATTCTGCAGACTGCATCTTTATGACCAGTGTTGTTAATCTTACTTTTAAAAAGTAATTAATTACAGTTACAAATGACTTCTCCCAAAAAGGAATTGATATAGTAACTCAGTTACCTGAAGGTAAGAGTAATTAGTTACTTGGCAAAGTAACTGGTATTACCTTTCATGTTTTTTTCTCATTAAAAAAATAAATAAATAAATAAATAAACATACACATTTAAAAATCAGTGCTCACTTGTACAAATTACGCCGAAAACGTACAACTTGACAGGTATGCTGTCTGAGAAAAAGAACTCTGGTCCATTTAAAATTGACCAATCAGTGCTAGAGTAAATGCTCCCTAAAACGTGAAATCAAACCAGGCGCTAATGGAAATGCCCACCTCCATCTCTGCCATTCTTCCTCCGTCTCGGACTCTTTGCTGACATAATTGCTGCATGAACTTGGGATTTTGGGAGACTTGAGAGTACAGACCGCCGCCAAAATTTGATAATGATGACCCAAATCGGATTTCAAACCACATACGAAAGTGGCCTGAAATCTTCCGCTTCCGTGCAACTCGGCCCATTCAGACAGTCAAGTCAGTGTCTCACTCGAGTCGGTTAAACTCGAAAAAATCCGAATTGGGCCATCTCAGCATGCGGTATGAACACATTCTATCTGTCCATTTACGTATTAATTAATTAAAGTATGTTGTTTAACTCAATGACTGCCATTGATAATGATAAGAGGTACAACCCATCCTGACTGGGAGGAACTGGCAGTGATCATTGACTGCCGGTCAGGGCCGGCCCAGCCTATACGCAGACTATGCAGCTGCTTAGGGCCCCTGACCACTAGGGGGCCCCCAATTTGGCAATTGTTTAATTTTTATTCTATTTTGTTTATTACAGTTTGCTTTATTTGACTTTTGTGAGTTTTGATACTTGATTACAAGCTTAAAAAAAATAAAAGTTATTCCTTAACTTCTTTGAAGTTCTTTGAAGTTTGAAGTATGCAGTGCAACAAAATCTGATTAATATACAAAATAAGGACGTATGGGTTGGATTGCATGTATGGGTTTCACAATACACTGTGATGAAAAATGGCTAAAAATATGGGCCCCTTTGCATTATTTTGCTTAGGGCCCCCAAATGGCCTGGGCCGGCCCTGCTGCCGGTCAAAATGGATTGGACCTCTATCACTGTCAATGTAATCTAATGAGATCACTGGAATATGCTAAATTGCCTTTGAGATTTATGTATTCGTCCCATATTTTCACAACAACAAATGTAAACATTAGAAAAGAAACATAAAAATTCAAATTGTTTATTTCATTTATTAATACTCATTATCTCCCATTAATGATGATAGAGGTCCAATCCAATTTAACTAGGAAAGTTAAAACGTTAAAATTAAAATGGATTGCACATCTATTACCATCGATTGCACTGTCGGCCTCCAGGTTAAAATGGATTGGACATCTGTCAAATCTTCTTTTACTAATTGCTCTGCTTGTTAAATCACGTATTAACTGTGGCTAATCACATTTTGGGGGGAAACTGAGTCAATTGATTATTAATTATGATGCAGTCCGCAAAAGATCTCAAAAAGCTGCTATTAATTCCCAAATGATTTCAAGAACAAATTACAAATTAAGTAACGAAATTTTTAAAGTTCCAGGACTCAAGTCAAAATCGGTGGTGAAACTTCTAGGAGTGGCCGGCCAACAAAAATGAATCCAAGAGTTTGCAAGGAAACCCACAGTAACATGTAAAGAACAACAGAACTGCATGATTTAAGCACTGGGTGGGCTAGCAGTGAATAACCATGTTTCAGTGCCATTGATGCCGATGGATGTCCAATCTATTTTAAATGAGACGACTGACGGCGATCATTTACTGCCAACCCTCCAAGTCAAAATGAATCGGATGTCTGTGGCCGTCAATGGCAACTCATTGTTATGCGATTCACGTTCATGCAATAATATTCCTAGAAGAAACCTCGCACACAAATCTGCATTATGCTTCGTGAAGCCTACCCGTCTATGAAGACCAGTTCTGCTTGTCGCATGAATAAGTTGAAAGAACGGTGGCCAAGTTCGCCCAAAGACGCCTCGGGAGCGGCAGGCAGCAACGAGAAAACAAAGTGTGCGGCGCATGTTTATTCGCTGCGTTCCGCCTCGGGCTTCCTTTCTGTTTGCTGCGTGCCTTCATTTCAATTCAGTCATTTGAGAAGATAAAGCCGCCAATTCGCTCTTTCTTTCTAAACGGGGGAGCTTGTCTTTCCTCACCTTGTTTGCCGAGCTTGGCGACCAATCAGAGGGGAACGCTTTCACGCCGTCGGCATTTTAATACTCCTTTTGCTACACCGTGAGCTGCTTTTTTATTGCCTCATTTTAGTCAGACCGGCCTGGATGCATTCACAGTCAATTATTAAAAAACAAGAGTTACAGTCAAACCCTGATATCTCTTTGTGGCAGTTTTTCAGTAAACTTAATCTCATTCAGTGCCAAAGACTTGTTTTTAAATTTCAAGTTTTTCATTGGGAGGGGTTGTAGTAATGTCTAAGGTTGCTCTACTTTCCAGGTTTATTGATAAGGTTAACTCGTTGGCTGCTTGATAGCGATAGACGTCTAATCCATTTGAAAGTACGACTTTAATGTCTGTAACACATTTACAACTTTTGTTATAACCACTGTGTACTTTTAAAATGTAATTACTTACAGTTACAAATTATTTCTCCCAAAAAGTAATTGAGTTAGTAACTTTGTAAGAGTAATTACTTACTCAGCAAAGTAGCTGAAGTTTTTTTCATCTTGTACACCTTATTACGTCATACATCATATAACATCTTTTTCATCGAAGATGTTCATATTGCCCAATTGAAGAATAAAAAACACTTTATACAGTATCTTAGAACCTTTTGGTATTTATTTGGATCAAATATATTATAGTCATAAGAAAACACAAATGTTAACTGACCATTAAGTAGTGCAAATCTCTGAAACAGTATGTTAGGCCTACTGCACAATAACCAGAACACTATCCTTATATATTCCATAAAGTAACAGTATTATTCAAGTTTGAGAACGCTACTTTCGAAATTCCATGGCTCATTGCCATTATCTTTGTCTTGCTGTGTTTGCCAGAGTATGCAGTGAAGCAGGGCATGATCCACCAACCTAACTAATCATCATCACATTTGGAACGGTGTCACCACCCCCCTCCCGCTCTGCCCTCTTCAGGCAGGCAGTTGTTGTGTGAAAACATCAGACAACTCGCACTTCATTCAACCAAATTCAAATAACGCGCCCCTTCACATATTCAGTAATGGTAACAGCACTTCAAAGATGGAAAAGTAATTGAAGATTACTTATTATACTCTAACGCTGTTATAAACAACAATGTTTATAACAGGGGGTGAGGGGGTGTACACAATTTTTATTTTTGAATCCTTCAATCAATTCTTGATATATTGCTTATATTTAGGGTTGGGCATCGAGCATCAATGGGATCCGGGACTAACACTCCGGTTTTCCCAGAACCGTCCAAATTTTTTCGATTCCAAGTTTTGATGCCCTGACCGCCGACCGAAAAAATAGCTGCCGAACACCAAGAAGGAGAAGCCACTAGCTGTCTAGCTCTGTTGTGAGCAAATCAAATGAAGTGGCTAATTTAGCCTAACACAATAAAGTAACAGAATAAACACACCGAAATGATATCAAACCCTCTGTTAAAACATGCAAACCAACAGAATTTGTTTTATCAAGGCCCTCAAGGGTTCCCAACGATGTGCAGTGCAGAGGACGTGTGTGGCTTCTGTACACCTTAAGGATTTTTTTTTCCAACTAAAGTAATAAGTTGTTCTTCCTGCTGCTTCCAGTAAGTCTCCACTAGGGGAAGCCAAGCACACAAAGAAAAACCAAAGAAAAACTGTAGAGTCCGGAGTTACAACAGTGACATCTTGTGGACGGATGAACTATATATCAGTTTAGAAAGAAATCGAGCTCATAAAGTAGTCAACTTAAGATCAAAGGACAGAACACTCCCCGCCTGACATCTGCAAGATGTAAGCCATTAACTAACTTGTAGAAATACTACCTAAAACAAACAATGCAATAAAATAAATGCCTGCAGTATAAGACACTCTAAAACATAGGCAAAAGAATGTGTGTAAAGTTTCTCTCCGTGAGCTTTTGAAAAATAAACATCTTTGTGAAAGTGCCCTCCTGTGGAAAGAAACGTCATCATATTCAAGTTTAAAGACTGATATTTACATACAAGTTATAAATAGCCCTTTGAGAAATTCATAGCAAAGTTAATTGAAAGTTCATATAATGAAAAAAAAATCGAGAAGTTAATAAATTAATATAAACTATGCAATCATTTGCACTGCTTTCATCAACCTCAATATTCCCCACTATTCCACTCTATTAATAGAATTTATTTCTACCTGCAAACCTCACAATGACATAGGGATGGGAATCGAAATCCGATTTCAATTCCGAACCGGTTCCTAGTGTTTCAAGGCCTTGACATCACAATGAAAAAGCCTTATCGATCCCTTTAACGAGTCCTGATGACGCATATTGCGTCATGACTTTCTTGTTGTTCAGACGCATCAAACTAGCATGGCGCCAAGAACCACCCGCTCCAAAGTTTGGCTACACTTCACCAGGAAAGAGGGTGAAAATGAAAGGTTACGATGGTTTAGCACGAGCATTGCAGCCGTAAACATAACAATGACAGCACGTAGGTTCAAACGCTCGAAAGTGTGTCTTCACTTCACGAGGAAAAATTACAACAAAATGACTTGCAATCATTGCAAGGAGGGAATAGACTGAACTGTCCTCACCGAGACAGCTATACAGCTAGCTAAACTCCGAAATGACGATACAGAAGACGTTGGTATAATTTGCTGACTTTATTCAACCATCACTTGAAGAGTGAAACTAAAAATAGAAATGAAACAAATCAATTTCGTCCCCAATAACGAACAGGTTTGCATCAACGTAAATCAGCGATGATTAGCTGCTAATACAGTCATAACAAAACGGTTAGCATGCGTTCGCTAGCATTAGCACATCGTTCAAACCACTACACAACTGGATTTAAGTGTCCGATCGCGAGTGGAAACACACAACAACAACACAAAAGATGATACATACAGGCGTTGCCTCTGTAGATATTTTACAAACATTAAGAAAGAACGTAGGGTCATAGCAGTGCTTCCCTCTCTCACTAACTCGCTCACTCGCTTGGATGCGGCATTTCTTCTTCTTTGCGTGCAAGCCCGCTCTTCTTCACGTGAGCGCGTTCTTCTTCGCGTGAGGAAGCGCAAGGGCGCCCCCACTTGAGCGTGAAAGCACTATAAAAACTAAAAAGCATGCATTTCAATATACTGGTAAATAATACACTTTAACAGGGGTCCCCAAACTACGGCCCGCCCTGACATTTGGTCCGGCCCCCTGAACAATACCAGAGAGCATTTAGAATTTTTTTTTTTCTCAACAGTGTTATTTATTTTCTAGCCTTTTTCTGTGAAGAACTCAGAGAGGGTAATTTGGTTATTATCTATTTGATTAATAGTGTTATTATTATTAATTATTATTATATTATATTATTATTTTTATTTTATTTACTTTTGTTACGTAAAATATCTAGAAAGGGTCATTTGATTGTGGCTTTCTGTAAAACAATAATTTTTTACGTTTAGGCACTCCTGCAATCGTCACACTTTTTCTGTTACAAACTGACCCCTGCCCGTCATCAGAGAAGGGAAAAGTTATGTGGCCCTTACTGGCAAAAGTTTGGGGACCCCTGCAAGTTTAACACATATTGCCAATGGCAGACCAACGACCAATATGCCAATATATACCAAATTTTTTTATTTCTATTAGAAAAATGTTTCAGTAAAATGTTACACATTCTTGTGCATTTGCCACTTATTGCCACAGTTAATACCGAGGCTTTGGGCCTCTTTTGACCTTGTTGTGAGTTAGTAAGGTTGTGACTTCTGATTAAACAAACTCAATGCCAATCAAAACGTTTGTTCTTCTTTTTCCCCAAATTAGAATCGATAAGAGAATCGATAAAGAATCGAATCGTTAAGCAATATCGATAATGGAATCGGAATCGTAAAAATCCTATCAATTCCCATCCTTAATGACAAAGTCACCAGCAGACAATTCCTCGTCAACACCATCACCCCAAAAAATTCCAAATCTCATAATCAGTGACATCATGAAACGGTATGGAGGCATCGCTCTCTTCTCAGTTACTGCACTCATTTAGTTAAATGAACTCAATACAACTGTACACATTTGTTTTCTTTTTTTTTTGTGTGTGTGTGTACTGTTTTAAAACTTGCCATTTTTCAAACACTGCAATAAAAAAATCTTACAAATTTTACTTTGGACAGCCAATTTAACATTTTTCTAACATATAAATGTGCTTAACTCTCAAGCCATGTGTCTCCCGTCATTGCAGAATGAGTGAAGTGACTTTCCCCTCCAAATAAATGCTGCCAAATGATGAACGTCTTCTATGGTTTTTTTGGATAACAGAGGTGGCAATACTTTCCCTGTCATTACAATATATATATTTTAACTGGTAAAACATAGTAATCTTGTACCTGTCTCTATAATAACCCACCCCCAAATAAACTATCCACAATATACACTTTGGCAAAACAAAAAAATGCTCAAAAATAGGAATCAAATATAGTGATGTTTAAGATTTTTTTAAAATTAAAAAATAACTTTTTCTTACAAAAAAAATCTTAATGTTGTTATATTTCAACTTGATAAAAAAAAAAAAATCTTCATACATATATATTTAATAGTCCTAGTTTAATTTTTGTAACATTTTTTATCTAACAAAAAATAATACTTTAATATTTTCTTTCATAACTTTTTTTTTTAATCACTACTCTGTATATTTGTGTTTTTAGAACTTTTGTTTTTAAATCGAAATATTAACTCATTCATTGCCCGCAATGGATGACCATAGACAGGGATAAGCTAAAAAGTGTCCGCAATGAACAGCAATAGATGACAAAAATACTAAGAAGTATGTGTAAAAAAAAAAAAAAAGAAAAAAAAAAGTAAAACAACAAATTTTGCACACCCACAAACCAGAATTTTGGACACCAAACATGTTTTTTAGAGGGATAATCATCTGATTCAAACATGTTGATAGAATCAGTGGAGTCCCAAACATAAACAATGCCAATTAGGACAAGCATGTTGGAGGAATGGAAAAGCTGTCTCCAATCAGTAGGGCTGCCAAAAACGAGCCACTCCACATATATGCATACACCTTGGGGAGTTTTGCATTCAGCGAATCAACTCTTAAAACAATGGTTTGTTTTCCCGGGAGAGCCACTGATTGCCGACTGTGATCTTTGCTCTTGTGCAAACATACAAACTGTTTGGAAAACATGTAAAACGTGATACTTTGGGGGGGTAAGACCCCCAGATATGCTGAACAAGCAGGAATTCCTGTTTCCTTTTTAGCCCCCTACATCTGCGTAAATGGTCAAGAAGAGAAAATCAAGAAAAGGTTAATTTTCCAAATTGTGAATTAAGTCATTGACTGCGATGAAAATTAATTCCATTAGAAATGGGAGGGCTGCCAGTGATTATGTTTCAGTGCCAGTGGCGCCGATAAATGATTACGCGTTTATCGCAGCCAATGGCAACCAATGAGTTATAAAGTATGTACTTTTTTACCTATATTAATTACAACAGAACATTGTTAAGTCATATATATTTTACTCAGTAGCCCTTAATCACAACAATGTCTCAAATGGCTTTACAGGCACAGAGTTGACAAAATTACGACATACCCTGATTTAAACCCCTTTGCCCAAAGAGGCCATGTCCATACGTAGCAGGGTTTTTTAAAAATGAGGATTCTGCCCTAATACGTTGGAGGAAACTAAGGCTACGTTCATACTACAGGTCTTAATGCACGAATCCGATTTTTTCGTGTTTTTCCGACTCGAGTGAGGCATTAACTTGACGGTCTGAACGTGACAAGTCGCATAGAATGGGACCATTTCAAATCCGATCTGGGTCACTTTCGTATGTGGTCTAAATCCGATCTGGGCCACATTTTTCCAGACTGTCGCGGCGGTCTGTACTGTCCAGTCCCGCAAATCGGATTTAATGCAGCAATTACGTCATCAAATAGTGAGAGAGTCGTTACCGTAGCGATGCACCTGTGCGTTATTAGCGCCTAGCTTGCAGTGAACACGGCTTTGAGGAAGGGCTGAGCTTGACAACAGTCATAAAAAATAATGCACGAAAGACCTGTAGTATGAACGTAGCCTAAGCCTACGTTCATACTACAGGTCTTAATGCACGAAAGACCTGTAGTATGAACGTAGCCTAAGCCTAAGGCTACGTTCATACTACAGGTCTTAATGCACGAATCCGATTTTTTGTCATATCCGTTTTTTTGGCGTGCCTGTTCAGACTGCCTTTATCCATTGAGACCGTTCAAGTATTACGCATGCGCACTAATTCGCAGTCCGACACGCGCTAAGCAAGAAGACCCGCATGCGCAGAAGCATCAAAACAAATGACAGACGTCATCCGTCATTCCAGGGATATCATATTTTGCTTTTCAAAAGGTGGACACAAATAACAGACATAAATAATCCCCGTTTAGGCTTATATTCAAAGTTTATATGGATCGATAGCATGCACGCACTGTCCGTGCACGTCACACACACATACGGGCAGTTTGTCCCGACTCTCGGCCGTGGAGGCAATGTTGAAATATTGCTCACTTGGAACAGAGAGAAAACTGAGCATTCTCAGTATCCTCAACCCATTTTTATTTTTTATGACTATTGTCAAGCTCAGCCCTTCCTCAAAAGCCGTGTTCACTGCAAGCTAGGCGCTAATAACGCACAGGTGCATCGCTACGGTAACGACTCTCTCGCTATTTGATGACGTAATTGCTGCATTAAATCCAATTTGCGGGACTGGACAGTACAGACCGCCGCGACAGTCTGGAAAAATGTGGCCCAGATCGGATTTAGACCGCATACGAAAGTGACCCAGATCGGATTTGAAATGGTCCCGTTCTATGCGACTTGTCACGTTCAGACCGTCAAGTTAATGCCTCACTCGAGTCGGAAAAACACGAAAAAATCGGATTCGTGCATTAAGACCTGTAGTACGAACGTAGCCTTAATTGCGTCCACACCTGCACGTTTGTGTAGAAAAAAAAAAAAAACTTCCACAGCCAACCGCTTTCATTCATTTTTAAGTACATTCAAAACAATAAAATAATTGTCCAAAATATTCATAATTCAATAAGAAGCACAGCAAATGTTTGTAAAAAAAAAAAATGGAAGCAAAAAACCATCTATTTGATATACTCCAAATGTAAAAATTGTTCTCATTTATGACGTGATGACAAAATTTGTCGCAGCCAGTGATGTAAATCTTCGATTATCAGTGTCCACATGATGGAGCCATGTGGTGGCTACCACTACCACCACAATTTAGTGTTTCAAGATTTAGTTAATTATTTATGTGATATTTTTTTGGACATGTATTTTGTAACGGGTGCACACTTTAGTTAATATTTGTCTGAATGCTTATTAGATTTTATTTGCCAATTTGAGGTAACGACCACAGCTGTGTAAGATCTGGCACCTACCATTCTGAAGGGGGGTTAATAAAGTTGATTCAATTATGATTGGAGTAAAGTTTTTACTGTTTGTTTAAATGCACATTAGTTATTGTTTGAATATATGTATATTTTCCATCTGTTGTTGTTTTATTAAGTTGACAATGTTTGGTTGATTTGTCATACCTCCTTCAGGTGGTCGTTAGTCGAGTCCGCCCTGATTTAAACGGCCACAGAGATGTGTCTGGAGGTGAGGTCAGTTTGGTTGAAGCCTTTTTGTTATGTTGGGCCCAAGGTTTGTGTTAAACTGTTTGTTTTGTGACTTTATTAAATGGAATTTTTACCTAAGTTGAAAAACCAGTGTCTATATGTTTGGTCCACTACAAGCCACAAACGCAGAATTCGCAAATCTTCACCTTCCCCGTCATTTTTAAGAACCCTGGTTTATGTCTGCGTGTGGATGATAGGTCAAACCGTAGAAAAATATCTTCGTTTTGCCAAATACCCTGCTACGTGTGGACATGGCCTGAATTTGTCGAAATAACCAGGGGTTAACACTAGAAAACCCAACATTTTTTTAGCCTACTGGAAAGCCCAGAAGGGGATCAGATGATCCCCACAACTCTGGGTATCCACAATTAGCATCTGTATATGTGCAAATGAGTGTGTCATTGTCTCTCAAATAGGCCACTCAAGCACACAAGCAAACAACCTTACTCTAACCCACAAGGGTTGGTCAGTTTACACTGACTCTTGCCATGATAGTTTCAGTTATTATTTGAGTTTTATTTTTGAATATGATTTTATTTTATTCATTCACTGCTCTGCCCATTTTTTCTTCTTCTCCTATAGCACACACAGGCAACTTTATGTATAAATTACTGCAATGAAATAAACAAACGCACAGACCATTGCAACGTGTATAAAGTTATAATGAATGAAATAATCAATACATTTGTGACGACAAAAAAATCTCAAATGTTTTGGTCTCACAACCCAACCCAAGTGTGATCAGCTCTGCCATGTGGCTTTCTGAATGCAAAGTCAAGGGGCGGGGGATGTGCTTATCTTGATGACCGAGCTCGTGTGAGCGAACGACAGTCGACTGGCGGGGTGGATTTGAACAGGAGCAGGAAATTATGGTGGCTGAGAGGTGTCAGGCGAAATGCAAAGTCTCAACACTTTGCAAATAAAAAAAAGCATGAACCCCAATAGGGAATGGGACGTACTACGTCATTGTTTGGACCCGCCTCCATGCTGGCAATATAATTCACTTCCGGGCCGGCAGAGTCAATGCGGATTGTAACGTGTGATAGTGCTAAGCTAACTCTTTCGGTGTTTTAGAAAGAAAATATGGGTGCTTTATTGTTGCGTTACCGGGTGCAACAGCGTCTCCTACGACAAAAAAAGGGGTGAGGAAAAATGGACTCACTTTTCACCGTTTTCCTGCATGGAGGACCAAATATCAGATCACGAAGGTACGACGGATGGCTGGATTGCAGCGGTTCGTCGGAAAAGCATTTCTTATGATCATATTTCTGCTGGAATGAGAGTGTGTTCCTGTCATCTCTACTCTTGTAAGTTGAACGATTTATCCACTTTTGGTTTAAATACGTTTTTGTTTTTTTACACCGTTGTGTAAATCTGCCTCGGTAGCAATGCTCGCCTACTACGACTCCCCTACCTGTTGTGTTCCTAGGTAAACCTGCTGACAACACATCCCGATTGGTCACCATCTCTCTTCTTGGATCATTTGACAAAGAAAATTTGTTCAGTGGAGTGGTTCCATTTGTCCTGTGTCGGACTCAAACAAGCCCCTGCAGCAGACGCCATCTGGGTCTGCCCTTCTCGTCGATGAACTGCGGGCTTTTAACTTGTGAAAATGCAAGAACTTTAATGCACATATTTATTCTGCCTGGCTATTTAACTATGGCCAGTGACGTTTTTTTTTTTTTTTTTTTAACCACTTTGACAAAGACACTTTTCATTGTAATGTTGAATTTATATATTCTATTATTATTTTTAAATTATAATATTCTTATTTGCACTTATGTAGACTTTAGACTGTCAATTCAAATAGTGTTGGAAAAGTTGCAATACCTAAAATAGAAATGCAAGAACTGTAAAGTACATATTTATACACCTTTATTTACCTAAGGCCACTGGATGTTTTTTAACTGCTTTGAAAAATACAGGTTTTGTTGTGATCTTGTATTTATATAGTATATAGCTTTTTATAATGTATTATGTATTATAATATTTGCTGCCCCCTGCCAGAGTGTGGGCCATTTTGTACTAAAATGATTTTAAACTGTCAGTTCAAATACTGTGTTGGAGACTAGTACTTGCAATACTTAAAATGGAAATGCAAGAACTTTAAAGCACATATTTATCCTGTCTGGCAATTTACCCAAGGCCAGTAAATAGTGTTTTAAACTGCTTTGACAAAGACACGTTTATTGTGATCTTGTATTTGTGTATTACTTATAATTATATAATATTTGCTGCCACCGTCAGAGGGTGGGCCTTGTTTGCACTAATTTAAAGATTTGAAACTGTCAATTCAAATATCGTATTGGAGAAATTGCATTACTTGAAATAAATCTATTGCAACTTATCAGTCCCAGTTCTTGTCTACAACACTGTCCAAAAATTGTCAATGCATATTCCAAATAGAATAACAAAATTAAGTCACCTGACTTTGTAATTATTACACCTGTTTATTATGAAGACCTGAAGTAAACAACAAGCAGTTACAGTTTGTCAAGAAGTTGTTCAAGTCATGTTTTGGTATTCATATTTTATTGACTTTTCATAACACTTGGGATCGTGTTTGTAAGAGCAGAGCAAACTGAAGTTTCAGCGTGCACTCTTCGCCTTTCCAACCTCTCAACGCTCCGATGTGGTGCGCTTGACCTCAGAATAACCCAAGAAGAGATATGGTGACCAATCGGGATGTGTTGTCAGCATTTCATATGCAGGTTTTCCTAGTAACACAACAGGTAGGTGATGAGGAGGAGTAGGTTAGCATTGCTACCGAGGCAGATTTACACAACAGTAAAGAAAAAAACAAAAAACGTATTGAAACCAAAACGGATAAATCGTTCAACTTACAAGAGTAGAGATGAGGGGAATACACTCTCATTCCAGCAGAAATATGATCATAAGAAATGCTTTTCCGACGAACCGCTGCAATCCAGCCATCCGTCGTACCTTCGTGATCTGATATTTGGTCCTCCATGCAGGAAAACGGTGAAAAGTGAGTCCATTTTTCCTAACCCCTTTTTTTTGTCGTAGGAGACGCTAATGCACCCGGTAACGCAACAATAAGCACCCATATTTTCTTTCTAAAACACCGAAAGAGTTAGCTTAGCACTACCACACGTTACAATCCGCATTGACTCTGCCGGCCCGGAAGTGAATTATATTGCCAGCATGGAGGCGGGTCCAAACAATGACGTAGTACGTCCCATTCCCTATTGCAAACGCTTTGCAAAAGCAAAAAAAGCATGAATGCTAACCGCCACAACACGATCCCCAGTTCCTAAAGCGCGATTGCAAATTGGCAAAAGCACGAACCCTAATTGCCACAACACAACAGCAAATGGTTCGTAGCACGAATGGCTCAGAAGGCGAATGCAAAGACACAGCAGCAAAAATCCCGCAACAGAACAGCAAAATCCCACAACACGACGGCAAGAGGATGACCTGGAAGTACAAAAAAATTAAGATTAAAAAAAAAAAAAAAAGGACGACATATTGTATATTGCTGTATGTGCTATCTGACCATCTCTACGGACCTCTGTGAAGTTGGCCCCCTCCCCCCCATCAGACATATTTATATAAAAATGATGTCAATCGTTTGTACTGTAAAAGCTTTGTTAGTGCTGCTTTCGTTCAAGAGATATTTACAGTTCTTTTTGAGTAAATCTGAGGTCAGCTAGCCCCCCATTTCAATTCAGAATTGTGTCTGTCATTTGTGCTAGTTTGTGCTGCAACGGTTTTGTAGATCAGTATTATGCTTTTATTGAGATATTAATTTTAAGTGGTGACGTCACTCGTAGCTTTTCCTTAGCTTAGCTCCCGTGGCTAATAGAGCATACCAACTCTCTCAATAACAGAGGTGTGTCCTAACAACTAACACGAACGTAGCACAAACGAATGGCAGCACTTCAGGACCATTTTGCAGTAAATGAGGGGCTTAGAGTGACGTCATCACTCAAAATTAATATCTAAAGCCCCCCAATTTACTGCGAAACGGACCCGAATTTGTTTGTGTTATGATCGTGCTTGTTAGGTAGGTAGCTAGGACACCCCTCTGTTATTGGGAGTTGGTATGTTGCATTAGCCGCGGGAGCTAAGCTAAGGAAAAGCTACGAGTGACGTAACCACTCGAAATTAATATCTGAATAAAAGCATAATACTGATCTACAAAACCATTGCAGCACAAACGATTGACACAATTGTTAATTGAAATGGGGGGCTAGCTGACCTCAGATTTACCTATATAAGAATTGTAAGTATCTCTACAACGAAAGCAGCTCAAACAAAACTTTTACAGCACAAACGATTGACATCATTTCTATATAAATTTGCGTCTGATGGGGGGGGGGGGACTTCACAGAGGTCCGTACAGATAGTCACAAAGCACATATAGCAATATAAAAAGTGTCATCCTTTTTTTTTTTTTTTTTAAACTTCCGGTCATCCTTTTGCCGGGGTCAATGTCTCATGTCTGTCAGAAATGTGGCCGATTGACTTGTGGCTCATGCTGTACGCCTTACCCAGTGATGTGTCAGGATTGTATACAGTACACTGTACAGTTTTTTGTTTTGCTCTAAATAAATCTTTCAGAGATTGAAATTCGGTTATTTTGTCTTTGTTATCCTACATTGGTTTAGGCTTAGAGTCTACATTATAAGCCTGCTGGAAATGGATTCAAGATGAAAAAATAAAAAAAAGGATTGCTAAAATATAGTTCAATATACTATGAAAGTCAACCTGTTCAGCTACACATCCACATTAGGTCTGTGGCATATTTACTGTAGCTAAATGCTTCATTCCCACATACATACACATTTGCTTTTTTTCCCCCTTTCTTTCTCTATGTAGAGATAGAAAAACACTCCGGTTTCCTCCCACATTCCTAAGACGTGCATGCTAGGCTGATTGATCATTCCAAATTGTCCGTAGGCGTGTGTACCAACGACCACCATCAACGACCACAATAGATGTGCAAATTAGGATCAGATGATCCCTCTCTGGGCACAAAAGGTATATTCATCAACTGATCCCTCCTTGGGTTTTCTAGTGTTAAAGCAGTAATGTGAAGTAATTTCTTCACATGCCAAATAGGGTCACAAGTAAAGTAATTAAACATTGTCCAACAAATAAAGCACGAAAAAATAATTTATATGTTGTATATTTGACAAAATAATCGCGTTTCCGAAGTTCGAGCCTGAAACGGGACGAACCCGGAAGTGATACGTCACACCGGGAACGCGATGGCACTTCCATACATACGGCCGCCATGCAAAGCCCTTCAAACAATGATTCAAACAGCGATATAAGCGATAGATCAAGCGCAAGGGAGGAGATCCAAGTTTTTGAAGAGTTGGAGGAAGAAGAGGAGATTGGAATTTTATGTTATTAGCCAGACGCTAATCAGGATGCAAACAATGTGCCTAGACTTCCTGACATGGAATGGATACAAGACCCATCGAGATTACAACATTGGTAAGATATAGGCTGTTATTATTTTCATGATTTGAAGATGCAGGCATTTGCACATAATTTTATGTTTTTGTCTATCTGATGACATTGTTAAAAAAAATAATAATCAGACTTCATGTTCATTTTGTCAGATCCGGCAGCTCTCGTGCCTATAAAATAATTATATAAAAACGTTGGGGGGAAAGAAAGAGATGAGTCGTTGTTATATCTTGACCGAGTGACCCACACGACACCTTTATTGGCTTTTATAACTTTACTCAACGTCTTGCCAAGTGACTCTGAACAACAACTTTTCTCTCTTTTAGTGAAGGAGTAAGGCACAAACAATAACACATCTAAATTACATGCGTACACTCTACTGGTGAACTCCCGTATTACAACTAAATATTCACTATATCACAGTCGCCGATGGCTTTCTCCACTTTATTGTGGCGTCTAATGGCGTGAGGAAATGTAGTTTTTTCACACAAGCGAACAGATTACAAAGCACCACTTCAGTGTTGTCCCGAGACTACATTTCCCATGATTCACTGCGTGGCCTGCGCGCTCGCTGATTCGCTGCCGGACATTGAAAGCAACACTTGTCACCTGTTAGCGGCTCTCGCGAAGCGGCGAAACACAAACAAGAAGGCTATCAAGCGATCACCGTGAAAGAAACGGCGAACCGTACAAATGCAATGCAATGCTTGAAGCATGAAGGTGGAAATACATAATACAAATACAAATAAATGTGCACAAACTCACTGGCGGTGTGTGTCTCTTACTGCAACGTGACCGTGAATTACTGCGACGCCGACCGCTTATGTGCACATCCACACCCCTTTCCCGATTGACAGTGGATTAACCCTTTCGAACAAGATTGTAGATGACGCACAATTTAAACACGCTTAACCTAGCGAACGCAACAACAACTATGATCGGGGATTGCCACGAGTTAGCTTTCGGCTAACATCGCTAGCTTCTTCGAACGAAAGATGTCCATTTACGTGCCCTGCTATCCTTTGACCACTCATACAACTTTTCGTTTGAGTGAGAACAAAACATCGCCACACACCGCCGTGGCATCTTACCGACAAGCAATGCAACAAACACTACTGTTCTATGGCGGACTTCCCTCGCACTACCCGGTGTGACGTAATTTCCAAAGATTTCCGAGCATTGCCGAAGAAAAGCATTTCGTTGTCAAGGGCGTTGCTATGGGTTAAACAAAGAATCTGGAAGAGTTGCGTTAAAAAAAATAATGAAAATATGCTTATAATTGTTTAACCATTGATATTATTCAAAAAAAATGGTTGGCCAACCTTAGTTCACATTTCCCCTTTAAAGTGGTGAGAATTTCTTGCCGGAGCAAGATTTTTTTTTTTTTTTTTTTTCCCAAATTTCCTAAAACTACAGAAATGCAGACAAAAATGCTTTTGGCACAGTAATACCTATAACACATACACACAAAAGAAATGGTTGTACACCTGCATTAACCTACTGCATTACTGTCACAAGGCATACATGGGAAACTGATTTTCATTCAAAATTGTGTTTTTTCAATGATTTACCAAATAACGGTTAACAAAAAAAGTAACCCTGACCTTCATCTTCTAATTCTTATTTGCAATCATTTCTTCGCATCTAAATGCAGAACCTCAATTTTAACTATTCTGAAAGGGAACCTTGGACTTAAAGACTCTTATAAGCCACAATTGTTCTCTTTTACTGAAATATGTTATTAGAAACACATAAAATACTGTCATTAATTTTAAAAATCTTTAATATTTAGTACATGTTAGGGCGCCATATTTTAAGCGCGCAATGGATGCTCGGGGTGATGACGTAGATTGTCACTGTCACTCGACGAATACTGGCAACCCTGCAATTCTGTCAGATAACGCTCAATTTCTCCCAGAAAATGATTGGAATTACAAATGCTTTGGTAGTAATATCTTCCTTTATTTTGCTTGAAATGAAAAAAACACAAAAAAGAATGGAAAAAAATTAAATCATTTTACACAAAACTCCAAAAAATGGCCGAAACAGTATTGGCACCCTTTGAAAAATCATGTGATGCTTTTCTGATTTGTTAATTAACAGTACCTGTTACTTACCTGTGGCACATAATAGGTGCTGGCAATAACTAAATCACACTTGCAGCCAGTTAAAATGGATTAAAGATGACTCAACCTCCGTCCTGTGTCCTTGTGTGTACCACACTGAGCATGTAGAAAAGAAAAAAGACCAAAGAACTGTCTGAGGACTTGAGAAGCAAAATTGTGAGGAAGCATGGGCAGTCTCAAGGCTACAAGTCCTTCTCCAAAGACCTGAATATTCCTGTGTCTACCGTGTCCAGTGTCATCAATAAGTGTAAAGCCCATGGGACTGTGGCTAACCTCCCTAGATGTGGACGGAAAAGAAAAACTGACGAGAGATTTTAACGAAAGATTGTGCGGATGATGGATAAAGAACCTCGACTAACATTAGGACATAAAAATACTGCTACTAGTCTGCAGTGCTTCTACTACAATAGGACATAAAACTAAAGTAACATACTACACTCACCGCTGTCTTTCTTCCTTTTCTCCTTTCCTGCTTTTTTTTCTTTTTTTTTCGCTTCCAGAAGGATAACTTTTCTTCATTTTGCCAATTAAAAAAAGTCCAGATCGCCACCCACTCTCACTCTGAGTCACGTGACACACATACATACTCGCGCAGTATAATGAACACAAAGGTGGAGGGGTGAGAGTGCGTGCACGTGCGGTCATCTTGGCCATAAAAGTGGCAAAAACTAAGCACTTTACACTGACTCATATGGATGTGAAATGCGCACCTTACGCCGATTCTCGCTCCCAGAATACGCAGCACTTGTAACAGGACTGGTTGCTATGGGAACATACGCACACCCAAGGAACCTTGCGAAAAGGAGTATTAAAATTGCTAATAAAATCGTTTAGCATTATTTTAGATGCATATATGTTATATTTTTCTTTTAGAGTAATCGACGAGGAATACAATATACCCATTAATAGACTTTTTTGGCAAAATCACCATTTCTTTAAGTAGTCACATGAATAATGAGGTGGCCTGTGAAAATCAACGTAAAACAACGCGGCAAGGAGATTCCATAGAGTACTTGGTGAGTCACTCTTTAAACAATCATGTGGTATTAATAGCTGATTGGACTTTCTTAAACATGTATAATCTACGTGACATGGTTAGTGCTGATTGGGATTGATAACAGATTCGTTAGATAATCTGCCAAATGATTCCATGGTATTGAAACACTCCCTACACTTGTCGCTGCGACAGTGTAGTAAAGCTGCGTGTGCTAAATCTGTTAGCCCTCTGGGGGCCCCTGCTAGCTGGGGGCCCTAGGCAATTGCCTGGTTTGCCTAATGGGACGCAACGCCTCTGCTTCTGACCCAGAGACATAAAAAAGCCAGGCTGGAGTTAGCCAAAACTTACCTGAGAGAGCCAAAAACGTTTTGGAAGAATGTTCTCTGGTCAGATGAGACAAAAGTAGAGCTTTTTGGGAAAAAAGCATCAACATAGAAATTACAGGGGAAAAAACGAGGCCTTCAAAGAAAACGCGGTCCCCGCAGTCAAACATGGCTGAGGTTCCCTGATGGCACTGGACTGCTTGACCGTGTGAATGGCATTATGAAGTCTGAAGACTACCAACAAATTTTGCAGCATCGTGTAGGGCACAGTGTGAGAAAGCTGGGTCTCCCTCAGAGGTCATGGGTCTTCCAGCAGTACAATGACCCAAAACACACTTCAAAAAGCACTAGAAAATGGTTTGAGAGAAGGCACTGGAGACTTCTAAAGTGGCCAGCAATGAGTCCAGACCTGAACTCCATAGAACACCTGTGGAGAGATCTGAAAATGGCAGTTTGGAGAAGGCACCCTTCAAATCTCAGCGATCTGGAGCAGTTGGCCAAAAAAGAATCGTCTAAAATTCCAGCAGAGCATTGTAAGAATCCCATTGATGGATACAAGAAGCGGTTGTTCGCGGTATTTTGTCTAAAGGTTGTGCTCCCAAGTATTAGGCTGAGGGTTCCAGTACTTTTTTCCGGCCCATTATTGGAGTTTTGTGTAAAATGATAATAATTTTTATTTTATTTTTTTATTCTCTTTCGTGTTTTTTCATTGCAAGCAAAATGAAAATGAAAATATTACTACCTAAGCATTTGTAATTGCAATCATTTTCTGGGAGAAATTGAGTATTATGTGACAGAATTGCAGGGGTGCCAATACTTTTGGCCAGCACTGTAAGACTAAACGGGGATTATTAATGTCTGTTATTTGTGTCCTCTTGTTGGAAATTGAAATATGATCACATGGAATGATGTACAGCCAGCACGTGTAGTCATTTGATATGACAGATATGACAAAAAATCAGAATTGTGCATAAAGACCTAAAGTAGGAACCATTTTTTAACAGAATTGCAGGGGTGCAGCAGTGTACAAACAGTTAACTCAGTTTAGTTTAGGGCTGTCGTCGGAATGACTTTTTTCCAAACCTAAAAGAAAAAAAAAAAAAATCATTTAAAGGCATTTTTATTATCTTAGCCAATCACGTGAAAGCAGCCATACTCACTGTAAATGTCCCAATAGAGACATGAGTGGAAATGACAGACTAATAAATGATAAACAAGTGTTTGCCTGACCTAGTATGTGTGTGTGAGTTTGTGCACACATTCGACATGTCAGCCGCTTGCTGACAAAAATGAGGAGCGACGTGAGTGTTTAAAGCGCAAATATTTTCAAAGCCCGCGTTGCTCGTCAACGATGTTGTCGGGGTGGAGAGGCGCTGCATTATTTAGCAGCCGCTGTCACAGACAAACATTTTTCTTTTCTTTCTCAGCCTTTTTGGACTCCTTTACATGGTGTTCATTTTTCTTGCAGACATTGTCAACTTCTAACCTTTGACATTCAGCGTATTTTTACTGCAGTCACATGTCCAAACGAGTCAAATTGGACACGAACTTTGTCGACGCCCCAGACGATTATGCTCAGATTCCGCCGGGTGAGGTGAACGAATGATGAAAGGCGAGCGCAACGCCAGGTCGACAGTTGGGTGAAGAGACATTTGTAGGTCATTAGAGGCTGATATTTTTCAAACGTTGTGTAAGCCTTTTTGTGAACACCTTCAACAACCCCGCCTCTCCTTCTCCACTACTTCATCCTCACACATCTCACAGCAACACTGCGTTTGTCGGGCTCCATTTAGAGATCATCACAAGCAAGTGCAACTTCTTAAAAAAGATGAATGGTATGGAGTACTGCAAGCATGCTATTTTTAGACCGTGACGTCGCATCATAAAGCGGAAGTAAAGCAAGAGCGGGACATTATAGACCCGGCCTCGCATAGAAACAATGTTAATTCTGCTACTTTTCTCCGGTAATCTTTCAAAAACGAACATGCCGATCAAACATTGCTTTTCTGGAACATGTAGAAATGACTCTAGACATTAGGACATATGAAGGATGTTTCTACATACGTTTCCCGAAACCAAAACTTGGAGGAAAACATTTGAAGAATTAATCAACTTGCGCGGACGTTTTAACGCCAGCTAGGTGAAGCCAGGGTGAAGCCATTCACATTTAATATGCAGTAAATATTTTGTTGGGTTGGTATGGTCTTTCAGAGGCAGAGGTTGCGCTAGACTTTTTCGCTGTCTGTCATTTTGACTGACAGGGTCATAAAAATCCGGTCATAATCTATTTTTACCCGTCACTTAAATTTTTAAAATGATGATAATGACATTGTGGTGACCCTTTGTTTGGCATAATTCACCTTCCGTACTTGTGTGTCCATTTGGCCGAGCGCGTTAGCGGCTACGACACAGTCACGTGACAGAGACACTTAAGAGCCGCACGCGTTCCGGCTTGAATAGAGAGTTCACACACAGAGAGCAGCAGAGCTACAGCGGCTGGACACAGAAAATTCGAGCTAACAAGACTCTTAACATTGCATACCGCTTCAACATATTCAATAGTATTTAGTTTTCATTCATTTTAAATTAATATTCTGTTCGAACAAGCTTAACAGAGAATCCACACCGTGCCATCACACATCAAGCAGATGAATATGTAACTTTTTCTCCGCAGTGACAAAAACAGCTGACTGTGGCCCAGTAGGTAGGCTACATTATGGAACAATGAAATTAACAGTTCACCTGCTGTGGCCTGAACGGAGTCTTACACCTTCCTCCTGGTGCGCATGGACTTGAATTGCGTGCCCGCTTGTGCAGTCCCTGTTTTTTCACCTCTTTTATCAACACCATCGTCGTTTTGGGGCTTTTTGAAGAAACTTCGGACACTCAGTTGCCTTGACATTTTTCCGAGTAAGGCCAACGACGTCATGCATCAAGAGAGACAATAGCTAATTAATATGCTCACTCGCCACCCTGTGGTCTGGGGTGTGAATTGCAACCTGTCAAAATGACGGATGGACTTCAGTTTTTTCCGTCACCGTTTTAAAAAATCGGTCAACGACGGAAAATATTCGGTTAACGCGACCCCTGTTCAGAGGACAAAGAGGTAAGCCATTTTGATATTTTTAACTTATGTTTTAGCGTGATGTTGTGCCGTGCTGCTTCTGTCCGAGAATGAATGACCTGAAAAGAATTTAACTGGTATCTGACTGCCAGTTACCTTTTCTGTTGTAAAAAAAAAAAAATTTTTTTTAAATTAACTTTAGTATGGGGGAAGTGTAAATAAATTATAGAATTAAGATTTGTTATCAATGAAAAAATTTAAAGTGTTCGTTGGCTGTCACTGACTAGCATTTGCAATCGCTACACAAAACTAACTAAATTACAAACTGTCATAGACGTAGGACAACCAGAGGATATAATATATAAGAAAGACAGGGCTGGTGGTAATGGATAGCTTGTTGAAACAGGAGAACGTCATTGTCAGTTGCGGCGCTAAAAAAGCTAAAGCTATGCTTGGTGGGCTCGTTTTTTTGTCTTTTTCACCCCTCGACACTCAAGCCATCTCTTTAACTGAACATTTGTATGTTCTTGTATGTTCTTCCACATCTTTGCCAGGGAATTTGGCACCAGGGACATAATTTTCGGAGAGAATTGGTAGGTTTAGCTCTGTAAACATCTTCTTTGTACACGATTTCCATTAATTTCCTGTTAGGGACGAACGGTGGCGTATCCCCCCTTAGCAACAGTAGCTAACATCATGAATATTAATGAGCGACATTTTCCTTTAGGAAATATTTTTGAGAAAAAAATTACATTATCACTCCAAATTGTCCGTAGATATGAGTATGTGCGTGGCTGGTTGTACATCTCATTCTGCCCTGCCATTGGCTGGTAACCAGCTCAAGGTGTACCCTGCTGGGATAGGCTCCAGAACCTCCACGACCCTTGTGAGGAAAAGCGGCATGGAAAATGAATAAATGAATGAAAATAAGATTTTGTTGAATAATCCCCCAAACATTCAAAATCATAATACTGCACGAAGTAAAACGTTTTGGAAACACAAAAAAATAGATATACTTTAAATATAAAATATTGAGGAAAACAGTGGCGGATGCTGGTCCATTGACTTCATAATATATTGACGTGACACATTCCCCATTCACTGCGTCACGCCTTCCCGAAGGGGGCCGTCCCACACTCAGCTTCATTACTTAGCAGTCGGTCACATGCAGCGATCTAACGCCGGATTTTGGTTGAAAAAGTATGAAAGTTGTACTGCAGACAAACAAGATGGATTGTCTCAGGAGTGATTTGATCGAGGATTCAAGGTAATTATTACATTTTTTGTACCATGCATACATTTTGAAACGTTGTGAAAAAAATCAATGGCCGCTACAGCATTGGCGTCATACTTTGCAATATTTACGTAAAATGCTAACTGCCCCATTTTTTGCTTTTGACCAAGAATCGAGTCTGTTTTACGTCCATATCTATAAAAAATTCAGGAATTTAAGCATTTATTCACTTTTCAACGCAAAAAGCTCTTTGTTTACATGTGGCGGCTGCTAATTTGCTTAATGACTAACATCATAGTCCGCAATATTTACGTTAAATAAATGCTAACTGCACTTTTTTTTTTTTTTTTTTTGCTTTTAACCAAGAATTGAGACTGTCTTACGTCCATATCAATATAGACTACAGGGATTCAAGCATTTATTCACAAGGATTTTCAATGGAAAAAGCTCTTTGTCTGTGATATGGCGGCTGCTAATTTGCTTACTGACTAGCATCATAGTTCATAATTTTTACGTTAAATAAATGCTAACTGCGCGGATTTTTTGCTTTTAACAAAGAATCAAATCTGTTTTACATCCATATCTATAAAGAATACAGGGATTTAAGCATTTATTCACAGGGATTTTCAACAGAAAAAGCTCTTTGTCTGTGATATGGCAGCCGCTAATTTGTTTACTGACTAGCATCATAGTTCGCAATATTTACGTTAAATAAATGCTAACTGCATGTTTTTTTTTTTCGCTTTAACCAAGAATCGAGACTATTTTACGTCCATATCTATAAATATTACAGGGATTTAAGCATTTGTTCACAAGAATTTTCAACAGAAAAAGCTCCTTGTCTGTGATAAGGTGGCTGCTAATATGATTACTGACTAGCATCATAGTTGGCAAAATTTACGTTAAATAAATGCTAACGGCACGTTTTTCTTTTTGCTTTTAACCAAGAATCGAACCTGTTTTACGTCCATATCTATAAAGAATTCAGGGATTTAAACATTTATTCACAAGAAATTTCAACGAAAAAAGCTCTTTATCTCTAATTTCATTCGGTCACCTTTGACGGCCACACCAAGAATGCGGGGAAGCTCAAAGTGTATCTGTCTGGGAATGTTTTGTGACAGTGGAGGGTATCAGAGGCACCCGCTGCTCGGTAATCAAGTGTCCAATAAAATAGAAAAAAAACCCACCAGAAATAGGCTAAATTTTTTGCTAGTCGTTTATAACAATGGGTCATGGGGAGATGGTGGTGGTCCCGTTGCTGGAGCTGCGGGAGGACGGTTGGGCCGCACTCGCTCCCCCCCAGTTGGCTGGGGTGGTGCCAAGGTCAGGGGGGGCCCCGCACCTCCACGTTTTTGCAAGACTATCACACATCTGAGTGTGCTCACGCTTGCCTGTGTGCAATTAGACACACTCAGGTAGAGGGATTGTCGGTGGCAGGATTAGCGATCAGGTAGCATAGAATAGGATGTTATCATATGCACACAAACATATGATTCACTAAATACTGGGTTCCATGCCTCACTTTGGTGATTTGTGTACGCTCCACCCAGCCTAACCACATCCCCTTCAACTCCTTGGTTATCAGACCCTCTACATGGTGTCAACGGGTAAATATAATTAGCTAACGATAGCACCACTATGTTCACAGGTAGCGTAGGCGTGTAAGTCTTCTTGTTTGTTCTTCCCCTCTTCTGTCTGCTTCCTTCCTTTCTGTCCTCTCATAACCCCTGCTTTCTCCTAATGAATAAAGCATAATTAACAACCACAATGGGAATATATGAAACTCCCATCTGATACATTAAAACTGTTCAGACCATAAGGACACTCAGAGTCCTATTCTCCGTGTCTAAGCATCTGAAAAGGACGGGTTAATGAAAAATTAATAAATAAACCAACCCCTCCCATTCACTTTAAATGTGATGCATTCGCTTGTGCGAAAACAGACAACATAAGGAATGATAAAGTCATCTATTCACTGTTTTAATTAAAAAGGAAAGCATTTTGGAGATTAGTACTGTCAAGAAAAAAAAAAGTCCAAATATCAGTCAAATAATTCTCTTTTGTGAACATCTTCAACGAACCTTCTCCTCCTCACCGTTTCCCAGCAGCAGCGACTTCAAACAGCATTGCTAACGTTGCGTTTATTGGCCTCCGTTTAGAGATAAACACTCTTTCAAATGTAGAGCATCACAGCTGAGCGCAGCCTTGCAAATACACCAGGAAGTGTGGCTTTTCAAAATAGATTAAACTGAATGAGAAAATAGTCCACAACTGAGAAGTGAATTTGCAAAATTAGTTCCAACGCTTTTTCTCTCTGAGGGCAATTGCATCAACACAAGAAGAAAGAGGGGGAAAAAATATTCTGGCTGAAAACTTTTCGAGAAAAAAAAAATCATGATCTTCATAAACTCGATTTTTGTGTCAATATTACTATGGTAATGAAAAAAATGCTTATCCTTACAAGAGTCATGGGATTATTGGAAAAATGTCACATATTTTTGACGCAAAATGTTACCTAGAAACAATAATAAAAATATGAAGAGGGATACAGTGATCCCTCGTTTTTGCGGTCAGCTCGCCACAACGACAACAACACTCCGCGCACATTATCACACTGCGACTCCCAGTTTGAAACATAATCCACAATAGGCCAATAGGAAAGCAGAATCATTTTCCTGAACATCACGGGAAAGACCAATAGGACAGCAGTGTCTTAAGGAGCGTTCATGTCGCGGCTGTTAAAAAATTCTGCGAGTGGAAATTAGGTGTCTTTTTTATCACCTTTCATTATAATTTTTTTCCATAATATAGAGCAGGAAAGCTTTGAAAAACTTTTCATAAAATGAAATTTTCGAGTACCGAACCTTTCGTATCTGGAGGGTACCACTGCATTTTGATGTCAAACTGTTATGAAAATAAGGTCACATGTGTTACATACAAATAATGAAGATAAAAAGATTTATATTTTCAAGTAAAGTCATGATAATATGACGATAAAATGACATTTTCTAAAAATAAAAACAGCAGGTTATTGAAATGTCTTTTTTTCTTTCTTTCTCTCTCTTTCTCTTTCTTTCTTTCTTCCTTACAGTATTTTAGATGAAGCCAGATACTGCTGTATATTCTTGAAAGAAAAAAAAAACATACCATGAAAGTTATAAGAGTTATATATTCAGTAGATAATAATAGTCAAAGCACAGCCATTTTTTTTAAATTAAGACTAAACAAAAAGGAAAAAAAGTACATAGAAAATGAAGTAATACTTAGGGGAAAAGTATTTTTTTTTCTGAGACAAGTCTGTCATCTTAAAATCCGGAAAATAAACAAAATATTTATTCACTGAAACTGAGAATTTATAGTGGATAAAACAAAATGAGCACATGCTTTCATTTACACACCCACTCTACAGCCCTAACCTTCCATTCCCACCCCCAATCTCCCAACCCCATTTATCCCCCATCCACAACAACTCCATCCCCCCCTACGGCAGTATTTCACATTAACGGGAACATCAGTCTTTGGGCTTGTCTGCGTACACTCTAACACACATACACACACACACACACACACGTAATGTTGAACTCAGTCATACGGGCTGACACATCCTAATAGTTGTTACTTTGTGCCACACTTAAGTCAGACAAGTACAGTAGACGAGCATGTACAAGTGAGAAACGCACACGCCCGTTCATCTCAAGGCAAACAATGTGGACAGCGAGCCTGCTATTTTTAAAGGGCACACTTCACAAGATATCATCTCCTCATCATTGGTCCTTAGGGAATTTGGGCTATTTACACAAAACACACACACACGCACCCCCACACACTCAGTATCAGGATGCCAGCACAAATAAATGCAACATGAAACTGCGACTACGTGAATTTGCCGACATGATATAAATGTTTGTTTTGACTAAATGAAGAGATAATGTGTTTGTTTCAGATAAAGAGCAATGTTGGGCACGTTACTTTAAAAAAAGTAATTAGTTATAGTTACTCACTACTTCTTCCAAAAAGTAACTGAGTTAGTAACTGAATTACTCTATAGTAAAAAATAACTAGTTACCAGGGAAAGTAACTATTTCCGTTACTTTAAAAAGAAGTTGTATGTCAAAGAATTTGAAATTTTCAGAGCAGTATTCGAGTCAGTTGAATAGAGAAGAACAGACAGGTAGTTGTGTTATAGAACCTTGTATTATTTATTGCACCTCACCAGCAACAGATTTATCCTACACTTGAAGTGCAACAAAAATAAAGAGTAAACAATGTAAAGTGAGTTTAATAAATTAAATCTTAACTCTTACAACCTGAGACAACTGGTCAAGTAGACATAGCCTACTGTACTTCAAGTATTTTGACTTGAAATAGTGTTTATATCTCGACCTCGTGAAGGACAAATTTTCCTCTGAATGCTGTGCCATTATATCCCTCTGCATCTGTTTTGCGTGTGGGTGTTTGCCGCACGCGCTGTTCCGGTTTGTGTGTGAAAACACCGGCTCTGATTGGCTTACCATGACACATGACTCTAATGCCCCTTTCCCACTGAAACTAGTGGGTCAACGCGCGTTTTTTCCAAGCCGATGAAACCCACTAGCAATTGGCATTTGGCACCATTCCCATTGAAAAAAAAAAAAAAGCCGTGTCTTTTTTTTTTCCCCCGTCTAACCCTCCCACCCCTCCTCAGCCGTGCGTAAGGTTACGTGACGTCACCACGCTAAGATGCGCTTCGAAAAGTGGGACCGAATTCATTCAGTTCAAGGAAATAAACAATGCAGAGCAACTCCTTTCCGTTTGTGTTCTCTGTTTTCATGCTTTTTACTGCCCTCCGAATGGTTGAAATGCAGCAAAAGATGAACACTCTGCTTGTGCTGAGGCAACGTAGGCGACGTGAATTCTTCTTCTTCAACTAGCTTTGTTGTTAGCATCGACGTAACTACGGTTGTGGGGCGTGTTAAATGGGAGGCCACTGGCACGTTGTTATGACGCATCACGTAAGAGCCTACGTCACCACGTAGATTAGGGTGTTGACTGTTGACCCGGGGTTTTGCTTTCACACTGCATGACGATCAGAGCCGAGGTGATTTTAACGCGAGTCGCTTGGCGGGTTGATTGACACGGGTCGAGGCGGGTTGCTGCACCTTTCCCACTGCCACCAAAAGCCGATTGTTAGTGGGTTGACACAGGTTTTTTTGGCCAGTGGGAAAGGGGTATAACCCTCAGCCAATCACAAGCACTTCCATCGCATCTATCCAGGGGGTGCATTCAGGTAGCCTCGTCCCCCTACTCCTCCCGTCACCCTCAAAGCGTCTGCCGTCCTCATGATGGAAGCAGCATTCTTGCTGGCTGACAGTTGGGGATGGGAACGAGGCTAGCATTCAGGTTTAGCAAACAAAGAAACGTTAGCAACCTTTGTCTAATTGAATGAGCAGAGAAAACCGGCCTCGATTCAAAAGGAGTACGTACGCTATTCTCGAACCTGAACGCACCCCAAGTCTTGGATGACAAATAAACAGAGCAGAGTAGACTCGCTACGGCCGGTAGCGATAAAAGCCATAAAACTAAGGTAATTAATTATATTGACTATTCAAAATGTCTCTCGTTTTTAGCTTAGAATAATTAATTGATGTCTCATATTTCGTTTAAAAAAAAACAACTTTTTATACAAATTATTCACTCACATATTTTGAACTTTTAAACAAATTATGTCACAATGAAAAAAATGCCTTCTGTAAAAAAGTCACGGATATCTACCTCATAACTATCGCTTAACTATATTTTTTTTGTTACTCTCGCATTTTCACCGATATATAATAATAGATCCAAACAAGGAAAAATCGAAGAAAAAAAAAAACGTGTAAAACGTTAAATATATGAAAAAGAAAATCTCAACCACTCCTTGATGTCTGCGATTTCTGCATCGCGACCCTTGTTATATGACCATGTTTCACCCATAAAATCCCCCCAAAAATCCAGCTGTGACTTGACACTCAGTGATACATGCTACATGGAATTTTTGGATCAAAACAAGGTAAGTACGCGATAATATCTCGTTAAAGTCATGGCATCTGTAATTCTGCTTTCGCGTGCTCTCACCTCCAGATAGGGTTTTGCTCTTTAAATGATTTTTTTTTTAAATGCCCTCCTGTTCAAAAATTTTCTTCCCCCAGAAAATTGAGATTTTAAGCTTTCCAATGATGTATCACACATGCGTATAGGACAATTTTGAAATTTGGCCAAATTGGGGTCTCCGAGCGCAACTTCAAGTCACCTGAGTGTTTTCTGATATATATATATATATATATGTTAGGGCTGTCAAAATTATTGCGTTAACGAGCGGTAATTAATTTTTTAAATTAATCCCGTTAAAATATTTGACGCAATTAACGCAAAAATGCCCTGCTCAAACAGATTAAAATGACAGTACAGTGAAAAGTGTACTTGTTGTGTTTTTTGGAGTTTTGCCGCCCTCTGCTGGCGCTTGGGTGCGACTGATTTTATAGACTTCAGCACCCATGAGCATTGTGTGAGTAATTATTGACATCAACAATGGCGGGCTACTAGTTTATTTTTTTGATTGAAAATTTTACAAATTTTATTAAAACGAAAACATGAAGAGGGGTTTTAATATAAAATTTCATCTTGTTGAATTATTGTTATAATAAAGAAATACAGTCCTTATGTACCGTATGTTGAATGTATAAATCCATCTTGTGTCTTATCCTTCCATTCCAACAATAATTTACAGAAAAATATGGCATATTTTACAGATGGTTTGAATTGTGATTAATTGCGATGAATTACGATTAATTAATTTTTAATCTGTAATTAACTCGATTAAAATTTTTTATCGTTTGACAGGCCTAATATATATATATATGTATATATATATATATATATATATATATATATATATATATATATATATATATACTGTATACATACAGTGGTACCTCGACATACGATTGCTTCGACGCACAATCTTTTTGACATCCAACGAAAAATTTGACTCGCCATTTATTTCTACATCCAACAACATGCTCGAAATACGATGATTTATGACAGCCTGGCAGGTTCCAAGAATGTGAGTGCAGGTGGTGAAAAAAGGAAAAAGGTGAGGCTTACAGTGGTATGAAAAATTATTTACAATAATTATTACAATAATTAACTTGAGCTTTTTAAACACACTCATTATACTTTGAGATTATTCAGTTATTTGTATGAAAAGGAAACATTTTGTAATGAAGGTCATAAATTTGAAAACGTTTTGAACAAAATTCAATTTAAGATAAAAAGCTGTCTAAAATATGGTCTGTTTCTTTAATGTACACGGAGATGTATTTTAAGAAAAAAAACCTGGGATATTTGTATTCATTCACGTGCTGGAGCCTAACTATGTGCAGGGCACACCCTCAGTTGTCAAACAACCATTCACGCACAAAATCCTGCCGATGGACAGTTTGGAGTGTTCAATCAGCCAACCATACATGCTTTAGGGACGTACGTGGGAGGAAAACGGAGTAGCGAGAGAACCCACGCAGGCACGGGTAGAACATGAACCCTTGATCGCAGAACTGTGAGGTGTTCGTGTTAACCACTCATTCACCGTGCTTCCTTGATATTTTTTAGTTTTATAAAGGAAAAAAAGAGGTATTTTGAAATAAATCTGAAAATATCAGCTTTTCAAACCATACACGCACACTTTCCCACTTTGTCTACACGAATTACCAGTTGCTAAAACTTGTTCACCGTGTGGACTCTCAAGCGCTAGGGGGGAACTTTACCTGCGTCCTCCCCCTTCTTGTGCGAAGGCCAGCCATCCAGCCAGTCAGCGAGCACGTGATGATGCAAGCGACGGCCAAGCGGCGGCAACAATCAGCTCCCAATCATTTCAGTCTGCAATTACGCGCTTACCAAATCATAGTGAGAGCGATGTGAATATTTCAATCCTTCGCTGCTGGTGACTATGCGAATAACTGTTCCAATTCATTCAAAATTCAACGCTGCATTGTGTTGATTTCTATACACCAAGGACATTGTAGTCATGAATAACTTCAATTAGGAGGGGTGGCAGCAGGGGCGTCACTAGCTAATACAATACTTGGGCACAGCGGGGCACTGGCGAGCGGGCATTTTTTTGTTCTGTTTAGCTCATATCTATCATTAAAAGTCAGAAATAGTGTTTTAAACTGTATATAATTAAACCCAAATACAAGTTTCTGTAAAAAAGTGACGTTTTTTTCTTTGTTTTTCAGCAGTCAGTATTCAAAATCAAAATGGAGAGATCCCTTGTTAATAGTCAATTCACCTCTACTCATGCTCATCAAATTCCATCTTTCCTTCACCTCTTTCTACACTCTGCTGCTCTACTTTGTCAGGACAGAATTGGGGATATATCACTGTGACTGTTATGCAATTAATCAGTGTTTCTCAATTGGTAGGTAGTGACCTAAAAGT
This sequence comes from Corythoichthys intestinalis, assembly GCF_030265065.1. NCBI lineage: Eukaryota > Metazoa > Chordata > Actinopteri > Syngnathiformes > Syngnathidae > Corythoichthys > Corythoichthys intestinalis. The sequence continues at coordinate 35,978,957 of NC_080404.1, forward strand.
GGTTTATATTGCCTAGGTGGGTTACCTAACCTACCTCTCTCATTCCTCCTTGCTGATTTATCCTTGTACCGAGCAAATGACTTTCTAATATCCATTTGCAAGAGTAATGCTGTTTAAATTAAATACATATATATATATATATATATATATATATATTTATAAATAAAATAATACATCTTGTTGCAGATTACAGGGACTGCAGCAACAACAACAAAAATGCTTGTAAAACAGCTAGAAAATATGATGAGTACACATACAAAAGTTAGAGGTTATATCCCAAAAATAGGCAACTAATTCATACAGATTGATTCTATTCATTTTGGTCATATAAACAAATAGCAATAAATAGCATCAGTGTTGATCCAGTTCAAATACGAAATATCATATGAACCCAATATTAGACAAAGTTCTTAAGTGAGAGACTCTCACTCAATCACATTTCATTGTCATAGAATTCATAGGCAGTTACCTAACAGACGGCACATAGACTCCACCATTGGTTGACAAGACAGTGCCCAAAGGCACTGCGCCATGCCTTCCAGTTGGGGGCCGATCCAGGTAGAACGTTGAGTTGGCTTTCACTGTGATAAACTCAAACACATGCCGCGTTCTAACGCCAGATCTAGGTGGAAATAGGACAAAGGTTTTACTGCATACAAGCAGGCAGGAGAATCTCATGAATGATTTGGTCGAGGATTCAAGGTAATCATTATATTAAATAGCATGAATCACCACTTTGAAACGTGAAAAAAAAATCAATGGATAATGTAACTTTAGCTTGAAATATTTATGTAAAATGAATGATAATTGCCTGCTTTTTGCTTTTAACCAAGAATCTAGACTGTTCATACGTTCATATCTATAGAAATTCTGCGATTTAAGCATTTATTTACAAGAATTTTAACTTAAAAAGCTATTTGTTTCGTGACGGCCACCGTACTGGATTACACAATACCGTAACTTTTGCTTGAAATATTTACGGTAAATAAACGATAACTGCCTGTTTTTTGCTTTTAACCAAGACTCTAGAATGTTTTATGTTCATATCTATAGAAATTCCGCGATTTAAGCATTTATGTACAAGAATTTTTAACATAAAAAGCTATTTGTTTCGTGACGGCCACCATGTTGGATTACACAATACCGTAACTTTTGCTTGAAATAGTTACAGTAAATGAACGACAACTGCCTGTTTTTTGCTTTTAACCAAGACTCTAGAATGTTTTACGTTCATAGCTATAGGAATTCCGCGATTTAAACATTTATTTACAAGAATTTTCAACTTTTATTGTGTTGTCTAATTGTGTTGCGGCTCACTCCTCATCACCTTCACATTCTCCCCACTGACTCTGCTCTGCACACCTGTCACCAATCACCACACCTGCCTCTACTCCATAATCAACCACCTGCCACTATAAGAGACCGGTCTGCACAACATTTGACGCCAGAGCTTCACCTCACCACGCGTGGTAAAAGTACAGGCCACCCTTTTGTTCACCTTTCGACTCAACTGTGCTTATTTTTCTCAACAGCAATACTGAGCCAACCCAGCCTTCCAGCACATTCAAGAAAACTGCAGAGCCGCCACCTCTCACCAACTTTCCTTTGTTTAATAAACACATCTTGGACTTCGGATTTCTGACTTCTTTTTGCTGTGCTTTTGGGTCACACCGTCTAGCCACCATAACAATTTGTTTCGTGACGGCCGCCATGTTGGATTTTGTATCTCTACGCAATAGCGGAATTCAACCTAAATAAGAATTTTGGTTATGTTGGGTAAAATTAAGATGATTCTGCATGCTTTCTTCAAGTATTAAGTTTCTGATTTGAAAATTGAGTGATTTATTAGCTGTTGAGAACTTATGAAATTCGTAATTTTTATGCTAGATGCAAAAAAATCCTCAAATAAAGAGATAATCTCCTATATTTTTCAGGATCAATAGTAATATTTAACATTTCATAGAGTTTTTTTCCCCAAAACAGCAACTTAATTTTTTAAGATTTAGTTTTCAAGTTTCTAACAGCTAATAAATTACTCAATTTTCATATCAGAAAATTAATACTTGAGGAAAGCATGCGGAATCATGTTTATTCTCCTCAACAAAAGCAAAATTTGCATTTTTCTATATACAATCACAACTTTAGGTTGAATTCCGATGTTACTATAACTCAGTACAGAGGCACGTCTTGCCGGCTATTTGCCCTCGTCGTTTTTAGATCGAAATGTTACATCGAATAAAACACATAAAAGGCACTTTTTTTTTGTATGGACGCATAAATGTCTAAATTACGGTACTACTTTTTTGCCCCCCCCCCAAAAAAGACGGGCATTTGGCAGGAAATTACCTGATCATTTGAGTGTTTTTATTTTTTTATTTTATTTAATCTTTATTTTATCAGGCAGTCTAATTGAGATTAATATCTCTTTTACAAGAGAGGCCTGAGCACAAAGAAACATTCACAAATATCAGACAACACAAAATACACGAACGGAAACAGTTACAATGGACAGTAAAAACATCAGACAAAAGAGATTTAAAATCACCAAGATGAATGATTGACTGTATTCTAAGAGTAGATTACAATTCGTTCCACTTTAAGAGGAGCATAATAGCTAAAGCCATTTCTGCCAACATTAGTGCATGTGAGTGGAATGTTTAGGGTTAAGTAGTTAGTTGATCGTGTTTTGTAGTTAGTGGATTTGAATGACAGGAGAGATGTGAGGTAGTTAGGAAGTTTGCACAGTAAAGCCTTATAGATGAAAAACATGAGGTGGATATTTCTTCTTGACTGTAGTGAAGACCATCCAACCTTTTGATAAAGGGTGCAATGATGAGTGCAGAAATTGGTCATTGGTGATGAAACGTAGTGCACTGTGATAGACCAGGTTTAACTGATGAAGAGTTGATGGAGCTACATGACAATACAGGATTTCCCCATAATCAAGAACAGAAACAAAAGAAGATAACACAATGGTTTTTCGATTAGAAGTTGACAGACAGCATTTGATTCTATACAGGAAGCTAAATTTGAATTTAAATTTATGGATTAGATTATGAATATGGGTTTTGAATGATAAATTACTGTCAATCCAAATTCCTAAGTATTTGTATGAGTCAGTGAGAGTAATTTGGCTACCATTTAGGGATTTGATTCCGGATAAGTCATTGTCAGTAATGGTGGAAGTGTAGAAAACCATGTATTTAGTTTTTTTCGGCATTTAAAACTAATCTGTGGTTATGAAGAGATATTTGTAAAGAATCAAAAGCAGTCTGTTAAATGAGTCAGAGCTAGATCTGGGGAAGAACCGGCAAGCATATAGAATGCAATCATCAGCATAAAAGTGGACATTACAATATTGATTAGGAAGAATAATATTATTAATGTATATCGTAAAAAGGAGTGGTCCAAGGACAGACCCCTGCGGCACCCCATTTGTAATAATAAGTGGAATCACTCATGCCTGCTTGTATGCAGTAAAACTTTCGTCCTTTTTCCACCTAAAAAGGTCGTTTGAACGCAGCGTGTGTTTGAGTTTATCACAGTGAAAGCTAAATGTTCTGCCTGGGTCGGCCCCCAACGGGAAGGTGTGGCACAATCTTTGTTGGAACTGTCTTGTCAACTGATGGTGAAGTCCATGATTTGGACTAACAAATCTCATCTATTGTGGAGATTGCTTTTCATACTAGAACTACAGCTTTTAAATGTGTTTAAATTAGTGCTGTCAAATGATTAAAAATTTTAATCTAGTTAATCATATGTCAACTGTGTGATTAATCACGATTAATCACATTTCCCTCGGGATGAATAAAGTTGCTCTTCAGTAAAAAAAAAAAAAAAAAGGAAAATACTGTAATTGACTTAAAATTTGTTTTAAGATGAAATGTATGATGTGTGAATGAATTAATACTTGATCAAATAGAGTAAAAATTTTATTTAACAACTCAGCTTGTATAAAATAATAAATAAAATAAATTGTCTGTATTATACAGCAAAGGGCTATAACAGATTAAAGTGCCTCAGACTAACAATGTGGCTCAAGTACTGTTTGGCATATTATCCAAAATTAACAATTTAAAGAGCAAACAAGCACAATACAGTTACAATAGCTAGTGTTTCAAAAAATGTGTAAACAACTTGTCTGTTAAATTGAGAATTTCACACAAATAAATGCAGCATTTGCAGTTTTACACTAAATGGCCTGAAAGTTGTGTGAGATATAAAAAAATAAACTGTAAATTTTCACACACTTAACTGAAAAACATTACACTAAACTGTGTGTCAAGGTGTTTAGAAACACTGCTTAAGTTAGCCAGTCATACTCTATATTTTTTTTAACCAACTGCTCAGGCAAACTAGCTTGTTGACATTTTCAGATAACAGAGCAGACCTGTTCTTTTAAACAATGTGCCCTGTCAAAAAAAAACAGTCTCTCGCAAGGAACAGTTGTGGCAGGTGTGACCAGATACTTTTTTTTGCAAGGTGGGCCAGCTTACTGTGGGCACCACTGTGCGCAGATCACCACTGTAGTGGACATAAGTCGATGCTGGCACTGCCTTGTACCTGTCTAGTGGTTTGTCATTGGTTGTTGTTGTTGTTTGCTGTCATTTGATTTTCAAGGCCCTCGTCTTCGACTATGATAATGGGTCTACACTCTACAGCAGGGGTGTCCAAACTTTTTGCAATGGGGGCCAGATTTGGTGTGGTAAAAATGTTGGGGGCCGACCTTGGCTGACGTCCTTTACGTGGAACAATATATTTAAGCAAATTTTAGCAAGCTATTCTGTGTGTCACATTTGCTTTATTATTTTTTAAAATTAATAATTTCAACAATCTCGCAACTACCCTTTGTGGCGTTCTCTTTCAGCACTCGGGCTCTTGCGAAATACTGCTGCTGTAAAATTGAACTAGCTTCAAGTTGCTTAAATTTCTCGCTACGTATCGTCCCTGTAATCTTAACGTACATGTCAGCGTGTCTTGTTTGGTAATATTGCCTCACATTGAACTCTTTAAAAACAGCGACTGTCTCTTTGCAAATGAGGCAGACACAGTTGTGAAGAATTTTAGTGAAGAAATAGTCAATTTACACCTATCCTTGAAGCGTCGGCCGTCCCAGTCAACTTTCTTTTTTTTTGTTGATTGTCGCCATTTTAGAAAATTGGGAGTAAAGGGTCACACTGAATAATGTTGCTTAAAGTGCTGCTGCCTTTTAGAGGGTTAATGAGGAGCAGCATTTAGTGTGTAAGCTACTTCATAGGCTGGTAGCTGTACCGCTGACCAATTTATTAAGTCTGTGTGCGGGCCAGACGTTATTGATTTTATGACAGAGGCTGGGGGCCGGATGAAATTTGACCAAGGGCCGCATTTGGCCCCCGGGCCGGACTTTGGAAATGTCTGCTCTACAGTCTCTGGCTACCCAAGTAGCGATAGCAGTAATCAACCTACTTGTTGTCTTTTTGTTGACAAGTCCGAGTCCGCACGCTGCCAGTGTAGCTTGATGACTGCGGCTTGTTCCCGCAGTGTTGGCGTCATTGCTAACACTAGCGAAGATATGCTTTGCCCGAAGCTGGTACTGTAGGCTGGTTGAGCTTCGATCGAAGGACAGTTCATTACAGCAGTATGTGCACACAACTTTGTTTTTATCCAGATTTCCATTAGGCAGCTTTTTAAAATGGAATTTGCCATGAAGCAGTCCTGGGTCATTATCCTCACTCATCGTGGGTGGCTGCATTTTGTCCTGCATTGCCGAGCGGAGAATGTAAACATTAGCGTGTGGGACTACGGGAGGCAGTTGTGGCCAAACTTAGTGTGAGCGGTAAATTGCGTTTTTTTTTTTTTTAATGCGTTAATATTTCCAGATTAATCATGGTCGTTAACGCGTTATTGTTGACAGGCCTAGTTTAAATATTGTTAATATACTTGACTTACTTGGGGAAGAAAGGAACTGTAGCAACCGATCATGCTGGGCCTCAGCCCACCACTTGCAATCCTGCCAGAGCAGCAGGAAGCATCTCGACCAATCGTGCCAAGCCACAGCTCGTCACTTTTAAGTTTGAAATTCACAGCTGTCGGGCTAATCAGGGAATACGGGAAGTATCTCAGAGTTGGAACCACAGAGGGTCTGTGGGTCCTGTTCTTCTCTTGCTTGAGGTACAACATTGTGTTTTGATTAGAAGGAGTGAAGCTCTGTCAGGTTTGGTTATAAAAGTGGCTCCTTCAGGCTGGGGGGTAGGGACAAAAAAAGTAAGTCAAGTCTCGTTCGACATTCTCGTCGTTCCTGTCGTGTCTGGCTGGCGGTCCTTGATGTCGGCCTCCCGGTGGTCCTCCTGCCGTCCCGCCGCCAACCGGGAGAACATCAACCGCTTCTTTACATGTCAGCCAGCCAGGATGCCATTTGGAGTTTTTTTTTTTTTTTTAAGGAAAGTAGGCCAAGAGCGAGCGAGCTGTAGTGCGAACAGAGAGGAGGCAAAGCAGCGGGTAAACAAGAGATTTTCCGTCATGTTTGCCATGTCGGGTTTGATCGACATGGGGACGGACGTCATTCTTTGCAGAGACGGCTGACAGGACGCGTGGCACCGTGCGATGTTCCCTTGGTTTTCCTCCAGGAATTGTTCAAATGCGTCAATGTAAACTCCATTATTTAAACATAGCTGCTATTAATGTCCAATTCGGGCGCTTTTGATGCTCAAAGTGACAAACGTCATCTGTTTGTCCTGTCACATTGTCATTTTATCCAGCTTTTCTGTCTGAAAAGACAGTTAAACTCATGGAGGGAGTTGGCAAATTCCCACAGAAAAAATGAAGGGCAAACAAAGATTTGACAAAGTGAGTGTCGGGATAGGAATTTGAATGATCGACTAGGAACTGATAAAACATTTTGTGTTTCATTGGTTAGATAAAATAGTCATTGACTTTTAAGCATATGGAAGGAGTTTACTAACCAGTCATAAGAATGAGAATCATATTGCCCAAATATATCGGAAAAACACAAGGCTTTCATTTCTAAAGGTGTGGAAACAGTTAGACTAGGTTCCTACTTCAGGTCTTTATGCACAATTCTGATTTTTTTTGTCATATCTGTCATATCAAATGACTACACGTGCTGGCTGTACATCATTCCATGTGATCATATTTCAATTTCCAACAAGAGGACACAAATAACAGACATTAATAATCCCCGTTTAGTCTTACAGTGCTGGCCAAAAGTATTGGCACCCCTGCAATTCTGTCACATAATACTCAATTTCTCCCAGAAAATGATTGCAATTACAAATGCTTTGGTGGTAATAGCTTCATTTATTTTGCTTGCAATGAAAAAAACACAAAAGAGAATTAAACAAAAAATTTAATCATTATCGTTTTACACATAACTCCAAAAATGGGCCGGACAAAAGTATTGGCACCCTCAGCCTAATACTTGGTAGCACAACCTTTAGACAAAATAACTGCGAACTACCGCTTCCGGTATCCATCAATGGGATTTTTACATTGCTCTGCTGGAATTTTAGACCATTCTTCTTTGGCCAACTGCTCCAGGTCTCTGAGATTTGAAGGGTGCCTTCTCCAAATTGCCATTTTCAGATCTCGGCACAGGTGTTCTATGGGATTCAGGTCTGTACTCATTGCTGGCCATTTTAAAAGTCTCCAGTGCTCTCTCTCAAACCATTTTCTAGTGCTTTTTAGGTGTGCTTTGGGTCATTGTCCTGCTGGAAGACCCATGACCGCTAAAGGAGACCCAGCTTTCTCACACTGGGCTCTATATTATGCTGCTAAATTTGTTGGTAGTCTTCAGACTTCATAATGTGATGCACACGGTCAAGCAGTCCAGTGCCAGAGGTAGCTAAGCAACCCCAAAACATCAGGGAACCTCCGCCATGTTTGACTGTTGGAACCGTGTTTTCTTTGAAGGCCTCGTTTTTTCCCCTATAAACTCTATGTTGATGCCTTTTCCCAAAAAGCTCTATTTTTGTCTCATCTGACCAGAGAACATTCTTCCAAAACATTTTTGGCTTTCTCAGGTAAGTTTTGGAAAACTCAAGCCAGGCTTTTTTATGTCTCTGGGTCAGAAGATGGCTCTTCCTGGGTATCCTACCATAGAGTCCTTTTTCATTCAGAAGCCGACAGATAGTACGGGTTGACACTGTTGTACCCTCGGACTGCAGGACAGCTTGAACTTGTTTCAATGTTAGTCGAGGTTCTTTATCCACTATCCGCACAATCTTTCGTTGAAATCTCTCGTCAATTTTTCTTTTCCATCCACATCTAGGGAGGTTGGCCACAGTGCCATGGGCTTTACACTTATTGATGACACTGTGCACGGTAGACACAGGAACATTCAGGTCTTTGGAAATGGACTTGTAGCCTTGAGATTGCCCATGCTTCCTCACAATTTTGCTTCTCAAGTCCTCATACAGTTCTTTGGTCTTTCTTTTCTCATGCTCAATGTGGTACACACAAGGACACAGGAAAGAGGTTGAGTCAACTATAATCCATTTTAACTGGCTGCAAGTGTGATTTAGTTATTGCTACCGCCTGTTATGTGCCACAGGTGCTGTTGATTACACAAATTAGAGAAGCATCACATGATTTTTCAAAGGATGCCAATATTGTCTGGCCAATTTTTGGAGTTATGTGTAAAATGATATACAGTGCCTTGCAAAAGTATTCGGCCCCCTTGAATCTTGCAACCTTTCGCCACATTTCAGGCTTCAAACATAAAGATATGAAATTTAATTTTTTTGTCAAGAATCAACAACAAGTGGGACACAATCGTGAAGTGGAACAACATTTATTGGATAATTTAAACTTTTTTAACAAATAAAAAACTGAAAAGTGGGGTGTGCAATATTATTCGGCCCCTTTACTTTTAGTGCAGCAAACTCACTCCAGAAGTTCAGTGAGGATCTCTGAAGGATCCAATGTTGTCCTAAATGACCGATGATGATAAATAGAATCCAAATGTGTGTAATCAAGTCTCCGTATAAATGCACCTGCTCTGTGATATTCTCAGGGTTCTGTTTAAAGTGCAGAGAGCATTATGAAAACCAAGGAACACACCAGGCAGGTCCGAGATACTGTTGTGGAGAAGTTTAAAGCCGGATTTGGATACAATAAGATTTCCCAAGCTTTAAACATCTCAAGGAGCACTGTGCAAGCCATCATATTGAAATGGAAGGAGCATCAGACCACTGCAAATCTACCAAGACCCGGCCGTCCTTCCAAACTTTCTTCTCAAACAAGGAGAAAACTGATCAGAGATGCAGCCAAGAGGCCCATGATCACTCTGGATGAACTGCAGAGATCTACAGCTGAGGTGGGAGAGTCTGTCCATAGGACAACAATCAGTCGTACACTGCACAAATCTGGCCTTTATGGAAGAGTGGCAAGAAGAAAGCCATTTCTCAAAGATATCCATAAAAAGTCTCGTTTAAAGTTTGCCACAAGCCACCTGGGAGACACACCAAACATGTGGAAGAAGGTGCTCTGGTCAGATGAAACCAAAATTGAACTTTTTGCCACAATGCAAAACGATATGTTTGGCGTAAAAGCAACACAGCTCATCACCCTGAACACACCATCTCCACTGTCAAACATGGTGGTGGCAGCATCATGGTTTGGGCCTGCTTTTCTTCAGCAGGGACAGGGAAGATGGTTAAAATTGACGGGAAGATGGATGCAGCCAAATACAGGAACATTCTGGAAGAAAACCTGTTGGTATCTGCACAAGACCTGAGACTGGGACGGAGATTTATCTTCCAACAGGACAATGATCCAAAACATAAAGCCAAATCTACAATGAACTGGTTCAAAAATAAACGTATCCAGGTGTTAGAATGGCCAAGTCAAAGTCCAGACCTAAATCCAATCGAGAATCTGTGGAAAGAGCTGAAGACTGCTGTTCACAAACACTCTCCATCCAACCTCACTGAGCTCGAGCTGTTTTGCAAGGAAGAATGGGCAAGAATGTCAGTCTCTCGATGTGCAGAACTGATAGAAACATACCCCAAGCGACTTGCAGCTGTAATTGGAGCAAGAGGTGGCGCTACAAAGTATTAACGCAAAGGGGCCGAATAATAATGCACGCCCCACTTTTCAGTTTTTTATTTGTTAAAAAAGTTTAAATTATCCAATAAATGTTGTTCCACTTCACGATTGTGTCCCACTTGTTGTTGATTCTTGACAAAAAAATTAAATTTCATATCTTTATGTTTGAAGCCTGAAATGTGGCGAAAGGTTGCAAGATTCAAGGGGGCCGAATACTTTTGCAAGGCACTGTATATATATATATATATATATATATTTTTTTTTTCCATTCTCTTTTGTGTTTTTTTTATTGCAACCTAAATAATGAAGATATTACTACCAAAGCATTTGTAATTGCAATCATTTTCTGGGAGAAATTGAGCATTATCTGATAGAATTGATGGGGTGCCAAAACTTTTGGCCAGCACTGCATATTCAAAGTTTATATGGATTGATAGAACGAATGCACGCATTGTGCTGCATGACACACACACACATAAGACTTATGTGTGTCCGTCAGTTTGCCCCAACTCGGCCATGTAAGCAGTACTAAAATATTGCTTATTTGGTGCACAGAAAGAAAACCAAGCATTATCAGGCTTATCCAAGGGTGAAAGTGGGCCAGAACGGTCAGGAACGCAGTTCTGGTATAAGATTCAGGGCAGGAACGCAGTTCCGGTACACGGTGCTTCGATTCCAAAAATATGACGGCAACGGTCAAAATGTTATGTAAGAATTTTTTTTTTAAATGCTGAGCTGCCACACATGCATTTCATCTCCAAGAAGAAAACAATCTAATTACATCAGATTTACATGCACAAGAGTTAATAACAAGCATAATAAAGTGCCTGTGTAGCGTAATCCGTTTCCACCGATATTAATTATTTATTTTATTCCACGGACGGCATGGAGGTTTCCCTAGCTGCTGCAGTTATCCGAGTCTGACGATGAGTCACGTCAATGTGCGAATGCACACAGCAAAGAAAAACGCCTGGACTCATTTATCCGTTCAATTGGCTGACACACTGACATGTGATCAGCAGAGATAGTTAGCTAGCTAGTGCATGTTTTCTGGAACAGCAACAACAACAAAAAAATTTTTGAAGCGATGCGACAAAAAAGGGCGATGCAACAGAAAATGGATCAAATCTTTAAGAGCAAGGAAAGAGTTGAGGAGGCATATTTATCATATTTAGTTTTATTTGCTCTGATGGGGAGGTTCAGAACATCTTAGCTGTCAATGTGCAGTTTGGACTTTCATTCATTCATTCATTTTCCATGCCGCTTTTCCTATATTTGTTAATTTATGTTAGGCTACTTATTGATTTCCTTATGATTGAAAAAAGTCAATGTTTGCGCGATCTTCAAAATATATTCCATTTCACTCTGCATAATATAAGTCAGTTTTATTTTTCTGAATGTATGTTACTTATATGTTTATTATTAAAAATAAAATAAAAAATTAGGAGATGGAGGTAGGGGTTATTGCTGTTTTTGTTAACTTTTAGTTTGCAAATCATTGAAAAAAATACAATTTTGAATGAAAATCAGTTTTTGTATGTGTTATAGAAATAACTGCGCCAAAACAGTTTTCTTTGCATTTCAGTAGTTGTAGGAGGTTCCCCCCCCCCCCCCCCCCCCCAAAAAAAAAAAAGAATATAAAAAACTAAATAAACAAAATTTCTGGCTGTGTCGGCAAACTTCACGTCGGGGAGTTCCTGCAAGAAATTCTAGCCACTTTCCCCCCGGGCTTATCCTTTTCTTCATTTTATAATTTTTTTTTAGAACTGTGGTCAAGCCCGCCTCCTGTGTAAAAGCTGAGTTCAAGCTGGGCGCTAACGCTAATGCACAGCTATCACTGCCGTCCTGCCTGCCGCTCTCACTCTTTGGTGACGTAATTGCTGCATGAATTCCGATTTGAGAGATTTGATGGGTCAGACCGCCGCCACATTCTGGAAAAATGTGGCCCAGATCACATTTAAACCACATATTGGAACCACGGATTGGAAATGGTCCACTTCTATGCAACTTGTCCCGTTCACACAGTTAACTTAATGCCTCCCGATTGGATTGGAAATCGTCCAATTCTACGCGACTTGTCCTGCTCAGACAGTCAACTTAATACCTCACTTGAGTTGGAAAAACAAGAAAAAAAATCTGATTCGTGCATTAAGACCTGCGATCTGAACCTAGCCTTAGAGGACAGGGCAGGGCAGGGAGAACTGACAGGCCCTGATTCCTTGGATGACAAAGGGGAAAAAGAAGGGTGGAAGAGGGGCGGAAAAACAACTGTGTGGAATGAGGAAAAACCACTTAGCCATTTAGCGAGGACTTAACTTGCTCCATTTTTCGGCCAGTTAAGACTCGATGTGTTTGACTTGCACATACAGTACTTGACCCACCTCTACAACTGACTATTCGGAATCACAGTCAAGCTAGCTGCAGAAGGTTAGATTGACAGGATCTCTAGGGACTAATGAGAAGTCTGTTGTTTTGGTACAATCCAACCGCTGCTCTCACTTTGCTCCAAGCGGAACAACTATCTCGCTGTGCGAGTGAGAAAGTTGATGCCTCAGGGGTTCACTCCGGAGTTAATTGCCTGCTCGTTGCACCTCCCACAGCGTCAGTGATTTTCGACAAGCTTCTCAAAAACTCATCATGGTGACTTTGTGGGATGACAAGCAGATTACTTAATCAGACTCTTGATCCCACCCACTCGCATGCTCTGATTGGTCAACGGTCGCTAAATCCGTCAAGCTCCCGGAACCAACGCACCCTGACACTTTTTTGGAGGGGCGAGTCAATTAAAAGACAGACGGAGGATGAAGGGTTTGAAGCTAGGCTTTGAAGTCATGTGAAAAAGAAATCTAAATAAATCATGGCAGAGCAAAACTGTGTGATAGGCTAAGCATGATGCTGGTGTTGCTAGCTTAGCGTGACGTTCGCTTTTTGAGTTGACATGACAATATTGCTATTTTCGCTTAACGGTTGCCACTGACAGCGATAGACGTCCAAGAGAACTTGGAGGGTTGGTAGTGAATAATCATGTTCCAATGTCACTGACTGCGATAGACGTCCAATCTATTTAAATTGGTGAGGCAATGAATGCTGCTAGCCCTCCAATTGTTTATAATAGATTTTTTTCCAATTATTTAAAAAAATATATTTAAATAAAATATCATTTGCTGTTTTCCCCCTTTCTTTTTTCTTTTTTTAAATAAATAAATACATACATACCATATTTTTCGGACTAAAAGTTGCAGTTTTTTTCATAGTTTGGATGGAGGTGCGACTTATACTCTGGAGCGATTTATGTGTGGAATTATTAACACATTATTATGTCATTTCACATCTTATTTTGGTGTTTTGGATTGACACTGATGGTTTGGTAAACTTGTTAGCATGGTCTTTATGCTATAGTGATCTGAATAACTATTAATAGCTGCGTTGCGTTAACATACCGGCCATGTTCGCATTTCGTTGTTCAGGCATCATGTAACATTATAATACTATACACTTATTCAGCATGTTGTTCTCTATTGTATTTTTATTTTAAATTGCCTTTCAAGATAACATATCTGTTGGATTTTATCAAGTAAATTTCCACCAAAAATGCGACTTATACCCCGGTGTGACTTATACATGGCGGAAAACACTCAGGTGACTTGAAGTTCCGCTCTGAGACCCCCAATTTAGCCAACTTTCAAAATTATCCGTTATGCATGTGTGATACATCATTGGAAAGCTTAAAATCTCAATTTTCTGGAGGAAGAAAAATTTTGATCAGGAGGGCTTTTTTTTTTTTTTTTTTTTTTTTTTTTAATGTTTTTTTAAACAGCAAAACCCTATCTGGAGGTGAGAGCGCGCGAGAACAGAGTTACAGATGCCATGACTTTAACAAGATATTATCGCGTACTTACCTTGTTTCAATCCAAAAACTCCATGTAGCATGTATCACTAATTCTCAAGACACAGCTGTGAATGGCCACAGCTGGATTTTTGGGGGATTTTATGGGTGAAACATGGTCATATCACAAGGGTCGCTATGCAGAAATCGCAGACATCAAGGAGTGGTCAAGATTTTCTTTTTCATATAATTAACCTTTTAAATGTTTTTTTTTTTTCAATTTTTCTTTGTTTGGATAGATTATTTATCATCTAAAATATTGGAGAAAATTTGAGAGTAACAAAAAAATAAAATTAAGCGATAGTTATGAGGTAAATATCCGTGACTTTTTTACAGATGCCAATTTTTTCATTGTGACATAATTAGTTTAAAAGTTCAAAATAATTGCAAGTGAATAATTTTTAAAGTCGCTTTTTTTTAAATTAAATATTAGACATTAATTAATGATTCTAATGAAGTTAAAAATGACAGACATTTAGAATAATAAATACGATTACTTCCCTTCTTTTTATGGCTAGGTTGAAACAAAAGCGGTTGCGCGACATCTGTAAACAGGAATTTTCAGGGTAAAACGGACAAATTAAAAATAGTTCGAGGGCTTATTGCGCCATGAATCTGCTATTGCAGCATATAGACATATTGTTCTATCAAACACAACAGTTCTTTTGGCTTAAAATACAACAGTTTATTTAAAAGAAGGGTGCAAGAGCAGAAACTGCTTTTTCAGCCTTGTCTATGTTTTCCGCCAAATGTTTTTTCCTCTTCGTTGGGCATTTTATGGCTGGTGCGACTTATTCTCAGGTACGACTTATAGTCCGAAAAATACAGTACATAAAAATTAACTAAGAGAATGTTTGCTAGTAAGAGGCTCCAGTAAGATTTGAAACATTTTTGTAAACAATGTCTCGTTGATGATAGCTGTCAATTAATTGGATAATCAATCAACTGATTAATGGTGCATTGCAGCCTTTCTGTAAAATCCCAAACTCAGACTGTTTGTTTAAAAACTACTCTCAGGAAAAAAAATAAACCATGTGCTGTTTATTATGCGATGGTTTTAGGAAAACAGCAAACATTTAGGCGTGTACTTATCCTCTCTGGAGATTTTCAAAGTCAATATTTAGTTTCCTCCTTTTTTTTCCTGTCAACACACAAGGCGACAATTTAAGGGGGGAAAAAAAAAATCTGGAGGGGGGAAAAGGCGGGATGAGACAGCGTGATATGTTACTCCAAACACAGGCACAGTCACAATACAACACACAAGTACTCATACCAATTTACAGCACAGACATTCACACACACCATAAAACACTTCTGTGTGTATTTGTGCGTGTATGATATTATTCTAACATTGTGCATGCGTGTGTGTGTGTGTGTGGCAGGGCGTCGCTCTCATCTCATTTACCGGCTTAGACAAGATCTTTGTCACTCTCTCGCACACATGGATACACGCGCACACACACACACGCGCACCCACGGCCGCCTCATGTGGCGAAATCTCTGTGGCTTATCCCCAATAACCTGTTTAACTTAATCCTTATCGCAAACACATGAATAATAAATCCACTCCCTCTCTCCCCTCTCTTATTCCACTCTCTCACCTTGCTCTCCATCACCCTCCCTCCTCTTTCCTTACATCCCTCCCTCCTCCTCTCTTGCTCACTCTCTCTCTCTTAGTCTCACACACTCGCTCCATCATCTCAACCAAGCGCACCCCCCAAAAAAGCTCAGTGTTCCTGCGTGTGTAGCTTGCTGGTGTTGGTGTTTCTCTTCAGGACAGGAAGACCAACAGTAGCGCAGAAGTGGACACAATAACTGGAAGGGGAAACGGGTAGTGACCTTTTTGTTGGCGGGGGGGCCGGGAGAGACGCCGAGGGTCTCAAACAATTCAAGGGGAGGAGAAGGAGGAGGAGAACCTGTTGGTGCGGCCAAAATATTTCCCAGTTGCCTTCTGGAAGTGCGCTGAGCTCGTCTTGATCACTTCACTTGGGCCATTCTAAGTATTGGAGCAAAGGTTGGAAACCAAATTAATTGGACGGAGAGTCACAGCGAGGAAAAATAAGTGATTGCAAGGGTTAAAAAAAAAAAAATTCGGGAAGGATTTAAGAGGTCTTCAGGAAGGATACGGTAGTTTTAGACCCGCCAGCACTCAGAGGTAAGAGTTGGATTCTGCTCACAGAACACTTCATTAGGCATACTTGACTGATACTTGGCATCCGATATGAAAATTCTGTTTTTTATTTATAGGTTTTGATATTGTGATATCATACTGATAGTAGATAGAAATGATTGAGGTTACATGAAAATGTAGCGCATAGGACACTTCATTAGGGAAACCTGAACAAGCCCCACAAAAAAACATTTTTGTATGTAGTACCCAAAATAGCAACATATTAACTTTTGAAACACGATATCCCAGATACGATTCATTGGTATCATGATTACGGCAATTATTTGAAAATTGACATGTTAGAAGCAAAAGTACTATTACATCACCACCAAACAAAAATTTGGGAGTAACTTTTGTGAATGGGACATCTTTAGAAAACGGAATTGATTTCTTCAATACAAAATCATTATACAGTGGACTGAGCTTGATTGTGAAGAGCGAAAATCTGTAAATAATTTACACTCATTATAACTACTCCACAAAAGTCCCCCCACTCCAAATGACTGAATAAACAGGGGAGTGCAATTAAAATAAAATAAAGAAGAAGAAACCCCTCCAAAACTACGAATAGTTAAAGCGGCAGGTCTCAACCACGAATATGTGGGGGTCCATTATACTCTATGAACATTACCGCGATACAAGTGATAATTAATCTGTCTGATTGCTCCATAGGGACAGCTCATGAAGTAGACAAGAAATTAAATGGGATAGTAAAGCCAGTGAGACATAAATCTCAGCGTAAAGTTTGTGAAATGATATCGTTGCGATACTTCAACGATCATATCATAATGCAAACATTACATGATAATATGATGTTCCACATACGCGGAGGAAAAAACTAGAAGAAACTCAAATATCAATGAAGTGAAAGAATTTAAAGAAAACTGACTTTTCCCATGTAATAAATTGAATTCACAGCATACATACAGTAAATCTTGCAACACAACACCAGCAGCACTCCCCAAAATTAAAATACCAAAAAGCGAAGAGCATTGCCAAGAACAGCTAAATCTGCATAGAATTAACAGCCAACTAAAGAGTTTCGCTTCTGCCTACAGATGCCACAAGATGGCAGCAAAGAACTCGTTAGATAAGGCTGTATACGAACTGAATGAAGCTCCTGCCTTCACTTCAACATTCAGTTGTGCCTTTATTTACGATCTTAACTCATGTACCTCCACTTTCTCATAATAATTTCTTTTTTTTACCTTAAAATTGACCAAGGCGTAGCCATAAAAACCTGCTTTAGTTGAGGTCACAGTTACCATTAAGTGCTCGTAATTAATATATGCTCGAAGTTCTTTAGCTTTGAGCAGATATCCAAAAACTGACATAACGCAAACTAACAACTTGAAAATTTAAAAAAAAAGTTATTTCTATTACTGTAATAAAAAAGGCCAAATAATAATACTTTGTAGCCATCTTTTGTCTTCTTTGTGGTGCATTATAGGTCAAAATAACTTTATTTAATAATAATACCATAATTTTCGCACTATAAGGCACACCTGACTATAAGCCGCCACCCACCAAATTTGACACAAAAACAGCATTTGTTCAAAGATAAGCCGCACTGGACTATGAGCTGCAGCAGTCCTCACTATATTATGGGATACTTACGCTGAAAAATATTAACCGGTAACACTTTACTTGTCACCGGCATCATACGACTGTCATAAGACCAAATGAACCACCATGAAGCTTTGAACCAATTGGGTCCAAAGCTTCAATGCTTCAAGAAGCTTCATTTGGCCATCACTGCTCCCTTGGGGGAGCCAGTCAACTTCTGCTGCCACCTGCTGTCAACACTGTTGTTGTCCAATATGCCTCCTAGCATGCATTGCAGCTCTATAGATGTAAATAATTATCAAAATTCATGTTCTGTGCTAATTATTTCCTCAATTACTCTTCGAGTTGTTTCATTAAATGCTAGTTATGGTATTTGGTAAAACTTTATTTGACAGCGGCGCCATGAGAATGTCCTGAGACAATCATAATTATGACATGACTAACATGAACATTATTGAATGCTTATAACAGATGTCATTTAGTGTTATCCGACAAATTATCTCACTTTTGAATGGATGTATAAGATCCGAGCTAAACATAAATGGAGTTAGTGAAACAAATTGCCGGATGACACTTAATGACATCTGTCATAAGCATTTAGTAATGTCTATGATAGTGCCATGTCATAATTAGGACTTGTCTTTTGACAGTCTTATGTCGCTGCTGTCAAAGTGCTACATGTTAACCCAAATAAATGAACAAATAAGCTGCACTGCACTGTAACCCGCAGGATTCAAAATGAAGGAAAAAAGTAGTGGCTTATAGTCCGATAATTATGGTACTCATACAGTAAATTCAGGTCGTACTTTATAGTTCTTTGGGCATAAAATGCCCCAAGAGAGCATCAGAACTAAATTTTGTTCCATTAATTAATTGGCTGCCATTTGAATTGGGAGTGGCTGGGCGGCAAATGATCCCTGCCAGCCAACCCTCAGCTGTTCCCCAAAATTTCTGAATAGATGAAGTTTCCAATGCCACAGACTGCAAGTTTTTCCATTCATGTTTGACGACTCTATAAATGGATCACGAACCAGTATCTCCACCTCTAAAACGAAATGGTACAGTCCAATGGTCTTTTACATCAAACCCAGCAGCAACATTTCCCAAGACAAAAGCATTTCCAATTGCAATATTTGGCCATTTTATCCATTTTCCAATCTATGGATTTGTGTCCGCGAGGGAGATGGAGGTGATTTGATTTGTTGTTCCACTGCGTCGAAAGCTATCAATGCAACTAAAGCCACTGGTCTAATTCCTGGAGAGGCAAAGAGGTAGAAAAAAAAATCTGGGAAAATCCTTTGGGTGCCATCTGGGACACTTGCTTGTCCCGCCGTTACACGCACGAGCATGCACGAGCGCGGGCATGATTAGAAGCATTCATTCATTCATTGAGATGGATGTCAGAGTGCTTGACAAGCTGTCCAGCTGTGACGATGTCGGCTTGGCCCAAGTCACTTTCTGATTGCTTTGGGAAAGATCAACTTTGATTCAAACTGACATATTAATAATGATCTAAAAGTATAATCAAAATGAATAAAGACATTACAGTATTGCAAGCAAATCTTTTAATGTAATCTTTTAGGGTCAACATTTGTGGATGTCTTTGAATGCCAATTATAATAATAATAATAATAATAAATCTATCAAATGAAAAATGCAATTACTATGATAAAAAAACAACAATATAAAGATAATAATTAAAACTCGACTGCTAAACAACTAGATGATATTAAATTTTACAAATTTAAAATAAAAACATGAAATAAATAGCAAAAAATGATGGAAAATTTTGAAAGTAAATTAATAATAGCATTGTTTTAATCATTCTAACCTTTTGAATATAAACCTGATTATAATAAAGGTCGAACAAGATCATTCAGTTTAATATTGATAATGATAATAATGATAGATGACATAATTGTTTGAACCCCTTCAAACCTAAGCATGCTGCTGAAGGACATGCTGTGTTCGCATCTCTAAACCAATAAACACACTGAATAGTTGCTATTGCCACTTCTAGGGGATGATTGGATGAAAATGTACCTATTAAAATTAAATCGTGAGGTTTGGCGCGGCCTCTTTTCGATTTTTGGCTCTTTGAAAATAGCTGACCAAACGCAACTTCAAAAAGGATAACATACGTAGTTATCATTAAGTTCTCATTTCTCATCCAAAACACATTAACATAAAAAATAACCAATAAAAGCATGAAATATCCATGACAAAAAAAATTGCACTTTGTTCTGGTGTTTGAGTAGCGTACAAATCAGCACAGAATTTTTTTTGGGGGGGTTAGAGCAGAAAAAATGCGGGTCTGAAGGGGTTAAGACTTCCTCGAAATATACAAAATATTTTTAATAAAATGTGTGGCTAAGTACTTGAGCGTAATCGAGGCAAGGCTGCCGTGTAAACATGCATGTCTGACCACTAATGGACTGATGGGTTCTGCTCTGTATTGAGACGCACTTTTCAAGTGAATCTATTCAGAATTAAACTAATAAGAAGCATACAAAAGCTTATTATAATAGCTCCATCACCTCTATCATTGGTGTCCCAGCAGAATGAATCTTGTTTAATTGAGTGAAAAAAACACAGAATTCAATTTTAACGATATGTAATAGTGGAAAAAAATGTAAATAAAAGCCAATATTTCTCACAGGTAGGAAGGACATTTTTAAATGCAATTACTATTTTAGCGGATCAAATGCAAGTACCTCATTGGGAGTACGTTGGGCGGTTAACAAGCTAAAAACATGCTTTGAGAGACTAAAACATAACTGGACTAATGCAAGTTTTTTTATCTGCCGATACTAGAACGAGACAAAAATGCGCAATAGTTTTCGTCACATCTTCACAATGTGTGACATTTTTGTGTAGTTAGCCTGTATCTTAGCAGTTTCTAGTTGTGTTACTCATGTGACATGCGCCGCCTGCGATGACTCACCAGTGTGTCCGCTCCAGTCTCGAGCTTGCACACACTGTAAGATTTGTTATTAATTGAAGGAATCTGATCTTTTAGCTAGATAGGCAGAAACACGCCAGCCGAACCGCCGGACCCGCGCTGGTGCAGCTCCAGCGACCCGAGCCTGCGACATCCGACAACACGGCCAAAAGGCCAAACTCCGCGTGTTCACCTTACTCTTAACCCTTTGTACTGATTCCATTTTTAAGCTGGAAGAATGTTGACAATTTATTCTGAGTCGACAGCAATCATACAGCACAGAGGGAACAAGGCGAGGATCCAAGGTTACCATATCACAAGTCAACAAAAGGTTCCCCAGAAAAAAAAATGACAAGGCTTAGTTAAACATTCAGTCTTTTGAAGGCTCTCGTGGGGCGGGCCATGGGCAGGAAGGAGGGTGTGTTTAGGATAAACTTCTATCGCAGTTTGGGCTGTTTAGTTCGTGCGTCACAGTTGCTGAGTCACCGTTACTGGGGCAACCGCAGTGGGAGATTTTGCCCGCCCCATCGTCAATGGGGCTCTTGGAGTCTTATCAGTCGTGTTATCAGTTGGATATCAGCCGTTCTCAGGTGTTCCTTGTGTTGAGACATGACATCCCGCCATTTGTTCTGGACTGTCCAGAAGTACTGACATGGAGACATGGGCTTGTAGATGTCTTGCCTATCACCTTGTAGTCGGCGTCAATTTTGCTCAATCAGCTGCATGATGCACACGTTTGGCTACCGTGATAATAAAGCATCATGTATCTCTTATGCCCTATATTCTGCTTGTTTTCCTCAAACTATGGTATAACTGTTATTTATTTTATATTGGGTGTGTTAAAGTAGTACAAACAGTTGAGCTGTAAATATCAGAAAAGATACTATTCCCTTCATTTTCTTGGCGAGAGACAATACTGTATGTAATGTTGCTTTAGCCTTTAAAGGTCTGTACTGAGCAATCATCACACACTAAAAGTAACTCATAGTGTTAGCATAGCATTTGCATTCTAAGTACACAAATGCTAACAGCGAGCGTCCTCTTAAACCAGGGGTGTCCAAACTTTTTGCGAAGGGGGCCAGATTTGGTGTGGTAAAAATGTGGGGGCCGAACTTGGCTGATGTCCTTTACGTAGAACAGGGGTAGCCAGCGTCAGTCCTAAAGGGCCCCTATCCAGCTTGTTTTTGTGAGGAGCAGCATTTAGTGTGTAAGCTACTTCATATGCTGGTAGCAGGTACTGCTGGCAAATTTATTAAGTCTGTGTGAGGGCCAGACGTTATTTATTTTATGACAGAGGCTGGGGGCCAGATGAAATTTGACCACGGGCAACATTTGGCCCCCGGGCCGGACTTTGGACATGTCTGTCTTAAACCAAGGGCCAACTTTTTTTTTTTTCATACAGTTCGTAGCATCCAGGTGGGTGTAATTAATTGAAAATAATGTACGTTTTCCCTGCTGAGTATGTATTACTACCAAGTTGGCGTTGTCCTTGTAGACGCTGCAATATGTGAAAACATTTTTTGAACACGTCGACTAAAACTAGACGAAGACACATTTTGAGATGACTAAACTCGGACTAAGACCAAGCCCATCGACAGTGTGTGGGGGGGATTCCGGGTATGTTGTCCCGAGCCTCAGGAGGAGCCACTGAATGACCCCTAATTTATTTTACTTTACATTCACATATTTCTTTTCTATTTAAATCATTGTCTGATTAAATATTACGTTCTACTTGATATATACTTAAAAACTTTCTATACAGTTGTGGTCAAAAGTTTACATACACTTGTGAAGAACATAATGTCATGGCTCTCTTGAGTTTCCAGTTATTTCTACAACTCTGATTTTTCTCCGATAGAGTGATTGAAATAGATACTTCTTTGTCACAAAAAAACATTCATGAAGTTTGATTCTTTTATGACTTTATTATGGGTTAACAGAAAAAGTGATCAAATCTGATGGGTCAAAAAATATACATACAGCAACACGAATTAGCAATTTTTTGTGAGTGATTATTGACTTGAACAATCATTGACTTGAACAAGTCAGGAAAGTCACTTGGAGCCATTTCAAAGCAGCTGCAGGTCCCAAGAGCAACAGTGCAAACAATTGTTTGGAAGTATAAAGTGCATGGCACTGTTTTGTAACTGCCACGATCAGGAAGAAAACGCAAGCTATCACCTGCTGCTGAGAGAAAATTGATCAGGAGGGTGAAGATTCAACCGAGAATCACCAAAAAGCTGATCTGCCAAGAATTAGAAGCTTCTGGAACACAGGTGTCAGTGTCCACAGTCAAGCGTGTTTTGCATCTCCATGGACTGAGAGGCTGCCGTGCAAGAAGGAAGCCCTTGCTCCAAAAGCGGCACCTTAAGTCTCGACTGAAGTTTGCTGCAGATCACATGGACAAAGATAAGACCTTCTGGAGGAAAGTTCTGTGGTCAGACGAAACAAAAATCGAGCTGTTTGGCCACAATGCCCAGCAATATGTTTGGAGGAGAAAAGGTGAGGCCTTTAACCCCAAGTACACCATGCCTACCGTCAAGCACGGCGGTGGTAGTATTATGCTGTGGGGCTGTTTTGCTGCCAATGGAACTGGTGCTTTACAGAGAGTAAATGGGATAATGAAGAAGGAGGATTACCTTCAAATTCTTCAAGATAACCTAACGTCATCAGCCCGAAGATTGGGTCTTGGGCACAGTTGGGTGTTCCAACAGGACAATGACCACAACCACACATCAAAAGTGGTAATGGAATGGCTAAATCAGGCTAGAATTAAGGTTTTCGAATGGCCTTCCCAAAGTCCCATTGAGAACTTGTGGACAATGCTGAAGAAACAAGTCCATGTCAGAAAGCCATCAAATTTAACTGAACTGCACCAATTCTGTCAAGAGGAGTGGTCAAAGATTCAACCAGAAGCTTGTGGATGGCTACCAAAAGCGCCTAATTGAAGTGAAAATGGCCAAGGGACATGTTACCAAATATTAGCGCTGCTGTATGTATATTTTTGACCCAGCAGATCAGTAGATCACTTTTTTCTGTTCACCCATAATAAAGTCATAAAAGAACCAAACTTCATGAATGTTTTTTGTGACAAAGAAGTATCTGTTTCAATCACTCTATCAGAGAAAAATCAGAGTTGTAGAAATAACTGGAAACTCAAGAGAGCCATGACATTATGTTCTTCACAAGTGTATGTAAACTTTTGACCACAACTGTATTTGAAATATTGAATATGTTATTTTTTCCTTTTTTTGCTCAAGGCCACCCAACCCCTTTGTCTTAGCAGATAATGGTTTGAACCCGCTCTGGCGCACTCAAGGATACACTACGTACGTGCCCTGAAGCGGTAAATTAAAATCTGTCATTGTTATAAACATGGCGAGTCGTCATAAATCAGGTGCGCAGAAAAGAAAGAAAAAAAAAAAAAGAGATAGATCATAGAGGTGAACGAGAAAAAAATGATAAAATTCTTAAAAGGGGGAAAGGAAGCCAGAGCATTAGGGCTAAAGTTGGCTGTGGACGGTGATGTCGCTAAGTGAACAACAGCCGCTAACACTGAACATTTACATTCGCGATCACCGTGACCAAAGTCCGATTCGAGTCTGTCACCGGCCGCTTGTAGCCTATTGGGCTGCGGTATGACAAAACATGGTGCTTGCATTGAGCCGAGGAGAGACAAGGTGATGGGAGATCAGGGGTATATTAGTCTGTGGGGAGCAGGTGCGCGAGGCTGAACAGACTGTTGATCTCTGCACACTGCTATGCATTTTCTTGTCTTTGCCAGTGACTGTAGCTGGAGGAGAGCCGGCCTCCAGTAAAATGAAAATAATAAAAAACTACCTATGCTCCACCATATCACAAGGCAGGCTTAACAACCTAGCCATGTTCATCATTGAGCGTGAGCTTGCCCAAAAACTGGATTTCACTGATGTTATAAATTACTTTGCTGTCAAAAAATCTAGGCGCATCACTGTTTGAGGGCTTGATACCCCCAGGGATGTGGAGGAAGCAGGCACAGGATGTTTAGTTATACTGTTTTGTTGCTTAGTAGGCAGGCATAGCACTCTCAGTTGTATTGTATTGTAGCCTACATGGAACAATAGATGGAAATTGTTTGTTTATATTGTGTCACATCAGATTACGGTCTGTTAAATTTAACTCCATCTCAAATTAAGTAATTTGAAAATTTACACTGTCATTGCTTGCAAAGCATTAAAAGTACTGTGTATGTTGTCGTGACAAGCCAGTGGCAGGGGTGGGGTAGGATGGTTAGGGTTTAGGGTTAGGAGGGCCCAATAATGGTCTCTTGTCCCCGGGCCCCTGCAAGTCTGTTGACAGCCCTGACTAAGACTAATAAGTAAGTACTGTCGTCCAAAAGACTAAGACGAAAATTAAAAAGGCTGCCAAAAGCAACACTGATTTCCATACTGTATATCAATACTTGTTTTGATGAATTCCATCTTCAAGCTGCACTGGTCACATGCATTTAAGATTATGGAAGAAAATATGTGCATGTAATATGCGGATGAAACTACCGTTAGCAAAATAAGTAATAAAATATGCTCCTTACTACTTGCATACTGTTACAAAATAAAAATGTCGCAGGAAAACACTGACAACATTTAATAAATGAAATTAGTCCGCTGTGGTCGACTTGTGTGGCATTAAAAAGATTTCATGTATCGGGTGAACAGTAGGTGTCACTGAACAGTAAAAGTGGTAAATTCATGCTGCACAAAGAAGGCCTGTAATAACTTTCAGAGAGCACTGAAAATCCTAATTGACCAGAGAAGACAGACTTCACATTTAGCCCGCCCACTCGTTATGTTTGTATTAAAATTCACAATCGCAAAAGCTGGGAGCGCACGAGTAAAGACAGGCAGCGTGCGTGAAGAATTTGTTTTGCAAGCAAAAGACAGCCTGGGCAGCGAGAATGAAAAAGAGAGAATTGTAAACACTGCAAGTGGTGACTTTTACTTACAGATGACTTTGTTTGCTTGATTTCCAGTATTTTCAGGGTCCCCCGAGGATTGATAAATCTAAATTCAAGGCTTTTAAGACCTTTTTTAATGCCATTTCAACTGAAAATTAATACTTTTCTCGCATCCATTATTTAGATCATATTGATTCATATTAAATAAATAAAGGACTGAACATCAAATTTAACCTCAATTACTAAGTGTGTTTGACAAAAGAATGCACATATATTGAAGATACAATTAAAACACATTTAAAGTAACATTATAAAGTCTGTCAGAATTTTTTTAAACACACACACGCACACAATAATTATGGACAAAAAGAGGAGGAGGAAAGGACTCACACCAGCCATCTTCTGTAACAGGCTAGCCGCTAGTGCACCTGCCAAGACCCCAGTGAACATGGCTAACTCTCGAGTTAAAACGGCGAAATTCACATTCATTCGAAAGGCAAACCGAAATAATTAAGCAGGTCCACTGCCTTCGCATGACCCATAAACTGAAACCTAAAATATCTGGATGCAACTTGAGCCCCTATCACATACTCCAAAACAACGGGAATATTGCGGGACTTAACCGTGCAGCAGTTGTGTGTGAAAACAATTTCCCGTGTCAACTGACATGGGAAGCAGTGTGCGTGAAAGCAGGCGTTAAATTCCCAGGTCACAGCAGATGGCTGATGACTTAAATATAATAGCGGTGGCCGATGTAACTTCCTCCCTCTTCGCAGTAAGAGGAAAAGCGGTAAACAAACATCGCAATTATAAACATAGCAAGCTGGAAACAGCTAAATTAAACTGAAAACATGACCAAACTTAAAATGTCAATTATTACGTCGGGCCGGACCAGGGTTCTTTCTCGCTAACTTGTTGAAATAACTATATATTAACGATGTATGAATGATAAACTAAGGAATACTTGTTATAAAATAAATAATTTGGATAAAAAAAGAAGGCACTGTATGGTCATTGCAGAGCCAGAGCGTGCCTATACGCCATTTTTAATCGTCCCCTCTGCGAGTCCGCAAAACCGCATCTGTTTATTTATATTTAACAAACTTTTCCAGCATTATTTCGTTGTGTAAATAAATTTATAATGGTCATGAAAATATGTAGTCTATTTAAACATTAAGAAAATGTGCGTTTTTTTTTTTTCTGCCAACTGAGAATTCATTATAAAAGACAGGCTTTTATGCAGACATTGTCACAAATGTTATCACACAAAACGCGGGTCGGGCTTAAATACCCGCGGACCAGTTTGGGTCGGGCTGGACTCTTTAGGCCCGATTTTACCTCTATCTTTAAGTCTTGATGAGCTTAAATTGGCTGCAGTCACGAAGTCGGGAATGCTCCCTCCGGAAAAAAAAACACGATTTGAGCAACATTATGTTTAACAAACTTTTCCAGCGTTATTTCATTGTGTAAATAAATTTATAATGATCATAAAAATATGTAGTCTATTTAAACAGTAAGAAAATGTGCTTTTTTTTCTGCCGACTGAGAATTCGTCATAAAAGACAGGCTTTTATGCAGACATCGTCACAAATGTTATCACACAAAACGTGGGTCGGGCTTAAGTACCCGTGGACAAGTTCGGGTCGGGCTGGACTTTTTAGGCCCGATTTTCCCTCTATCTTAAAGTCTTGATGAGCTTAAATTGGCTGCATTTTCCCTCTATCTTAAAGTCTTGATGAGCTTAAATTGGCTGCAGTTACGAAGTCGGGAATGCTCCCTCCGGAAAAAACACGATTTGAGCAACATTATGTTTAACAAACTCTTCCAGCGTTATTTCATTGTGTAAATGCATTTATAATATTCATAAAAATATGTAGACTATTTAAACATTAAGAAAATGTGCGTTTTTTTCTGCCAACTGAAAATTCGTTACAAAAGACAGTTAAGACACCGGGAACGCTCCCTCTGGAACAAAACGCAATATGACCAACATTGTGACAGCCAATACCGACGAAAAATGACGTAATATCCAAAACAGATCACCCATGGACTCATTTGAAGCATATGAATGGTGGTCTGTGTTGGTGTTCAGAATCGACAATACTTCCGCCTGCAGGGTTTTCGTTCCACCGACAAACGGACGTCTTCCCGATGCAGAGGTGGATGGATTCTCCGTTTTGCCGGTTGTGGTGGTTTGGCACGCACGAGTTGAATTTCGATTTGTAGTGCAGTGCATCGTAAAAATTCTATGCGTCATCTTCGTTATGGATTTTAAAAAAAAAATTTTTTTTTAATAAAAAAAACTTCGTTACGGATATAATTTAGGTTGCACTGAGATGTTCTTGAAAATTAATACCACGGTGAAAAAATTCCAGACGTACAAAAGCTAATTTAATACTTTTAATACCTTTAATAATGGAAAACTAAATTCAATGCTTTTTTTAATACTTTTAATAACCCGCGGGTACCCTGATTTTGCTTCAAGCCTTTTTTTTTGTTACAACTTAGGAAGTTTTGTTTGAAACTTTTTTCACACAAACCTACCTCCATAAATTAAAAGGTAAAATGGGCTTTGTCTGAGTCTCAGACAGAAAAAGGAGAAATACAGCAACAGTTTGAACAGGAACATTCACTATAAAGACTGTGTGCCTATTTTGTTTAGCTACTTGTCACCTGTTTCATGTCAGCGTTAATGTGCTGTGCACGTGTGGTGTGAGCCGCATGATTGACGTGACATAATGGCTGCACTGTAAGCGATGTCATTTTTTGTGCTTAAACATTATTTTTACCATTATCAGAGGTCTAAGAAATGTGCGCTTTGCATAATTCAACACTTTGTGAAGCTGTCTTTCAAATGAAGGTAAAATATACTTGCTGTTGTCTTTCACCTTAACTTGCTTGGCATTGGGTGTTATACATACATAGAATATAGACATGTGATAAAGAATTGTAAAAACATATTTCAATGCATTCCCTATGGAAGCAAAAGGGTGATTTTCATGAAAGCTGTGCATTAGAATGAAGAACACTTAGCAAAACTAGGTTAAAATAGCAAAATGCTATGATGACTCAGTAATTTTTTTCTCATCAACAGTTTCAGATCCATTATAATTTATTTCCAGTAAAATATCGAATTGATTAAGGACTACAAACAGGTAATATTACACATGGTAATAGTGTAATAGGTGATAGGTAATTGAAGTAGGCATGTAAAAAATACACTTATCTACAGTATGAACAATATCAAAAAAAGGCCAAATAATCTTACCTTGTAGCCATTTTTTGTCTTCTTTGTGGTGCATTATTGGTCAGAATAACTTTATCAATAATAATACCGTAATTTTCGCACTATAAGGCACACCTGACTATAAGCCGCCACCCACCAAATGTGACACGAAAACGGCATTTGTTCATTGATAAGCCGTACTGGACTATCAGCCGCAGCTTCCTCACTGTATTATGGAATATTTACACTAAAAGATATTAACCGGCAACACTTTATTTGATAGCGGCATCATACGACTGTCATTAGACCAAATGAACCACCATGAAGCTTTGAATCATTTGGCTGCAAAGCTTCATTGCTTCAAGAAGCTTCATTTGGCCATCACTGCTCCCTTGGGGAAGACAGTCAACCTCTGCTGCCACCTGCTGTCAACACAGTTGTTGTCCAACATGCCTGCTAGCATGCATTGCACCACTCCAGATATAAATATCAATCAAAAATAATTTTATGTGCTAATTATTTAGTTCCAGTTGTTTCATTAATTGCTAGTTATGGTATTTGGTCACACTATTTGAAGGTGGCACCATAAGACTGTTATTAGATAATAATATATATGACATGATACTGTCACGAGCATTAATGAATGCTTACAACAGATGTCATTTAGTGTTATCCAGCAAATTATCTAACTTTTGAATGGATGTAAATAATCTGAGCTGGACATAAATGGAGTTAGTAACATAATTTTCCAGTTGACACTTAATCACATCAGTCATAAGAATTCAGTAATGCCTATGATAGTGTCATGTCATAATTATGACGGTTTTATGATAGTTTTATGTTGCCGCTGTCAACTGAATGTTACCAAATACCATAACTGGCAATTAATGAAACAACTGGAACAGTAACTGAATAAATAATTAGCACAGAACATGAATTTTTATTGCAGAGAACATGAATTTTAATTTTTATTTACATCTGTAGTGCTGCAATGCATACTAGGAGGCATATGTTACCTATTAACCGAAATAAATCAACACCTAAGACGCACTGGACTTTAAGCCGCAGGATTCAAGATGATGGAAAAAAGTAGCGGCTTACAGTCCGAAAATTACAGTAATTTGAAAAAAAATAAAAAACTTTGATTATGACGAGACGATGAACACAGTGCTACAGTAATGAACGCTATATGCTTGGACACTAGATTTACCTTAAATATTTTTCATACAAAGTAAGAAACAATTGTAATTTATCATAATCTGTTAAATTATTATAGTTTTAAACAAATTTATATATTTTTTTAATGAATTGATTGAATATTTATGATCCAAACATCACAGCTTTTCATGGACGCATTACAGTGATGAATTTAGGGCTATAAAATCAGTTTTAAAACATACAAAATACTATTTTGGTAGCAAATGGTGGACTGGTCAACATTATAGACTTACAACCGTTCAACTAAAAATGAACTATTTCATGTTTTAATGGCTATATCCCTAAAATCGTCACATAGTTTAGGTTAGCTTTATAAGAAACACACACTAGCAGGTACTATATATATTGGAAAAATGTGTTCAGCCTAATAATCACTGTGACATGTATAATAGTTGTGGCATTTGACAGGGATCAAGGAGAATTTAGACTAAATTGCTCCAAACTTCTTTAAGTCACCTGCAATGGTGTCCGTTGAGGTACAAGCAAGCAAGTCTAGAGATGGATTGCCCTCATTCTCACCATTATTCCTCACACCTAAAAGTGTACACTGCATTCATAGGACGTAATTGGCCTCCATTAAAAGCTGACGGAGGCAGTCAATTATGCTCTGATGATAGGTGGCTATTAGTGTCAGAGCAAATGAAGCTGACCGACATGGTTTCAGACAACCTCCATGCACTCGCCTGATATGACACAGCTCACACTTTGTGTCTGCGTGTGTGTATGTGAGGGCAAGTCCTGGTGTGACTTGCAAGCAGACAGATTGTTAGAAGCTGCTATGTGATTAAAACCGTTTTAATCTCAGTGGGCACACACACACACACACACACATTGTCTGTGAATATAGAAGAGTTTTTATTTATTTTAACTATGTCTACAGCAGCTTTCACAACCAAAAACAACAAAATAAAAACAACTTCACATTAGATATGAGTCACTTTGATGCCCTTGTAGAGGCAACCAAAATGGCATTGATATTTGCAAAACATTCCAAACCAAATTAATGGAGCTCTGCGGTGCACTCATTTTGCGCATTTTTACTCGCATCTCAAGACAAAAAAAAAATCGCCTAAGGAATGGCTCCTATCTCGAAAACCTTGAAAGTCACCACTGGATTTGAACACTAACAAAACCCTATAGAGCAGGGGTCTTCAAATACAAAACTTGAAGGTCCACCACTGTTTTTTTTTTCATACAAAGATGGGTCCATTTATTAATGTCAGTCAATTTCAAGGCAGGTCGAAGGTGGTAAAGGTGGTTTTCTTTTGACCAAACAAAAATTCTGATTAAATAAAAATAAATTAACAAAACATTTTCTTGACTTAACATGGAAATACAAAAAAACATGCAAGTACATTGTTTACACATGTACACTAAATAATTGACAAGATCTGTCATTAAGGTGCAAACATACTGTAATAATTATTGACAGTAACTAACTGTAAAACACTGCTCAATGAGAGAAATGGCATTTGGGGGTCACAAGGTGCGTCTTGTGGTTGATCTGAGAGTGAGTTTTGTTTGATTTTTGTTGTCATTTCCTCCTTTTCTTTTCTTTTGAACATTGCTACCATCACTTCAGTCATGCCTTCTTTTATTATTTCTCCGTCAGAGAACGGCTTCTTATGTTTGGCCAACAACCACAACACTGAGTGAGCACTCCATTGCAATTTGTTGTTGTGTCGTAGATTTAACAATAACCTTGCTTGACTCTTGATATGACTGCTTCAACCTGTTAATTTCTTTCCTTCTCAATTCTGATTTAGGAGGACACTTCTCTTCAAAAGAGCTGTGCTCTGTAACATAATGGCATTCTACATTTTCACTTTTTACCAGAGCAACTGTCTTTTAGGATATTAGGTAGCCTACATAGGTTTGATACTTGCAGTTGTTAAAATGTACGCATGTTTGTCAGTCCATTCCTCATTGAAACGGCGATTTTCGTTGTCCACTTTTCATCTCTTGGTCAACTCTAAAAATGGCATTTTGTTAGATTTGGTCTTCTACTGGTGGCATGTAAACAAACATTGCAAAGTGCCAGGTGCGACTTGTGTTTCACACTGCTGCGGTCCGTCCACTCTAGCAGCATGCAGGCTCTCTCAGCCAATCAGCGCATCCATGCACGCTCTCTCAGCCAATCAGCGCATCGTTGTCAAAGAGATGACAACAGAAGTGGGAACATGGAAGATATTTGACTACAAATTAAACAGAATTTAGCGATGGAATAATAGCGATAGATTGGCGACTCATACAAATATTGTATTGTAACGAATTGGGTTATAATATAGCGGGGGTATTTGCATGCGTTCATGAATGCACCACATGACTTACGGGGGTGAGGGAGGTGCAGGAGAGCGAGAGACTTGCCTTCCTGTTGTTGTTGTTCTGTGGGTTGCTTGCGTGCGTCGGCTGCGGCAGACAGCAGTCGTGTGTTGTTCCACAAGTTTCCAAATGAAATTTAATTCAATTCAACTCTATTTTATTTGTCTAGCCCTATATCACAACAAGGTTGTCTCAAAGGGCTTTGCAGAGGCAAGATGATACACAGTCAAAAACAGTAGATGAATTCAATAAAGTTCTAGTCCAAGTCCTGGGCATCCCTCATCCTTACACCCTCCATGTCGGCATGGAAAAACTCCAAAAACTCTTTAGAAAAAATGCGAAACCTTGGGAGAACCACAGTCAGGAGAGATCCACTCCCAGGACAGATAGACAAGATGCACCAGGACTGCTAATGGGAATTAGCAGACAAAGTTACAGTTTATAGAAATGCAATTTCTATAAACTGGGGGGGAAAGGGGACACCGGGTGACTAGTAATGAAGAGACTAGTCAACTAGATATCAAAATTAGAAAAGAGAAATGAAGTAAGACAAGTGGTAGGTAGAGCGAGAAAAAGGAGATAGGACTCAGTGGCTGTACTTCCCCCAGCATTGTAGCTTTTAGTGCAGCTTAGACTGAACTGTGAGTCTAGTCCGATTTCAACTAGCCTGACCATAGGCTTTGTTGAATAGGAACGTTTTTAGTCTAATCTTAAATGTACAGACTGTGTTGGCTAATTGCAACCTAACTAAACCTAATTGGTGACTCTTTATCAACGTTACAATATGTTAAAAAAAACATTGAAAAGAAACAAAAAATTTTTTTTTTGGGTGGGGGGAAAATTCCATTTGCTCTGGGTCCGTAGAGAGGTGTGCCGTGGTCCGGTCGTGGACCGCGGTCCGCTAATTGAGGACCCCGGCTATAGAGCATAGGTATCAAACTCAAGACCTGAGGCCAAATTTAGCAAAAGAAAAATTAAAAATATTTCGCAAATTTTCATAATTTCTAAAAACATTGAGAAGTTACAAGCATTATTTTTGTGATCAGTTCTCACTTCTGAAATACACTGAATAGTTGGTAAGTTTGATAACCAAAAAGTTTTTATTGGCTTCTGATTTCACAACTAGATATCATTCAGTTTATTTGGTGTATGAGTTGATCATACATTTCTATGGGTTCGTAATTACCATATACAGGAATTGACGTTTTTTACCACACATTTACAGTAGATTCAAAACAGAAATGTCTCCAGAAACATATTTACAATCAAAATGAATTTATTTGCTAAATCTGTAACCTGTTTTAAACTACACAGGCAAAGGCATTACTATATGTTAATATTAGGGCTGTCAAACGATTAAAATTCTTAATCGAGTTAATCACAGCTTAAAAATTAATTAATCGTAATTCATCACAATTCAAACCATCTAAAAAATATGCCATATTTTTCTGTAAATTATTGTTGGAATGGAAAGATAAGACACAAGACGGATATATACATACAACATACTGTACATAAGTACTGTATTTGTTTATTATAACAATAAATCAACAAGATGGCATTAACGTTAACATTCTGTTAAAGCAATCCATGGATAGAGACGTGTAGTTCTTATAAGATGAATGTGAGTACAAGTTATAGAAATTTTATATTAAAACTAGGGCTGTCAAAATTATTGCGTTAACGGGCGGTAATTAATCTTTTTAAATTAATCACGTTACAATATTTGATGCAATTAACGCACATGCCCCGCTCAGATTAAAATGACAGCACAGTGCAATGTCCCCTTGTTACTTGTGTTTTTTGTGGAGTTTTGTCGCCCTCTGCTGGCGCTTGGGTGCGACTGATTTTATGGGCTTCAGCACCCATGAACATTGTGTAATTATTAATATCAACAATGGCGGGCTACTAGTTTATTTTTTGATTGAAAATTTTATTAAAACGAAAACATTAAGCGGGGTTTTTATTAAGCATTGTTTTAAGAGTGCGCTCTTACTCAATACATTACGGTAGCAAATGGCTGTATTTGAGTTCACTGTTTTGTTTTGTTTTATGTGACGTAGTCCTCCCCAGCAAGAGAGAGAGAGCTGTGTGGAGCGCGCCGAGGCCAGCACGAGGACGTTGTTATAAGTTGAATGCTCAAATAAATACGCCCGTGAAGGCTGAATGACAAGACCTTTTTATTTTCTCCACGCACTGACCACGCACGGACGAGAGGATGCGTATAAACTGCGTATAAACCTCGTCACAGTTTTAATATAAAATTTCTATAACTTGTACCGACATTTATCTTTTAAGAACTACAAGTCTTTCTATCCATGGATCGCTTTAACAGAATGTTAATAATGTTAATGCCATCTTGTTGATATATTGTTTTAATAAACAAATACAGTACTTATGTACCGTATGTTGAATGTATATATCCATCTTGTGTCTTATCTTTCCATTCCAACAATAATTTACAGAAAAATATTTTATAGATGGTTTGAATTGCCATTAATTATGATTAATTAATTTTTAAGCTGTTATTAACTCCATTAAATTTTTTTATCGTTTGACAGCCCTAATTAAAACCCCTCTTAATGTTTTTGTTTTAATAAAATTTGTAGGGCTGTCAAAATTATCGCGTTAACGCGCGGTAATTAATTTTTTTAATTAATCACGTTAAAATATTTGACGCAATTAACGCACATGTCCCGCTCAGACAGTATTCTGCCTTTTGGTAAGTTTTACAGCAAGGTTTTTTGTGCTGTCTAACAGCGAACTCTTGTGGTCGCTTTGCGACATGGTTTATTGCTTTCTTGCCAGTTCAATATGGCTGCACGATGTCTCGGGCTGACGCCTACGTTGTAATGTTGTGCTTATATGATCCTTGGACAAGATTTGTCCGTAAGTATGGTTGTTGTAAAGAATGTACATATTATGTTACTAAGCGAATTGTTATATTTTTTGTATGAGACCCTTTTTGTTTATGTTTAGTGAACCTGTATAGTGTGCTAAGCTAACGTTGTTGCTAATGCAATGCTTGTGTACTTTTTTTTTGTAGTTTCACTACGGTCTAAAGAGGACAATGGTTTGAGGCCATTTTATTAATAAATCAGATGAAAAAGGAAGAAGTCTGATTATTAAGGCGTCGTTCACTAGCTGTCTAGCTTTGGAAAAAGTAGACGCTTCGGAGTAAGGACAGCATAGACAGATTTAAATGACAGTAGAGTGAAATGCCCACTACAGTCCTTATGTACCGTATGTTCAATGTATATATCCATCTTGTGTCTTATCTTTCCATTCCAACAAATTATTCTACAGAATATATATATAATTTACAGAAAAATATGGCATATTTTATAGATGGTTTGAATTGCGATTATTGCGATTAATTACGATTAATTAATTTTTAAGCTGTAATTAACTCGATTAAAAATTTTAATTGTTTGACAGCCCTAAAAATTTGTAAAATTTTCATTAAAAAAATAGACTAGTAGCTCGCTATTGTTGATGTCAATAATTACACAATGCTCATGGTGCTGAAACCCATAAAATCAGTCGCACCCAGCACCAGCAGAGGGCGACAAAACACCAAAAAAACACAAGTAACAAGTGGACATGACACTGTGCTGTCATTTTAATCATTTTAAGCGGGGCATGTGCGTTAATTGCGTCAAATATTTTGACGTGATTAACCTAACCCTAACCCATGAACGCGAAAATTTGGACAGCCCTAGTTAATATCTGTCGTTCCATAAATTGAGGCACTCATAGGTCAAGGTACCCCTAAATTAGGTCCTATAGATGACAATAAAACTGTATACACTGTCAACCCTCACATTTCAAAATGGATTGGGTGTGTATCGACGCCAATGGCAGCTAGTGTGTTAAGTAAGATGACATGTAAATTCAAAGATTACCTGCTAAAACGCTTTTCAGACGACAAAGTTTTGTCTGGTTTTGTTTGTTAGTGTAGTAAAAAGTAGGTCACGGCGTGCGCCACTCACTCTGGCAGCGACGATTGAAAGCTTGTTTTCAACATCGTCGTCTGCTTGCATGAGCCGCGACTTCAGCCCGCGGACCGCACTCAGATGTAATTACAGATATTCTTGGAACTTGTTTATTCTTTCTGCACTTCTGTGGTAAATAAGGTGAGGTGAGCTTTTTTTGTTCAGAATTAATGAGACAATAATCACCACAAAGACACTGAGGGGGGAAAAAGGTGGCACAAGCGCACAGGTGCAAAATTTCTTGTCACTGTAGCTACATGTATACACATATATCCTACTAATGAGCTCCTTATTTAGAGTTTGAAGAGTATCTTAGGAAGAAAAGTGCAGCAAAAAGTCAATACTGCATTGCGACAGTAAAGGCTGGCAGTGAATGTTCATGTTTCAGTGCCATTGACGGCGATAGATGTCTCAATGATCGCCACCATCCATCCTAGTCTAGATGGATTGGACATCTCTCCCTGTCAATGGTAGCCATTGAGTTAGAAGATTTGGGATTTGAAAAAAAAAATGGAGCACCCATACCTACCTAGACCTTTGATTGTGATCTGAACGGAAAGGAATTGCTTCAGCGCAAGTCTACTTTATCACATTACAATGTCAAACTTATACATTAAAAACACG
Source organism: Corythoichthys intestinalis (assembly GCF_030265065.1). Lineage (NCBI taxonomy): Eukaryota > Metazoa > Chordata > Actinopteri > Syngnathiformes > Syngnathidae > Corythoichthys > Corythoichthys intestinalis. Next base: position 36,015,882 of record NC_080404.1, read on the forward strand.
GCATTTTGTCATAATATAACATAAAACTTGTCATATTCAAACAGGAATCCTTTCACGTTAGAATGTACAATTCTGCCAGATTAGGTTAAGCGCTGTCTGATTCAGCTGAGTAAAAGTAAATAATAGGCTTCCATGTGAACACGACAGAGGAAGATGATGAGTGACGGATAGAAGACGAGCGCCAGACAAGACAGACGTGACGTGCGTGGAGAAAAGCGGAGGAATGAAGGAGGAAGAAGAAGAGGAAACACGCGCACGTTCTTTTTTACCATCATCTGGAAAAGCAGGAAGGGAGTGTCCTCCTGCGTTAATGACCGGCCTTCATTAAGCACGTTTTCCCACAAGGCTTTGTGTTTATACTTCCTGTGGCTGATTAAAGGGAATGGCTAACACCCCTGGAAAAAAAGACCATTTATGGAAAACGTACTGTAACTCGCTTCCTATGCGGTAACAAATCAGAGTCATCTGTAAATATCAGATGGATTTAAGCAATATATTAGCTAAAAGTTTTAAAAATATACCAGCAACTATCTGATTGCAAACAGCATACTGACATAAGACATTGATTTAATTCTAACCAGATTGATTACCAGTGTTGTTAATCCGACTTAGAAAAACGAATGTTAAAGTTACAAATTACTTCTCCCAAAAACTGCACCGAACCGTGACCCCCGTACCGAGGTACATACTGAACTGTGACTTGTGTTATCATCACACTCCTAATATATAGTAAATAATATATTTTTCAATGTGCAGGTGAGGCTCTGAATCTCCTGCCTCTCCTATCTTTGCTCTAGTTGTTTTGATTAAAAAAACATCACACAAGGTTCATAAATATATAATTTAAGAAAAGTTTAGGGCAAGTGACTATTTTTGAAAAAAAAAAAAAAAAAATTATTACTATATTGTAGCGTCCACAAGGACAACGCCAACTTCATAATAATAAAGTCCACTAAGCAGGTAAATATTATTTATAATATATTTTGATATTATAAATATTTATAAACATTATTTTCAATTAATTGTACCTACCTGGACGCCATGAACTGTATGTAAAAAAAAAAGTTGCCTGAGAGTTTAAGATAACGCTTTCCCCGCTAAATGCTAATGCTAATGACAACGTGAATGCTATGCTAACGCTCCAAGCCACCTAGCCAATCGTCATCGTGTTTGGAACGGCGTCACCAAGTGCTTCCTTCCTCCCTCCTCCTGCTCTGATCTCTCCCAGGCAGCTGTGACAAAATCAGACAACGGTCACCTCATTCAACTTAGTCCTCAGTAACGGTAACAGCGTTGCAAAAATGGGAACAGTAATTAATTAGATTACTCATTGCTGAAACGCATTTATTAACAACACTGCTGATTACCATTCACCATATCGACTGGTGAAGCAACAGTTTGGTCAAATTGATCGCAAGCATAACACAGATTACTAGAGTTGTCCGATATTTTCGGGTAGCCAATAATATCTGCCGATAAAAGCATTTCAAATATTCATTCACTTTTACTCATTTCATATAATATCAGAAAATATTTGGTTTTGCACCTATATGTAGGTGGGTTTAGAAGTTAATATACAAGCCTGCAGCCTTAGTACATGCGTTGAGCACAGATTAGCACAGAAGATATGATCAGAATGACCTCTAGACCTCTCCAAAATAGGATGCATAAGATTTGTTAAGTGAGCAAAGACCATTTTCCTTCATGGTGCACAAATACAATGAACAATAAATGAAAAATAATGAATTGTAAACTCATCATAAGTAACTACTGCATTACCAGAAAGAAATAGTCACTAATAAAGTAAGAAAACACATAATTTATATTGAATTAGCCATCATATATTAAGTACACAACAGCATATATCGGTATCGATTTGATATCGGTATCGGATTTTTGGAGATGAACAACATCGAGATATTGGTTAAAAAGTAATTATCAGAAAATTCTACTGATTGACATTGCCATTGTTTAACTATGCCGTTTTTGCTGTTGTTGTATTTTTTTATAATAAATTTGCTTTCAGAGATCTGAAATAGTTTGGCAACCATATTGTCCAAAAAACGTCAAAGTTGCTTTGCATTTTAGGTTTTTGGTAACTGCTTGTGTCAAATGTGTACATATCGTATTAAAATGATCAAAGGCAGACTTTTTAATACTTTTTTTTTTTTTAACCAAAGAATCGAATATCATCTCTTAAATCCCTTTATATCCCGGTATATTCCAGTGTAAAATGATGCAATTTACTCGTGTCATGGCTTTCAGACATGGGGAGTTGTCCTGGGAATAACCCGTATTGGACACTTTCAGACTTGTCCCGTGTTGGCGACTCGACGCTCTTTGTGCGGGGAAGCGGGGGTGGATTTTATAACCTGGAGATTACGTCATTTTTGGTCGGCATCACCAACAAAATAAACCACACACTTCCAAGATGGACGATAAACTATCTCTTCCTCGGCTCTAAGATCCAGTTACAATTTAATATTGCTGTTTTCAGTTCTATATTTCCCGCTTGCCATGTTGATAATTGTGATGTTTGTTTACTGCTTTTCGTTGTACTGCGATGAAAAAGGAAATGACGATCGACCCGCCGTGATATGTACTTCATTAGCCTTTGCGCTGCAACACGGAAATTAAACGGCTGCTTTCACACATGCCGCGTCCCGGATAGATCGCGGACATTATACTAGGGCGCTACTGTATAACTGTTATATTGGATAAAATTCTATACTGTTTGCCCAACAAATGTTATGGCATTTTATTACACGAGAGTGCTATAAACCACTTTTGAATTTACTATTGGATTTTGTGTATAACAGATTAAGCACAATTAATTTATTGGCAGCAATTAACGGATACATACAGTATATAGTTGATATATGTTAGTGTATGGTTTAACGCAGCATCCAGTCTTTAGCCATATTTCCAGTAATCACATAAAATCTCTCAATAATAGTCCTTTTTGGACTCTATGAAGACTTTGTTCATAATTTGATGTCCTATGTCAGTGGCCTAGCTGCAGTGAAAGAAACTGTTGTAATTTCAGGCACTTTAGTGATAATAAAAAGAGACCTTGAACGCAGCACCGTGTTACATAGCAGTCTCATGAATAGGGGCCTGCGCAATGCAGTAAATGAGATGAATGGATTTTGGAGGAAAACTATTTAGACGTGTCCAATTTTGCTAAGCAAATAGTTCAAGAAAAAAAAACCCTCTACATTTCCACTTTAATTAATTTAGCAGTGAAAGGACACAAAAAAACTGGCAGACCAAAAGAAGGACAAATGAAAAGTGGTGGTCGGTGTCTTTGTTTGAGCTGATTTACGGACGCGGGGGTCATGACGGGTCGTCGCAATATGAGATTAGGCCATTAGAGGCAGGCGGCCCGATAATCCCCTCGTCCGTAATCCTGCCTTTTCCCCACGTGCTGCTAATGGCCGACAGACAATAAAACGCGTAATCTATCCGCTACGATGCAGCGGAGATAAACGGACCAACGAACAACATGCCGAATGCTTGTTATCGAGGACAGAGAAGGGGAGCAGAGTGGAGACGGAAGGAGAATGTAGGGAAGTCAGAGGGGGGATGAAGGACGGAGATGATAGAGGGGACAGAGATATGGTGGGGGTAGAAGGGTGATTAGGAAAAGTGGGAAGTCAGAGGGGAAAACGGAGGGATTAAATGACAGCGAAGAATCCAGAAAGGGAAAGACTGGGATTGCGAGAAAGATGTCTAATCCATTTGGATTCAAACGTCTACAGTGGTCAATAGCACTGAATAAGATCATTCACTGCCTTCCCCCCCAATTCACATGGATCGGACAATGATGACAGGTAGAGCTGCAACGATTAATCGATCAACTCGAGTATTCTATTAGAAAAAAATATTCAAATTAATTTCTGTTGCTTCGAGTATCCGTTTAATTAAAGTGGCGTTGTAATGGTTTATTTTTAGGGCTGTCAAAATTATCGCGTTAATGGACGGTAATTAATTTTTTTAATTAATCACGTTAAAATATTTGACGCAATTGACGGACATATGCCCCGCTCAAACAGATTAAAATGACAGCAAAGTGAAATGTGTACTTGTTGTGTTTTTTGGAGTTTTATCGCCCTCTGCTGGCGCTTGGGTGCGACGGATTTTATAGGCTTCAGCACCGATGAGCATTGTTTATGTAATTATTGACATCAACAATGGCGGGCTACTAGTTTATTTTTTGATTGAACATTTTACAAATTTTATTAAAATGAAAACATTAAGAGGGGTTTTAATATAAAAATTCTATAACTTGTACTAACATTTATCTTTTAGGAACTACAAGTCTTTCAATCCATGGATCGCTTTAACAGAATGTTAACAATGTTAATGCCATCTTGTTGATTTATTGTTATAATAAACCAATACAGTACTTATGTACCGTATGTTGAATGTATATATCCATCTTGTGTCTTATCTTTCCATTCCAACAATAATTTACAGAAAAATATGGCATATTTTATAGATGGTTTGAATTGCCATTAATCGCGATTAATTACGATTAATTATTTTTTAAGCTGTAACTCGATAAAAAATTTTAATCGTTTGACACCCCTATTTATTTTGAAAACGTTTGCATTTAGTTTTATTGATTAGGGAGGATACACTTCCCTCTGCTCTGCCTCTTTTCACATGGCTGAATCCAACTGCTCCCTGTTAAGACCAACGTAAGTTTTTGTTTGAGCTAATGTTTTTTAATGCATTCATAATTTAGTTAAGAGGTATATTTAGCCGTTTTTTGTGGGAATATGTGTCTGAACCATTTGTTAAGAGAAATGTAAAAAAAAAAAAAAAAAAAAAACTTTAGCATTTTATAGAATTTAAGCTAGCGGACTATTTCTATTTAAGTTAGCCAATTGTTCTTTAGTTGTACATAAAACCTCATTTTTTAAAAAATTATACCGTTTGAGGCTCAGCTCAGGTATTTTAATTTTTCATGTTCCTTATCCGATTACTCGATTATTCGAACTAACTAGTCCATCGATTAATCGACTACTAAAATATTCGATAGCTGCAGCCCTAATGACAGGCAATGAGTTAAGGACAAGACCGACTAGGAGAGACTGAGGGAGGAGTGATGAGAATGTCGTCCCCAGGAGGAAATTGAGGGTGGGTTTAGGTGGAAGAGATTGGGTGCGGGTGATGATGGGGGAGATAGAGTTGTAAATCTCATATAGCCTCAAGTCCTCCCTCAAACTCCATGTCAGTGTCATCTTCAGGCAAGCCAACAGCTACTCTGCAATCGGTACCCCGACTCTTTTCCCTTTACCCCCTTGGGGTAACTCTTTAGTGTCACTTCAGGCAACCAGTAAGTTCCTCTCTCTCCTTTATTTTCCCTGCCTGTGCACTCTGGTTTGAACAGTGCTGAATGCAATTTTGCTATTGAGTGTTTCAAGGCGTTCACTTCATGAAGTCAGTCATCAGGAATGTTCACTTTTGTACTTTTTATCACCGATGTTGCTGCCAAATGACGTGGAACATGCTGAACTTTTTGCCGACACGGTCGACACGCTTCATGTTGTCCTTTTAGCACTTCTTCAAGTTATCTTCCCAAGCGAGAACAAGAAACGTCAGGAAATGTCAAACCGTCGTTTGCAAAGTGTCCGATAAAGACGGCTGCGTTCTGAGTGCTCGGTTAAAAGCGGGCCGGCGTGTTTAATAAATTCCCCCGTGCCCTCCGGAATGAAATGCTTTCAGAATGGGGGTCCTGAATGTTCCACCGGGGTCACATTTTTGAGGAGCTTTAAGAGTCCTGGTCGTCCACGATAGGCCAACCAGGACTCTCGGGTAGCGTGCGCACAGCTGATAAGTGGTTTTAATGTCACACTCTTCCTCATCCTCACTTCTTCACCCCCTCTGCACAGATCATGGCTTTGCTCCGGCTCTGGACCGCGGGGCTTATTCTGGCCGTCGTAGCCTGGTCCGTCTCGCCCGGTGTTACCGAGGAGTCTGGATCGGCGAGGAAGCAACGAGTTGCTGAGGAGATTGTGAGGAAGGAGAGCCATCCTGTCGTGTCACGGAAAAAGAGGGAGTGGATCTGGAACTCGCTCTATGTGGAAGAGGAAAAACCGGCACCCATTCCTTACAAGATTGGGCAGGTGAACCAGAAATGATAGGAAGCAGAGATACTAATAGACCACCATTATTGCAAGAATTATAGTCTAAGTTGCAAAAAGCATTTAACAAAAACTATATGGAATCCAAGAAGAAGCTAATCAATATTAGTGCACCTTGGCCAGGTCAGATGTTATAATTTCATCGAATTCTGCCAAACTTAGAAGAAGGGCTTCACATGGAAAAAGAAAATACTCCTATGAATTTGGCGTTGATTGATTCAAGACTCTAAAAAATATATTTTGTTCCCTACAGGGTTTGTTCGGAACGTTTTTGAGTGGCATAAAAAATGGATAGAAAAACTGTGTTTATTTTTGTTTTTCTAACATTGCATGACTCATACAAACAAAATTCAAGGATATACAGTGTTATCACAAAAGTGAATATACCCCTCGCATTTCTGCAGATATTTAAGTATATCTTTTCATGGGACAACAGTGACAAAATGACACTTTGACACAATGAAAAGTAGTTTGTGTGCATCTTATATAATAAAGTTAATTTATTTTCCCCTAAAAATAACTCAAAATATAGCCATTAATATCCAAACCCCTGGCAACACAAGTCAGTACACTGCATAGAAACTACATACATCCCTAAATGTCCAAACTGAGTACTGCTTGTCATTTTCCCTCCAATTTTCCCTGTCAGGTAACTCCTTACAGGAGTGCTGTCAGCATTGCTGCAGAGATTGAAGAGATAGGGGGTCAGCCCGTTAGTGCTCCGATCATACCCCGCACTCTACATCAAATTGGTGTGCATGGCTGTCACCCCAGGAGGAAGCCTCTTCTAAAGACGGTACACAAGAAAGCCCGCAAACAGTTTGCTGAAGACATGTCAACAAAGCACATGGATTACTGGAACCATGTCCTATGGTCTGATGAGACGGGCGGGCTTTCTTGTGTACCGTCTTCAGAAAAGGCTTCCTCCTGGGGTGACAGCCATGCACACCAATTTGATGTAGAGTGTGGCGTATGATCTGAGCACTAACAGGCTGACTCCCCACCTCTTCAATCTCTGCAGAAATGCTGACAGCGCTCCTGTAACGAGTCACATGACATTTTGAAGGGAAAACGACCAGCAGTACTCAATTTGGACATTTAGGGATGTACGTAGTTTCTATGCGGTGTACTCACTATTGTTGCCAGGGGTTTAGATATTAATGGCTATATTTTGAGTTATTTTGAGGGGAAAATAGAATAACTCTATTATGTAAGCTGCACACAGACTACTTTTCATTGTGTCAAAGTGTCATTCTGTCTTGTCCCATGAAAAGATATACTTAAATATCTGCAGAAATGCAAGGGGTGTACTCATGATACACTGTATTCTACTACTTTTTAAAATTAGTAGATCAGTACGAAAAGTACAACAGATTCACTGAAATATCCTTTTTTTAATTAACCAAATTTAGTATTTGTGTTTCAGATAGAAAAAAAAGATTCCCATAAATATAGCTTAATTCATAGCGTAAAATGTTTTTTTTTCTCCTATTGAGTTTGGAGAGTGATTTGTTTTTATAACACTCGGTTCCCCTTTTTTTTTTCTAGCTTAAGTCCAGTCAAAAAGTGGAGGTGAAGCGGTTTAAAATCGAGGGAGAGGGCGCCGACAGCATCTTCACAGTGGACCACAAAGGCGATCTGTTTGTCAGCAAATCTCTGGACCGTGAGGAGAAGAGCGCGTACCACCTGACCGCCAGGATGTACGACGGCAACAACAAACTCATAGAAGACTCGGGCGACTTTGTGGTCCAGGTGACTGACATCAACGACAACAGCCCAGTCTTCCCCAGAACATACAACGGATCTATCATGGAGAGGTCCACTATAGGTATGTCCAATTACAGTCTACTACTATGACCACTATTAAGAATACATTGGTTTTATGTCACATTGGAAAGTATTTGGAAGAGAATAATGAGGAAAAAGGAGTAAAATATTTAAAACAAATCTAAAAATGATGGAATGTCACACAAAATAAGGTCAAATTTTACGGATTAAGGTGTCATCTTTTAAGAATTGGATTTTATAGGGAATAAAATGTTGCATTCTATCAACAACGCTGATTTTTTTCAAAAATAAGTCTAAAAAATGATTAAAAATTCAACATTTTATGTGACTACATTGCATGACTAAAGTATTTTTAAATTGCAAGATGTAAAAAATTTCGATTTAAAATATTTATTCATTCATTCTTCATTTTCCGAGCCGTTTATCCTCACGAGGGTCACATGCGTTGTGACACTTTATTAGGTACACCCAGAACAATAGAGGCTGTGTAAAGCAATGGGTGGGCAAAGTATGGATCCATCTTTAACATGGCACACAGAGCATTTACATTCACTCATTGGCTGCCATTGACAGTGATAGACGCCCAGTGATTGCTGCAAGCCCACCCAGTTCAAACTCATCTACTTTACACGCACAGGTTTCAGTTCATCAAACAAATTTTAATATCACTCACAGACAAACCAACACTGCGGTTTGTGGTGTAACCATTCCTGAAATTGGGTAATACAAAATTTAAAATTGTATATTAATCCATTGTAAATAGATCAATAAGCAATCTCACATGCACTGTATAAGTTTTACATTTCATTAATTCATTTTCCAAGCTGTTTATCCTCACGAGGGTCACCGGGGTGCTGGAGCCAATCCCAGCCAACTTTGAGTAGTAGGCGGGGTACACCCTGAATCGGTTGACAGTTCATCGCGGGGCACAAGGAGACGAACAACCAGTTGCGCACACACTCATACCTAGGGACAACTTGGAGTTTTCGATCAGCCTACCATGCATGTTTTTGCAAGGGCGTAGGTTTGCATAGGGACGGTGGGGACATAACACTACCAACTTTTCAGGATGCTGAAATTATCCCCACAAATTTTTAAGCAACCTTATTTGCATTATGACTTCACTTATACAGGTCATTTAGATTGTCTTCCTATATTTTGTAAGGATGGAATTGATCCTACCGTTATTAAGTAAATTTCAGTACTTTCATTATGTTCAGACATAAATTGACCCCTTTTCACCCGCTGAATGTGCCAGTCCATTTTTTCCCTCACACGCACATTTGATTGGCTCATGACTTGACCCTCCATACACACACACGCATTCACAGCCCGACAGAAATACAACATGCCACCTCCTCCGCTCCCTTCGAAGACGAGGGATATTAGAATGTAGAAGTAATGTAAAAAAAAAAAAACGTCAATATTGTGGAGGTGGGGAACACACCACTAATTTTGCATCTGCTACAGTGCTTCAAGCCAATTTTACTCTTAGATTTCTTGACATAAGAGAAAAAGCTAGCTGAAAATAAGATTAACAGACTTATTTTAAGCAAAACGTTTGTATATTCAATCTTAAAAGAAGAACTTGCTTGTCACAAATGTTCTTAATGCAAGAATAATGTTCCAAACATTATTTGAAAGCAATTTTTTCTTGATTTAGGTGAAAAATGACTTTTAGATGTATGGGCTCAATACGAATAAATAGTAATATTTACTTAAAGTACGTGGAAGAATCTGACGCATTAATCTGTTAACTAGCCTTTAACACTAAAAACAAGATGGGAGAAAATTATTTGACTAGATTTAACAAAAAATATCAGATTAAGACATTATAAATTTGCAGCGTGAAATTTAGTATAGGTCAATACAGATTTATTTTGCATTAATCATTTAGCCTATCAATTAATAAGGTTCATATTGGTGAGAAGTGTAGCCCTGACCCCCATTCACCAAATATGTTTGGTCTTATCAATGTCCCGTCCACAGCAAAAAGTGTACATGCATGTTATGGTGTTATATCGTCCCTACCAATATTGAGACCAAACCTACACCCTTGTGTTTTTGAGATGTAGTGGTGGAAACCAGAGTACCTGGAGAAAACTCACGCAGGCAAGGGTAGAACATGCAAACTCAACACAGGAAGGCCGCAGCCTGGATTGAATCCTTGATCTCAGAACTGTGAGGCGAACGTGCTAACCACTCTGCCACCATGCCGCCCAATTTAAATTATATCGAATTTATTACAGTGACATTAGTCTGGGAGTCAGCAACTTGCGGCTCTAGAACCGTATGCGGCTCTTTAGCACTGCCCTAGTGGCTCCCTGGAGTTTTTTCAAAGATTCTTGGAAATGGAGAAAGATCGGGCAGGGAAATATATTTTTTGTTTTAACATGGTTTCTGTAGGGGGACAAACATGACACATACATTCTTCCAATTCATCAATATTGTAATGAAGTTAAACAGCATCGTACAACAGAGTAGTCATGTGGTGCATCATTCTCTAGTATATAGGATGCATTGCAGGGAAAATAAACATTTAATCACGAAGGCTCATTATGTATTTGTAGCCAACTTAGTCATTTTGATTGTAGCTAATCTAGCTAATATAGATACATAAAGCGTGTGTTGTCTTGATTATAAGGCTTATATAAGACTTTTATTACACTCAGGTGTCCTGAAGTTCCGCTCTGAGACCCCCAATTTAGCCCAATTTCAAAATGGTCCGATATGCATGTGGGATACATCATTGGAAAGCTTAAAATCTCAATTTTTGGGGGGGAAGAAAAATTTAGAAGAGGAGGGCATTTTTATTATTTTTTTAAAATGTTTTTTTAAACATCAAAATCCTATCTGGAGGTGAGAGCACGCGAGAGCAGAATTACAGACACCATGACTTTAATGAGATATTATCGCGTACTTACCTGATTTCGATCCAAAAACTCCATGTAGCATGTATCACTGAGTGTCAGGCCAAAGCTGGATTTTATTGGGATTTTATGGGTGAAACATGGTTGTATAGCAAGGGTCGCGATGCATAAATCGCAGATATCAAGGAGTGGTCGAGATTTTCTTTTCATATATTTACCCTTTTAAACGTTTTTTTTTTTTTTTTTTTCAATTTTTCTTTGTTTGGATCAATTATTTATCATCTAACATCGGAGAAAATGCGACAGTAACAAAACAAAATACAGTTACGCGATAGTTATGAAGTAGATATCCGTGACTTTTTTACAGACGCCATTTTTTTCATCGTGACATAATTTGTTTAAAAGTTTGAAATATGCGAGTGAATAAATTTTTAAAGTGTTTTTTTTTTTTTTTTTAACGAAATATTAGACATCAATTAATGATTCTAAGCTAAAAATGACATTTTGAATAATAAATATAATTTATTACCTTTGTTTTATGGCTGGGTTGAAACAAAAGCAGTTGCGCGACGTCTGTAAACGGGGGTTTCCAGGGTAACACGGACAAATTAAAAATAGTTCGGGGGCTTAATGTGCCATGAATCTGCTATGGCAGCATATAGACATATTGTTCTATCTAACACAACAGTTGTTTTGGCTTAAAATACAGCAGTTTATTTTAAAGAGGCGTGCAAGAGCAGAAACTGCTTTTTCAGTCTTGTCTGTGTTTTCCCCCATATATGTATTTTTGTCCAATGTGGCTCTTTCAACATTTTGGGTTGCTGATCCCTGCATTAGTCCTTGAGTCATATGTCAAGGTCTGAACGTAATGTGTTATATCTGGGAGACAAATATGTAATAGTCAATTCTAACAAATCCAAAATAGCACATGGATTATGTTCACTTTGTCAAGAAAGTTATTTTTTTCTTCTTTTGAAAGAAGTTGCTGCTTTTAGAGCAATATTTGGAGCATTTTATCAATTTGCCTCTACAGGAACTAAAGTGATTGAGGTGAGGGCAACGGATGCTGACGACCCCACCACCGCCAACGGCGAGCTACGCTACTCCCTGACGCCTGACGGTGACCTGTCTGCCTTTGAAATCGACAGCATATCAGGTTTTCATTTTTAGCTCCTTTCGTCTTTGTCAAGTACAACAAACTTGTTAACGAATGATCGTGTGTGTCCAGGTATGATTAGTTGCAAAGTGGGCACTCTGGATCGTGAGACGAGAAGTCAGTACGTGGTGGTGGTGCGGGCTCAGGACATGAGAGGAATGGCGTCAGGCAGCACGGCCACCACCTCCGTCACCATCAGCGTCGCGGACATAAACGACAACATCGCTTCTTTCACTAGACGTAAGGAAGATAATGCAAAACGCATTCCAGTGGAAAAAGTTAACATTTTTGGGAAGAAACCAAAAGTCAAATAAACTACATTTAAAGATATTTTTTTTCTTTAAAAAACCGTTGAAGATTTTTCAGCCATTATGTACGAAAAAGTAATACAGTACTTCAATCTCTAATACAAATATTTTCCTTAAACATACACAGAATTTATAATTGAAAGGGATTATTTTAATCATGATCATACTGTGCCATATAGAAACTTTTTCCTTAAAGAAATATTACTTGAATGTTGTAATATTTCAAATATTTAGTTTTAATTGAACAACTTTTACTTTACAATAATGTTATTTGATACTGTTTTATATTTACAAATTTATGACTGTAATCTTGTAAAATTACAATTTATAAAAGTACTATATTACAATACTAAGCTATACTTTAAATAACTATTTTTTCCCTGAAAAGGAAAAACTACTTAAAACCTGTAATACTGTATTCTTACTTAAAAAATATATATTTTTTTTAAAGTCTTGAATCGTATGTAAACGTGAATGAATCTAGAATGTGAATTTTTTCAATAATGGTACACAAAAATGTGACTAAAGGGAGTCAAATTTGAAATGAGTTATAAGTTTTTGGCAAGCACTTTTCTCAGATCACAGCTCAAGTAAAGACCATGTATTGACCATGAGATTCTGAAATCTGCGTTGCAACATAGCTCTGGTCTTGTGTACAGTGGGGCAAATAAGTATTTAGTCAACCACTAATTGTGCAAGTTCTCCCACTTGAAAATATTAGAGAGGCCTGTAATTGTCAACATGGTTAAACCTCAAACATGAGAGACAGAATGTTAAAAAAAAAAAAAAACTGAAAATCACATTGTTTGATTTTTAAAGAATTTATTTGCAAATCATGGTGAAAAATAAGTATTTGGTCAAAAGTTCATCTCAATACTTTGTTATGTACCCTTTGTTGGCAATAACGGAGGCCAAATGTTTTCTGTAAGTCTTCACAAGCTTTTCACACACTGTTGCTGGTATTTTGGACCATTCCTTCATGCAGATCTCCTCTAGAGCAGTGATGTTTTGGGGCTGTCGTTGGGCAACACGGACTTTCAACTCCCTCCTCACCCCGTTGCGTCAAAATGATAAGAAGAACGTGGAGGAAAAATCCCAGAACCACACGGGGGGACCTAGTGAATGACCTACAGAGAGCTGGGACCACAGTAACAAAGGCTACTATAAGTAACACAATGCGCCGCCAGGGACTCAAATCCTGCACTGCCAGATGTGTCCCCCTGCTGAAGAAAGTACACGTCCAGGCCTGTCTGCGGTTCGCTAGAGAGCATTTGGATGATCCAGAAGAGGACTGGGAGAATGTGTTATGATCAGATGAAACCAAAATAGAACTTTTTGGTAGAAACACGGGTTCTCGTGATTGGAGGAGAAAGAATACTGAATTGCACCATACCCACTGTGAAGCATGGGGGTGGAAACATCATGGCTGTTTTTCTGCAAAGGGACCAGGACGACTGATCTGTGTAAAGGAAAGAATGAATGGGGCCATGTATTGAGAGATTTTGAGTGAAAATCTCCTTCCATCAGCAAGGGCATTGAAGATGAGACGTGGCTGAGTCTTTCAGCATGACAATGATCCCAAACACACAGCCAGGGCAACAAAGGAGTGGCTTCGTAAGAAGCATTTCAAGGTCCTGGAGTGGCCTAGCCAGTCTCCAGATCTGAACCCCATAGAAAATCTGCGGAGGGAGTTGAAAGTCCGTGTTGCCTAACGACAGCCCCAACACATCACTGCTCTAGAGGAGATCTGCATGGAGGAATGGGCCAAAATACCAGCAAAAGTGTGTGAAAAGCTTGTGAAGAGTTACAGAAAATGTTTGGCCGCCGTTATTGCCAACAAAGGGTACATAACAAAGTATTGACATGAACTTTTGGTATAGACCAAATACTTATTTTCCACCATGATGTGCAAATTAATTCTTTAAAAAAATCCAACAATGTGATTTTCTGTTTTTTTTCCCACATTCTGTCTCTCATGGTTGAGGTTTACCCATGTTGGCAATTACAGGCCTCTCTAATATTTTCAAGTGGGAGAACTTGCACAATTAGTGGTTGACTAAATACTTATTTGCCCCACTGTACTTTAGGGAAATAAAATGCTGAGAGGAGTGCAGCACTTTAAAAGCAAACAGAATTATAATCGTCTTTACAATCGCTCTAGTAGTTTCTCCTTCAAACAAATACTATTTTAATAATTATTCTCTACTATGTTGATATCATTTTCATATTGAAAAATCAGTACAGTACTTGATATTTTTGTAATATCATTTTTTTCCCTTAAAAGTTCTTCTTTCCATGTGAGAATGCAACTTTATTCTTGTCGTCTCGTCGTATTTAGGTTTGAGAATAAAACAACGGCTAACAGACCTTCTGGGAACAAAATAATTGCTCATTTTTGTGCATTTATATAAAGCAAACACTTCTGAATTATAAATACACGTTGTGGCAATTCACTTCAGTTAAGTAGTGACTAATGTTCCTTTTGCTCCATAGGCATGTACGAGTTGCAGGTTCCTGAGAACCACAAGCTGAACTCGCGGATCGGCACTCTGGAACTTGAAGATCGCGATCAGATCCAAAACAAGGAGCCCATCTTCTCCCTGCCCCTCGACAACAAAATGTTCTATGTTGAGATCGGGCCCAGCAAGGACGGCAACCTTATGCTCAGACAAGTAAATTAACTTTAAATGCAAATTGAACTTCATTTAACTCAAGTCATTAAAGTGGATGGACATTCTTTCAAATGGTAGCGGCAGTGAATGAACACTGTCAGCTCTCGCAGTAAATACCGTATTGGCCCGAATATAAGACGGCCCCCTCTTTTTCAAGACTCAAGTTTGAAAAAAGACTTTTTGAACACCAAATTAATTTTTAGACAGAAAATAATTACAGTACATCCGAAACAAATGATTATAACAATATTATTAAGAGAAAAAGCATGTTATTTTGCCTCATTCAATTCTTAATATCTGAACACTTAAATATGTAAACTAAAGTGCAATCACATTCGTAAATGAATGGCTTCTGGTTTTTGAAATGTAAATAAACCAATCTGTGATAAACAACAAAATTGCAATAACTGCATTAACCGTCAAAGTGAAGTCTAACTGTAACTGTAGTCTTGAAACAAATCTGAATAAGGAAAAACACTGGAATAAAATAATGCAAACTTGTTAAACTAAAAAGAGTAGCTGAGATCTGTCATGACAGAACATCGCTTCAATGATATCTGGCGCCATCTAGTGTCATGAATGGGAAGAGTAGCTGAGATCTGTCATGACAGAACATCGCTTCAATGATATCTGGCGCCATCTAGCGTCGTGAATGGGTATAATGTCCAGACCGCGAATATAAGACGACCCCCTCTTTTTCAGTGTTATTTCAATGCAAAAAAACACCGTCTTATATTTCGGGCCAATACGGTAATAATATGGATGTCCATCACCATCAGTAGCAGTGAATGAGTTAAATAGAGCTGAACTTCACTAAGTCTGTGATTCGCTCACGTACCACTAGAGGGAGCCAAGTTTAACAACCGAAGTTATTCTCCACATTTTCGGGCAAGGGTGATTGTCTGCTATTTTTGTTTTTGCTCCGGACTCCCCCATGAACAGTGAGGATCGACTATGTTCCAGCTGCACCATTTTGCGTTTTGAAGTGACATTTAAGCGTCTTTTTATCCTCGGCTGACTCCGGGCACATAAATAGAACGCGGCATGGGCGCGTTACAAAACATCCGAGAGCAAAAAAGAACATAAGCAGCCGAGGCAAAAGGCACACTTTTAAATGCCCTCGCACACATTTACACGGGCGCTTTGATAAATAACAATGTGCACCATTGCCGGTCTGCTGAGTGGAGATATTTCACGCTCGCGAGGTTTCAGATAAAGTATTTAAGAGACATCACAGAGCACCAAATGTATTCCAACAGCGTGGAAAGGGAAGCGCCGTCCTCCGGCTCCATGGCCCGTATAGTCGGCCGTGGCCCGCACGCTCGTTAAAGGTTTATACCGGCTGCTTTCGGAAGGCCTCGTTAGCAGGAATAATCCAGTTAGCGGCACGGTCCCGTCTACCTGTCCACAGATAAAAACACGCAAATGTTAACTGTAAGCTGGCTTTAAAACCAACAGGAACAGGAATGGGGGTGGAGGGATTCTGCTGCTTAATGTGTATGTTTGTTGACATCAAAGTTGGAGTGCAACACAAGCATGGAAGTAATACATTTGGAAAAGTTAACGGTATGGAAAAAAAGTATTGGGACACATTCAAGCGACTGCATATACAGCTTTCATTTTGTGACATTATTACTTTTTTTAATCCCCAAAACACTGCTTGGAATGTATGACGGCTTTTAGAATGAAAAAAATATAGCGCAATTTAAATCTGATAATGCTTTTTTGTTGAAATTTTACCAAAATCTCAAGAAATATTTACTTTAATCTCATACTGTATGTTTTATATTGTAATATTGCAACTTTTAAACCCAGATTCCAAGATCTGAATCGTGTATTATTGAGATTTCAAATATTAATAAAAAAGTTTTGGGTTTTTTAAATTCAAGAATGCATTTTAATTCCTGTTGTAATATTACATTACTCCCAAATTAAATCAACATTAATCTTGTAATGTTACAATCTGAATTCTTTAGGGGGAAAAAAAAACTCTTAAATCTTTTTTTTTTATTTTTTTTTATTTATTTTTATATGGGGGAAGAAAAGATGGAGAGAGAGAGAGAGAGAGAGAGACAGAAGAAGCACAAACAACAACAGGAAATACATTAAACGTCTACTCTAACCAACTACGAATATGTTGGTGCTATCGTTAGCTAGTTGTATTTCAGTTGACACCATGTGGGGGCCTGATAACCAAGGAAAGGGGGGGGGGGGTCTGAGAGATAAATGATTGGGAGGGGTGAAGTGTACATAAATCAGCCATGTGGTCTAGAACCCAGTATTTGTGTGAATCCCTTGTGAGTGCGAGTATGTTAGCATCCTATTCTATGCTGGCTAATCGCTAATCCTGACACTGAGTTTTTCTATTTGAATGTGTCTAATTTCACCTAGACACGCGTGAGTCCCATCTAACATGATCGTCCCACAGACGAGTGGAGGCACGTTAATCTTAATTTTGACATTTTTGTTTTCTAAAATGCAACTTTAATCTTGATTCTTAAAAACATTTGTTTTTTCAAAACTCAAAACTTACCACTTATAATATTATAAGACTTGCTGGGGAAAAAAAATTATGAATATCTTTTCTTCTTAAAGAAACACCACTTTAACCTGGTAATAGTTGATTTTCTTCCACAACATTTCTTTTAATGTTATAGATCATTTGTTTCCTGAAAAAAACATTATTATTATTGTATTTATTTATTTTTTTTACTTTTAATTATGTCTTTTTGTTGCATGTTTTGACATTTTCTTGTGTTACGCTTATTTCCAGCCACTGGACTACGAGACAAGAAAGAGCTATACATTTAGCGTGCAGGTGAGGGAGAACCTGAGAAACTTGCGCTTTCCCGCCGACAACGTGGCCACTGCCGTCACCACAGCACAGGTAAAATATGACAATTTCCATTTGAACTGGGAGGGTCGGAAATGAATGATCAAATCGCCGTGCCATTGTCGGCTATGATCCTCAGTCCTATTTGAATGGGAGGGGCTGGCAGCTCAATAGCAGGTTTTCCAAATCACAAATAAAATTGTGAAAAAGTGTTCATTTAATAATTCATGACTGAAATAGTGCGTATCTGCATCCACAAATGCAGGTGAACGTTAAAGTGTTGGATGTGGATGAACCACCGGTGTTTTTGCAACCGACGTACACTTTCAAAGTGCCTGAAGAAAGACTGGTCAACAACATCGGCACCGTTAGCGCCAGAGATCCCGACAAAGCCGCCAAGAGTATCCGGTAAAAACCTATTGAGACACAAGTATCAACTACATAACTGTGTTGTTTTTTTTAAACCAATCGACAATGTGGGTGAAAATAAGTTGTCAGGAAAATGAGTTAATGCTCTGTGTTTACCCTCAGGTACTCCATTTTAGACAAGGATTGTCCAATCGCTATCAATCCGATCACAGGGCAGATGTCCACCCTGAGGACTCTGGACCGCGAGCTGGAGGCCACGCACATGTTCCAAGTTACAGCCCAAGAGGAGCCAAGCGGTGTGTCATACACACCCCCCACACACACACACACACCCTATTTGGCACACATACACACTTTTATGAATTCAAAACAGATCCTCACAGGCAAATGGAAGCCATGTGTCGGATAACATGCACTCAGGGAGGGAGCTACAGAGGCCAAACTCACAGTTTCTCTCGCATGTGTTGGAAACTCAGCATGTCGTCTATTACCGAGGAAAAAAAAAAAGAAGCACCAGACACCTTGCCAACGCACCTGGCCGAGACTCAGCACGAGCAGAAAATCACATTACGGCGTCTCTTTGTTCGTCTGTAGCCTCCTGAAGCAAAGTCTGTATTTTTAGACGGGCAGCCAACAGCATCCAAAGATCTATTTTAGTGGTTTGTCATCATGTTTAGGGAGCACAATGGTCCCCCGAGCCCCGCTCGACAGGGTCTCCAATATAGTGAACCGCATGCAGCGAGGCACTAAAGATAGTCGCTACATTAAATGACAGACATTAAAGAGGCAACGAACGACGCGTCTGCTTTCAAGTGACAAACAAACAGCTCGCAAATAGACACCCTTTTGTCCGTTGGCCTTAATCAGCAAAGCCATTGACAGCAACATTTGTGCAAAGCTTTGGTATGGATAAAAGTCAAATTAAAACTGCCAGCAGTGATGAATGTGCCCTTAGCACAACCATAAAAAATGGGATGTGCGCCAGATGAAGGACTCGAAATCTTTGCAATCAGACAAAATCAGATGAAAAATTTCTAACCAATCCGCACAGTTCCCATTTTGTTTTGTTTTTTAAAGTATGACTTATTCAAACTTTTTTTTTTGTCAGTATACTCCTGTTTTCAAGTTGTAAAGACAATCTTTTTTTTTCAGAGATTTTCAGAAGATTCTTAACTCATTGGCTACCGTTGACAGCAATAGACACTCAGTCCAACTGAACTGGGAGCCACCTGTAGTTCAAGCGCATCAGATGTCTATCATCGTCAATGGCACTGAAACCTAATTACCGTATATAAGACGGCCCTGATTATAAGACAACCCCCTCTTTTTCAAGACTCAAGTTTGAAAAAAAGACTTTTTGAACACCAAATTAATTTTTAGACAGAAAATAATTACAGTTCATCCGAAACAAATGATTATAACAACATATTTGAGAGAAAAATCATGTTATTTTGCCTCATTCAAATCTTAATATCTGAACATTTAAATATGTAAACTAAAGTGCAATCATATTCGTAAATGAATGGCTTCTGGTTTTTGAAATGTAAATAAACCAATCTATTGTGATAAAACAACAAAATTGCAATAACTGCATTAACCATCAAAGTGAAGTCTAACTGTAACTGTAGTCTTGAAACAAATCTGAATAAGTAAAAACATTGCAATAAAATAATGAGAGTAGCTGAGATCTATCATGACAGAACATCGCTTCAATGATAACTGGCGCCATCTATCGTCGTGAATGGGTATACTGTCAAGACCGTAAATATAAGACGACCCCCTCTTTTTCAGGTCTATTTCAATGCAAAAAACACTCTTATATTCGGACCAATATAGTATTAGGGATGTACCGAAAGCAAATTCTTGGCCGAAACCCAATATTGGAAACATCTGGCCGAAAAAACGAAAACTGAAAGGCCGAAAAAATAGACATGCATGTAATTGTTTTTTTTGTTTTTTTTTTCATTAAAAAAAAAAAATAATTATTTTTCGATTACTGAGAAAATGGAAACCGGCAAACATCAGGGGACATTCAAATTAGAGAGGACACCAGTACCCCTGTGACCCCCCCCTTAAAACTGCCACTGGGAGGTTCGGTTCCATGCTTCAGTGAGTGCTGGCATCATCATAGCATTTTGTTCGGTGGACGTAGACACACACGTCGTGGCAAATTTAGGACACACAAAAATGGGTCTCACGCCATTGCTAAGCTAAATGAGATCTCGATGTACATTTGTGTAGAACTGTTAAAAACAACAATACAAAACGATACCGTTCTCGCCGAAACTATAGTAAAGCTCTTTACAAGGCTATTGTAATCACTCCTACTCCTTAAAAGAACACTTGATGTTTTCTTGTGCAACTAGTGGAATCGATCGAGAGACAAGCGAGTGGGCCGAGTCCTAGCGGCGACCAAGCCCAGCGAAGTCAATCCCAGCCGGATTAAACGGCAACTGGCAGAGGAGGTGTGGAAGGCGCAAAAAAAGTGACAAAACTAGGAAGTGGTCGTGCTATAAACATAATGTACTAAACCACAGCAAATGTAAATTTATTCATTTAAATATTACTTTAATCAAGCGAAATGTATACAAATAAACTACTAAATATTAATGCATGGGCTCAAATGTACTTTACTCGATGTGACACGGGACACCATTGGAAAGAAACTTCCAGAAGCATGTAGATGCGATAAAGCGGATTTATTTTATTTTTCTTCATTTAGTAATTTCTATATTTCTTTGATACCTCAAAAGACTTCCACACCGCAAATATTTTTGCTGTGAGCCAGTAGTGTTAGCGCGTTGTGTTTTGGTGACGTCTTCACAAGAGGACTAAGGTTCTTCACACTTTTCACGGGTAAACTTTCAGCCTGCAAATTTACCTATTTCGGCCAAATGTTTTCGGCGCTGAATTTTCAGTCATATCTTTACTAATTATACATGGCAAGAAATTACTGTTAAAAGGATCAAGACAAATTTGGGGTAAAAATGCAATACAATTAATATTATCAAAATAGTTGCTGATTTATTTGATAATTTGATTACCGTATTTTTCAGACTACAAGTCGCACCTGAGTATAAGTCGCACCAGCCATAAAAAGTCCAACGAAGAGGAAAAAAAACATATATAAGTCGCACCGGAGAATAAGTCGCATTTTTGGGGGAAATTTACTTGATAAAATCCAACACATAGAATAGATATGTCATCTTGAAAGACAATTTAAAATAAAAATACAATAGAGAACAACATGCGGAATAAGTTTACAGTATGATGTTACACGAATGAACAACGAAATGCGAACATGGCCGGTATGTTAACGTGACACAGCTATTAAGAGTTATTCAGATAAGTATAGCATAAAGAACTTGCTAACAAGTTTACCAAACCATCAGTGTCACTCCAAAACACCAAAATAACATGTGAAATGATATCATAATGTGTTAATAATTTACCACATAAGTCGCTCCAGAGTATAAGTCGCACCCCCAGCCAAACTATGAAAAAAACTGTGACTTATAGTCCGAAAAATACAGTAGTTGTTGATTGATCAACACGGCCCTAGCCTACGCAAATCATCTGTCTACCGTACATGGTTCAATTTAGGCAGCAAATATACAAGTTTTTTATGCTTCCACCAAAAAATCACAAGCTCACAAGCAAAAATGTCCTCCTTCTTGTCTTTTCACTGATGTTAGTGAGACATTTTTGCGGGTCTACTCATTGTAGACCTGCCTACCAAATGTCATGTTGCTAAATGGAACAGGCTCCAGGGCTGATTCAGAAAAGACTTAGACTGCAAATTATTTTAAGTCAATAAAACCTTGAACAAAAATGTTGAAAGCCCGTCAAGAAAAATCAATACGAGTGAGTGAAGGCAGCACGACACATCTTGACATCTTTGTATGATCGTGACGGGATTACTTTACGCCGACCGCAGTTGATTTCAAGCAAAGCAACGCCTGCAGGCAGCTCAATGAGAAGCTTGGTGATTGTTTGCTGCTTGATTGCAGGTTTGGAGTCATTTGTCAAAGTCAACATCATCGTGGAGGACGTCAATGACAACAAGCCTGAAATGGACGTGGATGAGATCTTTGTATGCGAGAATGACAACGCCAATACAGTAAGCTACATAATGCTGTCAGAGATAGACATAGGCGGAGATTGACTTTTGGGATAGGGAGGGCACAACATGTTGATGACCCCGAAACGCAGTGTCAGCAATAAAATTAACTTTCAAGAATATTTCTAATAATAAGTTGACAATGAGCGTTTTTTGTTTCCCATCATTTTTGAGAGGAATTCTAAATCTGGCTGCTTTGGCAATACTTTTCGCCAAGATCATTATCCATTGAATATGGTACAACGCTGGTGTCGTGCCAATGTAGTTATTCCTGTCAAAAATTGTATCCCCTGGGCGGAGCCATATGGAGGTAGATCTGTGTCTTTATTATTTAATCAAAAAAAGTTGCTTCACTAAAAAATAAAAAATAAAGTTGCTTCAATCGAAATATATATTTTCAACCAATAAAAAAAGTCGCTTCAATCAAAAAAAAAGTGTTTGAATGCAAAAATAAAATTGAAACTATAGCAACTCAAAAAATGCATGTAGTAATGTTGATTTGTGTTTGGGCCCCATTTTGGCTAGGACATTTTTGTCTTTATTATTCAATCAAAAAATAAGTTGCTTTAAAAAAATATATTTTCAAAAAGAAAAGTCACTTCAATCGAAAAAAAGAAAAATTTCAATCATAGAAAAAGTTCTTGAATGCGAAAAAATATTTGAGATTGAAAACTTTGCATTTGAACACTTAATTTTTCATTGAAAAAGTTTTCTTTGATTAAAGCAATCCGTTTTGTGTTTGGGCCATATTATGGGTAGGACATTTGTGTCTAAATCATTCAATCCCCCAAAAAAGTTGCTTCAATCAAAAAATATATATATATTTTTTTTCAATCAGAAAAAAATCATTTGAAAAATAAGATCGCCCTCCCCTAATTTTTATGCAAAGCAAATGACCGTCTAAGTTGCTAGTCACATTATCTGTTTGAAAAATAATTTTGACCCATCATAAAATTTGTTCATTTCATTCATTTTTGTTGCAGTTTTATCGCTTTACAACTTTTATATATATAGGAAAGTCAATTACATGCAATGGCACTTTTCGGCCACCGCGGGGGGGTTCCCCCCCTTAAAATCCGCTTATGGGGATAGATCATGTTTTAGTGCCATTAACTGCAATGGACATCAAATCCATATGATCTGGGAGGGTTTGCAGCGAATTTTCCAGCCAGACCCAGTTCAAATAGATTGGATGTTTATTTGTACCAAAGGCCGCTAATGAGTTAAATCAGTGGAGCTCACAATTTTTTTTGCTCCAAGATTTACTTTTGATGGAGAAAACCTCTGGCAAACAACCTTTTTTGGGGGGGGCGCCTAGAAAGGTCAGCAGTAATGTATGTTGCGTGCTACGAGCTTGGTGGCTTGGCTGCACTTAGACCCATTGTTTGAGCGTGCACAGTGACCTAAGTATGGGTAAAAAAAAAAAAAATCAGACGTCATTTAACTGTCTGCCATGTGAATCAATCAAGTGAGGGATAGCACCTATCAAGGTCAACAGCAATATTGCACAAAACATGATTAACCCTGAAGGTCCCAAGCCTTTTTTTTTGGGGGGGGGGGGGGGGGGGGTCAACTACAAAGCTTGGCAGCAATATTGCACAACAAAACATAATGAGGATTTTTTTTTCTCCTTGATTTTTTTATTAGCATTATTTTATTTATATAGATTTTTTTAAATACCGTGATCTACTAGTACACACACTTGTGATGAACTTGCAGATAGCGATCGATGTCATGAGCACCCATGAGTTCAATCATTTCAAATCTTTTTCTCCTGGATTTTTACATTTTTGACTGTTTTTTTTTTTTTTACATTTGTACTCTCAGGTTATCGGGACATTGAGGGCCACAGATATGGATGACCAGCCTGCCTCGTTCTCCTTCATGCTGGCTTCTCCAAGCTCCAACTTCTCTATCAGGGACCATGGCAGTAAGTTGTTGTCTTTTTCTAAATGTTCAAATGGAAGTCATGTATGTGGTGAAACATTGGTTCAGGTTGGTTCTGGGGGGGCTTTGAAGTTTGTGTCTGGTGCTAAGTGTTTTCTGGAACTGGAGTGTGTTGTGTAATGTGTGGCAAGGTGTCATTTTTGGACATTTCCTGCAAGTGTCGACAAAATACAAACAACACAAAATGAAGCATGAATGTTCATCAATGCACGATTCGAACCAGGTAAACCCATGACTAAATAGAAAAAAAAACTCAACTGCAATGGTAAATATCCAAAAATGACATTTAGTGTACAGTATGTGTTAATCTTCTCCTTATGTGATAAGTTCGGATCTGTTTCAGATTCAGTATACCTGACAGATGGGCGGTATTACATTGTGAACAATTATAGATCACATGTGGTGTGTGTGACATAGCATAGGTTTGCATTTGAACATCAGATGATAACTAGAAGATATGATTCCTGTATAAATTGTGTGTTAATGTGAAACAGTTGATGTTGAACTGAAATGCTGTGGACTTCATTGAATTGTTAAAATGTAAAGTGTGAGACTTCAAAATATAGCATGAGTTCAATCAAAAAGGAATCTGGAAGCATGTGATAAAATTATAAATGTGGGAATTTTGGTGAAGTGTAATAGTTTCCAAAGTATTCTAAATGAGCACAACAGTTTAAAGAGAAAACAGTTGTTTGTCATGGAATGAGGGAGGAAGGGAAAAATATAAAATACGTATTAAATTACCGTAATTGTCACACTATAAGGCGCACCTAACTACAAGCCTCACTCATCAAATTTGGCACGAAAACGGCATTTGTTCATAGATAAGCTCCACTGAACTATAAGCCGCAGCTATCCTCACTGTATTATGGGATATTTATTTCAAAAGATATTAACCGGTAACACTTTATTTTACAGCGGCATCATTGGACTGTCATATGACCAAATGAACCACCATGAAGCCTTGAACCAATTGGCTGCAAAGCTTAATTGCTTCAAGAAGCTTCATTTGGCCATCACTGCTCCACTGGGGGAGACAGTCAACCTCTGCTACTAACACTGCTGTCGTCCAACATGCCTCCAAGCATGAATTACAGTGCTAGAGATGTAAATAACAATCAAAATTCATTTCCTGTGCAAATTATTTCTTTAGTTACTGTTCCAGTGGTTTCAAGTGTTGCATCGATACCTTTTTTTGGTACCGATACAGATACCTGGCTTTGCAGTATCGGCCGATACCGATACCATTCCGATACCACTGTTTGCAAAAAAATAAATAAAATAAAACAGGGCTGTCAAAATTATCGCGTTAACGCACGGTAATTAATTTTTTTAATTAATCACGTTAAAATATTTGACGCAATTAACGCACATGTCCCGCTCAGACAGTATTCTGCCTTTTGGTAAGTTTTACAGCAAGGTTTTTTGTGCTGTCTAACAGCGAACTCTTGTGGTCGCTTTGCGACATGGTTTATTGCTTTCTTGCCATTTCAATATGGCTGCACGACGTCTCGGGCTGACGCCTACGTGGTAATGTTGTGCTTATATGATGCTTGGACAAGATTTGTCCTTAAGTATGGTTGTTGTAAAGAATGTACATATTATGTTAGTAAGCGAAATGTTATATTTATTTGTATGAGATGCTTTTTGTTTATGTTTAGTGAACCTGTATAGCATGCTAAGCTAACATTGTTGCTAATGCAATGCTTGTGTACTTTTTTTTTGTAGTTTCACTACGGTCTAAAGAGGACAATGGTTTGAGGCCATTTTATTAATAAATCAGATGAAAAAGGAAGAAGTCTGATTATTAAGGCGTCGTTCACTAGCTTTGGAAAAAGTAGACGCTTCGGAGTGAGGACAGCATAGACAGGTTTAAATGACAGTAGAGTAAAATGCCCACTACAGTCCTTATGTACTGTATGTTGAATGTATATATCCATCTTGTGTCTTACCTTTCCATTCCAACAATTTATTTTACAGAATATATATATAATTTACAGAAAAATATGGCATATTTTATAGATGGTTTGAATTGCGATTAATTGCGATTAATTACGATTAATTAATTTTTAAGCTGTAATTAACTCAATTAAAAATTTAAATCGTTTGACAGGCCTAAGATTTACATACATAAATATATATATATATATATATATATATATATATACATATGTATGTATATGTACGTATAAGGGATGCAACGATACAGTTAGGTCACGGTTATTTGCTAACAAGCAAAAATAACAGTGCCATAAACAAGCATTTTAGTGCATAATATTTATGTGCTTACTTCTTACTGATCTGAAGAAATTTTGTATATAAGTGCTGAGAACAATCTTTACTGTTTGTAAAGTGGGGCACACTGTTGATTGCTGCAGCTCTCTTAGCAGCTATATTTACCATATAAGCAAAACATCCTATTTGTGGACCGAGTCCATCTGTAACATGTACTGAATTAACAGTATTTGCTGCATAATCTATAGTCACTGGTATGGATTGATTTGGCCTGCTTAACTTCCATTCAGTCATGGCGGTTTCTAATTCATCAATGTAGTATATGGACAACGCGTCGCTCTGGGCTCACGCAGCTAATGGCATGGGATCTAATGTAGCACATCTAGGTTGCTATTTGATGATATCTAGTGTGTGCGCGCGAGAGTTGGCATGGGATCTACATAGGACATCTAGGTTGCTATTTGATGATATCTAGTGTGCGCGCTGCGCCGCTTGAGTGTTTTCTGGCCACAGAAGTCACTTCTGCTCATTACTGCACAACACCAGCATATGACATTCGACTTTCATAAACAGGACGAGTTTGAAGTACGGCGCTCTTAATTTGCCACTGATTGTTCATCATGAAACCATGAGTTTGCTTAGTCTCCCACGGTCTTAACCTTTCTGATCCCATCGGCGAAACAACAGCGAGCGTTAGCTTACGCATGCTAATCGTTTGTGAATGCCATGTAAATTGAGCAGCGTAACATCGCGGATATGCGTTATAGTGTACATCCTTAATTTTGAAGATAAAGGTGTTAATTTCGTTTGGTAATTTCGAAACAAAGACATACAGATGTCTTACATCGGGATTTTGGGAAGTTAGCTCACGTGGGGAGGACAGTACGTTTGCGTTCAAGTGATGCCAGTAGATGGTATCGGCGCCCTAAATGTTGGTACTCGTCGATACCGATACCACCAATTCGGGCCAGATCGGCGCCCCCTGCCGATACTGGTATCGGTGCAACTTTAATTACTAGTTATGGTATTTGGTAGCACTTGAACAGTGTCGCCATAAGACTGTCATTAGACAATCATAATTATTACATGACACTGTCATGAGCATTAATGAATGCTTATAACAGATGTCATTTATTGTTATCTGGCAAATTATCTCACTTTTGATTGGATGTAAAAGCTCCACCCTGAACATAAATGTAGTGACATAATTTGCCGGATGACACTTAATGACATCTGTCAAAGCATTCATTAATGCCCATGATAGTGTCATGTCCTAATTATGATGGTCTTATAACAGTCTTATGACACCGCTGCCAAACGAAGTGTTACTTATTAACACAAATAAATCAGCAAATTAGCCGCACTGGATTATAAGCCTCAGGATTCAAAATGAAGGAAAAAAGTAGTGTGTTATAGTCAGAAAATTACGGCAGAAAGTTTGAGAAATTTTGAGAACTTTATGGTGACAGGAGTGAAAATGTAAAGAATGTGAGACTTTCACAGTTACAAAGACATGAATGGCAGTTTGAAGTGAGAAAGTGAAAAATGGGGACGATTGTTTGAATGTCTAATTCCATTGATTGGAACGTGTTCTTCTGTATTAACACAATAATTTCAAAACCGATGATGTCATCTGCAAAACTCAAATGGAAATTAAAAATCTCAGCCTGAACATGAATGGCGTTCCTCCCACCATTGTGTTCAGACATGGCTGGCTGTCCAGCTATTTAAGCCAAAGTGTAATACTTGATTCCTGATTGCATCAGATCTCAGTTTTTCGGGCATAAAATGTTTCAAGGTAAAAATAAGTAAAACATCAAAGAGGACCGCAAACAGTAACCAAGTGTTCTCATCAAATGTTAAAGGAGCGTGCAGATGAAAGCCCCAGGTCATCGCACGAGACATTCAGGTGAAGCGTCACCGTTTAATCTGACTCAAACCTGAAATAACATGCCGCACGGCAGAAAGATAAACAGGAAGAGGGTATGGGGGGAGTGGCCTCATCCATTTCCTGCGCGCTGGTGCCCGCGGGGGGCCGACATGCTGCAGTGATGACGGAGAGAAGACAGATGAGGATGATTTAGAGAAAAAGATGAAAGGAAGCCAGGGGGGAAGATGTGGATTATAAGAGATGGCTCGAGGATGACGAATAATAATGACAATGGCGCTAAGCGGACCTCCACTAAGGCTCAACCGCCCTTAAGATGTCCATCTTAAAAAATGTATTTTTTAAAGACAAACGCAGCAGGAACTTAACGACAGCTGGGTTCCTTGAAGATTTTGTTGTTTATGGAACACTTATTTAAGTCCTGTAGTAGACGGTGAAGACTACAAAATAAAGAATGAAGTGGAAAAGGTCAACAGGAAAGAAATTTGGACGTACAGTGGTATGAAAAAGTGTCTGAACCTTTTGGAATTTCACACATTTCTGCATAAAATCACGATCAAATGTGATCTGATCTTTGTCAAAATCACACACATGAAAGTACAGTGTCTGCTTTAACTAAAACCACCCCAACATTTATAGGTTTTCATATTTTAATGAGGATAGCATGCAAACAATGACAGAAGGGGGAAAAAATAAGTAAGTGTACCAAGCAATTGAAACCAATATTTACCAAACATTTTAAGTCAGGTGTGTGCCCAATCACCGATGAGTGATTTAAAGCTGCCCTGCCCACTATAAAACTCACACCTGGTATGAAATGTCTTGATGAGAAGCATTGTCTGATGTGCATCATGGCTCGGTCAAACGAGCTGTGAAGACCTGCGATCAAGGATTGTTGATTTGTATAAAGATGGGAAAGGATACAAAACCATCTCTAAAAATCTGGATGTTCATCAAGCCACAAACAGAGAAGTTGTCTACAAATGGAGAGAGGTTGGCACTGTTGCTTCTCTCCCAAGGAGTGGCCTTCCACCAAAGATGACACTAAGAGTTCAGCGCAGAATACTCAGAGAGGTTAAAAAAAAAAAAAAAAGTGTTTGCTAAAGACTAACAGAAATCACTGGCACACTCCAGTATCTCTGTGCACACATCAACTATATGTAAAACTATGGCCAAGAATGGTGTTCATGGGAGGACTCCACGGAGGAAGCCACTGCTGTCTAAAAAAAACAAAACAAAAAAAAAAACATTGTTGCTCGTTTAATGTTCGCAAAAAGGCACTTGGACAATCCACAGAAGTTTTGGCACAATATTTTGTGGACTGATGAAACCAAAGTTGAATTGTTTGGAATAACACACAACGTCACGTGTGGAGGAAAAATTGAACAGCTCACCCACATCAACACCTCATCCCCACCGTGAAGCATGGTGGAGGGAGCATCATAATTTAGGGCTGTTTTGCTACCTTAGAGCCTGGACAGCTTGCAGTTATTAATGGAAGAATGAATTCAAAAGTTTATCAGGATGTTTTGCAGAAAAACTTGAGGCCGTCTATCAGAAAGTTGAATCAAAAAAGAGGATGGATGCAGCAACAAGACAATGATCCAAAACACTGTAGTAAATCAACTTCAGAATGGTTTCAGAAGAACAAAATGCACGTTTTGGAGTGGCCAAGTCAAAGTCCAGACATGAACCCCTTTGAGATGCTGTGGCATGACCTAAAGAGCGATTCATGCCAGGCATCCCAGGAATCTGACTTAACGACAGCATTTTTGTCGAGAACAATGGGCCAGGATTAGTCCTGATTGATTTGCCAGACTGATCTGCAGCGACAGGTAGCATCTGGTTGAAGTTATTGCTGCCAAAAGGGGGGCTACAAAATATCAAATGTGATGGTTCACTTACTTATTTTTCCCGCTTCTGTCATTGTTTGCATATTATCTTCATTAAAATATGAAACCCTATAAATGTTTGTGTGGTTTTAGTTAAAGCACACACTGTTTTTTCATCTGTGTGATTGTACATTTTGTGAACACAAAAAAATTGGCTAGAGTTAGGTAGTCAGACAGAAAGTAGAACTCTTCTCCAACAGTTTAAAAGATGTTACCAGAGATGAATGGATGGAGGTAAAGAGCCACGTGGGAGGTGGAAAACATGAGCCGTGAGTGCATTTCACAACATGTCATATGTCGTCGGCTCACGCCACTTAACACTCGCTTTACACACACAAGAGCTGCAAAGTGACGGTCCCGTGAAATATTAATGCGGTACAAGCCCGCTTTCACCACCTCGCCACTGGCCGAGGTGCCACCCTGCCCTCAATAACACCGACCCTTCCTCCCTCGTCACTTTCCCTGACGGCGTGAAAGTGACAGCCGGCAGTATCCAAGCGAAGCTCGCTGCATTAGCAAGCAAACACAAAAGTGCCATGAGAAAAGATAATGAGATTCAACAATGAGAGACTGAGAGAGAATGCGGGAAAAATCCAAGTCGAGACAGACAATTCCGTCGAGCGACGAGCGAGAAAGGAAGGTGCAGGACAGAAGATGTTTAGATCTTTTATTGACACACCCTTGGAGACTTCATGTGTTTTTTATTGGACAGTCACAACATAAAATGAAGGCTGTCTGGCAGAATGTATTGCGGTGCGTTGCAAAGTGTAATGGGAGCAAGAAGAGTTTTTAGTGTGAGATGCATACCACTGCGTTACTGCAACTTTCATGACTTTGTGGATTGTTTAGACTCAGATTGCATGCACTATTCAAAGGAATCGGGCTGCTTAATTCATCGGCTGACATTGACAGTGATAAACATCCAATACATTTGAAATAAAAATGGATTAGACTAGGGCTGTCAAAATTATCGCGTTAACGGGCGGTAATTAATTTTTAAAATTAATCACGTTAAAATATTTGACACATTTAACGCACATGCCCCGCTCAAACAGATTAAAATGACAGCACAGTGTAATGTCCACTTGTTACTTGTGTTTTTCGGTGTTTTGTCGCCCTCTGCTGCCGCTTGGGTGCGACTGATTTTATGGGTTTCAGCACCACATGAGCATTGTGTAATTATTGACATTAACAATGGCGAGCTACTAGTTTATTTTTTTATTGAAAATTTTTTTAAAAATTTTAAAACGAAAATATTAAGAGGGGTTTTAATATAAAATTTCTATAACTTGTACTAACATTTATCTTTTAAGAACTACAAGTCTTTCTATCCATGGATCGCTTTAACAGATTATTAATGTTAATGCTATCTTTATTCATTGTTATAATAAACAAATACAGTACTTATGTACCGTATGTTGAATGTATATATCCGTCTTATCTTTCCATTCCAACAATAATTTACAGAAAAATATGGCGTATTTTATAGATGGTTTGAATTGCGATTAATTACGATTAATTAATTTTTAAGCAGTAATTAACTCGATTAAAAAATTTAATTTGACAGCCCTAGATTAGACATTTATCGTCAACAATCGCAACCAATGAGGTAAGCTAAATGACTTTTAAAGGGAACTTCGGACTTAGACTTATAGGCTCTAATAAGCCACAATTGTTCTCGTTTACTAAAATATGTTATTAGAAACACATAAATATTGCCATTGGTTTAAAAATCTAATATTCAGTATGTTTTGACCTACGGAGGGCGCCGTGTTTTATGCGTGCAATGGAAGCTTGGGGTGATGACGTAGTTTGTCCCTATCACTAGACCAGTGCTTCTCAATTATTTTCTGCTACGCCCCCCCCAAGCAAGACGTAAATGTTTCGCGCCCCCCCAAACTCTCTGCCGCCACTGTAAATAGTATTGTCTATTACTGTAGTATTGTATTATTACTATTATAAATACGCAGCTGCCTAATATTGTGTCCTTTTTTTCTAATAAAGAAAAAAAGTAACATAGATCAACTTATAACAAAGTATAACTTTATTAACTTTGTTTTGTTTGTAACAGAGAAGACTTGACGTGCATCAATTTGCCTGAATTTTAAAAAAAAAAAAGTCACATTCAAACTGTAAAAATACATTCAAGGTACATTTTTGACCATTTGATACAGAAAAATAAAATGTAACAAAATCATTAAATAATAACAAATTCAAATTGATTACAAACATTCACTCATGAGGACAATATGCCAAAAAATTTGACCGAAAAAACAAAAATGAATAAAGGAAAAAAAGTGTCCTTGGACAGAAGGAGAGTTTTTATTTTTGCTGCTCACACTCAGTATTACCTCCTTTGCAATGGTGTGGAGTCATTTTGCAATGAGCATGCTAACAATGCTCACTGGTTTACTGATATAACACTGACAAAGTAGGACGATTGTTGGCAATATTCGGCACGTTTTCGCTGAAAAACAATCAAGCGGCTTATCAATGAGATTGGGGTCGAATGTCTTTAAGTGGCGTCTTAATTGATTTGGCTTCTGGCGGTCCGCTATAATTATTTTTAGACACAGTAAACAGTCTTTCCTCATCACCCACAGTATTAAAAGTCAAAGCTAAAAGGCAAACGGCACGAACAAAGCGCATTCTCGGCGGCCGAGGTAGAACCGTAGGTGAGGGCGGTCGTCGTGACAATCCCAAGCCGAAAATGGCACTTATCGGGCGGCGGCGTGAGAACCGGACAAGACAGTGGGTCGCTGCGTGAGTGAGTCCGGTCGGAAAACGGCGGCGGCGCACTGCTCTTCATATTTGTTTTCTGTGTAATGAGTGCTCTTCCTTAGTTCAAAAATACTGCACGCACTCTGAAAATGAGAGCGCCACTGCCACCCACTGAGTGGATGCGCAAGTACCCTTTATTCCAGTACGGCAGAAAAAAAAAAAAAAGCATGTTCCCCGAGGTCACATGTGCCCCCCCCGGCATCGCTCTGCGTCCCCCCAGGGGGGCGCGCCCCACTATTTGAGAAGTACTGCACTAGACGAACATGACGGGGTTACTGCAATACTTTCTACGCGGCGAGACGTTAAACACATGCGCACATCAGTTAAAAGCAGCGAGTATTTACTTAAGGCATCATTAGTATGGTCTGTCGCTATGCATCTAAACAAAACAAGCTGAAAGCGCACGGTAGTACTTTTGGTGTCAAATTCGCCTCTTATAGGACATTTTGCCGGTGATTGCACATTTTGGCAGAACACTGCCCCCCCCCAACTCTCGTCTCATCCTGTCTGTACTGTTCATTTTGCTTTTGCTGCTCGTTTTGTGAAATATCGACAGTGTTGTCATGCTCATTAATGTTCCTCTCGGGTTCAAATTCAACAACAATGGCGACCTACTAGTTAAACTAATTTTAAAAATTGTATAAAAATGAAAACATCAAGAGGGGTTTTAATATCAAATTATTTAAACTCATAATAACATTGATCTTCTAAGAACGACAAGTCTTCGTATCCGTGGATCCTTTTAACACAATGGTGTCGATAACAAAAAAAAAAATTGAATTGTTCAACCCGTCTTTTTAAGGTCAATTTTGAACCACTCCATAAATATACTCACAATAATCCATACTAAAATGAGAATGAATTTCCTATTCAAAATATATTAAATACTATTAACTTATCCACTAGCATTGAAACCGACAGTCGTTCATTTTGTTTTGACTGTGAAGGCTGGCAGTGAATTGCCCTCATAAGCCATCCCAGTCAAATGGATTGGATGGATTTTGCTGTCAATGTAGTAGTGAGTGAATGAAAACTGGGCAATTAATCCTGAATAAGTCTTTTAGAAAAAAAGTGCAAGTGTATTTTTTTACCATTTTGTATTTAAAAACAATTTTAAGAACCATGAATAAATAATGTGGTGGCCTGTTTATGTTTGATTGTTTTAAGCTGTTTTACCCTATCAAGATTCTCCCATAAACCCTTCACAGATCAACAAGTGCATGTTACTGGAAAAACCTGTGCAAATGTGTTTTCTGACTTAAGCTTGCGCATGAATATGGCCTACAGTCACCAAGACAAAGATGCCTTCAAATGTTTAAATGTCAACAAGTTTGTTTTAAAGTGCAAATCTGTGTTTCCTTGAGACAGTGAGGCTCCCATTTTCCTGCCATTGTTGGCTCTGGCCATTTTTTACATTGTGGAGAAAGGAAAAATGTTTGTTAAGCAGGAAGCTTTGACCGCTTAACTAATAGCTTCATTGTTGGACAGAAAGCTTTATGTTGGATGTACGGTTTGATTGTTTTCATTTTGATTCCAAAAGGCTGCCCGTTGACACACTTGTCGTCTTTTTGCTTTCAGACAACACCGCAGACGTGTTGGTGAAACAGGGGCCATTCAACCTGGATGATCCCAGAGATTACAGCGTGGATGTGAGCATCAGTGACGGGGGCCGACCCCTCCAGACCAGCGTCACCAAACTGGTTATCAAGGTCTGGATTTGCGTGTTGTACAGTGGGGCAAATAAGTATTTAGTCAACCACCAATTGTGCAAGTTCTCCTACTTGAAAAGATTAGAGAGGCCTGTAATTGTCAACATGGGTAAACCTCAACCCTGAGAGACAGAATGTGGAAAAACAAAAAAACAGAAAATCACATTGTTTGATTTTTAAATAATTTATTTCCAAATTACAGTGGAAAATAAGTATTTGGTCACCTACACACAAGCAAGATTTCTGGCAGTCAAAGAGGTCTAACTTCTTCTAACGAGGTCTAACGAGGTCTAATGAGGCTCCACTCGTTACCTGTATTAAAGGCACCTGTTTTAACTTATTATCGGTATAAAAGACACCTGTCCACAATTTCAGTCAGTCACACTCCAAATTCCACTATGACCAAGACCAAAGAGCTGTCGAAGGACACCAAAGCAAAATTGTAGACCTGCAACAGGCTGGGAAGACTGAATCTGCAATAGGTAAAATGCTTGATGTAAAGAAATCAACTGTGGGAACAATTATTAGAAAATGGAAGACATACAAGACCACTGATAATATCCCTCGATCTGGGGCTCCATGCAAGATCTCACCCCGTGGTGTCAAAATGACAACCAGAACGGTGAGCAAACATCCCAGCACCACACGGGGGGACCTAGTGAATGACCTACAGAGAGCTGGGACCACAGCACCAAAGGCTACTATCAGTAACACAATGCGCCGCCAGGGACTCAAATCCTGCACTGCCAGACGTGTCCCCCTGTTGAACCCAGTACACGTCCAGGCCCGTCTGCGGTTTGCTAGAGAGCATTTGGATGATCCAGAAGAGGACTGGGAGAATGTGTTATGGTCAGATGAAACCAAAATAGAACTGTTTGGTAGAAAAACACAGATTCTCGTGGTTGGAGGAGAAAGAATACTGAATTGCATCCGAAGAACACCATACCCACTTTGAAGCATGGGGGTGGAAACATCATGCTTTGGGGCTGTTTTTCTGCAAAGGGACCAGGATGACTGATCTGTGTAAAGGAAAGTATGAATGGGGCCATGTATCGAGAGATTTTGAGTGAAAATCTCCTTCCATCAGCAAGGGCATTGAAGATGAGACGTGGCTGGGTCTTTCAGAATGGCAATGATCCCAAACACACAGCCAGGGCAACAAAGGAGTGGCTTCGTAAGAAGCATTTCAGGTTCCTGGAGTGGCCTAGCCAGTCTCCAGATCTCAACCCCATAGAAAATCTGTGGAGGGAGTTGAAAGTCCGTGTTGCCCAACGACAGCCCCAAAACATCACTGCTCTAGAGGAGAGCTGCATGGAGGAATGGGCGAAAATACCAGCAACAGTGTGTGAAACGCTCGTGAAGAGTTACAGAAACCGTTTGGCCTCCGTTATTGCAAACAAAGGGTACATAACAAAGTATTTAGATGAACTTTTGGTACCGACCAAATACTTATTTTAC
Organism: Corythoichthys intestinalis; assembly: GCF_030265065.1. Lineage (NCBI taxonomy): Eukaryota > Metazoa > Chordata > Actinopteri > Syngnathiformes > Syngnathidae > Corythoichthys > Corythoichthys intestinalis. The sequence continues at coordinate 36,052,060 of NC_080404.1, forward strand.
ACCAAGATTTGCAAATAAATTCTTTTAAAATAGAACAATGTGATTTTCTGTTTTTTTTTTTTTCCACATTCTGTCTCTCATGGTTAATGTTTACCCATGTTGACAATTACAGGCCTCTCTAATATTTTCAAGTGGGAGAACTTGCACAATTAGTGGTTGACTAAATACTTATTTGCCCCACTGTATGTGAATCACTACACAATTTGAGTCTATTGTAAGCTAACTAGATTTCATACCCCGCTTTTGGCAGGCATGCCGCTGTGACGCTAGACGCATCCCAACGCAGTGCAAGGCCGTGGCGCAGAAGATGGGAGTGAGCGTTCACGTTCTCATCGCCATTCTGCTCTGCATACTCACCATACTGGGTAAGTTTGATGCACTGAGATGAAAACTGCAAAGCTGTCAACACAGAGCAACAATGCAGGAAAAGGGCATTAAAAACGCAGTGTGCAAGAGGCTACAACTCGCAAATTTCTGAAGTAAAAACCTCAATCAGTTCAATTGCTTCCAACATTACCCCCTTTCGCACAGCCAATATCCCACATCCAATCGCATCAACAACGCCGAATTTTGGGAAAAGCGGAAAATACGCAGTGTGAATGGTTCCAGATGGGGAAAGACTTCAACAAAATAAGGGACTGTCAACATTTCACACAGCTGTTAATTCATGACTTTAGTGCTGACTTCGATTCCATTTGTGTTCTTTGCCTTGCTTTGCCATCGACAAGGTTTCACACAGTAAAACTTTCCTGCCCCCTGGTGTTGTTGGTTTTATGAATAATGCAGGAACAGATGCGAAAAACAATGCCTGCGGTTTTTAACGTGCTGCTATTCTCTTTGATACCTAAGTCCCCTTCTTGCAATCCACAAGCTTGTCATAATGGGGTGAGGGTGCAATACTTTTTTGCTGTACCTGAATTTATTTGTCCACGTATCAGTACTTAGCTTACTATGGCAAAATAGAATGGCTACATTTTTAGACTTTCGCAGATGATGACAGAAAAAGACAACCGCGGCAGAGATTGCTAGAGATCTTGAGGACTTTAACAGTGCAACAACGGGAGGGTTGGGGAGGGTAGGATTGTGAAAGTAATATAGAAAAATCGGGACAAATGAAAAAGAAAATTGTGGGAAAATGTGTGAAGAATAGCATCGTTAATGAGGAGTTAATCAGCACTTTAGGGTGCCGTCTGCTTATCAAACAGTGGCAAACATTAAGTGGATGAACTATTCATATGCTGTACTTTTTTTTTTTTTTTTTTCACTGGGTTTCCTTCTCTTTATCAAAACCCTTTCACCACAGGCCAGATTAACTCTTTAACACTCTCATCATTATCTGCCGCGCTCTGAAGCAATTTAGCGATGCCGCGTTGGCTCCCTGTTCGCCACAAGTTGCGTTTGACCCCCTGAAAAAAAAAAAAAAAAAAAAAAGATTCTCACTGGTTTGCTCGTCTTTCTTCTTCTTTTTCTTCTTCTGAGTCGGCTATCTGTCAAGCTTAATAAAGCACGGAGCATATGTTGTAAAAGATTAATCTGTTGCTTTCCCAAGCATGCGAGAACAAGGCGCGCTCGCTAAAAGGCAAAGCTAATGTCGAACGTCCGGAGAGAGTTAGCGAGAGGGAAAGAGAAAGGTTCATATCAGGACCCCCGAGCTCATGGTTTATCTAATGTCAGAAGCGTCCTCCACTTTTCCCTCTTTCCCTTCGGTCTTTCATTTCTTTCCTCATTTCTTCCTGTTTCTTGCTTGTGACCTTCACGTCATCCCTCCTTCCCTCCACTACAAGTGCTACCCTGGGTTGCGGGTTTAACTTGTTCTGTGGTCGTAACTCAAAATACTTCATACAGTGGGGCAAATAAGTATTTAGTCAACCACTAATTGTGCAACTTCTCCCACTTGAAAATATTAGAGAGGCCTGTAATTGTCAACATGGATAAACCTCAACGATGAGAGACAGAAGGGAAAAAAAAAAAAACAGAAAATCAAATTGTTTGATTTTTAAATAATTTATTTGCAAATCACGGTGGAAAATAAGTATTTGGTCAATACCAAAAGTTCATCTCAATACTTTGTTATGTACCTTTTGTTGGCAATAACGGAGGCAAAATGGTTTCTGTAACTCTTCTCAAGCTTTTCACACACTGTTGTTGGTATTTTGGCCCATTCCTCCATGCAGATCTCTTCTAGAGCAGTGATGTTTTGGGGCTGTTGTTGGGCAACACGGACTTTCAACTCCCTCCACGGATTTTCTATGGGGTTGAGACTTGGAGACTGGCTAGGCCACTCCAGGACCTTGAAATGCTTCTTACAAAGCCACTCCTTTGTTGCCCTGGCTGTGTGTTTGGGATCATTGTCATGCTGAAAGACCCAGCCATGCCTCATCTTCAATGCCCTTGCTGATGGAAGGAGATTTTCACTCAAAATCTCTCAATACATGGCCCCATTCACAGATCAGTCGTCCTGGTCCCTTTGCAGAAAAACAGCCCCAAAACATGACGTTTCCACCCCCATGCTTCACAGTGGGTATGGTGTTCTTCGGATGCAATTCAGTATTCTTTCTCCTCCAACCACGAGAACCTGTGTTTTTCTACCAAAAAGTTCTATTTTGGTTTCATCTGACCGTAACACATTCTCCCAGTCCTCTTCTGGATCATCCAAATGCTCTCTAGCGAACCGCAGATGGGCCTGGACGTGTACTTTCTTCAGCAGGGAGACACGTCTGGCAGTGCAGGATTTGAGTCCCTGGCTGCGCATTGTGTTACTGATAGAAGCCTTTCTTACTGGGGTCCCAGCTCTCTGTAGGTCATTCACTAGGTCCCCCTGTGTGGTTCTGGGATTCTTGCTCACCGTTCTTTTTATCATTTGGACGCCAGAGGTGAGATCTTGCATGGAGCCCCAGATTGAGGGAGATTATCAGTGGTCTTGTATGTCTTCCATTTTCTATTAATTGCTCCTACAGTTTATTTCTTTACACCAAGCATTTTATCTATTGCAGATTCAGTTTTCCCAGCCTGGTGCAGGTCTACAGTTTTTTTCTTTGGTGTCCTTCGACAGCTCTTTGGTCTTGGCCATAGAGAAGTTTGGAGTGTGACTGACTGAGGTTGTGGACAGGTGTCTTTTATACCGATAATGAGTTCAAACAAACGAGTGGGGCCTCGTTAGACCTCGTTCGAAGAAGTTAGACCTCTTTGACAGCGAGAAATCTTGCTTGTTTGTAGGTGACCAAATACTTATTTTCCACTCTAATTTGGAAATTCTTTACAAATCAAACAATGTGATTTTGTTTTTTTTCCCCCACATTCTGTCGCTCATGGTTGAGGTTTACCCATGTTGACAATTACAGGCCTCTCTAATTTTTTCAAGTAGGAGAACTTGCACAATTGGTGGTTGACTAAATACTTATTTGCTCCACTGTATCTCAAATCAATTTTCCCTATAGAAAATGTGTCTGAAGCTCGCTCTTAAAACTCATAACTTGGGGTGGGTACTCATAAGGCAAGGCACCACTGTATCTTTACTTTCCTTTTCTGTCCCTCACGATCTATCTCCCTTTTTTCTCCTTTTCCGTTGCCTCTCGTCCTCATTGATATTCCCTCCCGCCGTCTTCCCGTACTTGCCGAATTGCTACTGCGTGTTTTTAGAGCTTCTTGTGCTGGAGGCAAACTTTGCAGACACCTAAAACCATTCGGCGTCTCATTTTCCCGTCAGTTTTCCAGGCTGACTTTCTCCCTCGTTAGCGCAGCGCCTTCCTTCCTCTTCCTTCTCACTCGCTTCCTTCGTGGCCCCATTCTCATTCCTGTCCTAATTTCCCCACATCTTTACAGAAAAGACTTGGCTGACCGCTTTAATCTTGCCAGCCCAAGTTTTCACGCAGTCGCTAATCGCGTCTGTCTGTCAAACATCTAAAAATTCTGGGGACAACTATTCTGTGTGTTCCAAGAATAAAGCGGGGGTGGGAAGTGGTTCTTTGCCCCAAAACTGAAGAAGTGTGTCTTATGTCTTGCAGTGATCGTCATCCTATTTGTGATGAAGAAACGTTACCACAAAGACTCGCTGGCCGGCATGAAGAACAGCGGTGAGATTCACGAACAGCTCGTAACCTACGATGAGGAGGGTGGCGGCGAGATGGACACCAACGGGTAAGACAAAGCACAAACATTCCCATGTCCTCTTGGTGTCTCACAAAATACAATTCCTTCTAGCAAAAAAAACAATAAAACAAAAACAAAAACGGTCATTTAAAGTGCAACGATCCAGGGAGAAAAATATACCTGCTCCACCGAATGCATATTTTGAGTTCTATCTGAAGTCTGGATTTAGGTTTTTCTGTCACTGTTAAATACAAAACAGTAGACCCTGAACAGTATCTAAGGGTTAATGCATCTGCGTATTGTTCTTTAATGGTGATATTTGATGCCACTTTTTTGTGTATCAATATTTATTTGCCGACTTAGTCACGTGAGACACTTTGTACTTGAAGAAAAGCCACATGCCGTATTAATCCTCCACCGTTTGCAATATTCATACCCTCTGCCGCGTCCTATCATTTAGTGACCCAGTTTATCTGAAAGGAATCATTAAAGTTTTATGTAATCTGAATCTAATCTAATGTGAAGCCTATTAAAAGGCGCCTGCTTAATGCATCGCTCATGTTTTAATGCTCAAACAGCATCATCGTCACTAACCACATTGTCCAATTACGTTTAGTTTGAGTGACCACGTCCTCTTTTCCCTGGACACATTTTTGAGGCTATGTTCAGCATCTGATTTCAGTCATTCATTTTTCCGGTATTTATTGTCTTTTTGCCTTCTTTTTGCTTTGTCTGACTTTCAAGTCTCTGGTGTCTCGGTCAGTTGAGAGTGTTGGTTGTTTTACTCAGATGTACAGATGCTTGCATTACCTCTTTAGGGGGGGAAATTGAATGAAAAGCAGACTTTCATTTGATAAAATGAAAATAACCATACTGTAGACATACAAATGATGATTTTTAGGGAACGTATTTTCCAGTCTTTACTACTACAGAGATTTCTTTTAAATGGATGACGAAACATCCTCTTTTTGCCCTGTATAAGTCCACTTTTGGGACCACGGGTTGTTTTACCAGTATGACTGTTTGACTTTTGAGATCAGATTTCCTCTCCTCCAGTTTTGCTACCAACAAAATGTCATTACCACTCATTTTCTTAATTTTCAGGGAATGTTTATTGTTTTTACTATAGTCACCAAATGTCATCTACCTTTTAGTAACATTATGAGCAGTGTTGTTAATCTTACTTTTAAAAAAGTAACTAATTACAGATACAAATTACTTTTCTCAAAAAGTAATTGAGTTAGTAACTCAGTTACCTGAATGTAAGAGTAATTAGTTACTTGGCAAAGTAACTGGTGTTACTTTTCATGTTTTTTTTTGTTTTTTTTTTCAATAACCCCTCTCCAAAAAAAAAAAACAACAAAAAAAAAAGGGCACACTATGTGAAGTTCAAATGGTTTTTGGGACAATTGGCCCTGGCCCAATTCTTTACCCTAAACTTAACTAGACAGAGGGGGTCTTGTGGATATTGCAATAACTAGGTAGTAACCTTTGCTACATTTGGAAGACATTTAATTGTTGTGAATCAATCATTTTAAGATAGAGTCAAGTCAAGGTTTTGCCAATTTAGGAGTATTTTAGATAAAAAGTTGCTGCTTTAAGATGGCGGCTGTTTACTGAAGCCGGCGAGTCTATCATTCTGCATTTCGTTCGTTCGTTATACATGTGATATCTACTGTAGCATGTGGGCGTGGTTTGTAGGCTATCGGCTACAGTCAGGTATGATTGGAGCCACCAAGCATCACGTTTGCAACGGCGTCACAACTCCCTTCCCTCCTCCCCACTCCCGCTCTGCCATGTTTTATTTTAGACTTTTATCGCGTCATTTAACCTATGTAGTAACGCATAGTAACGCACGCCTTTACATCCTCAGTAACGGTAACGGCAAGATGAGAAAAGTAAGTAATTAGATTACTCACTACTGAAAAAAAATAACGCCGTTAGTAATGGTGTTATAATCTAATGCCATTATTACCAACACTGATTATGAGAAAGAGTAAAATTTATTTACCCTACCAGCCCCTAATTGAGGCATTGATTTGTTTTTAATTTTCTTTTTGTTAACCTCGATGTCACCCATTCCTTAATAATGTATATGGCGGAAAACACTCAGATGACTTGAAGTTCTACTCTGAGACCCCCAATTTGGCAAAATTTCAAAATTGCCCAATATTCATGTGTGATACATCATTGGAAAGCTTGAAATCTCAATTTTCTGGGGGAAGACAAATTTTTGAACAGGAGGGCATTTTTAAAAACTTTTTTTTTGAACAGAAAAACCCTATCTGGTGGTGAGATAACGCGAGAGCAGAATTACAGACGCCATGACTTTAAGGAGATATCGCGTACTTACCTTGTTTCGATCCAAAAACTCCATGTAGCATGTATCACCGAGTGTCAAAACACAGCTGTGAATGGCCACAGCTGGATTTTTGGGGGATTTTTTGGGTGAGACATGGTAATATAACAAGGGTCGCGATGCAGAAATCGCAGACATCAAGGAGTGGTTGAGATTTTCTTTTACATATATTTACCCTTTAAAAATTTTTTTTTTCAATTTTTCGTTGTTTGGATCGATTATTTATCACCTAACATATCGGAGAAAATGCAACAGTAACAAAAAAATAAATAAATACAATTAAGCGATAGTTATGACGTAGACATCCGTGACATTTTTACAGACACCATTTTTTTCATTGTGACATCATTTGTTTAAAAGTTTAAAATACAGTGCCTTGCAAAAGTATTCAGCCCCCTTGAATCTTGCAACCTTTCGCCACATTTCAGGCTTCAACATAAAGATATGAAATTTAATTTTTTTGTCAAGAATCAACAACAAGTGGGACACAATCGTGAAGTGGGACAACATTTATTGGATAATTTAAACTTTTTCAACAAATAAAAAACTGAAAAGTGGGGCGTGCAATATTATTCGGCCCCTTTACTTTCAGTGCAGCAAACTCACTCCAGAAGTTCAGTGAGGATCTCTGAATGATCCAATGTTGTCCTAAATGACCGATGATGATAAATAGAATCCACCTGTGTGTAATCAAGTCTCCGTATAAATGCACCTGCTCTGTGATAGTCTCAGGGTTCTGTTTAAAGTGCAGAGAGCATTATGAAAACCAAGGAACACACCAGGCAGGTCCAAGATACTGTTGTGGAGAAGTTTAAAGCCGGATTTGGATACAAAAAGATTTCCCAAGCTTTAAACATCTCAAGGAGCACTGTGCAAGCCATCATATTGAAATGGAAGGAGCATCAGACCACTGCAAATCTACCAAGACCTGGCCGTCCTTCCAAACTTTCTTCTCAAACAAGGAGAAAACTGATCAGAGATGCAGTCAAGAGGCCCATGATCACTCTGGATGAACTGCAGAGATCTACAGCTAAGGTGGGAGAGTCTGTCCATAGGACAACAGTCAGTCGTACACTGCACAAATCTGACCTATATGGAAGAGTGGCAAGAAGAAAGCCATTTCTCAAAGATATCCATAAAAAGTCTCGTTTAAAGTTTGCCACAAGCCACCTGGGAGACACACCAAACATGTGGAAGAAGGTGCTCTGGTCAGATGAAACCAAAATTGAATTTTTTGGCAACAATGCAAAACGATATGTTTGGCGTAAAAGCAACACAGCTCATCACCCTGAACACACCATCCCCACTGTCAAACATGGTGGTGGCAGCATCATGGTTTGGGCCTGCTTTTCTTCAGCAGGGACAGGGAAGATGGTTAAAATTGACGGAAGATGGATGTTCCTGTATTTGGCTGCATTCTGGAAGAAAACCTGTTGGTATCTGCACAAGACCTGAGACTGGGACGGAGATTTATCTTCCAACAGGACAATGATCCAAAACATAAAGCCAAATCTACAATGGAATGGTTCAAAAATAAACGTATCCAGGTGTTAGAATGGCCAAGTCAAAGTCCAGACCTGAATCCAATCGAGAATCTGTGGAAAGAGCTGAAGACTGCTGTTCACAAACACTCTCCATCCAACCTCACTGAGCTCGAGCTGTTTTGCAAGGAAGAATGGGCAAGAATGTCAGTCTCTCGATGTGCAAAACTGATAGAAACATACCCCAAGCGACTTGCAGCTGTAACTGGAGCAAAAGGTGGCGCTACAAAGTATTAACGCAAGGGGGCCGAATAATATTGCACGCCCCACTTTTCAGTTTTTTATTTGTTAAAAAAGTTTAAATTATCCAATAAATTTTGTTCCACTTCACGATTGTGTCCCACTTGTTGTTGATTCTTGACAAAAAATTAAAATTTTATATCTTTATGTTTGAAGCCTGAAATGTGGCGAAAGGTTGCAAGGTTCAAGGGGGCCGAATACTTTTGCAAGGCACTGTATGCAAGTGAATAATTTTTTTAAGTCGTTTTTTTTTTTTCAAACGCATTTTAGACATCAATTAAAGATTGAAAGCTAAAAATGACAAAAGCAGTTGCGCAACGTCTGTAAATGGGGGTTTCCAGGGTAAAACAAACAGATTAAAAATAGTTCGGGGCTTAATGCGCCATGAATCTGCTATAGCAGCATTAAGACATATTGTTCTATCAAACACAACAGTTGTTTTGGCTAAAAACACAGCAGTTTCTTTAAAGAGGAATGCAAGAGCAGAAACTGCTTTTTCAGTCTTGTCTGTGTTTTCCGCCATATCCATTTTCGGGGACCAATTTCTTTCTTCTGGGTTACCAATTAGTACTAGTTCATTTTTATAAAACACAATTATTATTTACAATTATTTTAGATACTAACACCTACTCTTCCTCTAACTTTCTCAGCTATGACGTTTCCATCCTGACGTCGGCATTCAACGATGGTTCCCTCCTGCGGCACCCGGACTGCCTCCCCCACCCGTCACTCTACGCCATGGTCCAGAAGTCCCAGCCCCACCATCACCCACACCAAGTACAGCCCGCCTCTGCCTGTAAGGGAGACATGGCAGCCATGATTGAGGAAAAGAAACACGACGCGGACCACGACCGTGAAGGCTTCCCTTACGACACGCTGCACATCTATGGCTATGAGGGCCCAGAGTCCATCGCAGGGAGCCTCAGCTCGCTGGGAAGCTCTTCCAGTGGCGGATCAGACTCAGACTACGACTTTCTGAGTGACTGGGGCCCCAGATTCAGGACCCTTGCTGAGCTGTACGGCGTGGACGAGTCGGATTACTACCACTAGATGACCTTTTCACCGAGACGCCACGTGTACTTCCGGGTGGCAAAAACTAGATGGCATCAGTCGAGGCAGAGCAATTCAGTATACGGTAAACAGAATTTTCTATTGGTGTTAGAATGAAACCAAAACCAGATAAAGTCAAACATTCTTCTATCTATCTGTGGGGGAAAAAAGGCCTTCTACTAAGACTGTGCCATATCATACCATTGATATTAACGGTGAAATATCACTGGCTGCAGCTTTCTTTGGTGTTCCTTCCTGTTAGACGCCAAAATATAAACACTAAAGCTCAAGTTTTAAACTGTTAGTTTTTAAATGTTGTTATACTTGATTTCTGAGGTTAAACACGACTTGATTAATTTTTGTTTCCATTTCAAACTGTGCCATTTATCAATCGTACATTTGCGCTCTTTACACTGCAGTGTAATTGTGTAAAAGTAGGGTGAGCTGTATATTGTGTGCAATGAAAACGCTGTAAATTTGAGTCAGAATTACGCACATATTTTGCAGGATTTTTATTCCCATATCACCCAAAATATCACATAAAACTTTGAGGCTATATCGCTCACCCTACCTTATACAAAGCTAAATGTTTGGGGGTCCGGTTCCGCAGTCTAGCAACCTGGACAATAGCCGTACGATGTATCTGCTTCAGCTACACCCAGGTTTTTGTCATCGTTTTCAATTCAGATCAACAGTACTCGGTCACTTTTCAGTCACCCGGAAGTACCCTGACGCCTATTGTTTACACGTATTATGAAAAGGTCTATAGTCTACAGCCATAAAAAAACAACCACACTTGAGGAGGAACAAGACTTTGATGGTGTCACTTTTGTTTTTGGACACAGACATTGGAGAGTACAAGTGTCTCTTCTCGTCCAATCAGATTGAAGGATGTTCACGTGAAAGGGAATGGTCGCACTAGTGCAAAGTTGCGATTGAAGGACGCAATGAAACCTAACAAAGTTGACGTCTGAGCGCTATTTTCTTAAATGCCGTGTTTTCGCTTTTTGTCTACTTTGGTATTTTTATCTATTTTACAAACGCACACACACTCATGCAATTTCCACTTTAATAGATACACTTGCACCATTCAATATTTTCTAGTACAAAAATGCAAAGACAAAATTGTTAATTTTTGTACCAGAACATATTGAACAGAACATGTAAGTGTGCCTAATAAAGTGGTGCTAGCTTTCTATATCGATTAGTAATAGTACTATGATATATTCTGGTGGATACCAAAAATTTGACAAGAAACTAATACAATACTTTTAAGAGTGGCCAGGCTTATTTGTACTGTTTTAACCCAAGTGTTAGTTATCTCTTTAGTCGTTTTTTTTTTTTTTTATATTTCACAAAAGAAGAATAAAAAGGAAGTCAGTTGATGAGTTTTACATGCACACACACACACACAATGTTCACTTTATTAGGTACGCTTGCACCATTTAAATACAATATACAGGTAATTATGTCCAGTTTAATTGATACTAAGAGTGGTAGCTTTCCTACTCCATTCACAGGTGCATGTGTACTTAATAAAGATGTACCAGTTCGCCGTGTTCAATCCATATACATACTGTACATGCCTTGAGATATAATCTTAAATCATTAAAAATACCTTTATCGCAAAATAATCTCAAATTCTCCCTTTCCATTGATGTGGATGAGAATGGATTTAATTTGTTTGAGCCCCCCACCCTAAGTTCTCCAAAGTTATTATAGTTTTAAATGTCGATATGGTGACGCTAAACACATTTTTTTAAAAAAAAGCAAGGGTTTGTAATCTAATGACAGAGGACTACTTTCATCTCTAAATAAAATTAATCAAAATAGCACCAAAATTCCACAAGATTGTCCCAAAGCAAGACTGGTATTGAAGTTACAGTATGGCTTCCACAAATGTGACAATTTAGTAATTTCTACAAATGTATGACTTTGCCGATGTTGTTTTACTATTTTTGCCCAAATGTTCTATTTTGTGCTTTTTCCAGTTAAAAAGAGGCACTAGGAAAGAATATTTGTACCTCGATCAAGGGTGTTATCTTTGCTTTTGCATAAGAGGGATTTATTTTGGCTTTCAGTAAAATTCGGCTACTTTTCAAAAGTCAATTAATCCATTTTTCAATGTTATCCACTGAGAACAGAGAGAAAAAAAACTGAACAAAAATGAGCGATGGGAAATGGCCAAGCACCATTACTTAAATAGCTTTCCCGTGCTTTTTTGTTTGACACCAGCAGTCATCAGGTTCATTGTTTAGCTAGGAAAAGCTCAACTCTCAGAGGCCTCCTTGCCATGTACAACTCAGGAAGCACACAGCAGCTCTGAGGTGCTTCGACTACTTTAACCTCTCATCCCTCTGGCTACTGGCAGCTGGGGGAAGCACATCCATTTAATAAAAGAGAGAATAGAGTAGACAATGGCTCATGCGGTGGGAACAAAAAGATAGCTGACTTGTCCCAAAATGTGTGAATCAGAAGGTTTGAGGATGTAGGTTCAGATTAGTACACCCACGATGTGAGAAATCCAAAAGAAAGCATCACTGTAAAAGTGACAATGAAAATTAAGAATTCAATCAAACACTTAAGAAGCAAGTGGTGCTAAAAACTATGACGGGACATCCAGTCCAGTTCCCTCCTTCACAAAATAAATCAATTTCCATTGGCTAAAGAGAAAATTCCAACATAGGATGCTGTCTTTAGGCCTTGTTGGTGATCTAAGTTTAACTGTAAGGAATGTATTTTTGTTTATTTCTACTCTTGATGATGGGGACGCCGTCACAATAGACGGAAGTCACTTTGGCATTTTCCCATCGACATTCACATGTGAACTTGGTCTTTCCTCCAACCTCTCTCTAATCAGTGCTAAGCTAAACAGCGCTAACCTCAACTTCCTGTCCATCTGGAGGAGGATTTGAGAGAAGGGAGGTAGGGTTGGTTACCTCCCCGACGGGCCAATACATTGTCCCCTTCCCTGATCTGGAGGGCTTGAAAAACAGCCTTGGGTAGGAAGGCTAAGGGGTTGAAGGTCAAGAAGGAACATGAGGCGAACAATGCAGCCAATTGAAAGCGTTTCATGACAGACACAAATTGACAAAACCCTCAACATTCAATATTTGTGGTTGGAAAAATAACTTTTAAAATGTACACTAAAGATAATTTTATTACTATTGGACACAAACCAAAACCCCCTTGCTTGAGCAATTACCTTATCGTGATAGAGGGGTTTGTATTTCCCAATGATCGAAAGAAGTTATGTTGTTTAGTGCTCAGTGTCCCTGGCAGAGTCACCCATAGGGTTGCCAACTCCCTGAAAAAAAATAGGGACACCTCATTGGCAGAGCCGGCCGGCCTAATAACTGTCACCCTTTAATTACTATTTGTATATGAAAATTGATTTTTTAAAAAAATATTATTTATTATAATTATAGAATTTATTTTAATAAAAAACTGAAGTAATTTGGAACATATTTGAGTCATATAAGTACATAAAAAATAATTTATTATCAGCAATGTATTTTTTAATCCAAAATATACTAGAATTAAATCTGTCCAGCTAAATTGAAAACTGTATAATTTAACGAGCCTCCTGAGCGAGCCTTTATGTGCGTGTGGGGTGGGGAGTGGTTTGTGTTTTTAATTTTTTATTATTATTATTATTTTAATGCAAAGAAATTCTCAGGTAAAGATTTTTTTTTTTAATTTACAATTTAGGTGCGTTCAAAGACACCTCAAAATTAACCTGTTCACAAATGATCACTCCAAATAAAATGAATTTGACAGAACACAAACATATAATACAATTAGTGAAAATGGATTGAACAAAGAACAGGAAAACAAATTATCATTATTTTGAACACTCATTTTTAGTCACGCTTCACTCAAACCTCTTATGTCCCACACTCTTACGTTTTCTTCCGTTAGCGACAGTACCTCGACCAATGAGATGAGTGGGGTTTCGTATTGTCATTGTTATGTCAGCTCATAGGACAAAAAGCAGGATAGGTAGGGGAATGCATTTTCCCTGCATATTCTTGTAAAGCACCATACCAGTATACATTTGTACTAAAAATAAGACACTATTTTCGAGTTTGATGATAAAAAAGGGACAGAGTATCTTGAAAGCTCAATAATCGAAGTGTTACTTTTGTTTCTGAATACCGGATTATTCCGTTTTTCACGGGACAGTTGGCAACCCTAGTCACCCATTCTCCATGGTAAGGGGAGCAAGTAGACCAGGTACAACTCAAAAGACCCCAGAAGATGAATAAACTGAATGGCAATACCAGAACATCCCTCTGCCTTCAGGTGAGGCGATGGTTCTTGACTGTTGTTTGTGATTATGCAATAAGCAGCAGCTCAGCGTACCTTTTTTGTCTTGGTGAATCAGATATGCCTACAGTCTGAACATAGCCTTAGTGGGTACTGGACTGTAGGTTCCACCGGAAAATCAAATTTCAGATTCACAAGGAGCAGTATGGTTTTTGTCCTGGCCGTGAAGCAGTGGACCAGCTGTACAACCTCACTGGAGTCCTCGAGGATGCATGGGAGTTCACCTAGCCAGTCTACATGTGCTTTGTGGACTTGATGAAGGCATTCAGCTGTGTCCCTTCGAGTGTCCCGTGGGGTGTGCTCTGGGAATATGTTGTAACGGACTCCCTAATATTGACCATTTAGTTTTCAGAATTTGTTCCACATTGTTGGCAGTGAATCATATTCAAAGAGTGTTGTGGTCAAGAGGGAACTGAACCAGAAGGTGAAGTTCTCAATTGACTGGTCGATCTATGTTCGTAACCTCAAGGAAGACAAACATCCGATATAAAAAGCGGAAGAAATACGTTTCCTCTGCAAGGTGTCCAGTTACAAGGAGCCAACTTGATCTGATAAAGATGCCATCTGGAGTGTATGATCACTGGCCAAATGGATATAGATAGATACATCACATTGGCAGACAATGAGTTAATATTGTTGACAATGGGTACCCGCCAATAATCTTGCATTATTTCACGATTCTATACGATCGTCGATAAGGAAATTGAAATGACAAAGAGGAGAAATGAACACACAATTTCTTTAAAAGAACAACTATCCCACTAATAAAATTCCAATTAAAGTGAATTTTGCCACATTTTGTGGCCTCCTGGATCTGAGCAACTTTGTTGACGTGAACTTAGGAGCCTCTTGTCTTGCTTTGCCTTATTATTGTGGCTTGTTGAGACCATGATAAACCATACTGGGGGGTAGCAATTATTTTTCCATTATGCTTTCTGTCTGCTGTTTCCCATTAGGGTATTTATTTTTGTGTGAAAATGGCCAAATGTTGAATTTGTAGTCAAATCTACAGTGTGGAACTTGGTGTGCTTTCTCTCAGCGTGAGAAATTGGTTTGTTTTTCATCCAATTTAAGCACAGAAGAGGCAAGTGGAGACGGACAAATTGGCCAACCATTTTCTCTCGTTGGCAAAGAACAAAATGCGAAAAGAATGTGCAGAGGGAAAAAAAGAGACAAGAAGATAAAACAAAATGTTACTTTTCTTATCACATTTTCAGACATGTTTAGACTTCTTTACCCCTCGAGTGTTATTGACCATTGACGTCCTCGCTGGAGTTGTCATGGCAACAGCAGAACTCACAAGCCTAAAAACATTGTAACTATCGACAAGCTCTTATTTGCCGATACAGTCGGGCTTTTAAGTTTAAAAAGTGAGTTTCGTCGTTATGGCGTCGTTCAAAATGTTGGATCTAATCTGATTAATAACGTCATTTCTCAGGTTGGGATTCAAAATGAACTTGCGTGTGCATGTGTACTACTCTTAAAAATATGACTTTGTTTTCAGTGGATTGATATCTTGTGTTACTGAGAGACTTTGACTGACATGTACAGTATACAAAAATGTGCCTCTCCTAGTGATGATTTCTAAAATATTGTATTTCGTCAATTATGAATTCAATGCAATCACTTTTTAAGGTTGTATACATTTTTTTCTACAAAAAAGACGATGAGGGACGATGTCTGATGAGTGCAAAACGTATCTCAAT
The DNA here is from genome assembly GCF_030265065.1 of Corythoichthys intestinalis. Classification (NCBI taxonomy): domain Eukaryota; kingdom Metazoa; phylum Chordata; class Actinopteri; order Syngnathiformes; family Syngnathidae; genus Corythoichthys; species Corythoichthys intestinalis. The sequence goes on from NC_080404.1 coordinate 36,067,374, forward strand.
AAAATGAGGTTCAGTAGGAATTTGTACCCAAAAAAATCTACAATTATCTATTTTAAAAATATATAAAATAGCCATCGAGTTCAATTATCATAAAAGCATTTAAAATGAACACATTGTTGTTGTTTTTTTTTTCATTTAATATGGTGATGGTCCTATATCAATGACCATGCAGGTTTTGTACAAAATCTCACTAAATTTCAATGATGAGTTTGAGGCGATCACATGATCTTCACAAACATCGAAAGTAAAATACGTATACAGTGTACTGCATTGTATATTTTCTGCTGTGTAAATAGAGAAGATGTGTGCCTTCATTATTTCAAGAAAATAATACTGGTTTTTTTTTTTTTTAATGTGTTATTGTTTTTACAGTGTGTTTGTGTATAGCAAACTACTTTTTATTATCTGCCATTTTTTGTAAGTGTACAAAAAAATAAACTTGGAAATGTTTTATTTGGTGATTTATGGTTCTTAATACTGTTTATGCACCCCTCAAAGGATAACCCAACAATATGTACTCAGACCCTTTGCTTAGTATTTAGTAGAAGCACCCCTTGAAGTACTACATTGGTACAGCGGTACCTCGACATACGAACGCATCGACATAAGATTCTTTCGACACACGACGTAATATTTGACTCGTCATCCGTCTCGACATATAACATGCTCGAAATACGAAGAGTCACGACAGCATCGTAATTTCATTGTTTTCCCGCAAGATGGTAGCACGTTCAATTTTTTTTGTGAGAAATCATTATGGGTCCGAAGGTTAGTGTAGGTGCTAGTAGTGGTAACAAAAGGAAGAAAGTCATGCTTACCACTGAAATGAAGAAAGAAATCATAGAAAACTAAGAGTGTGGTGGGAGTGTGAGTGAACTGGCTAGACATTATGGCTCATAACAAGGCTCACCATGTCCTCCTCTACCAACACACCCATTGTCTCCTCTAACCTCCGTTCGGCAGTAAGTTAAGGTGAAAAGAAAAATGCATTTTTAATGTCTTATTCATAATTTATTCTTTTTACATGTGCCTAATTGAATGCATTTGTTAAATTAGACAGACCACAGATCACCATATACTTCTCTACCTCCACACACACCCTCCCCTCTAACCTCCGTTCGCCAGTCTCAATAAGGTAAGGTGACAATAAAAACGCTTTTTATTCCCGATTTATTTATAATTTATTTGTTTTGCTAAGTGTAATTGCTATTTGTAATTGTACCTGCAGGATTTACTAATCTTTTAGCGTAGGTTTTTGGGCTGTGGAACGAATTAATCGAATTATAATGTACAGGTAGTCCCCGGGTTACGACGGACCCAATTTATGTGCTTTCGACTTTACAACACCTGCGTCTCGTTGTTTTTTTTTTTTTTTTAATGTTTTAAATGTTTTCACAAAAACTTTTGTCTCGTGATACATGCTTTTATTTTTGCGCAAGAAGCATAGAACAGGAAGCAAGGGCATGTACAGACACACCCACCCTGCACACGCACACACAGACCAGCCAAGTGACAGAGATGACATCCTGCGTGCACATTTGTTGCTAGTGAAGCATCCAGAGGCGACGGCTGTATATAACCCCTTTAGTAATGTTTATTGAGCAATTGTGGTCGAATACTTGGGGCGAGTTCATGTCATTGTTTTTAATGATGCGCGGACATACATTCTAATGGTTTGTTAGAATGCTGTATCAGCAGCTACTTGTAAAGTCAAATTTGAATTTCTGTTATTGAAGATGAGACTGATTTCATTTAATTTTAGTTTCATTCTGCAAGTGTTGATATCATGAGCAGCTGAAAAAAGTCATCAAACCACTCGGATGTCTGGCATCTCCATTTCGTCCAACGTCTTGGCGAGGACAGTACAATGACGTATAATATATGCTTTGGACTTTATTTTTTTGGGAGGGTGTTTTGAGGTATTTAAAGGTTTAATACCGACTTACATGGAAATCTGGGTTACATTTCCAGCGCAGGAACGGAACTAGTTCGTGAACTGTGGACTACCTGTATTCTTCTGGGGAAATCCCTCTTGACATACGACCATTTCGACGTACAAACCAGGTCCTGGAACAAATTAAATTCGTATGTCAAGGTACCACTGTATTATGCAACAGGTTTTTCACACCGCCATTTAGGGATTCTCTGCCATTCCTTCATGCAGATCCTCTCCGGTTCTGTCAGTTTGGATTGTGAATCCTAGTGGACAACAATTTTCTGGTCCATCCAGAGATGCTCCATTGGGTTTAAGTAAGGGCTCTGTTTGGGCCTTTCAAGAAAAGTCATGGAATTGTTCTAAAACCACTCCTTTGTTATTTTAGCTGTGTGCTTAGGGTTATTGTCATGTTGGAAGGTCTGGGGTCTGTAGTACTCTGGCATAGGTTTTTGTCTATACTTGGCCACATTCATCTTTCCTTCAATTGCAACAAGTCCTCCTGTCCCTGCAGGTGAAAAATACCCCCACCACGTGATGCTGCCACCACCTTGCCTGCTTCAATGTTGGGAATATACTGGACAGGTGATGAGCAGTGCTTGGTTTTCTACATACACATTTTATTTAAAGTATTGTAATTGTATTAAAAATATATGGGGCTAATATCACTTAAATGTGCTCCTAATTAATTCGGATAAATACACGAAAAGAACTAAGGGATGACAATTATCGGCCCAGGTAGTTCTACCAATGAGGTGTCCCTTTTATTTTTTTAAGGGAGTTGGCAACCCTAACTTTGAGAAAAAATTTCCTGATAGCCCGCAAATTTTCTTCCGTTTTACGTCGTCCTTTTTGGTGGGAATTTGACAAAACTTTTTAACAGGCCCCCAACAGTCCGTACAATTGACCACGCAGCAAGTGTGACCCATTCGCCCCACTAAATCCTCGGCCAAATGTGGAAAAAAATTGAACAAAATTTAAAGTACAGTGGTTCTTGCCGCACGCGACCATAATGGAACACAAGAAATGTAAACAATGACCTCACGAAATATCATCTATATAGAAAGGTGTGTGGCTTTCCTAATCAAGTCCAATCCATCTAATCAAACATAGCTGGACTCAAATGAAGGTACAGAACAATTTCAAGGATGATTAGAAGATATGGACAGGACCTGAGTTAAGTATATGAATTTCAGGAAAAGTATCTGGATACTAATCGCCATGTGAAATTTCAGTATTCCTTTTTTAATAAATCTGGAAGAAAACAAAAACAGTTTTTTGTTTTTCTGACATTACGGAAAAAATATTTTAATTATTTTGGCAAATGTTTGCAACATAGTAAAAAGGGAAAAATTTAATGGTGTGTGAAAACTTTTCATAACCACTATATATTTGCATGTATGTTACTGCAAATGCAGTTAAATGGGAAATATTCTATTCCAGGTGTGTCACTATATAATCATGCTATGGGCTCAAACATTCAATTATGGTGAGTCACGTAAAATTATATTGCGCACAAAATGACATGCACAAAAACATGACATATTTAAAGAGTAAAGACAAACAATTCTCAGAGATTTACATTGATTATATATATATATATATATATATATATATATATACATTACATTATATTACATTAAATGCAGATGAGGTGTAGTGAATAAATGTACTATTCTCAAACTCCCACTTTGTACCTATGCTCAACAGACGTGAGGTCTTTTTTGGCAAGCAGGGGGCTGCTCTAGCTACTGATTGGATGGTTTCCTGTGATCCCTTTAAAGTGTCTAATGTGTTTTGTGCGTGTATCTCGTTACATGGCGTGAAGATTGGCTAGCTTCCTCTGACCCTTGAGCAGTGGGGACATTTTTACCTTCACGTTGAACTTTAACTTCGATTGTTTTTTTACCTCGAAAATCTCCACAGGGATTTGAACTGCATGAACTTGAATGACACACTTTTGACTTGTTCACTACAATTCAGTTACTGCAAACTAATGAGACTGCGAGTGTATCGCTGCATGTTTGTCTCTGCGTGTTTCTGTGTGTGCGTGTTTGTGTCTTTGTATGTTTAATGTGTATCCGTCCATTTTTGTTAGTGCTTTCGTGTGTATCCCCGTGTACTTGTGTCTTTCTTTACTTGTCTGTGTATCCACGTATGGTAAATGTGTTGGGGTGTGCTGATCCATGAGTATACGTGGGTGGGTACTTTTATTGCCATGAACTTCTGTGACACACTTGGACTATTTCCACAGCATTCGATTAGTGCAAGCTAGTGTGTGCTGAAAAATGTGAGCGAGTGCATCAAAATTTTATGAAAAAGTAGCTAAGCTCAAGTTTGTTGAGCAAAGTTTTGCAAAAACTGCTGTTTTTCTTTTTTTGTGCGTGTGTGTGTGTGTGGGGGGGTTCCGGCCTGGAAAAGATTACCGCATTCACTGCCATTGACGTGATAAGACGTCCAACTCAATCTTGAACCTCTTTATATCATCAAATGCGATTTTAATATTGTTCTTGCATCACCCAATCCGTGGTGTACCAAAGCTATCATGTAGCACGTGTTGTAATTACATTACACACCGTGGATATGTCAACGTCCCGCGTCAGATTTCTGACTGCCTCTGATTCTCGGCCTTGGCGGGATTATTTCCAGTGTAATCGTGTCAAAGGATGAATGATACGATTCGCCATGTTTACCAACGCGCCTCTTCCCTCCTTTCTTCTTAGAGACATCTGTCACGTGTTCCCAGCGAGCTCCTCGCCTTGAATAAATGATGGAAGAGATGATTTGGTGCCTGTGGAGCTCCACCCCAAAACATTCCGTTTCCCTATTAGCTGCTTTTGGAACATGTTGAGATGAAGGCTTGTACATGCAATATTATTCATAATTAGACGTGGTGAAAATTCAGACATAGTTAACTTATATCGATGAACTAGCTAGTTAATTTTTTTTCAATATGTGGCCAGCGAAAGAAATATTGTGCTGTTTTTCGCGAAAATTCTACAAGTTCTGCTTTCTGTCCCATTTGGCCTTTGTTTGGTGTCCTACTTGGCCTCGAACAACAGATGCGTTTTGTCTGTGGCTCACTAGGTCTACAAAATGTCATCCCCGTGTTTAAGCACAGGATTACACGTCAGCGCAGCCACTTGGACCTGCGCCCGTCGCCTCATTGCCGCGCAGGCGGAACGCTGCAGTCAACCATCACAAAAAAAGGCCCAATAAACTCGAGGTTGAACATGAGTTTCTGCAGTTTTGCCCATTAGACGTTCTGCGCAACACAATCAAATGTCCGACTTTCCGCCGTATGCACACAAAAAGACAGTGAAATCAACAATGGCTGCCGCCAGCGATTTGGCTGACAGGATATTAGCATAAAGCGGCTAATGAGACAAAACACGTTGAAAAGAAGGATTTCCTCCTTTGTTGTTTTCTGATCCTCTTTGTTTGTCCCCTTTTGTGGCGCCAAACAAACATGCCTTCAGTGGGAAATAATGCCAAGAAGAGATGGCTGTGTGTATATGTGACTGTGTGTATAGCTTATATGTATTGTATATACTGTATATTAATGCTGTCAAATTCATCGCATTAACGGGCGGTAATTAATTTCTTTAATTAATCAATTTAAAATATTTGACGCATTTAACGCATGCGCGGAATGACCCGCTCATGCATTGCCTCAAACAGATTACAATGACGCCGTTTTTTTGCACATTGAGAGCTAAGAGGCAAAGAAATGCGAGTGGACACAGGCGTTCATTGGACCGCACCATTTATTGGCATAAGCTTTGGCAACTTTTTCACAACAAACATAACTATTTTGGCGTGCAACGTGGGGAAGAATGACAAGAGATGATCTTTTTCTTATCACGCTTCATTGAACACAACGCAGAACATATACCATTTGCAGCCACCACTGACAGTCGTGGTTGCCCAACTTGCCATCATGCATTTGGGCGGAACAGTTAAATCGCTACAGTATCATTTAGAGAAAGCACAACAAAAATAATATTCCTATCTCTCAAAAGACAAAATAATGTTCACAAGAAGAAAAGCGCTCAATGCAAAGAGAACTGGCATTCCCAATCAAAATAGCTATGCAAAATACATATAAAACTTACTCAGACTTTGGTCAAACTCTATTCAAACATTTCGTTCAGCTCAACAAATACACTAGATGGCAATATTTAGTCAGAATATACAAACTAGCAGAGGTCTCGTACGTTATGAATTCAACACTCAAATGAACATAAGGTACAATGAACCCAGAAACTACGGCGTCAGTCGAGGGGCAAAACACACTCGTTGGCTAGATCTCTAATCAATTTAAAACTTGCCACTAAAACCTTGTGGTGTATTTCAATCACTACCTTACGTAGTTAAAGACACTGTGGAAGAACGGCAGGGAGCCCATGTGACATCCCGCTTGGCGACGTCAACAATGGCGAGCTATTAGTTTATTTTTTGATTGAAAATGTTGCAAATTTTATTAAAACCAAAACATTAAGAGGGGTTTTAATATAAAATTACTATAACTTGTATTCACATTTATCTTTTAAGAACTACAAGTCTTTCTATCCGTGGATCCCTTTAACAGAAAGAATGTTAATAATGTTAATGCCATCTTGTGGATTTATTGTTATAATAAACAAATACAGTACTTATGTAAAGTATGTTGAATGTATATATCTGTCTTGTGTCTTATCTTTCCATTCCAACAATAATTTACAGAAAAATATGGCATATTTTAGAGATGGTTTGAACTGCGATTAATTACGATTAATTAATTTTCAAGCTGTGATTAACTCGATTAAAATTTTTAATCATTTGACAGCCCTAATATAAATATATATACACTGGGGCAAATAAGAATTTAGTCAACCACCAATTGTGCAAGTTCTCCTACTTGAAAAGATTAGCGAGGCCTGTCTCAACCATGAGAGACAGAATGTGGGCGAAAAAAAACCCCCCAGAAAATCACATTGTTTGATTTTTAAAGAATTTATTTCCAAATTAGAGTGGAAAATAAGTATTTGGTCACCTACAAACAAGCAAGATTTCTGGCTGTCAAAGAAGTCTAACTTCTTCTAAATAGGTCTAACAAGGCTCCACTTGTTACCTGTATTAATGGCACCTGTTTTAACTCATTATTGCTATTAAAGACACCTGTCCACAATCTCAGTCAGTCACACTCCAAAATGGCCAAGACCAAAGAGCTGTCAAAGGACACCAGAGATAAAATTGTAGACCTGCACCAGGCTGGGAAGACTGAACCTGCAATAGGTAAAACGCTTGGTGTAAAGAAATACTGCGGGAGTAATTATTAGAAAATGAAAGACATACAAGACCACTGATGATCTCCCTCGATCTGGGGCTCCATGCAAGATCTCACCCCGTGGCGTCAAAATGATAACAAGAAAGGTGAGCAAAAATCCCAGAACCACACGGGGGGGACCTAGTGAATGACCTACAAAGAGCTGGGACCACAGTAACAAAGGCTACTATCAGTAATACAATGCGCCGCCAGGGACTCAAATCCTGCACTGCCAGACGTGTTCCCCTGCTGAAGAAAGTACACGTCCAGGCCTGTCTGCGGTTCGCTAGAGAGCATTTGGATGATCCAGAAGAGGACCGGGAGAATGTGTTATGGTCAGATGAAACCAAAATAGAACTTTTTGGTAGAAACACAGGTTGTCGTATTTGGAGGAGATCTGCATGGAGGAATGGGTCAAAATACCAGCAACAGTGTGTGAAAAGCTTGTGAAGAGTTACAGAAAACGTTTGGCCTCTGTTATTGCCAACAAAGGGTACATAACAAAGTATTGAGATGAACTTTTGATATTGACCAAATACTTATTTTCCACCATGATTTGCAAATAAATTCTTTGAAAATCAAACAATGTGATATTCTGTTTTTTTTTCTTCCACATTCTGTCTCTCATGGTTGAGGTTTACCCATGTTCACAATTAAAGGCCTCTAATATTTTCAAGTGGGAGAACTTGCACAATTAGTGGTTGACTAAATACTTATTTGCTCCATTGTATGTGTGTGTGTGTGTATGCATGTATAAACTGTGAACCCTATTTGTCATGGTGTAATGGGTTCAAGACCTACCCAGATCACGTGAAAAAAACACCATACAAGAAGACCCGTTACTGGAGTTACTAGTTTAGTTTGTTGTAAACTAGCTCCTACCTCAAATCACAAGTAGGAAATAAAAATCAAGCTCCCAAGATAGTCGTCATTTTTATGGTAACCAACGTGAAATTGACGCCATTTAGCCTTTGTGTCACAACACAAAAAGATTTATTTTATTTATTTTTTTATTTTATAGATAAAAGATTATTCACCGGTTTATAGGTTATAACTCATGAAATTCTCCCTTTGGTACACTAATAAATCGAGGTAGATCTGCACACTACGTGGTACAACATAGAAAATTCGCAATTCCAAATTAGGACAGGCAAACCAATTCACTCTACATGAATGGCGAGGAAGTAAGATGCATTACAGCAGGCAGACAAATGACTGCATGTGACTTTGTCGCCACCCAGTGGTCATTTTGTAATTGAGCGTTTACATTCAAGACTAAACTGACGTTTTAACAAAGATCAGGGATTGTAATATACAATCAGTCAGCCAAATTTCTTGTTTTAAAAAATATACACGAACACATTATAACTGTATATTTTGGAAAACAGATCAGGCCTGTATAAATTTTATTCCAAATTAATGAAAATGTTTACATTTTAATGATTTTATATATTTACAAGCGCTATCCTTTACATTTTGATATTCCATGATTTATACGAATTTCGCTACCAGTCAACACTGTTATGAACCATAGCGGCCACATAGAGGAGCTGTTGTACTATTCAATTATGCAGCAGAATTTGGATCAGTGAACTGACAATCTGCATCTAAACTAGTTATTCCCTTGTAATATACTTTCTAAATATTTAATTTGGTTGCAAAAAAAGGATTCATTTTCCCGTTATGGAAAATAACATCATGATGAAAACACTTTTTGTGTCAATTCACATGGCCTTCGGAGAGCACCATTGAAGGGACTGAGGTCATAAACTGTCAATTTATTACTGTGTAATTGCCAAAGGTGAGTTTAATGACCTTTATCTTTGGCAGTGTGTGACATCACATCAATGTTACATAGCTACTACTATCAACTTTAAAGTGCATAAATTTGGGTGAAACATTTGACGACTGAATACAGTTGTTTATGTATGCTTGAGTTAATGATTAGACGCAGGGTGTTGATCCTCTGATTTAAGGTCTTTGCTATCATCATGTGGCATCCAAATGCAAATGCAAAACCCTTTTGGGCGAGCGTCTTATTTTTTTTGGGGGGGGGGGGGGGGGGCGGCTGTACGCAGGTGGTCATTGTATTTGACGATTCTTTTTGTTTGCAATACCACTGCTAAACACAGAAAGGTGCTAAAGACAGATCAGCAAAGCAGCACACTGCTTGATAATGTTCTTCTGCAGAAGTGATTCTAAACCTTGTGGGTTTTATCTGTGTAAGGTAGAACACGCTTTAACACGTTAGATCTGACACCATGGTGGGGGAAGCGGGGTGACATTTCCTGCGAGCGTCTGACCCGAAGGCCGATCTTAGCTGCTATCCTGAGATGCGGAGACAGCTGCAGAGCAATGCTGCCAAGCGGAGCACCTATCATTGGTCACCTCCAGCACAGGCGTTCATATTAGCTACACTGCCTGCAGGGGAATCGAACCCTATATAAAACACTTTAAAGGCCAGTCCGTGCACCTAATGAAAATAGAGTGTAACTCTACGTTACCTGGGATAGAGAAAATGAAATGGTTATTTGGTTATAAGGATTGTTTTGATGGCGTCCTACAGGAAAAATAGTTAAAAAAGGGACTTCTTTATGCTTCGAATATAAATACAAACGTCACAAAATTTGGAGATGTATGCTTTTTGCAGAGCTTTTTCAGTTCAGTGTGAACCACACCTACTGTACATAGTCATCGGGGATAGGCTCCAAGACCTTTCTTATCCTCATGAGGATAAAGCTCTACAGAAAAGAATGAATGAATATAGAAAACCACATTTCATCATGCCAAAAACAAAAATAACAGTTTCAGCATAACAATATCTATGTTTTTCCTTGCTCTTTTGGGGATTCAGATCAATGGATGTCGTAATTGTCAATTGTGGAACCTTTAAAGCCATTTGAGGCATTTGCTGTGATTAAGGGCCATATAAATACAGTGCCTTGCAAAAGTATTCGGCCCCCTTGAATCTTGCAACCTTTCGCCACATTTCAGGCTTCAAACATAAAGATATGAAATTTAATTTTTTTGTCAAGAATCAACAAAAAGTGGGACACAATCGTGAAGTGGAACAACATTTATTGGATAATTTAAACTTTTTTAACAAATAAAAAACTGAAAAGTGGGGCGTGCAATATTATTCGGCCCCTTTACTTTCAGTGCAGCAAACTCACTCCAGAAGTTCAGTGAGGATCTCTGAATGATCCAATGTTGTCCTAAATGACCGATGATGATAAATAGAATCCACCTGTGTGTAATCAAGTCTCCGTATGAATGCACCTGCTCTGTGATAGTCTCAGGGTTCTGTTTAAAGTGCAGAGAGCATTATGAAAACCAAGGAACACACCAGGCAGATCCGAGATACTGTTGTGGAGAAGTTTAAAGCCGGATTTGGATACAAAAAGATTTCCCAAGCTTTAAACATCTCAAGGAGCACTGTGCAAGCCATCATATTGAAATGGAAGGAGCATCAGACCACTGCAAATCTACCAAGACCCGGCAGTCCTTCCAAACTTTCTTCTCAAACAAGGAGAAAACTGATCAGAGATGCAGCCAATAGGCCCATGATCACTCTGGATGAACTGCAGAGATCTACAGCTGAGGTGGGAGAGTCTGTCCATAGGACAACAATCAGTCGTACACTGCACAAATCTGGCCTTTATGGAAGAGTGGCAAGAAGAAAGCCATTTCTCAAAGATATCCATAAAAAGTCTCGTTTAAAGTTTGCCACAAGCCACCTGGGAGACACACCAAACATGTGGAAGAAGGTGCTCTGGTCAGATGAAACCAAAATTGAACTTTTTGGCCACAATGCAAAACGATATGTTTGGCGTAAAAGCAACACAGCTCATCACCCTGAACACACCATCCCCACTGTCAAACATGGTGGTGGCAGCATCATGGTTTGGGGCTGCTTTTCTTCAGCAGGAACAGGGAAGATGGTTAAAATTGACGGGAAGATGGATGCAGCCAAATACAGGAACATTCTGGAAGAAAACCTGTTGGTATCTGCACAAGACCTGAGACTGGGACGGAGATTTATCTTCCAACAGGACAATGATCCAAAACATAAAGCCAAATCTACAATGGAATGGTTAAAAAATAAACGTATCCAGGTGTTAGAATGGCCAAGTCAAAGTCCAGACCTGAATCCAATCGAGAATCTGTGGAAAGAGCTGAAGACTGCTGTTCACAAACACTCTCCATCCAACCTCACTGAGCTCGAGCTGTTTTGCAAGGTAGAATGGGCAAGAATGTCAGTTTCGCGATGTGCAAAACTGATAGAAACATACCCCAAGCGACTTGCAGCTGTAATTGGAGCAAAAGGTGGCGCTACAAAGTATTAACGCAAGGGGGCCGAATAATATTGCACGCCCCACTTTTCAGTTTTTTATTTGTCAAAAAAGTTTAAATTATCCAATAAATTTTGTTCCACTTCACGATTGTGTCCCACTTGTTGTTGATTCTTGACAAAAAATTAAAATTTTATATCTTTGTTTGAAGACTGAAATGTGGCGAAAGGTTGCAAGGTTCAAGGGGGCCGAATACTTTTGCAAGGCACTGTAAATGAAAACCACTTTACTAAGGCTATGCTGGCCACCCATTTGGAATTCATGCCCAAAGCTCAATGATGACAGCCTTTAATGTCTTCTTCCCCGGAGGAGTCAACTGGATGCCACAGCAGCAACCACAACAATCAACCAAGTGAAGTCAACGCTACAATATCATAAACAGAAGATGTTAGAAGCTACAGTACAGGTGGGTTTGAAATATTGAGCCAGGTTTGTAGAAAATAAGTCTCTCATAAGTCTACCATCCCAACTACAATATCACTAAGCCAAAGCCTGTTAGCTCACGAGTTAGTTGGTGCAGTTGCACGCATCCAGGGGACACACCCACAGCATTTGAAAGCTGACACAATGGCTTAATTTAAATTAAAAAATAAATTTAAAAAAAAAAAAAAAAAAAAAAAAAAAGATTTAAAGCTTATTTCAAAAGATTTGGTCATTTTTTAATTTTTTTGGGAGGGGGGGGCTGCTCATAGTTACCTGACATAGGCTCCAATACCCTTGCGAAACCTCGTGAGGATAAGCAGAATGGAAGTTGAATGAATGAATGAATATAGGTTTTCAGTCAAATTGGTTTGTTAACTAAAACACTAATGTAAATTATATTTAGTATATAAAATGTCGGTGTAAATACTAATAAAACATAGATCGCTGTTTTACATTTATTTCATTTTTTTTTTTTTAATTGTAATAAATTATTAAATTTACTGGAAATAGTACAATTTTACTATGAGCCTAAATTGAAAATGGTATTACTGAGAAAATTTGTGAAATTAGGACTGTGCGGCTTATCGTCAGGTGCGCTCTTCAGTGGGTAAATTACAGTAAGTATTATTAAATGGCACTGGACAATTAAAAAAAAAAAAGAATTCGATATTTGATTGGTGAACTGTTTTTCTTACCTCATTTACAAATGACCTGGCCCAGTTATCCCCTTTTACAGTTCCAATTTGCTCCTTGACCACAATTGCATAATTCTCATGTATTATAATCATTGCCCTTTTAATTGTACCCCAATACACCGATAATATAATAATATATCAGAACTGGGCAAACATATTCAGATTTAAGATACAGATGCAGGACAAGGGTCATGTCAAATTTAATTTCCCTTTTTTTTAATTAGCTATTTTAATGCTAATTGGTTGTTCCTGAGCATTTGGTTTCTCCTTGGTCCCCAAGAGGAGCTGCAATGGAGCTATTTTTAGAGGGGCTATCAACAGCTCAGTGGCATACTGCCGACCTGAGTGACAGGACAAGTGTTGCGCGAGAACCAGCCCTCGCTCATTTGGGGAAAGGCATTCCTCGGTGTAAGCGGACTCTCCCTCCTGTCATACCCTTAGCCAGGGCAGTTGGGGCGGGTGCACCTCAGCATGCATGTGTGTGTAAGCGTGTGTGTGTTCAGGTATGAGCATCAGTCTCGGGGTTGGACTTAGAAAATCGTAAGAGCCTGGACGGCGTGGCAGGCAAAGCGTAGGTCTGTGTTTTCGAGGGGGGCCCTTACTGCTCACCATGGGTCCAATGCATTGAGGGCCCCCACCCAGCCAAGAACAAAAAAGAACAGGGTATATCGAGTTCAAAATTTAGGGGAAAAAAGTCAAAAACAGATCATCAGAATGGTTGCGGAGGAAGTTTTGATTACACTGTCTGGTGGAGCGCCATGGGGCTTCCGTCTGCAAGGCGGCGTGGAACACCAGAAACCACTACAAGTGGCTAAGGTAAGATGGGGCACTAAGCAGGTTGCATGTTGCTGAAAAAGTTGTCATTTTACATTTGTGATTGGAAATTGAAAATGATTAAATTTGTTGATGGGACAAAAATCTTCTAACTTCCTTACCAAAGTTATTTGGGGCCTGACAATGGCCATGTGAGGCATAACACAGATTTATTGATTATTAAAACTTCTAATTCAAATTTACATTGTCCACTTAGCCTCTTCCGTCAAACTGCAAAAGAAATAAAAAGCGAAACTGTGACCTTCGGGGATGGCATTTACTAATGACTGTCCAAACGTTATAGGTAAGGTTGTGGTTTGTTATTCAAGACCTCTGTGGTCAACTTCTTGACTGTTATGTGTTCATCATACGGCTTTGGGTGGACATTCCACTGACACTATAATCACACTATTTGAGTTCAACCTGTCACGTTATTTAAGATTTATATGGAAACAGTTGCATCATGGTGGTAAAATCCAGATTAAGATGCTGCATGGTGTGATGATTCCGGGCAAGCATTATAGTCTCATGTGTCCATCAATTTAACATTTGTGGATGTTTTTCTCTTTCATTATAATCTATCAAGACTGTATACCGAAAGCAGTAAAATAAAATGTATAGAATTGTACTGTATGTTCAATCCCCAATGTGTTCAACAGATGACATACATTAAGGCTTTTATACAAATGAGTCAACGGAAACTTACTTTTTATTAACTGTTGTTAAGTGTCTAATTTTGGGCAAGATGCAGTGGGCCGTGGAATTAGACAGGGTGTGTGTTTCAGTTTAGGGCTTTTGAAAAAAAAAAACAACAACTGTGCACTTTGTACTTGCCATCCTCCGCTGCTTTAGGAAGAGCATAAAGTATGGGTTTGGTGCTTTGAACAATATCATGTACGGCCAGAATAAGATCGTGTTCTTTGGATATCAGATTAAATTCAAGGAAGAACCTAAAATGCTCTATGTTTTCTGGAAACCTTTGGGTGCAGATGTCTAACTGTTGTGTGTTCTGCAAAACTTGCTGAACAGCAAAATTCACGTGAAATTTTGATAAATGAATTGACCAATAAGCATATTGTTTCGAGTAAAACTGGAATTACAAACCTTGCTTCTGGAGGTGGTTTGGAAAAAATTCACCTAACTCACTGCAGGTCCTTGGATAAATGGAGAATCTTAAACTGTCACAGGGAAGGTGATTCCAGACTACTGATAAATGGTCACATTTTTCACGTAAAATTTGAGACCGCGAGTGTAAATACCTAATCTATTTTGCATGTGCGACCACATATTGGAACCTCAATCATGAGAAAAGCAGTGTGGCCGGTTGTATTTTTATTAATCAACTTTTTTTCTGTGATAGTTTTTGGAATGGAGAATTTCAGAGGAGTTTGAATTTTTTTTTTTTTTTCGATTAAATTGTTATTAAAATTTTAAGTTAGGGGTCACAGTGCATCAAGTTATATAATGGCTAAACCCAGTAAATACAGAACACTTGGGAATTTTGGAGTTCAGTTCATTTGCAGAAAACAAGTTTTGCAAAATGTACTAAAACACCGAACCGTTGGTCATGGGCATTCATAAGATTAGAGGTCAAATTAAGTTCATCAGCAAAGTGCACTTTAGTTTGAATGGAATTTTACTGTCATCATCATCGGTATCATTGACAATTATTGATATGATTTGCCCGAAGGAACCGAAGAAGAGGACAAAGGCAGACGAGATGAAGCATATGCTTATCAGTTTCCCGTCCCCCATAACGGGTTCATCCTGAAAGTTCCATCGAAAATCCAGTACTCTTAATTCAGCAATGCCCTTTTGCAATTTACATCTAGATGACTTAGTTTTAGTGTTTCTACAGTGACGGGGACACCAAATCACCTTTATGGGATAGGACAGCTGCTCTTGTTCCTATCTAAAATGGCTTGCTCCTTCACCCCTGAGAGCAGGGAAGGCTTGGTCACATCAGACGTCATATACACCAACAGGTGTACGAGCTCTGACAGTTTGGGATTTTGGGAGCACTGGGTTTGTGCCCGTGTGCGTTTGTGTGTTTATTTATGAGTGAGCGTGTATTTTTGCTCTTGTGGCTTGCTCTTATGGATGTGTGTGTTTGTGTGTGTATGTGTGTACATGTAAGGGTATCAGAACTGATACACTTTGTAACCGCAAGTGGACTGAATGAATCATTGATATTCTGCACCACAAGTGAACCACTTTGAAAAAGGCTTTGCTAAATGAGGATATGAGATTGCGTTACATGTCAACTAGAATAGACGATAAGAAAACAAATTAGGTTGACTCAGGTGCTTCGTCTTTTATGCCATATTTTTCAGACAATAATGCGCACTCATAGACTTCATAACATATTGACATGACACAGGGCTGATCGGTAGGGGGCCTATTCTCAAAAACTTCAAATTCAAATATTTTCAAAACTAAAGCTGCTACCGACCTAAAACCAAAACCACAACGACCTTAGGCATATATGACTCTCCATGAACAGCTGCATAAAAAAGTTTGTTCCCTTATAAAATCCCTATGAATTATTTTTATATAAGTATAACAAAACTTAAAATGGGTATAAAATTCTCAGATTTTACACTAGATGCACAAAAATCACCAAATGCAGAGATCATCACCTATATTTTCAGGATCAATAGCAATATTTAACATACCATGTAAGGTTTTTTTTTTTTTTTTTTTTTTTTAACTGCATGTTTTCAACAGCTAATAAATCACTTAATTTCCATATCAGAAAATTAATAGTTGAGAAAAACATGCAGAATCAATTATCAATCATTTATAAATGGATTATTAATAAATTCTATATACAATTACAACTTATTATGAATAGAATAGCCCTTTATTGTCATTATACAGTTGTACAATGAAAATGTGGAGCATCTCCCTTTACAGTGCAGAACAACATAAGTTACAATCTCAAACGTGACTTGCAAGTATAAAGTATGAAATCTAAATAAACATAAATATAAAATGCGTATGAGATAGTCCTATAATTCAGGCAGTGCAAATAATCAATGTGGCATTCCCAGGATATGAGCCTTGTCTTTCAACAATCACATAGCCTTTTTCCATGCCTTGCGTTCTCTGGTCAGCATCCTCGACTTGTACAAGTCCCTGTTCCTCACCGTCTCCTTTCTACCCTCCTCGACTGAGCTCCGTTTCCTGCCGGTCGGCCACTCCAAGGCCTTTTTCTTTCTCGCTTCTGAAATCACTTCCTTGGAGAAGTTCACACCAAAACAGTTGAAGAGGGACCGCCAGGAACTCCAGCAGGTGCTCTTGTGCTTCCTGCACATCAGGGAGTCTCACAGCGACATTCCGAAGGACGTAATGTGGGCCATGGGGAGAGTTGGCCGCTTGAGGACCGTCCGGCCCGTCTCCAGCTCTCCCCTTGTCCTCGAGAACATCTGCAGGCTGTGTCCCTGTGTTCCTGCTTCCCCGTGGTCACGGCGAGAAGCCTCAGCCCGGCTTCCATGTTGGGGTTGACGACCACCATGATGAGCCCGACGCTCTGCTTCTCGATCGATGAGCGCGCCAGCACCTTCTATGTCAAATTGTAGCCGGCCTCTCAGGCTCCTAAAAAACATGTTTGTTTTAGAATGATAGGTGTTTCGATTAATATTTTTTAATAAGTGAATAATGCTGGCCACTTACTTCAGCCCCAGGACACCTGGGCATCGCCATACAGCCGTTAATGTGGAAGCTGCCATAGGTGTTCGTCCAAAGGTGCACGGGGTGAAAGTAGACAAACATCTGCTTGTTGCTGTCGGCGTAGGAGTTGGTGTAAGACCAGGTGCCCTCGGGGAGCTCAAGGCTGGCGTAGTAGCCAGCAGTGTTGGCGTGGCCGTCAAAGCTGACCGAGTGGAAACACAAAGAGCTTTTACCGCTGAAAACACTCATGAATAAATGCTTAAATAATTGCATTCTTTGTAGATATGGACGTAAAACAGTCTTTATTCTTCTCAATTCTTGGTTAAAAGCAAAAAAACAAACAAACGGGCAGTTAGCAGTTTTTTATGTAAATTTGTCAACTGTGCTGCTAGTTTAGTCACTGTGGTCGCCCCCTTCGTAACACAAAGAGCTTTTTGCGTTGAAAATTCTTGTGAATAAATGCTTAAATCCCTGAACTCTTTAAAGATATGACGTAAAACAGTCCCGACTCTTGGTTAAAAGTTAAAAAAAAAAAACGGGCAGTTAGCAGTTTTTTTACGTAAATATGTCAAAGTATAATGCAATGCCGTATCCCCTATTTTCTCCCATTGATTTTTTTTTCACGTTTCAAAATGCATGCATGGAACGAAAAATATAATAATTACCTTGAATCCTCGAACAAATCACTCCTGACACAATCCTTCCTGTTTATATGCAGGACACTTTTCGTACTTTTTCAAAAATCCAAGCTTGGGCTCGCAGCGTGTTCTGTCTTCCACTATTACTAAATAAAGCGGACTTTGGTACAGCCCCCTACGGAAAGGTGTGACGCAAAGAATGACGAAGTGTCTGGTCAATAGATTTTTGAAGTCTATGGCACACTTAAAATCCTTTACAATTCCCCCAAATTGACAGTGTGTCTAATAATCCAGCGCGCCTTATGTATTAATTCTGGTTGTGCTTAATGACCTCAAAGCTATTTTGTTGGCGCATAATAGTATACTATACTGCTCCAGTAAAGTGCTCAAGAAAAACATTCATCATTCTTTAAACCAAACTGTAAAACAATAATTATATTGTTTAAAGAAAAGAAAAAAAAAGACAAATGCTTTAGAGCAGTGGTTCTTAACCTGGGCTTGATCAAACCCTTAGGGTTCGGCGAGTCGGTCTCAGGGGTTCGGTGGAGCTTCTGCCAGGTCAAGACAGACACGCAGACTCATCATGTCTATCCGCGATGGCCAGCCCCGTTTGGTGATCACTGGCTGCAGATGATCACGTGACACTGCTTGGCCAATCAGTGCTGCGAGGAATTTAGTGCACTCAGGTGTGACCCCACGTGTGAAAGTCATCGTAATACATCGTGTAAAAACTTTCTTCATATTTTAATCCATTCTAACTATGTCAAGCAAAAAAGAAAGCTGTCGGACAAATATGCATAATATGGATTCTCATATATCACAGAACTGGATGGGAGTCAGCATCCTATCTGCATGTTTTGTAATGCCTAGTTGAGCAACTCTAGCCTCGCACCGGCAAAACTAAAGGAACACTTCGAGAAGCTGCATGGAGAGAGGGAATATAAGAACACAACACTTGCTGAATTCAAGGTGAAGAGAGTCAGATTCGATGATAAGGCCACTCTGCCTGCTCTTGGATTTGGACCCATTAACAAACAGATCCTCACAGCACAATATGAAGTTGCGTACCTGATCGCATGGTTCATTTTTTGCGCCAGTAGAAAAACCATATGTCTTGAATTTGAAGGGGAAAAAATCATATTTTATATCATACTAAAGCAGGGTTCTGTGAGTGCCCATACGAAACTGGTGGGATTGGGTAGCACCAACAAGGTTAAGAACCACTGCTGTGGAGTAATGCACTAAAACACCTGGTGCGTCCAATACAGTACATGAAAATAACATTCATTGTTGGTGCGCCTTATAATCTGATGCGCTTTATAGTGCAAAAAATACAGTATCTCAAGTTACAGTCAGGGTTGTAGCTACTGTATATTGTATGATCACTTACTTGAAACCCTAATCAGAGGTGAGGGGATGGCTTGACTCAAGTCACGTCAATTGACTGGAGTCAGACTTACTGTATGTTTATTTGACGAATTTTTACTAGTTTGGCTAATACAGAATTAAATTCAGTATTATGCGAAAATAAAAGTGTCGATTTGAGGAAACTTTGAACTACATGACATGTAATGTTTAAGTTTAAGCAAGTATCAGATAATTTTATTGAAAATTTTTCAATTTGGATTTGAGGATTATATTTTTGATCAAATCGGGAAAAGGATCAGGTAACCTTAACATTATTACAATGTTAAAGCAATAGACAACACCTTGTACAAATGACCTTCATGTGAAAGGTTGCAAAATGTATATAAGTATCCAATTTGTGCCTTTCTGTGGCCTTTGATAATGGCGAAGAAGAGGTTTATAACCCAGTGATGAATGTGACGTGACCGTCCATACATTACATAAACTCTGATACACTCAAGATAGGTAAAAACTAGCTAAAATATAGGCATACACTCTTTACTGTTTCTGTCCTGTTCATTCTGTCTTTCTCTGTTCTATGAGACTCAGAGAAAGCCCGCTTAGCTTCCTAGGTACATTAAATCTTCTTTCTTCAATAGCTGCTAGTGGGCAACCTATGTGGGACAGGTAGGCAGGACAATCAAAGATACTCCTCCAGAAGATGCTTTTGATTGGCTAAAATAGTACTTGAATTTAAAAATGTCTGCCAACGAATATTTCGCCTACCTCCGGGAAATGCTGGCTTTTATTTTATATGTTACTCCATTACTACACATCGGGAAAAATATATATATACGCTATATATATATTTTTTTTTTGCCTTTTCACTAGATTAAATAAGATTCTTTCTGTCGGGATGCACATGGTCAAGGTATTTTCTATCCCTTTAACAGGTTTCCAAATCAAAAATCAGTGACAAAAATGGCAAAATAATAAAGTAATTGACAAAACAAATACATGTTCTGGAAACTATTACGACTATGTCATTGTAAAGCTGTGTGTAAAACTAAGCACAAGCACATACTGTATACTGACTGCAAATAAATATTATGTCTGAGCAAGATTGTATGCCTTGACATATTATTTACTAAACCAAAGTGATCACTTGCCTCAACTTGGGACTTGCTTGAAACTTAAAGGTCAAGACTTGAAGACTTAATCACAATTTGCACATACTGCATGTGAACTAATTTTACCTCTGTTTCTAATGGGACTCACTGATGTGATTTGTATTTATCCTAAAGTACTTGAGGGTAGGCACAACCCACAGCACTGACAGACCTCAGGCACAAATAGAAAAGCTCCAAATGAAGAAGGCTGCTGGCTGGCATTTGCCTTTTTAAGTGTGTATGAGTGTCCCACTTGAGTAGTAACATGTGGCATGTGTTCACAGCAGGGTGAAGCTGTCAGGGAATAAGCCTAACGCAGACACAATACATATGCCTTACATTTTAAATCAACCAACTAGCTATTTACGCCGAACCACTGACTTGTGTAGCCAGTAAAACATTAATTGGTGCTTCATAATGGCACAAGTCATTGGGCCGGATTTATTAGGCCGTAAGTGTCTTCAAGTTATCTATTCAATTAAGGACAGAATTCCGCACCGTATTTCTTTATCGCAGATTTTTTTGTGCAATTACTTGTCTGTTGCAGCATTATACTCCATCATACTCCAGCCATACTTATAATTGCTTATGAATGACACATGTAGGCAGCAAAGCACTACATGAAACTCAAACTCACATCAAATGTTCCTTGGCACCAAGATGCCAAAACCTGCAGTTCATTGCAATTACATTGTGCACTTGACACTAACCTTTAGCAGTGATCGACTTTCTTTCCTTTTTGTGCCACTGCAGGTGCGCAAACGCAGCAAAGCATGTAGAGCTGGATTGCGGGAAGCAGACGAGCTGATGTCCATCAACGACCAGCCATGTGAAGGGTTATCCCACGCCCAGGCTATGGACCTCATAGACGCCTCACCAGGGATGTTACACATCCGTGTCAAAAGGTAAGAACAAAAGGATTATGTTTGTTCAATACCTTGGTTAAGAATATCTAAAATCAAATCATAAAACAGTGCTCAGAGACATTACTTATTTCCCACTTAGCATCAGTATTTTTACTGGTTAGCTGCACAAAAACATTCTCTGTTTGTTATTGGTTCTAAAACCAGTGTCATAATTTGAGTTTGGCTTACACTTTGCTTTTCTGGACTTTTGTTTGCCTTTGCCTTTCGATCCCTGGTATTTTGTTTGTACTTTGTTTTGTTCACGTCAGTAAAACATTTTTGAGTTGCCACCACCCTGCCTTGCTTCAGTTTTCCTGCATTTGGGTCCACCTTGCCTCTGAACCATGACAACCAATCCATGCATTGACTATTACTTTGTCTTCTAAATAAACACAAAACCAAAATAAAGCTAATCTTTGTTGTTCTGAGTTGCGGGTATTTTGTACCTTGCATTTAAAATATTTTCCCCAATTTTATTAAAAACATATTCCTTGATTCAAAACGTAATAATGTTGGGAATTCCCTCAATAATACTTGCTTTATAAGATGGCCTTTGTACTTTGCATAATACTATTGCATATTGGTGGCTTGCCAGATTCTCGTGCAATGCAAAAAAAAAAACAAAATGTTCTTTAAAACTAAAGGAAAGCCCTAGAAAAGAGCTTTTCAAATGAAAGTGGAATTGTCAAGTCATGTAGTATAACTCAAAAAAGTACAGCCACACAAATATCAAGTTAGTCACGTTGAGTCTTCCTCAGGTTTTACCCCATATTAGTTCACGAAATTCTGATGTTCCAAATATTTTTTAACAAAGTATAAACCTTCCTATTTGCAGAGTACCTGTTGGGTTTCAGTCTGTGGTGCTCGTTACCCGTGCCCCTTCTCCCCGTATCGACAAGGAGTACCGTGCTTCACTGCAGACCCTGTCACCAACCGACCGCCACCAAGCACCTGTCCGTGAGGTTCATCGTAGCAGATCTTCCCTAACCAGTGGCCTGACTTCACCACCTGGAAGTGAGGCATACTATGGTGAAACAGATAGTGACGCAGACGTGGCAGGCTATGAAAGGCAGAGGCGTCAGAAACGACGCAGTCCCAACTCCAACCCGGCTAAACCGACAGGACGGACCTCGCCTGAGGGAGGGGAGACATCGGAGATGAGTAGCTATGACAGTGCCTCAGATGCACATGCTTATTCAAATTTGTCAGAGCGGCATGAAGAAGGTGGAAATGAGGGACTGCCCGGTGTGGCAAGAAGGGAAGTCATTTACCAGCCCACTGCTCCAAGAATGTGGTCCTCCCAGACATCAACTGAGACATCTTCCATCATCTCGTCAGCAGACGACCAGGGGCCAAGGGATGGAGAGCAGGAGGAATTCCTAGAGCTTGCTAATGTGCCATTGGTATCCCCAGAGAGGGCAAAGGAGGCAATGATGCTGAGTTCTCGCAGTCAGCTAGTGCCCATGGTGGGCCCTGTAAATAACCCTGTTGATGAGGAATTAACAACGACCTACATGGAAAAGGCCAGGCAAGCCAGTAAGTAAAGCTGTCTATAAA
This sequence comes from Corythoichthys intestinalis, assembly GCF_030265065.1. Taxonomy (NCBI): domain Eukaryota; kingdom Metazoa; phylum Chordata; class Actinopteri; order Syngnathiformes; family Syngnathidae; genus Corythoichthys; species Corythoichthys intestinalis. The sequence goes on from NC_080404.1 coordinate 36,090,186, forward strand.
AATTGAGAATCATATTTATTGGCCAAGTATGTTCAGAACTCATATGGAATCTGTCTTCAATAGACACTCTAGTGTTACAACAAAAAAGCCACTAAAGGAAAAGAACATTTCGAGATAACACAAAACTATAGAGAGCCATTTAACAATGTGAGGATACGATTAGTGCATAAGTACGGAACAATGACAGCTGTGCAACTGATGCTTATTCCTATTTCAATTAGTATATTGTTGAACAGTGTTTCCATTATTCAGCCACTAGTTCTGTCCACAAAATTCAGTAATCAGTCCTTAATATCAAGTCAAGAACATACAACAAGAAAATAATGTCCATGTTTTACATCGTAAAGTACATATTTAGGACATTTTGTTCCACAACTTTTGCTTCCCGTCACCAACACAGCAGCTCTGCAACTTTCAACCAGCTTGCACATACTTTAACTAACTCATAGATTTATTCTTCACTCCAGCTAATGTGAGAAGCTTAAAGCTTGCTTGGAATTTTTCCAAAAGTGCTACTGTGACAGATGAGGTGATGATTGATGGCTGTTAAGTCCTGTCATTCAGGACAGGTTTGTATTATGACCTCAGAGAGAATTCAGAGCTATCTGACCTTCCTGCTGTATCTACCTCTTCAACTCATTTTCTTGTCATCAAATCTTAAAACAGTAACATGTGTCCAGTTTATATTTAGACAATGTACATACTGATAAATACATACTGTTTATTTTGTGCATTAAAACACAATTCTGACTAATTGCTGTGGCCTTCACACTCTGCAGAGCTTAACCGAGGAGATACGCAACAGGACAAGCATGTAAAGGAAGCCAGAAGCAAGTGTAAAACAATTGCATCCCTACTGACGGATGCACCCAACCCTCACTCCAAAGGAGTGCTAATGTTCAAGAAAAGGCGGCAGCGCTCCAAAAAGTATACCCTCACGAGCTTTGGCAGTGTAGATGAAGATCAGTGCCCAGACTCACAAGAAGAAGATGGAACGCTACCTGGCAGTGAGTCAGAATTTGAGGAAGACGGCTTTTCAGCTGCTCCAGACCCAACTTGGGATAGTGATTATTTGGATATGCTCGAGAAAAGGGCTACTGCAGGCGTTGAAGGTCGTGGAGATCGGGAAGAGGATGCACAAAGTCCAGGTTTGAATGCTAGCACAGGGAAGGGTGCTCAATTGTTTGAACAACAGAGGAAAAGGGCAGTTGAGCATGCCAAGAAAGTGGAAGCTACACAATCACAGGCGGCTCAGCAGGCTTTAAATGAGCAAGCTCAGATGTTAAACCTAGACATGCAAGCACAGCCAAATTTCCTACCCCATCAACAACTACATCCTGGCAACATGCAAGATTTATACCAAACCCAAGCAACCTTTAGCATGTCTAATGGAGATTTATCCCAGGCCACAGGTGGCACAATCATGGGGGTGCAAGGTGGACCTAGGCCAGCCATTACTTCTGTGGATATGATCATTGGTAATACACCTCCAGAAGAGACATCCATACCAGAAGCCCCTGCCAGTAATGTTCTTAATAGAACTGCCCGTCCTTTCACACCTGGCTTCATTACTATCCGGGCAGCAACTGCTCCGGTAGCATTCAAACCATCTGCCACAAAGACAAACCAGCGACCTGCCTCAGCAGCTGCTGTGCCACCGCCATTTTCCACTGCTCCAGGACAGGCAATTAATGCTACATCTGTAAAGTTACAGTTGTCTCCTGGTCCTCCCACTTCTTCTAATCTTTCTGGTCCTGTAACACACACAGCGGAGACTTCTGTCATCCTAAACCCTACAACCAGTTCCTCTTTAGTAGAGGCAACAAACATAGGTCAACAAGTGACTGCTGCCTATCCAGCTCAGTATGAAAATGTGCCTCCAATGCCCCCAGCTCCACCGCAGCACATGGTTTTTGCTCCACCACAGCCCATTGTTTCTGTTCCACCACATCCTTTGGTTTCAGCTTCACCACAGCATATGGTTTCAGTTACACCACAGTTCACAGTTTCAGCTCCAATTACTCCTATATCTCATATTCCCAGTACATTTCATAGAGTTGCAATGGTTCCTCCAGTGGTGCCACTTGCTCCTCCATGCCCAACTCAAATTACTATGGAACCCACAGCACCAGTGTCCATTGTCTCTGACACGGAAGCAATAGCTCCAACTCCTATTTCTGATCCAGGAGGTCGCACAGGAATCTTACTTGAGGCTCGTCGGCGTGTTGGAAAACCCAAACCTATGTTCAGTGTACCAGAAGTCAAGAAAAATTCACCAAATCCTGAGCTGCTGTCCATGGTGCAGAATTTTGATGAGAGGGCCACACATTCCAAGTATGGCCAACCATTTTCTGAAGGTTCTTATGATGGCAGGCATGAAGGAAGCACTACAGCAGTCACCCTAGGGAAGATGCCTCCCCCGGTGGCACCAAAGCCTCGTGTTCTACAGGAGGTTCCACAGATCATTCAAGCAGGAGGCAAGGGGGCTCAGCTCTTTGCTCGAAGACAAAATCGCATGGGTATGTATGTCGTGGATGCCCCTCAACATACCCATCATCAACAGAATGTGACCTCGCAGGTCACTGGACAACACCTCGACTCCTCTGACCACTCCATTCCCTCTCAATGGAAATACTCCTCCAATGTGCGTGCCCCTCCACCTATTGGGTATAACCCACTCCTGGCCCCCTCAATTCCCACAGGACCTCAGAGGAACATGACCAAGTCAGGCAGTAAGGGTAGGGGGAGTATGCAGCGGGAGGGCATCCAAGCTCTGGATTTCATGAGAAGGCAGCCCTACCAGCTAAATTCTGCCATGTTTAACTACAGTGGAAGTGCTGCAAATCTCTCCGCTAGCCCTTCTCAACAGGACCAGAGGCAGGGCCACTATACAGCACTGGTGGGCAGCTCACTAACATCACCAAAGCAGATACCTGTAAAAACAGCTCGCACCTATGAAATCAAGAGGTTCTCAACACCAACACCTATGTCTGCTCCCACTCTGGTTCCTAAAGTCCTCGCACCTCGTTCAGCTACCACCCTCGGTGAGCGTATAAATCACTCTGACATAACCAGCCCACCTCCTGCTCCGAGTGCTCCAAACACAGACACCAACTTGGCACGAGTCCCATTCAGAGAGTCAGCTTCACTCTCCGCCCAGATAGCTGGATTGCCGAGCCTTCCAAAATTATCTGCCATGCCTCCTCCGAACCCTGCTTCTGGTGTAGTGACACATTACACTCCAGTGTCCTACAACACTGGCCTCCAGTCAGCCAAGCAGTTCAAGAGTGCTCCTGAGCTCACTATCTTTTCTTCGTTGCCTCCTCTCAAGTCCAATCCAGTTCAAGCACCCAAACCACGTTTTGTAGCCACCAAAGGGGGTGTTCAGGCTCATGTGTGGAGACCTGGGGCAATTTAAACAACTTAATACCCACCATGCACTATCACTCACTCCTTGTTGTAATTACCTTTGCTGCTAGAGTTGGTCTGATTGCTTTCCCACAGAATTAGCCAAACATGTTTGTAATGACAACATATATTCTATACAGGATCACTGTTTTGGAAAGGGTTACCCTCCCCAGCATAGAAAAATGACCCTGAGAACAATGCAGAATTAAGATATTTTCTTAAAACGTCACGACATAAGCATGTTTATCATTGTGATATTTCTGTTTACTCCCATGCTTTCTTAGATAAATTATTGAACAGCTAACAGATGCTGCTGTAAGGCAAACCATAGGCTTAAGGCACACAGTCAATCTATTTCAGGGGTGTCAAACCAGTCCTCAAAGGGCCACAGTGGGTGTTGGATTTTATTCCAACCAAAACAAAATGAATACCTTTTCACCAATCTGGTGTTTTACAAGTGTAATCAGTTGATTGCAGTCTGGTGTTGCTTGTTTTATCAGAAACCTCATTGGTTAGACAGTCTGTGCTGGATCTGTTAGGCAAAAACCAGGAACCACTGCGGCTCTTTGTGGAATTGCTTTGATATCCCTGATCTACATATTTGAAATGCATGGAGGGTGTTAAATGTCAACTCATATATGTAAAAGGAAAAAGAAATTATTAAACAATTTGGATTACTGTTGTGGAATTTGGATATTAATTACCACTACTCACTCCACATTATAGGTTATTTATTCGTGTACAGCTTCCTGAAAAATGGCACAGGTGATAAGTGAGGTCTTTAGAAACATACTATGTGCAACTCTACATTTTATTTTACTAAACAAATAAAACGGATGAACAAGTGTGTATTTTGTTGATTTTTATAAATTGTGCAAAGGAAAGGTGGATTTACTGTTAGCATTAATAAAAGGGTTTATGAAATGAGAGAGGCTGTGGACAGGTGGAATTGATTGCATGGATGATAATATGACAGACAACTGAATGTGGTCAATGATCAACATTACCAATAAAAGATTATGATCACATTTTTGTTTGTATGAATGTAAAGTGAAATTGTTTACGTAATGAAAATCCACAGTCTGAAGAGTTTATTAGGAAGGCACGGGACTAGAGATTAGACATTAGTCGTAAAGATGACAAAAAATGATGCACTGAGGTGCTTGTTTTCCCTTCTTTTAACATTTCTTGCAATTAGAAATATGGATTACAAATTAGAGGATACTCTTTGGTTATTTTCTACTGTATTAATAATGTCAAAGATGCAGAGTTACGCTTGTGCATAATGTGTAAAGAATGATATTTAAAAAATGTGTGAATATGTTTATATTTACAATAAAATGAGACATTTTCGATGAATAAAGTCAGCTCCGAAATGCACACCATGTCTGACGTGTCTGGTTTCATACTGCCCCCTGCTGTTCATTACGCAACCACACTAAAATGGAACATCTCATTTACTGTTGTCTACAGCACAACACTACGAGTATGATCAAGTAATGTTTTTTTTTTTTTTTTTAAATAGATGTGCAATACATCTTGTACATGTACTCATAGGTAATAGTTCGCCAGGAAAAATGAAGAAAAGCTGTGAAACATTTTAGGTCATTTGGTGGTGCTGGAGTGTTGTAGTGTGCAGTAGTCTCCAATAGTCTAGGATTAATGTCACATACACACAATTATCTTTAATCTGCTACTCAAATCACTAACCCCTTGTCTGTAATTTAGTTTTAATACAAGCAATGTTACATATTCCCTGCATGATGCATAGTAAGTTTCATCAGAGCTTTAGCAGAGCGAAAATATGGAAAAAGAACTTTCAAGAATTCCTTAACATGCACTAAATCTCAATTTACCAATTTTTTCAAAGGTATCCTGGTGTAAATTTCAAAACGTGACGTCAGAACCTCTGAATTGTGAAGCAGACATGCTGACTGCAAGACACCGCGCTGCCAGAAAAACAAAATGACTCAGGTTATCCAGCTCAAAGTTCCTTCAATAAAGAGGCAGTCAAAAATTGCATACCATTTTTATTTTAATTCTTCCAATTCGTTCAGTCATTCCTCTAAATGACTCTAAATATTAGCTTTTTTTATATATATATTTTGTTTGATCACACAGTAAAAATAGTAACACATTGTTGTTGAAAAATCAAAGGGGAAAAATATTAGAATTAAAAATATAAAAAAATCTTAATTTTATAGTCTGGGATTGTCTCCCAACCAGTTCGTGGTACTCCACCTCCTGCCCATAGACAGTGGGGAGAGACTCTAGCACCCCCGCGAAAACCGTGCACACCTGTGGTCATAAGATTCGAGACTTTCACTATTCATTTGAATGAGATGCCTCAAAAATTTAAACAAAGGGTGTAGAAAAGCAATACAGGTAATGGATGAATAGTTGGAGAACTTTATGTTTTTTTTGTTTTTTTTTCATTTAACATAATAATAAATACATGTTTATAAAATATATACATTTTAATTTGGAAAAAAACAACATATTTTTCAAACAAATGCCTTGGTCAGCAAACACAAAAGTTATATAACACTGATTTCATTTCAGAGGAAGAATTGCATTATGTGTTCCACTGAGGGCCGGCCATCATCGTGATTTGATCTTGGTTTAAAAAAAAAATAATTCAAAATAAAAAAAAAATATTTTAAAATTATAAATAACTTAAAAAACTATCAATTATTTAACAAAATAAACACGTGTCAAAAGCCTTTAATAAATGTTGTCTGATGTTAGATTTATTTCATTACTGTTGACTAGTTTTTTTTATAACAGCAGAATACATTATATGTTTAGAATAAATGAATTGACCAATTATTTGCTGATAATATAAATTTAAAAATACATACTAAAAATGACCAATAAATAAAATGCCTTTTTTTAAATTCATGTATATACACACCAGCTCAGGGTCTTCACTATTATTTTCATGGGCTGTTACAATAGGTTTCTAGTAATTCATCATCATTATCATCAAATTATCAGTGTCCCTTAAAGGGCAATTTGGTTGCAACAGAAACCACACATATTCTCCATTAGTTAAAAAATTGACACATAAATAAAAATATGTACAAAATTGAAAAATAGAAAAGTGAGCAGGAAGAAAGTGCAATGAGAATAATGATCTCCTCTCCATGGAATTGGAGTTATGAAAGTTTTACTATTAAAGGGTAGAAGGACAACACTAGTTTTGATTCACATTCTCTGGATAGGCAATTGCTTGCTAGCTAAAATTTTAGCTTTCATCCATAAACACAAGTTTGCTTTCTGAATTTTCAAATTGAACTATATTTAATCTTGCGTGCCAATTTCAGCTCCTACTCACAACATGGTCATCTGATTTATATATGGCGGAAAACACAGACAAGGCTGAAAAAGCAGTTCCTGCTCGTGCACCCCTCTTTAAAATAAACTGCTGTATTTTAAGCCAAAAGAGCTGTTGTTTTCGATAGAACAATATGTCTATATACTGCCATAGCAGATTTGTGGTGCAATAAGCCCCCTATTTTTAATTTGTCCGTTTTACCCTGGAAACCCCTGTTGACAGACATCGCGCAACCCCTTTTGTATCACTAATTGATGTCTAATATTTAGTTAAAAAAAAAAAAAAAACGAGTTAAAAAAAATTATTCACTGGCATATTTTAAACTTATAAACAAATTACCTCACAATGAAAAAACTGGGGTCTGTAAAAATGTCACGTATATCCACCTCATAACTATCGTTTAATTGATTTTTTTTTTCGTTACTGTCACATTCTCCCCAATATTTTAGATGATAAATAATCGATCCAAACATAGAAAAATTGGAGAGAAAAAAAAAAAAAAACGTTTGAAAGTGTAAATATATAAAAATGAAAATTTCAACTACTCCTTGATATCTGCGATTTCTGCATCGCAACCTTTGTTATATTACCATGTTTCACCCAAACATACCCCCCCAAAAAATCGAGCCATTAGTGCTGCAATGATTAATCGATTAACTCGAGTATTTGATTAGAAAAAAATATTCGAATTAAATTTTATTGCTTCGAGTAATTGTTTAAAGTGGTGTTTAAAGTGGCCAAACAAGGAAAAATTGGGGGGGGGGGAAGAAACGTTTGAAAGGGTAAATATATAAAAATGAAAATCTCAACTACTCCTGGATGTCTGCGATTTCTGCATCGCAACCCTTGTTATATTACCATGTTTCACCCATAAAATCCCCCAAAAATCCAGCCATTAGTACTGCAACGATTAATCGATTAACTCGAGTATTCGATTAGAAAAAAATATTCGAATTAAATTTCATTGCTTCGAGTAATCGTTTAAAGTGGCATTGTAATGGTTTATTTTGAAAGTGTTTGCATTTGGTTTTATTGGTGGATACACTGCCCTCAGGTCTGCCTCATTTCACATGGCTGAATCCAACTGCTCCCTGTTAAGACCAACATAAGCTAAGTTTTTGTTTGAGCTAACGTTTTTTTAATGCAGTCACAATTTAGTTTATATATTTAGCCGTTTTTTGTGGGAATGTATGACTGAACCATTTAAGAGCAGTGTAAAAAAAAAACATTAGCATTTTATAGCATATAAGCTTTTTTTTTTTTTTTTTTTTAAAGTACTCTTTGAAGCACAGCTCAGGTATTTTAATTTTTCATGTTCCTTGTCCCATTACTTGATTATTCAAACTAACTAGTTCATCGATTAGTCAACTACTAAAATAATCAATAGCTGCAGCCCTAGTGGCCATTCACAGCTGGGTCTGGACACTCGGTAATACATGCTACATGGAATTTTTGAATCGAAAAGAAGTAAGTACGCAATAATATTTCGTTAAAATCATGGCGTCTTTATTTATTCTCTCGCGTGCCCTCACCTCCAGTTTTTGCTGTTTAAAACAAAACAAAAAACAAAAAAAATGGCCTCCTGTTGTTTCTTTCCCCCAGAAAATTGAAATTTTAAGCATTCAAGGATGTATCACGCATGCATATAGGACAATTTTGAAATTTGGCCAAATTGGGGTTCTCACAGCGGAACTTCAAGTCACCTGAGTTTATATAAAAAAAATTAAATTCAATTAAAAAAAAATAAAGGCAAACTGTATATTCCGCTATAAGCCATACTTTGCCTAAATGCCAGCTATATATTATGTATGTATATTATATGTCATGTGTAGAGTGCCTGACCTTAACTGCATAACACAAAGAGCTTTAGAGTGACTTAAACACACATATGCTTAACCTCAGGCCTGCACTTTGTCCATTTGTGCATTTACTCTCCTCTTCACTTTCCCTCACTCTGTGTGTCGCCTAAACACACCTCGTGGTCTCATGAGGTTATCTTGTAACTGATGTGGGTTCCCTGCATTCCTGCTGCTAAATATATGCCCCGCAACCATCTGGGAGAATCATTTTGTTCCTCTAATATCCCCATCAGCACTTTAAACTGGCCAGAGGACTGACCCCCAATTCCCACCCGCCCCTCCATGCCTTAGACGCTCTTGCATCCCTATTCATACTCCTCAAAATCCACCTCCACCACGCCGCTGCCACCCGCAGCCCCAGCTAGGAAGAAACGACCTGCCATTTAAGCGTAGGGTGGGTGTCTTACCGACCGGGATCAAACTAGTCGTACGCTTTTGGGGGATCCGTCAACCCGGGATTTTGGTCTCTTCTTCTCTGCCTTCCACAGGATTATTCTTTAAAAGAAAATAAAAACAGGTGAGTTTTTAATTTTTATAGCTCTGAACACAATTTTCCAAACACTGAAGGTAAACAAAACATTTGTGGCATGTTTTTTTCTTCAGAAAATACTGCCAATCATTTGAATTGCTATGTTCATTTTATGACAATAATATTAAATTATTTCTATTTGATGCCACTTGGGTGATCTGCTTGCATCGTCAAATGCCCAAAGGGATGGCCAATGTGCTGACCCTCCCACTCTGGCCACTGCATGGACTCTATATGCCATCACCAAACCCTGAAAAGAGGGTGTGGGGCTGTGGGTGTTAAACCTGAGAGGCTACTCCTAATCATCTTCAGGGATTTAAAACTGTACCATAGAGTTTATTTGACCAATGCTACATTTACATTACATGAAATATTAATTCAAAAGGAGGAGTACTTTCAAGGGGCGTGATTTGTGTACTAATGCGATTTATCAGACCCATTTGATCGTCAAATGACACATTTACACGCTCAATGTCTTGGCTAAGGATGGGTACATTAAAAATAACCTCGTGGGTTGTGTTACAGTCACTCGATGTGATGTTTTTCCTTTTAACAAGAGAGGGGAGAGCGACATGTTGAGAACTGGAGGTGCTTAAGACATTCTAACGAGAATTTTTAAAAAAGGTGGTAAAGTAAATGAACAAAACAAAAGTATAAATTACAACAGCATCAGAGCGTAAAGCCTCTAAATTCTGAACAGAAGCAAAATAAAACCGAATCTTCAAATTCAAACACGATCAGATCCGGGGTACTAGTGGACTTCTAATTGTTCTTGTTTCAAACACAAAGTTTTCACAAACATTCTTAAATATAAAGCTTTGATTATCTGAAGAAAATATGTTTTTAGTCAACACATAATACAAACCATTTAACAGTCATGCCAGTGGAAAAATATTTGAAAATTCTTGACTGTCATACCAGCGACAACAACAACAACTGTAAAATAATACTACAAATATTTCTCTCATCATACTTAAACCCTCTGCAATAACATCACAAAATAATAAAACCACAAAAAAAGCCAAAGAAAAAGCAAAACAGACCTGTGGAGTTAATCATTCAAGAATCAAAAGCATTGGTTCTTAAACTTCATTACACCTTTTCAATATGTGCTCTCAAAAATCACGGAGAAATAGGAAGTCTGAACGTTCCACAAAAACAGGGCGGAGGTTTTATTCCTTAAAAGTGTATTTCTTATGAACACCATTAAAAATGATCACTGTGCTCATAAATAGGAAAACTCGTAAAAACTTGAAAAATCGTACAGTTCTAAAAAATGGAATACAAATTTCTTGTATCGTACTTAATTAAATAAAACTGATTACTGTACTAGATTTTTAAAAGGTGTAAACCATTGTCACATCAAATATGTATAAACATTGTATTCAGGATTTCTTCACCTATTATTACCACAAGATGGAGACCGTATACCAAATCCTAAATCCCAGAGAAGTCTCACAAATTTGTTGGCATCCAGCGTGATTTAGCAAATGCTCAGGCTGTCTCATAAGATTGTATTGTACCATTTTTAGACAACTTTGAAGGCTCAGCAGTAATACATACAAATTAATGCCAACTGGTATTTTGGTTTAAGATTTTCACTTTGAAACTGTACTATTAATGGTACTGCAAGCAGCTATACATTTCCCACGGCAGACATCAATTTCATATGGGGAATGTTGGGAATCTGAGTATAACGACAACCATAACTTGACTGATGAGCATCGCATGCCGATTTGGTGCTTTTAAATTCAGCACACTGACTTTATGTCTTGGTTAAAACAGTAAACAGTGAACTCTGGTGGGGGTTGTTGGTATGGATGGTTCTAAATGGCAGTTTTACTTGATAATATTACATTCAATGGGCATGTAGCCTATATCATGGAGACCCCCAAAAAAAGTACATATGCATAGAAGCAATGCTTTCCAACTTTAAAAAGAATGAACAGATGGATGTTATGTACCCCAGCTTCAGTAGAGTCACTCAATGTTTAAAAAAATCATGCCCGCTCAAAATAATTACACTTACCATCATGAAATTTGGTGGACTGGAGATGTCTATCATGAGTAGAATCACAAATAGAAGTCTCAAGAACCCATGCCTGAAAAGACAAATGAAATCTGTCATCCCAATTTGAATTTGCCATACTGACCAGAAGCTAGCTTTTAAGGATTAATTGGTACCCCAACATTAAGAGATTCATTAGTTCCCCTACAAGCCTAATAAACATTGTTCTTACTTTCTCACTCCTGACAGCCATGCCCGCAAGAACACCCACACCTGTAAATAAAAGGAGAAAGCCAACCAAAGTCATCATTGATCTATCAAAAATCTCTCAGGATGGTAAGTCTGACAGTTTTGTAGTATCGTTAACTTGACATGAACAGAACACTGAAACAGTGTTTTAATGTGATGGTTGCACTTACCAAGAGTACGAGCCCGTTGTTAATATTTCTGAGTTCGACTTGGGAAGAAAGATCGGAACGCCAAAAGACATCATGCTGGAGGAATTGTCTCTGCTCAAGAACCGAGGCTCCAAGATGTTTAAGATGAGGCAGCAGCGGGTGGAGAAGTTCATCTATGAGAACAACCCTGACATCTTCTGTGGTGACTCTATGGTAGCCTACACAAAATGGTCCACCTCAATTAGAGTTGATCAGTAAGTAAATCTGGTTAAATTGCTCCCTTTCAGGATGAATTGCAGAAGTTTGTCCCGACGGTAGGTGGTCAGACAAGCAGCCAAACGATACACCTGGGAGGGTATCTCCTCAGCAAAGATGCTAGTCAGTTGCATTATGGAGGGATGGTGTTTGGAGGAGGGGCCCCTGTGCCTCCTCCGAAACCTGGAAGCAAGAGCGGTGAAGCTGGGGGATTGGTAGGAGTCGGAGGAGCCGGAGGAGGCGCGGAGGGACAAGGTGCCACGCAGCAAGGGAAAGATGGAATTGATGGAGGATCGGGTGAAGGATCCAAACCAAAAGGTTGGTATGAAAGATTTATTAAAATCTTACAAGTTCTACTTTGATGACATGTTGCTTCTTTCAGTTTCTTATGTCCCTTAAAGATGACCACATTAAATTCAACAACTACTATCACCTGGACTATTTCAGGCCCTTGTGATAGTGTTCTGAGATTACATGTTGAATAGATGACCAAATCAATGGATTATAAGTAATACCCTTCCTTTCTGTAGTTCCTAAAAAGATCTGTTGTTCATAGATGGCGGAAAAGATGACGCGTCTAAGAAGATGCACATAAAGACCTACATATCTCCTTGGGAGAAAGCCATGAAGGGTGACGAAAGTTTGCTAGCCACCCTAAAAGGTTTCATGCCCGGCCCCGGTGGGCAAATTGATCTGCGCAAGTACAAATGCTTCAACAGGTACTTACATATAGTATACAGAAAGTATCTCTAATCGTTTTGATCTTTGGCTAAAGTGCATCCCTAATGATTGTATCGAGGACGGAGATTGGGATCTCTAACATTCTTTTAGAATTTAGCAATGAACTTTGTGAAGTATGTCAGGGTTCTATTGTTTGACCTCACTTGATTTTAATTTTTACATTAATAACCCTCCTTTACTAATGAGAAACTTGACAATAGTTTAAATCTGATGTGACCTATAACATTAACTATGCTAGGTTGTGGAGTACATGGGATTTTTCTTCTTGGTCCTGGCACTTATTTCATTTTAAACATGCTTTGCATACCCTGCAAAGCGACATACTGCACTGAAAACAATCTTGTGTTTATCTGTGAATAAAACTGACAATCGCTTAACTCTGCCAGGACTGCCATGCCCTATGGCGGATTTGAAAAGGCCCTCCAGTTCATGAAATTCCAAATGCCCGAAACTGAGAAGACCAAAGTGGTAGCTGAGCCCACAGTGGTGTACGGTCATGATCTCAACCTCCGACCTTCCTTCAACCGCACACCCATTGGCTGGGTGGGTAGCAGCGAGCCCAGCAGCATCCACGTGGAAATGAACGGCGTACCTGATGAGGTGCCCCACCTCATGCCCTTGGACGGAGAGACCGAGGAGCTGTGAAGAAGCAGCAGCTGAAGTTGTCTGTGTGAACACAGAAAAAACACGAAACATGCAAATACATGCTGGCATGCATCCTCAAGTTAGATGAGCTTACAACTGTTGCTTTAAATGATGTCTTACTGGTGGTAATGTTCATGCTCTGAAGGCAAAAGAACAAAATGTATATGTTCTCAAGAGGATAAACAGTGTTATTTTTGACATTTGAAGGAATATACAGTACTCACTTTGTCAATTGTGTCTGCATGACAACATGTTACATAAAAGGACCTCTTTGGCATTGGCTTCCTATGGCCTCTTCATAGGCTGAGGCTCGTCATAATGAGGTTGCATCCACTATTGAGCTGAAATAAACTCCTTTCTAAAAATTCAGTAAATGTCTTAATTCCATTTATATTAAACATGTGTAGAGAAATCGAAAATACAATTACGATTATGTAAATTGAATTGACAAATGACTTTAAATTGTAAAGTATGGCAATCTACAACATTTGATTAAAAGTAACTACTGAAACTGCTGCCCCCGCAACCCGACCTCAGATTTATGAGGGAGAACATGAATCGATGGATGGGTGTACGGACAGATGAGACTGGTAGAAAAAGGTACTTGTGTTTTCGTATGCAGCAGAGGTGGGTAGTAACGCGTTACATGTACGCCATTACGTTTACTTAAGTAGATTTTTGAGAAAAATGTACTTCTAAGAGTAGTTTTACTAAGCCATACCTTTTATTTGAGTATATTTGTGAAGAAGAACTGCTACTCTTACTCCGCTACTTTGGGCTACACAAGAGTCATTACATTTTTCCTCTTTATTCTTCATATTATATTTATTTATTTATTTATTTTGCTAGCGATGCCAAGAGTAGCTTTACCAATTTCACCAATGAGACGTTGCAAAAATAATCACATGATTCCATTATACCAATCAGACGCAAGCTTGCTGTTCTATGATCATACCAGCCTGTTCGATCATGTGGTGTCTTTAAAGCACCATTAAAAATAAATTATTTGAAATTGCTGCCCTCAGCATGACTCGAAAGCGCGGATTTTAACCTCTTTTCTAGTCTTTATTTGGCACCGATTGACCACAGAAAACCGTAGATATTTTACTTTAAATTTTATAATACTAACTGTGAAGGAACTACTGTATTCACTATTCAAACTAGGAACTATTTTCTCCTCTAGAAGGCACTCTTTTTGCTCTTTCTGTCATTTTTCTCTCTCGTCGGAGTTAAATGATTATTATTTTTTTATTATTAATATTTATTTGGTGTAATGTGGTTATGTAATGGTTATTGTACAGTATCACTGTAACAACAGTTCATCTAGGTAACTTGAAAAAGCTGAGAAAAAATAATATAATTTGGTAGCAGTTAAAATGTTATTCATTATTTGAGTAAATACTGTAATTTTTTTTTACTTGTACTTGAGTACTTTTTTGTGAAGACTACTTTTACTTGAGTAAAATTATTTTGAAGTAATGCTACTCTTACTTGAGTACAGTTTTTGGCTACTCTCTACCCACCTCTAGTATGCAGTCGAAAAGCAAAAAGTAATAGAAATACTCAACATAAAAGAATGAAGAACTTTGCATCCAAGCATCTGAGCATTGAATAAGAGTTCATATAAGTTACAGACCGTGCCGCCCATAAGGCAATTCAAGCAACCGCCTAAGGGCGCACCAGCGTCCAAAAATGCGTCAAGACAAATATTCAAATAATATTTGATGAAACCAGTATTCAAAAAATTACACAAAACAATAAAACAAAAGAACAACAAAACCGTTCATAATAAGTCTTTAAATAATAATGAAATCATTTTTCTAGTGTGCCTTCTGCCCGTTTCCCTTTTTCCTGTGATGCGATAATTTCACCACGGACCCTAGTCCCACCACCCAGCAGACCAGCGAGCTACCTGAAGGTGCTATTTTTAGCCTCCGCACTTGAGCAACGTTACGGTGACAAGTCAACTTCATGAAAAGACAAAAGCCCTTCGGGTCAGAATAAAAAGAAAGAAGACAGCAAAGACGTGAAGAAAAACAGAGGTTTGTTGTGATTATTTTTTTCAACAGCATAAGCACATAGATTTAGCGCAACTACAGCGGTTATTTACAAAGAGCTTATATGACTTAGTGCTAAAGCAAAATTATACTGTATCATTAGCCAGGCTGTTGTTTTAGAAATATTTTCAGTATTCAGCCAGCTGTGGATTAGTTTCAGTTAAATTTACTCCTCCTCCAATTTTAGAGAAATTTGGACAAAGTGTATGGGAGACTAAAATTGTCTAGCTTATTTTCATGTGATGTGAACCACTTTTACCCTGTGTTAAATTGTGCTTTTCAAATAAATTGCCTAAACAAACCTTGCCTAAAAGTGCCAAGGTTGATTAAATAAATACACCTTTAAATATGGAATTAATAATTTCAAAGTTATGTGGTATGGGGGACTAAAAGTGCCAAAGATTTAAATGCAAACATTTGTTATTAAATGTGTCATTAATTCATTAAAATGGCGATCACATTCACGTAAAAACATATTCAATTTATTATTATTTTTTTTTTTGCTATCGTATATTATTTAATTCATTATTATTGGATAGTCCTGTGTAGTTGCCGTGCTTCAAGAATTTATTTTCTTTTAACTACGCCCATCAAAGATAGTGGCCGGATCATACAGACAGGTACAGTAGGCTGCAAGAATTTAGGCGCTATTATGGTTATGTGATGCTGGTTTCACAATTAACAGCTATTTGACTTATATAATGTAACATTCCACTTTGCTCTTCAGAAATATTTTCTTTCTACCTCTGTACATCCTGGGCCATCTTTTACGGCGAACCTATCCACATCAGCACCAAGTCCAAGCCCACCAAGTCCAGGAAAGAAGTGCACCTTCCAAAACAACTGTCATATGAAAGTGCAATAGATGCTTTTGCATCAGTGAAGACAAGGTGAGTAAGGTTATAAGTCAAGGTGAAAAAAAAAGTTGCATTTTAAAGTGTTCTGGGTGTCTTTATATAGGTTTGTGTGGGTCGGTGTTAATCATATTGTAATAACAATTGTTATTTATTTAATGCAATTGTTTTTTTAAGTGTTTTCATTGGTGCTTTTGAATAGTTATAACAGCATTTTTCTTTTAATTTCTGCACTTGTTCCTTGTCTTTTTTTTATATAATAAATTACAAAGAGATAACGTGCGTTTTCAGTGTGAGTGTTTAAATATATGTGGTGAAAATAGGTGGGGGGGGGGGCGCCAATAAATATGTTGCCTAGGGCACCAAATTGGTCAGGAACGGCCCTGATAAATTCATAATATTCTTTAAAATTATCTCACAAAATACGAAGTGTTTTGAACTGTGTTACTGTATCCCGATGGCGAATTGATGTTCTGCAGCTTGTCTTAAACGACGAATCATCCTCGCCTGGTGGTGGCGGCCATTTGGACGACGGGCAAACACCAAACACTACAAAGAAGAAGAACAGACGCCGGAAGTCAAGGCGTGATTTTTGTTTCACTTTTTATGTGAGCTAAAGTTGAAACTCAACAGTTGCCCAGGGAAGCGCGCACTGCCTTTTGTCAACAACAAAATGGAAGATAACCTGAAGTTTTTAGGTAACATTTTGTAAATTTGACGCTGCTGTCTAGTTTCCGCTGAAAATGGAAAATGTTTGCTGTAATGACACACACAGTTCACACACTCGTACAAACATGTCCAAGTTTACCTGCTAAATGTAATGAGTTTGCAGCCAGCCGTGCATACAAGCTTTCTATGTCCGCCGTAGACGCAACCTTTGCCGCGAAAGTGACTGTCGTAAAGTCCTGGGTGTTACCTAGCAACCGACATCATCATTTCTGACTTCCGTCAAATGCGGTCACTGGTAGTAATATGTAACGCGCTATATGAACTAATTCGACATGACTTTTATTCTTGAGGTTATTGCTTTTAACTCATTTGCTGCCATTGACAGCGATAGAAATAAAATCCATATTTACTGGGATGGCTGGCATTGAATGATCTTGTTTCATCAGTGAGAGCCTTTAGCGCCACGAGAGAGACACAATTATAAGAAACATCTCTCAGCATGCCACTAGGTGTTCAACAATCTAATGCATTTGCTTAATGCATGTCCCAGGCTCACCATAGTGCATTGATTTCAACCAGATGGCATCAAACCCGAAAGTCCAATCGGCACCACTGCCACAGACGGAGCTCCTTGTCTATTGGCTGCTGTCCTTTGGGTCCCATTTTTACTCTTTTTATGAACTTCACAGGTTCTCAAAAGGTAGGGGAGTAATTGTAATCATGTCAACTCTTTGGTAAAGCTTGAAAAATATTGTAATTTGGGGGATTTGTGTTTCAGAGCATGAAGTGGGATTGGATAGGGAGTTCCTACTGGAAAAAGGCCTTTTTAACGGCTTTAAAAGGGTACGTTTTGAAATTGCCGACTGTCAAAAGTTCAAGTTTGTTGTTTTTTTTTAGCTTGCAATATATGCTATCACTCTTGTGGAAAATAGTAACATTAATGTGATTTTGAGTTTTGTCTTGGATTTTTTTTTTAATGTTTTGTTTTTACTTGTATATTTGGTCAGGATGCATCAGACTTTGAGTGGACGTTCTGGACCGCTTGGGCTAAGAAGTCCTTGCTATGGACTCTGATTGGGCATGCTGTCATATCTAGATTGTGCAGCGCCCTTTACCCACAGGTCTGAAGCAACCCACCGCATGCAAATTCTCGCTTTTCCCCCTTAAACTCTAGATTGTTTTTTCCACAAGATGTAAGTAAGCTTTTTTTTTTTTTTTTTTTAACCTTTTGTCACCAGCTTCGGGTCATGGCGCTCACAGTTTACGGCCTCTCGGCAGCCAGTAGCATTTTGGGACTTAAAGGTGTGGCTGTTTTGCTTGTGCATGTGGCTTTGTCTTTCTTCGTGGCCCAGCTCAGAAAGCGTATTCTGTGTTGGACCTGCAACCTTCTGTTCCTCTGCACCCTTCACATCAGACAAATTCAGGACATTAAGGTAAGTGTAACGGCTAAATGTAAACACAAACAGGGAATAGAATTTAGATGGCGATTGTGATGGTGCTTTTTTAGACTATATCTTTGGTTTGAATATGAAGCTATATTTGATGGACACAAGAGCGTGTAAGAGCTTGGCATTAAATGTAGCAACATACCTGTTTGATTGTTTGAAGTTTGTTACTCAGTCAAAGTGTATTTGAAAAATGTGAAAAATATCTAAAAATTCTTTCGATATTTTGCTTTTCAACATGTTTTAAATAACGGTTTTACATTTATTATTTGAATTGTATAATTAAAAAAATAGTCATTTAATATATTTTAACTATCCATAACACAAAAAATGAATTGAAATGTTGAATTCTCACATTTTTAATGAAGAATATTATTCCGCACAGTGCAGCAATAATATTTAATTGTGATAAAATTCTAACTACCGGAACTGTATCAATGTATCAACTGTATCAAAGGAAAGTCAATCTGAAAAGTTTAGGGTTGTTTATTAATGTATTTTCTATTACAAATGTACTAGTTTATAACAATGAAAGTAATTAATAAAAGAAATAAAATTACAATTTAGATCCAGACATTGTGGTTGAATAGAGGCAAAAATACAAATCACATGAGTGACCCCTAACACCTTAACAGTTGTATGTACCATTTTATGCAATATACTATTTTTGCCTTTTTTGAATTCTCGTGCCTGGCAAACATATTTTCAAATACCTGTGTTCTCTTAAACATGACTATAATTGATGATAATAAACAATACTGACTACATTGATAATACCTCTGTAACAATACTTTACACAAAGATTTAGCTAACTTTCCTTGCTTTTCACCCCTGCGTTTCCCAAAGAGAAGCTGGTACGAGCAGGAGGAGGAGTACTATCTGCTGCTCTTCAGTGTGGCAGTGAATACTCTTCGCCTTATCAGCTTCAGTCTGGAGCACTGCGAGCGCCCCACGGTACACACCGATGGCGTCCTGCAGCTGGGGTGGCTTTTGTCCTACACGTTTTACCACCCTTTATTCTATAACGGACCTGTCATTACATACAATGACTACGTGGAGCAGGTAAGTTAGAGAAATTCTTTAGCCTGCATGAAGCTGACGCTAAGTGATGTGGATCTTCTAATGTTAATTTTGTCAAGTGCTATATGAATGATGAAGTGTCTCTCGCCTTCAGATGCAGAGGCCTGTCAAGGAGCACAAGCAGCCCAAGACAGGCGCTTGCTACCTGTTGCTTCGAGCCGCACGAATCTTGGCGTGGTGGTGCATCGCCGAATACATGATTCATACCATGTACATGCACGCCATCCAGTCCAACGAGACTTACCTGGAGATTCTGCCACCTTGGGCGTTGGGTAAGTTACCGGTTCCAGTGACTGACCCTTTTCTATGATACTTATGTGACAGTTTGAATTTTAATTAGGCCTACATTTCTTTCACTTTGCCCATCAAGTGTTTTCCTTATTTCTATTAAGAAGTGTACACCTTTTTATTTCCCTTTTTTTTTTTTTTTTTTTTTTAGTTTTATCAAATACAATTAAAACTACCCCCAAAAAAATAGCCAAATAGAGGTCAGGAAGAATTTTCCTCCCAGATTATCTTTTACCGTATTTTTCAGACTATAGGTCGCACCGTAGTATAAGTTGCACCAGCCAAAAAATGCACAATGAAAAGGAAAAAACATATCTAAGTCGCACCGGAGTATAAGTCCCATTTTTGGGGGGAAATTTATTTGATAGAATCCAGCACCAAGAACAGACATGTCATCTTGAATGGCAATTTAAAATGAAATAGAGAACAACAGGCTGAATAGGTGTACGGTATGCTAACATTACATGACGCTAGAAGTTAGATCGGACTTAAAAAATCCAGCCCGACTCGACCGGCCCGCGGGTATTAATGCCCGACGCGGCCTGAGCCCGATCAATTAACTTGATTTGCTTGCCCGAGCCCGAAAAAACCTGAACTTTTATGTTTTATTTGTAGGTATGAGCCCGAAAAAAAAAAAAAAAAATATGATCATTATAAATGCATTTACACAACGAAATAACGCTGGAAAAGTTTGTTAAATATATTTCTCATATGAGACCAAAGCGCCACATTCGTTTACATTCAGCAAAGCCGACACAGGTTTCCGTATAGCATCTTTAACAATCAATCTGAATCCTTTCCATATTCCACTCCTGCCGCAGTTGTTTGCTTTTCAATTCCCCTGTCTTGAGTTTGTTTTTCACTCCTATAGCTGCTCCATATCAAAAAGGAAATACCAGGATGCTCGCGGAGGATGCGGGAGGGGAAGATTGAAAAGAGAGGGGTTCACATGCGCAGGCATGCTCAGCGACTTCTCTGTTTTATCCAAATTATTTATTTTGTTTAACATCCATACATCGTTTTATTATAAATATATATATATATATATATATATATATATATATATATATATATATATATATATATATATATATATATATATATATATATATATATATATATATATATATATATATATATATATATATATATATATATATTGTTTAATTTAGCGAGACAGAAGTCGGCCCGACCCGACAGTAAATAATCACACATAAATCACTCCAGGGTATAAGATGCACCCTCTGCCAAACTATGAAAAAAAACAGCGACTTATAGTCCGAAAAATTCGGTAATTGAAAAATTATGGCTATAAAATTAATTTGAATCTGGATACACTAAATTAAAGCACATCGTTTGGATGTAAAATTATATGTATAGTATATAAGCACCGTAGACACACATGCTCTTTATATGACAGCAAGACATTGATTGTTCCCAAAAAATCAAAATGATTAGTTAATCGTTTTATTATAGAAAACATCATTGTAGAATAAATAATAAAACTAAAAAAAAAGGTGTTTTCTTTATTTTTAGCTATTTTTTTTAATTAATGTGTTTTTTTTCTTTAAATTCTATCATATTAAGTAAATTAGTCATTATGTGCTTGAATTCTTTTTAAAGAACGTGTTTATACATCTCAAAGCAACAGTAATATTTGAGAGGTGAGTCTATAGGTATGGACCTTTTACCTACATACCCAGGTAAATCCAATAATAGTATTTATAGGGGTGTTTTGCAAGTGTTTCTCCTCATTGCATCTACCCTGAAGAATCACGGGAGCCAAAAACCCTCTAAAATGACCTAAAAACAAATATTGTTCAACTTCATGTTTTATGGAAAGGATCCAAAGAGCTGGCTCAGAGATGTCAGCTGTCAGCTTTCACTGTGAGGAACATAGTGAGGAAATTGGAGACTACAGACACAGTTTTACTTAAGGCCCGGAGTGGCAGGCCAAGAAAAATCTCAAATAAACACAGGCAAAGGATGGTGCGAACATTTCAACTTAACCTCAGACCAGCTCCGAAGACCTAAAGCATGGGGTTGCCGCAGTTGGTGTCATTGTGCATTGTTCAACTATTAAGCACACTTGGCTCAAGAAGACATTTTGTGGGAGAGTAATGCTGAAGAAACCTTTTCTACACACATGCCACAAGCAGTGTCGCTTGAGGTACTATGCCCGGGGTCCTCAAATAGCGGACCGCGGCCCACGATCGTACCACAGCACACCTCTCTGCGGACCCATGGACGAACGAAAAAACGAGAACAATTTTTTTTCAACAGATATGATTTGTATGAACCGCCGATCTATTGCTATGCCCTACTGTTCTATCCCTAAATTCTGTTTCATTTTTAGTCACATATCTTCCTTGTTCCCACTTCTGTTGTCATCTCTATGACAACGATGTGCTGATTGGCTAAGAGGGCCTGCGTGGATGCGCTGATTAGCTAAGAGAGCGTGCATGGATGTGCTGATTGGCTGAGAGAGCCTGCATGCTACTAGCTGCCGCAGACGGACCGCAGCAGTGTGAAATATGAGTCACACTCGGCACTTTGCAATCTGTTTGTACATGCCACCAGTAGAAGACCAAATCTTAACTAAATGGCATGCTCAAAGTTGACCAAGAGAAGAAAATTGGACAACGAAAATCGCCGTTTCAAATTCAATGAGGAATGGAATGACAAATATGTGTCCCATTTTACCAACTGCAAGTACCAAACCTATGTGCTTAATATGCTTAAAGACATTTGCTCTGATAAAAAGTGAAAATGTGAAATGCAATTATGTTAATGAGCACAGCTCTTTTGAAGATAAGTTTCCTCCTAAATCCGAATTGAGAAGGCAAGAAATTAACAGGTTGAAGCTGTCATATCAAGAGTCAATCAAGGTACATTAATTGTTAAATCAATGGCACGACAACAACAAATTGCAACGGAGTGCAGTACACTCAGTGTCGTGGGTGTTGGCCAAACATAAGAAGCCGTTCTCTGATGGAGAAATAATGAAAGGGTGTATGACTGAACTGATGGCAGCAATGTTCAAAGGGAAAGAAAAGAAGGAAATAACAACAAAAATCAAACAAATCTCATTCTCAGATTCATCAACCACAAAACGCACAGAAGTACTGGCTGATGATGTGAGTAAACAACTTTGTGACCCCCAAATGCCATTTCTCTCATTGAGCAGTGTTTTACAGTTAAAGTTACTGTCAATAATTGTTATGTTTGCACCTTAATGACAGAGCTTGTCATTTATGTTCTGAACAAGTGAACATGTACTGTTTTTTTTTATTTTTAATTCATTTTTATTTAATCAGAATGTACATTGTATTTTTGTTTGGTCAAAATAAAACCCCCTTTCCACCTTTGATCTGCCTTGTACTTGACCGACAATAATAAAGGGACCCATGCTTGTATGAAAAAAAATAATTGTGGACCCTCAAGATTTGTATTTGAGGACCCCTGTACTATGCTTAAGCACACTTGGACAAGCCAGCTTCATTTCAGCTTAAGGTACCATGGACTGATGAAAGTCATGGAGTGGTTTGGACAGAACAACTGGCGGTATGAATCGACAATGAGGAACAGAGCATTCCAGGACAAACGCGAGCTACCCAGAAGAATATTTGGTGGGGTTCCAGCGCGCTGTGGGGCTGTGTAGCCAGTGCAGAATGACAATCTTGATAAATTTTGATAAAGCTCATATGGATTCCAGTCGGTATGAGCAGATTCTTTGAAACAATGTTCAAGAATCACTAACAAAGTTGGAGTTGCGTTGGGGCTGGATATTTCAATAAGACGATGACCTTAAATTGTTCAAAATTCATGCAGAGGACAACATATAGCATTCCGGAATTGCCATCTCTATTCCCCAGACCTGAATATTATTAAAAACCTGTGGTGGGATTTAAAGCAGGCCGTATATGCTCAGAAATCATCAAACGTGACTGAACTGGAGATGTATTGTTTGTTTTATGAAGAAGGCTCGTCCAAATTACCTTCAACCAGAATCCTGACCCTCACTAGAAACTATAGAAAGAAAGAAAGAAAGAAAGAAAGCATTTGCAGGCTTTTTATTTTTTGCGAAAGGAGGATCTACTAAATATTGATGTTATTTTTTTCTGTTGGGGTGGCCACATTTATGCACCTGGCTTCTTTTATTTTAATAATTAGTTCACAATTTCTGGAAACATATAAACAAACAAAAAATATGCTGTATATACACTGCTGGCCAAAAGTATTGCACCCCTGCAATTCTGTCAGATAATGTTCAATTTCTCCCAGAAAATAATTGCAATCATAAATGCTCTGGTAGTAATATCTTCATTTATTTTGCTTGCAATGAACGGCTTCTGACCCAGAGACATAAAAAAGCCAGGCTGGAGTTTGCCAAAACTTACCTGAGAAAGCCAAAAACGTTTTGGAAGAATGTTCTCTGGTCAGATGAGACAAGAGCTTTTTGGGAAAAGGCATCAACATAGAGTTTACAAGGGGAAAAAACACGGTCCCCTCAGTCAAACATCACGGAGGTTCCCTGATATTTTGGGGTTGCTTAGCTGCCTCTGGCACTGGACTGCTTGACCGTATGCATTGCATTATGAAGTCTGAAGACTACTAACAAATTTTGCAGCATAATGTATGGCCCGGTGTGAGAAAGCTGGGTCTCCCTTAGAGGTCATGGGTCTTCCAGAAGGACAATGACCCAAAGCACACTTCAATAAGCACTAGAAAATGGTTTGAGAGAAAGCACTGTAGACTTCTAAAGTGGCCAGCAATGAGTGCAGACCTGAATCCCATAGAACAACCTCTTTGCGAGATCTGAAAATGGCAGTTTGGAGAAGGCACTCTTCAAATCTCAGAGACCTGGAGCAGTTGGCCAAAGAAGAATGTCTAAAATTCCAGCAGAACATTGTAAGAAACTCATTGATGGATACCGGAAGCGGTTGTTCACAGTAATTTTGTCTTAAGGTTGTGCTACCAAGTACTAGGCTGAGGGTGCCAATACTTTTGTCTGGTCCATTTATGGAGTTTTCTGTAAAATGATAATGATTTAATTTTTTTCCCATTCTCTTTTGTGTTTTCTCATTGCAAGCAAAATAAATGAAGATATTAATACCAGAGCATTTGTAATTGCAATCATTTTCTGGGAGAAATTCAGCATTATCTGACAGAATTGCAGGAGTGCCAATACCATAGGCCAGCAGTGTATATACTAGTATGTGTATGAGCATATGTAATGTGGATGCATGTGTGCTGTAAATGTAAAATATAAAAGTAGATTTTAAAAGTGTTTTTTTCAAGTGTAATTAAATTAAATTCTTGTAGCAGAAAAAATAATTATTCCTTGAACAAAATTCATATTACTTTAATAATGAAAATCTTTAAATTTATTGAAGTTAAAAAAAAAAAAAAAAAAGGTTTTAGTTGTTTGTTTTAAATTGGAATGTTTTAGTGTTTTTTTTTTTTTTTAATTGTATTTTTTAATCATGGTGGTCTTAGTGCTGCTGTAATAATTTTTGTCACCTTTTTAATTCCCTCACTCTCCAGGTGGTTTGGCTCTGGCCTTGGTGCAGTTTTTCTTTGTCAAGTA
The DNA here is from genome assembly GCF_030265065.1 of Corythoichthys intestinalis. Taxonomy (NCBI): domain Eukaryota; kingdom Metazoa; phylum Chordata; class Actinopteri; order Syngnathiformes; family Syngnathidae; genus Corythoichthys; species Corythoichthys intestinalis. Next base: position 36,115,349 of record NC_080404.1, read on the forward strand.
TCTGGTTCTATACGGCCTTCCGTCAATGCTGGCCACATTAGACCAGCTCGTCCCTCCTGATCTACCTCGCTGTGTCAGCATCATGTACAGCTTCACCGGGATGTGGCGGTAAGTCGCATCAACTCAGTGTCCGCTTAGACATCCTCGTACTGTATATCCTTGAAGAGGAACGTTGGCATTTAATGTCAAGTCCTTTTTTTAAATGCGTCTGTGCTTTTGCAATCACGGCCTCTGCGCTGAATTGTCTCGCCCACCATTAGCTGCAATCACCACGGCAGGTCACCTCTATATGACATGTACGGCGTCTCAAGGACTCATTTTGCATTTCTTTTTTTAATAGCGCTAAAAGGTGACAGGTTAATGGAGCAAAGCACACAACCACGCACATGCACGCACACACACAGAAATCAATTCCATCAATGATCTCCTTTCAAGATACTTCACGTGCCAGAGAGTGGCTGTTTACAAGCTGCCTTGATGAGCCTTGACAATACAGATTTTACACTGTCGGTGGCGCTGTTGCACTAGGTGCCACATTGATCAACTGCTTACTTGGGCAGAATGGAATTACAGTAACATTAACTCATTGACTGCTATTGATGGCTATAAACATCCATTCCATTTGAAATGGGAGAGCTGACGGTGAGTGATCATCATCACTGCTGCCAATCCTTTCAGTTTAAATGGATTTTAGGTCTATCACTGAATGGCAGTGAGTTAATATTTTTCATTCATTCATCTTTTGTGCCACTTACCTTCACAAAGGTTCTGGGGGTGCTGGAGCCTATCCCAGCTATCATGGGCGCTAGTCAGGGTACACCCTGAATTGGTTGCCAGCCAATCATAAGGTGCAAGGAGACAAACAACACTTTACACACACTCCTCAGGACAATTTGGAGTGTTAATTAGCCTACTATGAATGTTTTAGCATTGTGCGAGGAAACCGGATTTCCCAGAGAAAACCCACGCATGCACAGGGAAATATGCAAACTCGACACAGGAAGGCCGGAGCCCTGGATTGAACCCTTGATCTCAGAACTGTGAGGTGGACATTCTAACCCATACTGTATTTTCTTTGGGGAGAAAACGTTTTAACATTACCAATATATGAAGAACTGATTTTTCAATGTAAAAAAAAAAAAAAAATGAATACGTATATGAAAAATAAAAGAATATTATTGTTTATACTTTCTTTCGTTACAAACATGTTACAAAAATGGAGTGGTGATACTATTTGGAAATGGAAGGAACATATGCTAAGATGAAAGCTGTCTCTGGTACAGCACTGGCCATCCATTTCAAATACAAGACATTCCTTAGATACGGCCGTCCGTAACGCTGAGATGGACGGCTGCCTTTGCTTGCATCTCTCTATAGACAAATTGGCCCAATAGTGCTGACCGGTGACGCACACTAATCCCACGTGCGCTGAGCTGGCCCATGTCGACAACATTGATGGAATGCATAAATCTGTCAGCTGACGTCATGGGCAATACAGGCGGTGTTTTATGGGCCAACAAGTCCTGAAGACATGCTTCTTCTAATCTTCTTAATGATGACAGAGTGTGGAAGGAAGCGGCAGGGAAAGAACATCTAGCATACAAACAATACACTACTCAACTTGTCTGGGTTTATTTAGTACAGAGTATGATGAAGCCAGTGGAGCTCAGGTGTTCCCGACGCATGGTATTATCATGTAAATGTGTGAATCCAATTAATGATCTCCCCCTCTCGCTGTGTCTCTCCACTCTGAACAGGCATTTTGACAAGGGCCTGTATCGATGGCTCCTCAGGTAAGAGGCCTTTGATAGGATGTGCACATATTGCGTCTAATCTCGTCACTGTGTTTCTTTCTTCTATTTTTGAAGCCATTCATTCATTCACTCTAACATCTGCCTGATGTTTGGCTCTCTGTCCATTTGTCTGTCTACATGTCATCCATCTTTGTGAAATCATCTTTCTTTCTATCTGTTTTTCTGTGTACCAGTAGTTTGTGTATCTGATTAGCTTTCTATCCATCCTTCTGACTAGCAAATTATCGGTTCAGCTATATGAAAGAAAGGAAAAATAAAATATGCATGACACAGTTGTTTATTTTTTAGAGACATTGTTTACCTAAAATTGTCCAATTTTTACGTTACAGTAAGTATTCTGAGATTTTTGCAGTCCTCGATGAAAGCAAAATGTAAATTGTAACTCTTCAAAATAATATATTTGGAAAACTATTCCCATTATGTAGTTACATAGTATTTGTATTCGATTAATCACAAATATAATCAATGATTAGAAGACTACAGTATCAAAATATCTGTGTGGTAAGCCAAGTTGAGTGCACAAAAACAATGCCACCAGGTGACAGTATTGCATTGTAAACAGTTTCATGACAACCCCCCCCCCCCCCCCCCCCCCCCATCTGTCAAGCTGTAGTTTTACTCTATTTTAGTTATCTTTCCCATCTATCTGCATTGTGTGCCCTTTTGAGCACATGTGTTCATTCTGGCAGTTTATTGAACTCATCCATATTTAACAGTTTAACTGTTTTCAAAAAAAGTGTGTTGTGGCAGGAGGTCTCATTCTGCAGCTGCCCTGAACAGTTGGTCATAAATAGACAAGGATGTTGCATTTGCATGGATGCTTTCTCATTATTATGAGCTTGAATGTTGCTGATGAATAATAGCCAGCGCGGGTGTGTTGCTTTGTTTCTGTCAATCGAGTCCAGGAGAAATTCTTTCTATGCTTAATATGTGCATATGGATCAGCAGGAACGGCTGCTGCCGATTTCCAGCTTGCGCCTTGGACGGATTGCGTTTTTATTATTAGTTCGTCTTCCCCCTAATGAAGCAAACCCCAATGAACATGCTGCATCCTGCCGTGAGTTTGTCGATCTGCTTGATGAAAACACGTTGCTCCGTCAAGGCTTGGATGCTGGCTTGCCATGCTTGTCCCAGGGCACGCTCCCTTGTTTTTTCTTTCTGCTTTTATTAGGACACAACTACTAATCAGTACTAATTAGTGGCGTGTCTGCTTTGTTTTGACTTGCATGCATCTATAGTGCTTCTCCTCATTACATAGGTGAGCTGGAGCTTATCCCAGTTGACTTTTTGGCAAGACAATTGAGGTATAGAGTCTGCAATGAAGCTAACAAGCATGCTTAAAAATATGGGAGTGAGCTAAAATACCTAGAGAAAAACCTCTGCAAGCAGGTGAAAACCCAGCTTCATAAACGATGGCAGAATCACAAATGTCAGAACGGTAATGTGGACTTTGGCTTAATAAAAAAGACATAAGGAATAAGAAAACACTTATCTGGTGAGTCTTGTCTCCATATTTGTTCAATATGAAGTATGGTGGGTTAGACTGTTGCGTAGGCTCCAATTAATTAGCGATTTGAATTGCAAATTAAAGTTTCCATTTCAGCCCGTGTCCATTGGAAACTGACACCTCCCCCAACCTTACGCTTAATGGCATCTCTTGCAATTATCCCACCACAAATGCAAAAACGATAAGCGGCACACAATGCGCCACACGTCCGCTCCTCATCAAAAGTGCTTTTAAACAGGCTTTAATGCAGTGGTGAGGTTGCGCACAAACGCTTGGATGGGGCTAGCGTAGGTGTGAAACCATGACTCACTGATACCAGTCTCCTCGGGCTGCTAAGTGGTTCCTTCTTTGTCATTCCATTACCTGCTGCAGGTATGGCTATTGAGCCAGCTGGAGGGTCCTTGAAGGCTGCTAAATTAGAGTTTTTGCAGCTGAAGTGCATTTGAGAAGGAGCGTTTGATCTCCAATCCACACAAATGTGAATCTAAGATGAACAAGTTGGGTATTTAAAATCTCATTTACTTAAAGCGAGCGAGAAAATCCATAATACATATGTCGATCCACTGTCAGCCATCTGCTCCAAGTGGTCAAACACATAGTCAAGGTACAACGCTGCTATTTAGTCAGCTGGTAGCCTTCCATCTGCTTACACACCTGCTGTCCCTCGCCAATGCGGCCAAGCTGGCCACTCTTCTCAAAGCTCCTGAAATCCTGGCTCGTCTTTCAGGAACTTTTGATCAGCCACAGGGTAGCTGAAATAATGAGACTGCAGCACAGCAGCCCCCACAAGACAGAGAGCTCCTTTCTCATGAAGAACCGGTCGAATTGATGCATCCCAAAGAGAATATCTGGTGTTTGTCTGCCTTTTACCCAGTGAAGTGGGACATTGGCATGGAAATGTCACACTGCTTACATAAGTATAGAGCACCCAACTTTTATGCAATAAGCACTGAATTTGTAGCTATCTGACGAAGACCGTCATTTTCCCATGAAGGTCTTTCTGACAGATACGGCAGCTGCAGTCCCACACTTCTACTAAACATGAAGTTGCCTCGTGATTACAAACAAAATTGTTTTCCGTAAATTGGAACAGCGCATGTGGGAATAACCTTGGCTAAAGGACTATGAACTACTTCACACTTAACTCTCAGTAAAGATGTATCACAGCAGCATGCATCCTTGACACCAATTACCACCTTACAAGTTTGGAAATGGCGAACGGTGAATAGGCGGGTGTTCTCTGGACAGCAGAAATTTGACGGGCACTTTAGTCTGAAGTATTGGTGACAGCAGTCTGGGAAAAACAAAGCACAATAAACTCAATTGATCATGGTTTATGTTGAAGATGTTGAAACATAAAATATATTACAAATACAAAACAAAAGAAAGACGCCAGTAATTGAATCAAATTACAAAGCAGAATCATATCTACCCAAGATTGGGGAACAAAAGAACAGAGAAACTACCGTAATTTTCGGACTATAAGCCGCTACCCTTCCCCCTCATTTTGCATCCTGCGTCTTATTGTCCAGTGCGGCTTATTTGTTGATTTATTTGGGTTAATAGGTAACACTTTATATGACAGCGGTGTCATAAAACCGTCATATTATGACATGACATTCTCATGGGCATTATTGAATGCTTATGGCAGATGTCAGTACGTGTCATCAGGCAAATTATGTCACTAACTCCATTTATGTCCAGCTCGGCTCTTTTACATCCTTTCAAAAGTGAGATAATTTGCCGGATAACACTAAATGACATCTGTTATAAGCATTCATTAATGATCATGACAGTGTCATGCAGAGGTTGCGCTAGACATTTTCGTTGTCTGTCATTTTGACTGACAGGGTCATAAAAATCCAGTCATAATCTATTTTTACCAGTCACTTAAATTTTTTAAATGATAATGATGACATATTCAATAGTATTTAGTTTTCATTCATTTTTAATTAATATTGTAACGCTTGCTTGGCGGCGAAAAATTAGACACGGAAGTTGTATTTTTCTCCCTCTTTTTACTCTGCTTACCGCCAACACCAACAAAACAACTCCACTCCCACAGAAAAAGAGGCAACTATATAGACCCCAATCACCAACGTCACACAATGATCTTAATTGTGGTTGTCAGCCCAAAATCTTCTAAATATATATTAAATGCATCTTACCAAATATAAAATGACTACTACATAGTCTGTGGATCGTTTGGTGCCCAGATTTCTTGTCGAATTACAGCAGTCCATCTCGCTCTCCTCTTCGGGTCTCTCAGAATACGGTAGAACTTCAAGTCTCTCCGTCTATCTTCTCTGTTACTGCAACCAACCGCCACAGACGCCTTCGCATTTTTGATTATTAATGTTAACGAGCAGAAAAACACGCCGTAATAGGAGGCATGTACGTAGCGGTAATGTGTAAACACGACGAGCTGACGGACAATATGGCTGCTGCAGTCAGGGGGCGGAGTTGTGACGTCATGTGATTGGGGTCTATAGACAAGTTTCCTGAGCGAAATATGGGCGCCGCCATCTTGGAAAATGTTTGCTTCACACTTCCGGTCCGGTCGAGTAGCAGTGTATTAGCAGTCTATTGACGACGATAAAACTACGAAATCAAGCAAGAGCAACCCATGGAATCTTCAAAAATTGATTCAGCACGACCTAGATGACACGTAGATGAGATTGGATGGCAGTTCGTGTCACTTCGTTGATCATTCGTGGACAAAATTATTAACAACGGTCAGCCTGTGTTAACGTGAGGAATGGATATATACTACGGCCATTAGTGACCAAAATGTGGTGAAATTACAAGTTATATTACATTTGCCGACTGCAGAAGGGCTGACATGGATTGTTTTGTTACAAGGAAATGCTACAAGGTTATGTACATATGATGTAAACACAAATAGTATGTCATTCTTTTTTTTATTGCAGGCATTGATCGCAATAAAACATTTAGACATGATTCAATTTCTTGTTTTATTTAAAACGATTGGTGCACTCCAAAACAGGTCAATAAATCACATTTATAAAAGTATTGCAAAAATAGCATACGAGAATGTGATATCAGACCGCAGAGCTCCGGAGCCTCGTGAACAAATAGCGACATCACGGAGGCCCTCGGCGGCATTTAGATGTGCTTTTTTCCCGTCCTCGGTAATTCCAGCTCCAATAGCATATATTTAAAGATGCTACCGTTCACATGTTCGTAGTTGGATCACGGCGATCTCGGCGAACCACCGTCTGTCACAATTCCTGCCTCTCTCTCGGCCTCTCCCGGGAGTCGAGCTGTCATCATCATTGTGGAACGCAAACGATATATATTCGATATATGTCCATCAACGTACAAGTCAAGTTGTCTTCCCTTTTATAACAGCATTTCCCAGCTGTAAACAAACGAATAAAAACTTGTAACACTTGGATTTATGCGGTGCATTCAAACACGATTAGCAACAGGCGGCTAGCAGCAGTAGCAGAAGCTAGTTGTTGTAAAAATGATTAAACTTCGTGATTACAATCATCATCGTAATATCAATAGCAAAGGCAACAAGTCGTTTCATGCGCCAGATTTTAGGTTTCGTATTTTTAGAGCACATTACCTTCCATAACAGCGGGGGCATGACTGCAGGAGCTGTCAGTTTTGTACATCTCCTTCCCTCCCACCTGTATGACGAGTACGAGCACCCATGGTTTAGAAATCGACATGGTACGAAGCATGGAGGCCTTGGCTTGGTTCTCCACCCGCCTACATCAAAATAACATTCCCGGGATCTTGTATAAAGACCTTCCAACTTCGAGTCCACCTCCATTGACTTCAACGGTAAACAGGCGGAAACGGAAGGGGAAGGAAGACATAAGGAAGTAAACCGGAAGTACCTCGGAAACTTGTCTATACACAGGCGGCAATCTAGTCCACCAATTGGATGACGCGCTGGCACACCGGGTGCACCAATAAGAACCTCGCGTTGATATGTCAATCACGGTGCTGCCACCTGTAGGCTCACTATCTTACACCGCCAGACCACGGTGACGCTACAATATTCTGACAGAATAGCCAACGACGTCATGCATTAAGAGAGACAATAGCTAATAATATGCCACCCTGTGGTCTGGGGTGTGAATTGCAACCTGTCAAAATGACGGACGGACTTCAGTTTTTTCCGTCACCATTTTAAAAAACCGGTCAACGACGGAAAATATTCGGTTAACGCGACCCCTGGTGTCATGTCATAACTATGATTTTCTAATGACAGTCTTATAGTGCCACTGTCAAATAAAGTTTTACCAAATACTATAACTGGCAATTATTGAAACAACTGGAACAGTAACTGAAGAAAAAATTCGCACGGAACATAAATTTTGATTGTTACTTACATCTGTAGCGCTGCAGTGCATGCTAGGAGGCATGTTGGACAACAACAGTGTTGACAGCAAGTGGCAGCAGAGGTTGACTGTCTCCTTCAAGGGAGCAGTGATGGCCAAATGTAGCTTCTTGAAGCATTGAAGTTTGGCAGCCAATTAGTTCAAAGCTTCATGGTGGTTCATTTGATCTTATGACAGTCTTATGATACCGCTGTCAAATAAAGTGTTACCGGTTAATATCTTGGGGTGTAAATATCTCATAATACAGTGGGGACAGCTGTGGGTTATAGTCCAGTGTGGTTTATCTATGAGCAAATTTCGTTTGGGTGTCAAATTTGGTGGCTGTTATAGTCAGGTGTGCCATATAGTGCGAAAATTACGGTACACTAAATTTACACAAAGTACTTCAGTAACCAAATAAATCAAAGTAGGCGATTACAAGAAAACAGAAGATGCGTAAACTCTTGGAGCAAGCTGTTCAATCTAGAAATATGGCACCATCATCCCACTTATGCAGAGAAACATGACAAAAAATGGATGGTAAGTAAACAATGTCAACACACCTGAGACCACCAGCAGACATTGAACCTTATTGGGAACTATACATGCCCACAGCCTGAAGTTATGGACGATGTATTTGTGTGAATCACTGGAAAAAGACCTAGCATCATCACCATCAAGCATCATTAAGAACACCAGAGCCTCAATTGTTATTCTGCAGAGCGTCTACGTTTTTTGTTGTTGCTGCTCTAGGCGTTAGAGCCATGGTTATCTGATTAAAAATCTATGAACATGACATGACGCATGTGGGGGCGGATGTTTTTAACCCCACTTTGTTTCACATTCGCTCTAGTCAATAGCTAGATACTTATTAAATGTGTTTATTTTGCAGATCTCATTGGCTGTCTTTTCCCGCTCGTGTTGCAGATACATCTATGTGCCTCTGGGTGGTTCGCATCATGGAGTGCTGTACAAAATGTTATCCACAGCGCTGGCGTTTGGCTTCGTTTGCCTTTGGCATGGTGGTCATGACTACCTTCAGTGTTGGGCCCTGATGAATTGGTTGGGCGTTCTGGTGGAAACTGGCCTGAAGGCTCTCTTTGGCTCGCCTTTCCTTTGCTCTTTTTTTGTAAGTTCGCATACTCTGCACACATACTGTGTATATAAATATGAGCACTTCTCCTTCAGTCATAGCTTTTTCATCCATCTTTCTATGTTAACTCATTCACTGCCATTGATGGCTATAGACATCCAAATCACTTAAAAATGAGAGGGGCTGATGATAAATAGACACTCTTAGTCCTTGTAGTAAAAATAGATAGGACGTATATCACCTTCAATTGGAAACATTGAGTTAAGAATGTTATAGACAGTAGATAAAGGCTTGCACAGTCATAATTTATTAAATGAAGCGACCGTATTTATTTGTAATAGCAGTCATTAAACTATTATTACACTTGCATATGACTGCTAACCTATGTATATTGTAACTTGACAAGAATAAGGCATTTGAACTTTGCAATTTGAAGTAAGAGCAAAAATCTATCTGATTCAATCAAATCGATCTTTTTTTTTTTTTTCAAACATTAAAAATTGATTTCATGAGAGTGAAAAAAACATACATACATACATACATACATACAGTACACTCTAAACCAGATCCAGATTAAACACTGTAAAACAAGTTGGATTCAGCATTCTACAATAGAATAGTGTGGTAATTAATTGTCCAGGAAGTTGTACAAAAACAAACCATGGTAGAGGTTTTCAAAAGGGCGGTTAACCTGCTTGTTAAACTTAGATGGATTTTTCAAGATCTAAATCATGATTAAATCTGTTATAACTTGAAAAAGTTGGTGTATATAACGTGATTTAATAAATGCTAAAGTTGTGAAACATGAAGTGTGTTCACACTAAATGGAGCTCCATGATAAATTAAACCTCTGCTATATTCAACCGGTATCAAACGTGGATTCATCTCCGTTTACCAACATTTACAAAATATCTCACGGAGAACAAATATTTGACATAAAATTCTGTCTCTGATTGTCATTTACTGGTTATTCCAGGCCCATTCCAAGGCTCCTTTAAAACAGATATGGATGAAACTCGGGTTTCTGATCCTGCATAGAGCATGCAAGTTTAGGTTGATTCAACTAAAGCAAGGAAGTTGTACGAAAACAACCAAATGAGGCATTTTTAAAAAGATGTCAAGAACTGCATTTCCCCTTAATTGCTTATTCTCTTAAAAGGCTTACTTCATGATTAAATCTTTCGTAGCTAAAATCATTGCAGCCAGATAATGTGGTTTAATAAAAAGCAAATGCTTGGAGTACGTAAACACATTGAATGGATGCTGTCACATGTAATTTCCGTATACAGTTAAAGTGAGTAAAAGTGTGTTTGTAATACATTAGCAACAGTGGGGCGTCATCTTCTAGTTCTCAGGAGATGCTCTGCTTCCTCAAAGCCGTAATAAGGTCCAACCGTGCCGCTGTGGTGTCGCTCCACGCTCCTTTGTTATTGGTGCTCGGTGGCGTCTCCGTCACACTATTGTGCCGCTTCTCGTGGCACTTCACTTATTTGTGCGCTGATTTCCCAGGAGCGGCATTCCTCTGCGGCAACGAGGAGGCGCTGCACCGCTCTGCTTTGCGCCTTCTCCACGGCCATGCTCATCCTTTCTAATCTGCTGTTCCTTGGGGGGATTCACGTCGGCAGGATCTTCTGGAAGCGCGTTTTGCTTCAAGGTAACGCTGGCCTTCCATGTCGACAGTCAGTGGTTTCTTAAAAACAGTAATACCTTCATTTACCAATGCCAAAATATATCTAATTACAATCCATTCCTAGGTCCATTTTTTGTTTTTGTGAGACAAAATTTGATGTATGAATCACGTCCAATCCATTTGAAGTGGGAGGCCGGACAGAGAATTATCTTTTTTCAGTGCCGTTGACAGCAGTAGACGTCCAATGCAGTCACACATGACTAAATGGTTCAGAACAGGCACTTTGCACTGATGCATGTTTTTTTCCGGGTTGTCTGGTTTCCTCCCACATCTGAAAATCATGCATGCAAGGCTGGTTGAACGCTCTAAATATTCTCTTCGTAAGAGTGTGTGCGATAATGGATGCCCATCTCCTTGTGATGTGTCGTGCGATTGGCTGGCAACAAATTCAGGGTGTACCCCGCCTACTGCCCATAGTTAACTGGTATAGGATCTGGCACTACCGTGAACCCAGTGACGATATGTGGCATGGAAGACAAATGCAATTGCCTTTTGCCTTTGCTTTCACCAAAAATCATTTGATTGACAGACCATTCCTTTCGATAAAAGTAAAGGAAATTGCGAAAGAGAAAGGCATACACAATGAAAAGCAAAATGGAAAAGGCAAAGAAAAAAAATTGCCATTGTTATTTCCATTTTTAATGACAAAAAGTAAAAGTCAATGATAGAAATTATATAAAAGTCAAAGGTAATTACAAAATATACTTTCATATTGTCATTTATTTATTCATTCATTTATTTGTCTTTACAGTGCCTTGCAAAAGTATTCGGCCCCCTTGAATCTTGCAACCTTTCGCCACATTTCAGGCTTCAAACATAAAGAAATGAAATTTAATTTTTTTGTCAAGAATCAACAACAAGTGGGACACAATCGTGAAGTGGAACAACATTTATTGGATCATTTAAACTTTTTTAACAAATAAAAAACTGAAAAGTGGGGCGTGCAATATTATTCGGCCCCTTTACTTTCAGTGCAGCAAACTCACTCCAGAAGTTCAGTGAGGATCTCTGAATGATCCAATGTTGTCCTAAATGACCGATGATGATAAATAGAATCCACCTGTGTGTAATCAAGTCTCCGTATAAATGCACCTGCTCTGTGATAGTCTCAGGGTTCTGTTTAAAGTGCAGAGAGCATTATGAAAACCAAGGAACACACCAGGCAGGTCAGAGATACTGTTGTGGAGAAGTTTAAAGCCGAATTTGGATACAAAAAGATTTCCCAAGCTTTAAACATCTCAAGGAGCACTGTGCAAGCCATCATATTGAAATGGAAGGAGCATCAGACCACTGCAAATCTACCAAGACCCAACCGTCCTTCCAAACTTTCTTCTCAAACAAGGAGAAAACTGATCAGAGATGCAGCCAAGAGGCCCATGATCACTCTGGATGAACTGCAGAGATCTACAGCTGAGGTGGGAGAGTCTGTCCATAGGACAACAATCAGTCGTACACTGCACAAATCTGGCCTTTATGGAAGAGTGGCAAGAAGAAAGCCATTTCTCAAAGATATCCATAAAAAGTCTCGTTTAAAGTTTGCCACAAGCCACCTGGGAGACACACCAAACATGTGGAAGAAGGTGCTCTGGTCAGATGAAACCAAAATTGAACTTTTTGGCCACAATGCAAAACGATATGTTTGGCGTAAAAGCAACACAGCTCATCACCCTGAACGCACCATCCCCACTGTCAAACATGGTGGAGGCAGCATCATGGTTTGGGCCTGCTTTTCTTCAGCAGGGACAGGGAAGATGGTTAAAATTGACGGGAAGATGGATGCAGCCAAATACAGGAACATTCTGGAAGAAAACCTGTTGGTATCTGCACAAGACCTGAGACTGGGACGGAGATTTATCTTCCAACAGGACAATGATCCAAAACATAAAGCCAAATCTACAATGGAATGGTTAAAAAATAAACGTATCCAGGTGTTAGAATGGCCAAGTCAAAGTCCAGACCTGAATCCAATCGAGAATCTGTGGAAAGAGCTGAAGACTGCTGTTCACAAACACTTTCCATCCAACCTCACTGAGCTCGAGCTGTTTTGCAAGGAAGAATGGGCAAGAATGTCAGTCTCTCGATGTGCAAAACTGATAGAAACATACCCCAAGCGACTTGCAGCTGTAATTGGAGCAAAAGGTGGCGCTACAAAGTATTAACGCAACGGGGCCGAATAATATTGCACGCCCCACTTTTCAGTTTTTTATTTGTTAAAAAAGTTTAAATTATGCAATAAATTTTGTTCCACTTCACGATTGTGTCCCACTTGTTGTTGATTCTTGACAAAAAAATTAAAATTTTATATCTTTATGTTTGAAGCCTGAAATGTGGCGAAAGTTTGCAAGGTTCAAGGGGGCCGAATACTTTTGCAAGGCACTGTAAATTTATTTATTTATTAATCCATTCATTTATTTATACAAGTAGTCCCTGAGTTACGAACAAACTCTGTTCTTACGCTAGCAACATTACCCGAATTTTCCTTAGATACCACCTAAATCGCTAAATAACTATCCAAAAACATGTATGATACATCATTGTACTGTTCTCGCCAAGATTTCAGAGCCAGGTTCTAGCTAGACAGCAAGCCAAGCTCCAAAAATGACGATGTCAGACGTCTGTTTGGTTTGCTGACTATATTCCCCGTTCATGACACCAAAACTTACAGCAGTGTTTTTCAACCTTTTCTGAGTCACGACACATTTTTACTTTGGAAAAAATGTCACAGCACACCACAAACCAAAAATGTTTCAAAATTACTATCTGTACAGTATATTTAATTATAAAATAATTTCTCAGTCTTAGTCAGTGTGAAACATGATCCTGTTTAGATGAACACAAAGTCAATATCCTGGCAGGAATCTTTTTTAACAGCTCAAAGTTTCTCTCTGTTTTTATTTTTTTTTTGTAGCAGTTAGGCTTGAAAAGCTCAGAATTATCAGACAAGGGAAATTTAGCAATGTCTTTAACCGCATCAGGGCCGAGCATCTCGCTGACAATGGCTTTGCAGGCAAATAGTATTAATGACTCTGCCACAGTGTGTGACTTTTTGGATTTAGCAACGAAGTAACTGGCTTTGAAGGCTTTCTCATTTACCTTGAAAGTTTTTTCTCAAAAAAGTTGTTTCTCTGTTTTCACAAAGGCGAATAAAATAGTCCATCGACTTGTTTTGAAGTGATGGTTGTTTCCTTTGGAGATGACGTTTAAGCTTGCTTGGCACCATGTCACTGTTGGATAGCGTTCAAGAACTGCTCGGATTTCTAGCCATCAGCCACTGTGCTGTCCTCGACAATGTGTTGAAATAAAACACAGGGAGAGGATTGACGGTCATCACATATGGAAAATTGTAAAGCACACTTTTGTGTACATCGACACTTGACAAGTCAAGACAAATGATGTACAGTAGACGTGCTGGGGTCCACATTGTCGCGGACAGCAAGGTGGCTGATGGCTAGAAATCCGAGCAGTTCTTGAACGCAACAAGAGCAATACCTCGCTCATCTGCACACGACTGAGGACTTTCTACGCGGCATTGGATTATTTTTAATGGCACGCCTGACGATCTCACGGCACACTGGGTGAAAAACACTGACTTACAGATTGAAACTAAAATAAAAATGAAATTAAATCAGTTTCATCTTCAATAACAGCAGTTCAAATTAACTTCAGGTATAACTAGCTGCTGATACAACAATAACAATCCACAGAAACGATTAGCATGTATCGGTTAGCGTCCGCACATCATCAAAAACAATCCCATAAACTCGCCCCAACTTTTCGACCACAATTGAAAGCACACAATAAACAGTACAAAAGGTGTTATATACAGGTGTTGCCTCTGTGGATGCTTCACAAGTAACAATTGTGCTCTCTTTCTGTGTCTTCTCTCTCACGCCGCTGCACGGCTTCTTCGTGGGAACTATCACTACGTGTGTACACGTGTGCTATTCTTCGTGTGCGCAAATACGTTCTTCTTCGTGTGTACACGCGCTCTTACTTGTGTGCCATTAGTAGAGGCGTGCGAAATTTCTGATTCTTAGATTATTCGCGATTCAGCCGTGGAGGATTCGAGAACGATTCACAAACATCCAAATTCCGATTATTGAATTATACCAAGTAAAGCAGAACTAAAACACAGTCAGCGTGGTCTTCGGGACGCAATGAGGAACGGACCGAGAGCAAATATGTTCAACTCATGCCCCTAGATAAAAAAAAAAAAAACAATAATACTTGACTGCGGCCGACAGCTGGTTCAAACACCGCCCAGTTGCTAGTTGCTACAAACATACGGCTATAGCGGATATCACATATATGCAGAACTAGACGCTAAATTACAGACAACGGCGGCGTTAGAACATATAAAGAGAACTAGATGCGAACTGACAGACTTGCCGTTTAGTAGTTGCCGCGTTGTAAACAGCCGCCATCTTAAAGCAGTAGACTTCTCAAGAAGGCTCTGTTGTGGCGAACCTAATTAACTGATATCTAAAACCCCCCATAAATCCGCAAAATCGTGACTTGAATCTATCTTTAAATGATGAAACAGTATTAAAATTTTGAAATGTCGAAAGTAGACAGAAGAGAAATTATGGAAAAACGGGAGCAATTTTAACAACTTTAACGGTTGGTTCACATCATTAAATTAATTGAATGTAGTCAGGGGCGGACTGGGACTAAAAAGCAGCCCTGGACTTTGACTCAGCCCAGCCCATAAGAATCGCTATACGAAGGGAAACACAGACCCCATAGGGGGGTCCGGGAACATGCCCCTCCCGGGAGAATTTTTTTTTTTTTTTTACATTTTATTGTAAAATGCACCAATTTCATGCACTTTGAGAGAAAAATGAAGAAAATGTGTCTAGACTGTGACTGTCTGACTACGGGCGCTCAAAGTACTGCAAGGCTGAACTGGAGTTGGATTCATTTTCTGTACTAGCTCTATGATCAACCTGAATAAACAAATGAAAGAATTTATTTTTCAAAGCAAGTTTTACGTATCCAATTGATTATAATATATCTCTATAGATCTCTGTCTATAAAATGACTTCATTGTTTATGCCATAATTCAGTGGTCTCCAAACTATTCCACATAGGGCTGCGGCGGGCGCAGGATTTCATTCCAACAAAACAAGACAAAACCTCTGCACCAATCTGGTGTCTTACAAGTGTAATCAGTTGATTGCAGTCAGGTGCTGCTTGTTTTAGCAGAAACTTCATTGGTTAAACTGTCGGTACTCGATCGGTTAAAACAAAAACCAGGCCCCACAGCGGCCCTTGAGGACCGGTTTGGAGACCCCTGCCATAATTAATCTTGCCATACAAATAATACATTTCAATGAAAATACAATACACATTTCAAGACAAATCCTGTATACATAAACTTCATTGGAAAGTATTAACCAGAAAACAAAACGATATATAAATGATTAATAATGTATATAACATCAATTTAACTACCTAAACTTTAAAGTAAAACCATTCATTTTATTTTTTTTATTTTATATTTTGTTATATTTCTTCTGAATTAATATTGCTATGCTGCGTGTGCATACATTGTTTTACGGCTAAAATATTTTTTCTTAGGAGAGGGATAGTAGGACTAGCATACTGTAACTTGACACGATTGCAAACGGGTACATCGACTAGCTGGCACTAACCCTTTAATTGTCATTTATTTGATTTAAAATGTAGCTACCTGATGGATAACAATTGCCAGTTTACAGAGCAAGTAACCCTCTTCATCCCAATTTACTTGCCCTGCGCTTGTCTGGGGAACTTCCAACAGTTTATCGTTGCCCCCTCCCTCTTCTTTTCTCTCTCCCAGCACCGTCTGCACGTCAGAGCGGCTGCAGCTCCCTCTCACCATCGCCGGGAGCTGAGCTGTTGTTACCCGACGTGGCCGTTGCAGCCAGACTGCTGCTTGCGAAAATATTTGTCGATTTATAACATTTTAATGCTTCACTCTCCAGTTTCTTTAATTTTTTCTCTCTAACCTTCTCCGCGCCACCCTGCTCTTTTCAGTTTTTTTGCCACCACCATCCATATTGTGCATTAACACTCGTCGCTATTTTGCTTCCACAAGGAAGGAACCAATGAAGGCTACTCTGTGCTTTCGTCGTTCCTAGTCTATCAGATTGGCGGTGAAAAGCCAGGCGCATTGCTGCCACCTGTCGGATTGGATGCGAACTGTAGATAATCAGAGGATAGGGGGGATAAAAACAGTGATGCATAATGAATGGCGGCCGCCGGCCGTCCAGGGCACCGGCCGTTCTGTGATCCTCCAGAACCCACAGATTACCAGTCCGCCCCTGAATGTAGTGCTGATACAGAATGGGACTTGAGTATTTTATTTAATGTTTTTAACTGTTAACTTGATACTGAAATATTAGTTTGGTTTAGCCTAATAGGATTTTTTAAACAATTTTGGAAGTAATGTACAAAATGTTAAAAGCGGGGGCGTTGTTGTAACAACAATAATCGATTTATAATCGAATTGGAGCCTCTGAATCGTAATCGTAATCGAATCATTAGGTTCCCAAAGATTCCCACCTTTAGCCATTAATGCTACCTGCTCTACGCTTCCTGCACCAAAATAAAAGCATGCATCACAAACCAAAAGTCAACATTATTGAAAAAATTTTTTTAAATCATGTAAAGTCGAAATCACGTAAGTTGGGTTTGTCCTAACCCGGGGACTACTTCTTTTTTAATTTTCGCACTTCTGTGATTCAATAATGCCGCATAACCTCCTCCACTACAAAACGCCGCTGTTCCACACAGTGCATTTGGCTGCGTTTTTTTTTTTTTTTTTTTCTGCCTGCCAAACAGAGACATCTGCTTCAAGCCCGGCTCATTTGCCCGCCAAAGTCACAGCGTCATCAGTCTTCATTCAGCAGGGTGCTCGCCTCATCGCCGCTGTTATCCTTCAACTCATTATTGGTGTGTGGACCCAGAGCCACCTTTCTTTCTATTAGGAATATCCACTCTCCTTTTTTCCAGTCTCCATGGGACCGTACCATGTGGTTCCAGGCAGGAGCTTTTAGTCGGTTGAGCAACGTTTTTATAGGTGTGCTCAACTGTTTTCAGCTGAGAGCCAATTAAAAACTCAGTTGTTTGTTTCACCAACAGCCTTTTTTTTTTTTTTTTTTTTTTTTTTTTAAGTAATCCACAAAGTTGTTTTTATGTTCATCACAAAATGCATAGCTCCAGATTACCTGAATACACCATTTAAAGACGGGAGGATTTATGCTTAGTGAGGGTTTTATGATATTAACCGCACGGCATTTTGTACGTCATCTCGAACCTAAGATGTTGTTTTTCGTGAAAATATTTCACATTTACATTAATTTCACCCCGAAGTATCACAATTTAATTCCAATTAAATAATTAGTATCCACATTTGTTTATTTCCAAACTGTGGTATGCGCACCCCTGAAGGTGTGCAAGATAAAAGTGTAATGGAAGTCTGTTGTAAGAATTACAGGTTTTAGATTTTTACTTAGACTTAAGACTTTGACTAACGGCATCGTGTAATAATGATTACTCGTTTCAGTCATTATTTCTTCTCTGATTATTTTGATAATTTCCAAATTGTTTTGTTTGCACCGCTGGTGGTGCATGAGATTAAAGACGAAATGGCAGGCTGCTAAAATGAATATTGTTTGATTCCCCAAGTGATTTTTTTTCCCCCCACACACACATTAAAAAAATGACGTGCGCACCCCTGCTGTCTAAATGTCTTGCTCTGAAATTGAAAATTAAGATTGAAATGGATAAAACTATGATGTGTGGCCCAATACGTTAGTTAATGTAGAGCAATCCAGACAGCACAGACTGTTCTCATCATACAGTTATAATAAAACAAGTACATATACAGTTATACCAATGGGATCTTGTGCACTTTAACATCTCAAGCTGGAATCATCTTTTTAAACTTGTAGGAAATGTAGAAGAGAAGAAACACTCCAAATATTAGAGAAGTGTTTTAATTGCTCTGGGGCAGCTTCAGGTGATTAAAAAGTAATAACACACTCACTGAGTTCCATCTCTTGGTGGAGAAAAAGGCCTAAAAGGTTATTGGATTACAAGTATAAATGTCTTCAATATTTGTGATCATGCTCCTTGCACACCTGAGGCAAGAAAGAATACCCGTGAGAGTTGCGCTGATTTCTCTGCTTATTTTTTTTTTCTTTGCATACAGCCATATAAATATGTATTAAATTGGTGTCCTCAATATGACCAGTCTTTGCTATCCTGTATGGTAGTAAATTTTGGCAAAGGAAACATAGCTTACTAATTGTGTGGTTGTACGTCCTTCGAGGTGACGCTATTATTCCAATTAAAAATGTTAGGTTTGTGAGTTCGGTAAGTAGAGGGTTTTCAAATCAAACCATGAATTTGCCAAACTGAGCCCCATTTTAAATTTATTATTTAGCCCAACCCAATAACTGTTTCAGCAATCGTTATTTGGTGGACTTGTTTGGCAAGTATGAAAGGGTCTCAATGACTCACGGTCAAAATTGAACAGAAACAGAAACATTTTGGTTTTGCCGGCCATGTTGGGTGAATTTTAGGACTCTTTCTTTGGTGGACTCCTCCAAGGGTAGAGGTTTTAATTGCTGTCGCATAAAAAAAAGTGAATGTTCACTGTCACATTATACCTCCATTAGTTATGTTAAAAATGGAACTTTTGCTCCTGTAAATAAAAAAACAAAACAAAAAAACATTGCAATTACCTTTAGCTTGACTAAATCGCTGAACCTATGTTGGTAAGTGTATTGTCTTTCTAAAGTTTTGAAACTTTTTTTTTCATCGTTTTATAGAACAGCAAAATAATTAGTTAATAACTTTGATGAGTGGATGTGGGGGGCAAGTTGTCCTTTTATCTTGGCGCAATCTGTAATGACGGGCGGAGCCTGGCCCGCAGGAGTCTGCCTCTCATTTCACACACTTTTCCGCTGTATAAATATTTGATACTTCGGGCACTTCACTTTTTTTAAGGGGTTTTGGGGGGAGTTGGAACAGGGTTGTATAGTTTCTGACCCCCTCGCATTTTAATGCATCATACACCGAGAGTCTGGGGTGGTTGGGGTCGTGGGGGGTCCGGAAGTACACAAAACTCCCATGTGGCACATTAAAACTTATCAGCCTATAAAGACACTCAGGCTACACTAGGACGGATATTGGCCTTTATCATGTCGTTAGTTAGACTAGTGTTTTCAACCTTTTCTGAGTCGCAGCACGTTTTTACATTGATACATTCGAAGTGGTAAGTGCGCAACTGATCAATAATTGAAACATCCCAAGTAACGATGTCAGGCTTTCGTTGTTGTTTTCTAAAGATTTATTTCAATCCCAACTCGGCGACTGCTCGTAAAAGCCGAGCGTGCCCTCACAGGCACTGCTGCGTGATGCATTCAAATGCATTCACACAAAAAAAAAAAAACAAAAAAAAACTGCTCATAAAATGGAGTTCCCAACCAATAGTGTAGATAGAGTACGTAGTAATTTTGAAATATCCCACCGCCGAGTAATGAGTTTCCGGTTCAGAGGTAAATTGTGCGGACGATAGCATAACCCATGACACTGCTGCTTTTTAACCCTTCTAGCGTAGACGTAGCCTCAGATTCCCAGTCTCTGTAACAAAGCAGCTGAACAGGATAGGCTTGAAGAAAACAAAGAGTTTGTAACTTTGATATATGTTAAATATATCACTTTATATTGATTTTTTTCATTTGAACTGTCACAGTAAAATCTGAACCTTTTCATGTTAAAACATTACATTTATCAGGTTCTAATGTAATATTGAACATTTTTTTTCTGGTGTAGCAGCAACTCTCTTCTGTTGCTTTACACCACAGGTGTCAAACCGATTCCAGAAAGGGCCAAGTGGGTGCTGGATTTTGTTTCAACCAATAACGCGCAGAGAGTTTAACCAATGAACTTCCAATGAACCTGACAAAGTTTAACTGATTACACATGTAAAAGATCTAATTGGTGAAAAGGTGTCCTCTTCATTGGTTGGAAAGCAAACCTGCACCCACTTGGCCCTTTCTGCAATCAGTTTGACACCTGTGCTTTACACAAAATACCACTTAAAAAAAAAAAAATAGCTTGTCAAGTGCACCATGATGACCTTCACTGTATGTAATGCAGCAGTAAATTGTAAGCAACATGTAACATACAGTTTACATTAAATTTGCACTTCACAATCTACACACACCAACAATCCAGTCTTAACAAATTTGCTGCTAATGCTGGTTCTACACGTCCAATACATATTTTTACTGGAAGGGCTGGAATTTATCTTTATTTTTACACACACAGACACAAAAAAAATACAACAAGTGATTATTCACTGCCAGTCCCTCCCAGTCAAAATGGATTGTCAGTCTATCACCGTCAATGGCAGTGAATAAGTCAATATGATTTATAGTATTAGTAGCGGCATTACTATTGCGTCCCGGCGTAGACAGACAAAATGTTGTCGTTTCACAATGTCGGCCATATTTCAATCAGCAACATTTCGCTTCAAGTGTCTCTGCTGACCTTCTTCCCCTGCGCACAACTGTCACCCGGCTGTAAATAAGTGAAGAGCAACCTACAAAAAGAATCACTGCTTGTTTAAAAATGCCATTTCTTGAATGTGAATTATTCACGCCGAAGAACTAGAAACGGAAACTCAGTCTCTCAGTCGGCCAAATGGTTCATTTCAGTGCTAATAATAGAACGATACAAGAGGCCGTGTGAGTCGTTAGACGCCGTAACGCTTCATCAACACCCGATCAATGCTTTTAAATCAGACACTGCCACAGTGGGACGCACCTCTGACCTCGTTGCTCATGAGTAGTGTTTGCAGTCTGGTGAGCTACATCCCATAATAGTCACTTAAAACTGACAATTTTCCTCAGAGGCAGGGTGTCTGTTTTACAGTTTTTATGATAATACTTTGCAAGTACTTAATGCCTTTATTAGATCAGCAGTTCTCAACTCATATTTTTCTACTATTGCAAAGTCGTGATCCACTTTATGGAAGTTTACTCTTTCAGTGCCATTCACGACGATAAACTACACTAGAATATTTGTCTTTCTCAGCCCCGATCGTTATGGTACTGTCAGACGTGACGTCCTTACGGCGAGCATGGCAGAAGAGTTAATCAAGCCGCAAAAAGGGAAGAAGCTGTGGCGCAATTACAGAGCCACTTGATTAAAGCCACAGGAACAATCAGCAGAGGGAAATTGGATATTTATTGTCTCTGACCCATTGTGTTGTGTGAGTGTGTGGAAGCCCGCCAGCATGTTGGCCACAATCACATTACTTTTGCGCTTGCCATTATGCAAACATTTGACACGTGGCATCAACATTAAAGTGTACATGACTCCTGAAATTAAATTTTAAACAGCCTTATTGTGGGAATTAAAATCATATATTGAGACGATGCAACTAAAAACAACAATGGGCATAGCGCAGATGACGAGAAATCCTGCCGCTTAGCTTCTCCTATCATCATAATGCTCCGGTGCCACCATCTTGGTGAGAACGTCACTCGATGAACGACTTTAGCGGATTTAGCATTGAGTCGCATGGAGAAGGTAGAGTTTTTTTTAGAGATTCTGGTTCAAGTTTGGATCTATTCTGCAATATTATCGTCTATCCTGCAACATTATCGATCTACACTTATCAGTCTAAGTCATATTTTAGTCATTTCAAAATGTGTTTGTCTTCGTCTAGTTTTAGTTGACGAAAACTAAGACAAATTTCGTCTGGTTGCAGTCTACAATTCTCAAAATATTTTGTCTATAAACTTCAAAAGTTTTAGTCCATGAATAAATCAGTCAATAAATTGAAGGTTTTACATTGACAGACGAGCACATAATTGTAGTCTACAAGGATATCACCATCTTCATGATGATAATACACACTCAGCAGGAAAACAGCACATTATTTGCAGTTAAACTCACCTTGAAGCTACGAACTGATCTAAAACGTTTAAGAAACTCTAATGCTAACACGAATGCTATGCTAACACTACAAGTTAGTTTAGTGTGTGATGATCACTTATCACAGACCTTTAAAGGCTAAAGCAACATGGCAGATCTAACCAAGAAAAGAAAGCAAAACTGACACCTGGCACCTGACACGTTTCTCAAAAGGAGCCCGGAATGGGCACACTCTTACTCACCGGTGTATGGGACAGGGGCAAGCATGTCACGTGAGTGAAGCGACCAAACACTGCTAAAATGTGTGCTTACCACAGAAAAGAGAGACAATGTCACACATTGTGAACTTATGACGGAAACTAAGGCGAATTTTCATCTCGTTGTAGTCTCTTCATACGACAACTGGCATCCATCTCATCATGTTTTAGTCTCCCAAGACAGATTTTTAGTGCGTCATCGTTGACGAAAACAACACTGGTGTCGACCAACCCGCTCCCTCTTGTGTCACCCACCTGTGCCTCATTGTCTTGTTACCCCATGTCTGTATTTAAGTTCCTCATTCCTGCATTAAAGCCCTTGTGTTCATGTTCCTGTGTACCAGGTTTTCAATCCCTTTGTTTGATTCCCTATTCCTTTGGTGGAACTTTGTATTTTGGTAACTATTATTAAAGCATTTTGTGTTCCCGGACACCCTGCCTTGCATTTTGTTGACCCTGCATTTGGGTCCACCGTGCCTCCGCCGATGTGACAGTTATAGGACACTAATTGCTGATAAAATGTTACAAGTAAAACACTGAATTGCTACCCTATCAGGCTCAAGACAATGGCGTAGCAAAATATCAAAAATACATCCTTATTCATAGTTTTGTCATCAAAGACAAACTGGACTATGATGAGGTAGTTGCCATCAATCAAAATCCCTGATCCCACCCACAAATTCAAGTGTTACACTAATTTCGTTACTTTTGTTGTACATGTTGTAATGACAATAAAGATTTATTCTAAATAATGCATTTTTCAAAGAGCTCCAATATACCTAAAGCTAAAGCTAGGTCACGTACACATACTGTATACTAGTATGTGAAAAATACAAAAGTAAAAACTCATGAACTCAAAAAGTCATACAAAACTAAAAGCTCTCGAACACAAAAAATCCCACAAAACTGCTAAAACAAGAGTCACCAAGCAACCCAGACTTACGCCTTTTGCCTGGTTGCAGTTGAAGAATAATTGTAACCCGTTGGACAACCGTACATGACCATAACTTCAAAATCTAACAAAAATAAATTATAATGATACAATACCACCAAAAAACACCCATTTTAACTGTTGACATTCACTGTGTAAAGTAAAGATGTCCCAATCGATCGGCATCTGATCACGTCATTTTCAAAGTATCAAAGTATCGGAATCGGTAAAAAAATATCGGACATGCCTTTTTTAATATATATGTATATTTTTTTTTTTTATTAAATCGTTTTGTAATTGTATGTAACGTTACAGACAAAATGTCTTACACTCATCCAGAGTCTTTGGTTTTGGCTTAAAATAGGGCTATCAAATTTATCGCGTTAACGGCGATAAAAACATTAAAATAGTTTACGCAACTGACGCATGTCCTGCACTACCCACTCATGCATTGTTGCGTTTAATCTATAATGGCACCGTTTACATATATATGCTAAAAGGCAACGTAAAATGAGTAGAGAGAATTTGGCAGCTTTTGAAACCTTATTTTAGTTGACTAAAGCCTTACAATCCCTCTCTCAGCAATTAGAAATTTCGTGGGAAGCAATGTGAGGAAGAAAGGTAGTAGCCGATCGTTTTCTTAACACCCTATGTTATTTCCCAATGCAGAGAAGATATATCAATTGGTACCACTGTGCACAGTCATGGTTGCACTTCCCATATGCATTTGGGTAGAAGTTAAATGGCTAAAGTATCATTTACTGAAAGCTCAACAAATACACTAGATGGCAATATTTAGTCACAATATACAAAGTCACATTTATCCTTTAAGAATTACAAGTCTTTCTATCTGTGGATCCCTCTTAAAGAATGTTAATAATGTAAATGGCATCTTGAGGATTTATTGTCATAATAAACAAATACAGTACTTATGGACTGTACGTTGAATGTATATATTCGTTCGTCGAAGTTTTATTCATTTTTTTCTTAATGCATTGCCAAAATGTATATGATCGGGAATGATTGGAATTGAATCGGGAGCCAAAAAAAAGCAACTGGGATCGGCAGATACTCAAACTAAAACGATCGGGATCAGATCGGGAGCAAAAAAAACATGATCGGAACAACCCTAGTCTAAAGTAATTAATCCTGATTTATTTAGAGAAAAAGGAAAATATTCCCAAAAAAGGAAATTTAATAACAGATAATATATAATTAGCACATTTAATCCTTGCATTATAATAACAAACTGTATCATTGGATATTAAATTACAGCTTTGCAAATGCCTCGTCTCTTCTGTGTGCTGTATTAATGACTGTTTTCTGCAACATGTACTGTAGATATCAGATCATTGTAAAAGTCGTAACCGCCAATTATACTGTCTGTTTAGCTCAATATTAATATAAGGAGCTGTAATCCGTGCCATATTGTTACGGAGGCTTCTCTTGGATATACTAGTACAACTATCAGTGGGAGCACAATGTGAGGTTATTTTGAAATTTCCTTACGTGTGAAGACAAAACGCTGGGGCATGTTGGCACCTCAGCAGGGCTCGTTTTGAGGGTCACACAGAGTCCAACAGTGTCTCATTTGCGATTCCCCAACATTTGCAAAGGTGTCAGCAAATTGAATCAAAAATCCAAAAAGCTTTGTAACTGTAGCTGTTCCTGGAGTGAAGCCAGCCAGCTCAGGAGCTTCTGCCAGCTGCATTACCTGTTCACTCTGCTATAAATAGAACCCCCAAAAATGCACATGGGCTTATTATCGGCATTGATAATTAAAAGTAAAAACATTTAAAGGCTATTTCTTTCTCTTGGTACCAGGCTGGTCCACGGTGGCTCCGCCCATGTTGGCCTTCCTTTACTGCTTTGCCCAGGTGGGAATGGAATGGACTCCTCACCCGTCATGAGTCACCTTGAATTCACCACGCAAAAACAACAACAAAATAAACTGCACGCCATCCATGCCAGAACCACGCTCTGAACCTGGCACTAAACTGCGGTGGTAAGCATGGACTCACAGAAGGGGTGCTATTGGCACCACAAACACAGTAAATGCATACTGCACATTTAGAATGGTCTGTGTAATTTTCTCATTCATTACTCATTGATGGCAATAGATGTCCAAAGAATGGAAGTCATTTGCCGTCAATGGCACTGAAACATAATCATTAGCTAAAGCCAAAAAATGCTGCAGCGAAGGCAGCATTGTCTTAATGAGCGTCGTTATTGCCCCTCCACATGTAATTTGTCTGACAGTAATATCATGAGATGTATTACTGAAGAGTTTCATCCACGTGGCTGCTGGGCACTTTTTAATGGCCGACATTTATCCTCTGGAATGCTCACACTAATTGCTTTTGGGGGAGAAGTTAACTAAAACAGAATGTATTCAGCCAAAATCACACCTAATGTCAGCGTTTGGCCATTGCTGAAATAATCTACCTCAATGATTGGATGCTATGGATGTTGCACACAATCACCAGCACTCTACAGTCATCTCATAATAAAAATGTATTTTTTTTAGCATGTCAGCTTTGGTCTCATCTAACTTTTTCAGTGGAAACGTTCTGTTCAGGAAATAAAAAAGTAGGAATTCAAGTCATTACTCTTCTTGTCATAATATCGCAGGAATATAGAGATGGTAAAAAGGATGATAACTAAATTATAGGATATGGAACTTTAATATTTCCCAATTTAGCAGGAGCTATCCGTCTAGATATGTGGTTAAAATTTGGTAGAATCAGAGGACACGTTTGTTTTTGAAGGCTCCTAAAATGAACTTTTCAGTTATGTGATCTAGAAACTTTTTTGTCAGTCTAAATTTCAAGTTGTCAGTTGTCTATTCAGGGGTGCTGGAGAGGAGCGTCCGTCAAGAAGTCGAATCTTGGATTCAGGAGGAGCAGTGTGGTTTTCGTCCCGGCCGTGGAACAGTGGACCAGCTCTACACCCTTGGCAGGATCCTCGAGGGGGCATGGGAGTTCGCTCAACCAGTCTACATGTGTTTTGTGGATTTGGAGAAGGCGTTCGACCGTGTGCCTAGGGAAGTCCTGTGGAGGGTTCTCCCGGAGTACGGGGTACCGAGCCCCTTGGTAAGGGCTGTTCGATCCCTGTACGACCGGTGTCAGAGTCTGGTCCGCATTGCCAGCAGTAAGTCGAATTCATTCCCGGTGAGGATTGGACTCCGCCCAGGCTGCACTTTGTCACCGATTCTGTTCATAATTTTTATGGACAGAATTTCTAGGCGCAGCCGAAGCGTTGAGGGTGTCCGGTTTGGTGACCTCAGCATTGCATCTCTGCTTTTTGCAGATGATGTGGTGCTGTTGGCTTCATCAAGCCGTGACCTCCAACACTCACTGGGGCGGTTCGCAGCCGAGTGTGAAGCGGTTGGGTTGAAGATCAGCACCTCCAAATCCGAGACCATGGTCCTCAGCCGGAAAAGGGTGGCATGCCCTCTCCGGGTCGCGGATGAGATCCTGCCCCAAGTGGAGGAGTTCAAGTATCTTGGGGTCTTGTTCACGAGTGAGGGTAGGAAGGAGCGGGAGATTGACAGGCGGATCGGTGCCGGTCCGTTGTGGTGAAGAAGGAGCTGAGCCAAAAGACAAAGCTCGCGATTTACCGGTCGATCTACGTTCCTACCCTCACCTATGGTCATGAGCTGTGGATCGTGACCGAAAGAACAAGATCCCGGATACAAGCGGCCGATATGAGTTTCCTCCGTAGGGTGTCCAGGCTCTCCCTTAGAGATAGGGTGAGAAGCCCGGTCGTCCGGGAAGGGCTTGGTATCGAGCCGCTACTCCTCCGCGTTGAGAAGAGCCAGTTGAGGTGGCTCGGGCATCTGGTTCGGATGCCTCCTGGATGCCTCCCTGGAGAGGTGTTCCGGGCATGTCCTGCCGGCGGGAGGCCCCGGGGACGACCCAGGACACGCTGGAGAGACTATGTCGCTCGGCTGGCCTGGGAACGCCTTGGAATCCCGCCAGAGGAGCTGGCTGAAGTGGCTGGGGAGAGGGAAGTCTGGGCTTCCCTGCTAAAGCTGTTGCCCCCGCGACCCGACCCCGGACTAAGCGGAAGATAACGGATGGATGGATACATTTCATGTTGCTAACTTAAACCGTTTGAACGCGAGGTTCTAAATTTTTTTTTGCTCAGCAAATATTCAGTGATGAATCATGATTAAAAAAAATAAAAAAGGTGGTTTTTCTTCTTTCTTTTTTTTTTTTTTTTTTTTTAGAAAAAAAACGCTCATGATCGCAGTTTCCCCAAGGGACACAACATTTAGATACAAAAAAGTTTCAAGAGCTATTTAGTGAAACAATCACGGAAGCTGCCGTCTCTAGGATTACGGTGATTTACCGTAAATTCCTGAATATAACACACACTTTTTTTTCCCCAAAATGCACTTGTAAAATCATGGGTGCGCGTTATACACAGGTACAGACAGAAAGACAGATTCATCATGATTCATGTTCCAGTGTCCGCTTGGACCAGCACAACATTACATGATCCGAACGACAGTGATATAATAATCAACTTTCATGTTGTAAATAATTGTTTTCATGATGATATTTTTCACATCTAATAAAATCAAAATGCTTTTGTTGTACTATTCGTCTATTACCGGTATTTACCGGTACATTTTTCTTACCTTGTTGCAACACGCCGGCTTTACACGGCCATGTTGTCTTGAACAGAACGTATACGGTGATCCGTTTTGTATAAATGTTGACCGTGTGGCGAGCTAGGACAGGAATCTGAGGAGGAGTGTCGAACCACCAGCCTAGCCACGTTGTTTTGTTAACAGTGAAGTAAAGTAACAACGTACATCTTGCATGCTGCGGTGGGAGACGTTTGTTTATTTCCAGCTGTTCCCTTAACTAAACTCTTCCCCCCGGGAACTACACAACTTGCCAACAGTTCCGCAGGTGAACTCTGCTAAAACTCGCTACAACCGCTTAGTTTATAAAAGTTCGAGACACGAGACTCATATTTATTAGTGCCAAAATTAGGGTGCGCTTTATACATGAGTACAAGAATTTCCCCTGGATTTTACAGGTAAATTTTGGGTGTGCGTAATATTTGGGTAATTACAGTAATTTTTGAAAAACTCTCTTGAATGTATTCATCACCCCCAAATTTTTCACTTAAAGCAACACTAGGGAACCTTTCAACCTTTATAAAATATTTTCATTACATTTGTGATGATATGTTGACTCACTAGTTGAATGACACCTCAGATATGGCCTGAGGGGGTCTGTATCGCTTTCACCGGCTGTTATTAACTTTGAGGAGTGTGGCAGGAACCCGGCCACACAAAAAATGTATAAATGTCCTGCTTTACGGTATACGTCACTTCCACCTTTCCCCATTCGTTATAAAGAAAGAAGTCGCTTTCGCGCGAATTCTGCAAAGATGGCAGAGCAACAAAAGAGATGAAAAGTTTTGTCCGATGAGACAAAAAAAGAAAAAGGGAGACTGCTAGTATAAAAGGACACTCAAGAGTAAACATTGGCCCGGCTTTGGCTGACCCGACTCGCTGACCACCAGTGTTGTTAATCTTACTTTAAAAAAGTAATTAATAGTGATGCACGATAATGCATTTTTCAACCGACACCGATAACCGATAATTTCCTCCTCATTCCAACCGATAACCGATAATGTCAAGCCGATAATTCTATTAAAAGATTTATGTAAAATTTTAAAGTATACACAAAAGAAAATATTACTGTGCAAAAATATAATTTATTGCTCTTTTTTTCAACATAAAGTATGAACAAGTCGTCAATTCAAACATCTAAATAATGACAGATTGTCTGACATTGTGTAATGGTAAACCTTTGGCAACAATTACAGAGTAAATACCTAAGTTACACAAAAATGTGTTTAAAAGTAAGCCATTCCTAACATATATAACATTAATCCGCTGCAAAACACACCTCCTTAAAACTAGTCAGTTTTAAGTGTAAATCTATTGGCAATAAGTGAAATTATCTGCGATCGCTTCAAGTGTATTTCTCTCAGATTTCTTGGAAGAAAAAAAGCCAGCTGAAAATAATCTTAACAGCCTTGTTTTAAGCAATACATTATTATACTTAATCCTAAAAAAAAAAAAAAAAACTTGAAGAAGGAAAGATTTTGAATAATATTTGTGGCTACAGAATATTGATTTAAGAATTTGATTATCTACTGTGACTGTAATTGAGCAGACAAATAAGTTAAATAATTTGAAAAGTGATTGCTAATGTTATATGCTTTGTTGCACACTGTGAAAATGATTACCTCAAAAGAGCGAGATGTCATGTACCCATTCTGCAGCGCTTTGTTTACATTTGCGGCTTTCACGACATTTGCGTTACAGCAGCTAAACTGCTACACGGCAGTACTATTTGGACGGAGTTGGAGCTCGCATCCGCGTGCGTGTTGTTTTGTGCCTGAGTTTTATTGAGCCGAAAATAAAGGCAGCGTTACAAAGTCATCTGACCGCTCGTCATTTCACATTCTGAATGCATTATTGACTGGCTGACTTCGTTTTCTCCATGTTTAAATGATCTTATAACCACTGTGCCGTCATGATAAGCTTGCTTACCGGACATCACTTTTTCATGAAGAATGGTGGTCGTATAAACTGCATTATTTCTTTTATCCAGGGCTTTGGTTCTCGGGTCATTAAGGTAAAAAAAAAAAAAAAAAACACATGTCTCGTCTTGGCGGCGGCAGCAGCTACATTCGTACCGGATAATCCGCCCGCCCTGGCCGGTTCGCCGCGGCGTATTCGGGTCCTGGCTCTGCTCGCACGCCGTGGGGGAACGCTCGAGAAACCGGGGTGTTCGCCGGAGGTCCAGAGGCCGGGGAACCGGGCTCGGCCCGCCCCGCCTATGGCGAGGCTGCGGCGGCCTGCCGGACTGGCCAGAGCGGCGGGCTCCGTCGGAAGACGGCTACTTGCCGACTATCGGTCTCCAGTAGTGCCGGTGTTTAGCCTTAGATGCGAATTTACCACCCGCCTTGGGCTGCATTCCCAAACAGCCCAACTCTGTATCGTCACAAGCCCTGTAGTTTAACTTAGTGTTTACAATAGCTTTAGCATTCCTGCTAGCAGCAGCCTCGTATTTGTTCCAAAATTCTTTATGATGCATTTTTAAATGGCTGCTGGGTTAGTGGTTTTGAATGAGGACGCGTTCTTTCTGCCTCGTGGAACTTATACGGTACATGTTTCGCAGATGGCGAGAGCGTCGTTTTTTTAGTCACAGCCGCCATAATATTCAACTACTTCTTGTCTTGTAACTCCGCCTCCTCAACCCCTCCTCCCTCAGGGGCTTCAGAGAGGGGAGGGGTTGAGGAGGCGGTGTGCTGAATTCTTTGGTTGCGCGCATTTGGAGGCAAAATCAAGTATATAATTATCGGATTGCATTATCGGTTGAATTTTTTTATTATCTGGATTATCTGTGTGACGTCATAATTGCCATTATCGGCCGATAATTATCGGTGACCGATATTATCGTGTATCTTTAGTAATTAATTATAGTTACAAATTACTTCTCCCAAAAAGTAATTGCGTCAATAACTCAGTTACCTGAATGTAAGAGTAATTAGTTACTTGGCAAAGTAACTGGTGATAATTTTCATGTTTTGTTTTTTTTCCCTCAAAAAAAAAAAAAAAAACATAGGTCACATTATGTGAAGTTTAAAAGGTTTTTGGGACAATTGGCCCTAGCCCAGTTCTTTACCATAATTTACCCTTTACCCTGAATCAACCGTTAAAAGTTTTTAAAATTGCTCCTATTATTGCATTAGTTCCCCTCTGTCTACTTTTGACGTGGAGGTTTTAAAAGTGTTTCATCATTTAAAGATGGATTCAAGTCAAGATTTTGCCGATTTAGGAGTATTGTAGATAAAAAGTTACTTAGGTTCGCTAGGAAGGTTCTCTAGAACAGAGCCTTCCTAAGAAGTCTACTGCTTTAAAAATGGCGGCTGTTTACTAACGCATCTAGTGCCTATACTGTACATGTTGCTAACGCTGTCGTGTCTGTCATTTCGCATCTAGTTCTATATATATGTGATATCTACTATGTCTACCATATCTACCATATCATGTGGGCGTAGTTTGTAGGCTATCGGCTACAGTCAGGTATTATTGGAGCCACCTAGCATCGCGTTTGCTTGGCGTCACAACTTTTTGCCTCCTCCCCACTCCTGCTCTGCTCTGTCGTCTCAGTGAGTCCATCTCCTTCAGACTTTCCTCGTGTCATTCAACCAATATAGTAACGCATAATAACGCACGCCTTTCCATCCTTAGTAACTGTCACGGCGTTGCCAAGATGAGAAAAGTAATTAATTAGATTACTCACTACTGAAAAAAAATAACGCCGTTAGTAACGCCGTTATATTCTAACGGCGTTATTAACAACACTGGTGACCACCCCGCTCACCTGAACTCGTCAGCGACTTCGAGTGAGGCGGGGGCCGCATGGGGGAATACAGTACAAAATCAAAGGTTTCTTATGTTCAACATCGTCATATGATATTGTTTAGCGGAGATCAGGATTTTACGATACTGTGCGTTGGTCCTCATGGGACATGCAGTCTTCCTAAAGCAAATCACTACCTCTTTTGTCAACCTGCGTCGCTAAAATCGTCCAAATCTGAAAGTTCCCTAATGTTGCTTTAAATTTAGGAAGGCATGGTGTTAAAATGTGATCACCTCAAGGATTCATGGTAAAATTGACGTGTTAAGGCTCATATTTTTCGGATTCTGTCGTCTGTACTCGAACTTGACAGAGAAACAAAATGGAAAGTTAAGTGCTGTCAGTAGCTGGTAAAAATGCTTTGTCGTAATCCAAAGGGACGACTGGTTCCTTTAAGTTTCCATTAGTTGATGCGCGCCGTCGGGGATGATCGCGTCTGCGACACTGAGCCGGGATCAGTGTCCAATCCTCTTAAAAGGAGCAGCAAAGTGTGAGCTTTATCTCCAGTAAGGAGATCGTCGGGGAGAATGAAAACCTGCTGAGTTACACTTTCGAGTCACACTCGAGGCCGCTGCGTTCCCACAGACTGCAGTCATCATGTATCTTGTCATTCACATTGGGTCATTGCCCAAGTGAAGTAGACATTTTCTAAGAAACTGTTAAGAAGCATCAAAAAACAAATTCTTGATTTTTGAGGTATCAACGTTATACTTGAGTGTTATTTTTTTTCCCAGTGACTTTTTACTTTTATTACCCACTTTTGCAAACGAATATTAGCATTTTCAACTTCTTTGTTATTGCTTTTTTTCAACCTCTGCAGACGACACTACATAAATATTTTTTTAACTTAAAACAATACCTGTATAATTTGACAAATTAGACACACATAAGTTAAACTGGTTTTGTTATAATTGGCTAAAGTAATGGTTTTTTTTGTTTGTTTTTTTTTTTGCTTTAGAGTGCCTTATTGTTGGCTACAATTGTGCACACGTCGTGTAGAAAAAGACGAAAAGGCAAACATTTTTTGGGGTTCTTTTTCTTGTTGACAGTCACTGGGTACCAGGGCAATGGGCTCATGTGGTTGCTTTAAAGTGCACGTGACACGAAAAAGCATGTTTATTCCATAATAAACGCGGTATTTTATGCTCCTGAATGATATGGACTGCTTGGATGTGTGTGGAAGCGATCGCTATATTTATTTAGTTTTTTTAATCCCGCGCCATGAAAATGAGTGACTTCCGGCTTCGGTCTTGCATTGAGGAGGAGGGCGCTGTGACGTGTACGGGTGAAGGCGTCCTCTTCACTAAACAGCCGTACTGTTGTGTATGAGGACTAAGGATTCAGCTGATTTTGCGGATTAATACATTTATTTTTCGCATCACGCTTTATGAGGAAGAGGCGTGTGCACCTTTTTGGAGTTTAAAAAGGTTCCCATTCACCGTGGATATTGGCCATGCCCTACTACTGTGGGACCATTGGACTTACGAGGAAGTGAGTAAACATCTTGTTTTGTATTATGTCAAATATTAATACAGCGATTACAAAGTAAACACTACAAACTTTCTTTAAATAAAGGACTACTTACGCTTGATCATTGATAGGCATGTAAAAGGCTCTCCTCGTGCACATTAGCTGCAAGTTAGCTGAACAACAACTGCAGCCGCCCTCCTCCGGGGAACGAACTGTAAATTGCTCTCCGCCGGGCGGTTTGCCGATCCGCAAAGACAATCGACAACCCAGTCGTCATGTCAAATAATTCGGGCTAGTTATGTGTGATTTTCCGCTTCGAAGACTTTGAAACATTACTCGGTTCGGGCTAGCATGTCGGCTAGCTGTCACGCCTCTTGGTTTGTTTACATTGTCCGAAGCCGGGGAAGGGAAATGACATACAGTGCCTTGCAAAAGTATTCGGCCCCCTTGAATCTTGCAACCTTTCGCCACATTTCAGGCTTCAAACATAAAGATATGAAATTTAATTTTTTTGTCAAGAATCAACAACAAGTGGGACACACTCGTGAAGTGGAACAACATTTATTGGATAATTTAAACTTTTTTAACAAATAAAAAACTGAAAAGTGGGGCGTGCAATATTATTCGGCCACCTTGCGTTAATACTTTGTAGCGCCACCTTTTGCTCCAATTACAGCTGCAAGTCGCTTGGGGTATGTTTCTATCAGTTTTGCACATCGAGAGACTGACATTCTTGCCCATTCTTCCTTGCAAAACAGCTCGAGCTCAGTGAGGTTGGATGGAAAGTGTTTGTGAACAGCAGTCTTCAGCTCTTTCCACAGATTCTCAATTGGATTCAGGTCTGGACTTTGACTTGGCCATTCTAACACCTGGATACGTTTATTTTTGAACCATTCCATTGTAGATTTGGCTTTATGTTTTGGATCATTGTCCTGTTGGAAGATAAATCTCCGTCCCAGTCTCAGGTCTTGTGCAGATACCAACAGGTTTTCTTCCAGAATGTTCCTGTATTTGGCTGCATCCATCTTCCCGTCAATTTTATCCATCTTCCCTGTCCCTGCTGAAGAAAAGCAGGCCCAAACCATAATGCTGCCACCACCATGTTTGACAGTGGGGATGGTGTGTTCAGGGTGATGAGCTGTGTTGCTTTTACGCCAAACATATCGTTTTGCATTGTGGCCAAAAAGTTCAATTTTGGTTTCATCTGACCAGAGCACCTTCTTCCACATGTTTGGTGTGTCTCCCAGGTGGCTTGTGGCAAACTTTAAACGAGACTTTTTATGGATATCTTTGAGAAATGGCTTTCTTCTTGCCACTCTTCCATAAAGGCCAAATTTGTGCAGTGTACGACTGATTGTTGTCCTATGGACAGACTCTCCCACCTCAGCTGTAGATCTCTGCAGTTCATCCAGAGTGATCATGGGCCTCTTGGCTGCATCTCTGATCAGTTTTCTCCTTGTTTGAGAAGAAAGTTTGGAAGGACGGCCGGGTCTTGGTAGATTTGCAGTGGTCTGATGCTCCTTCCATTTCAATATGATGGCTTGCACAGTGCTCCTTGAGATGTTTAGAGCTTGGGAAATCTTTTTGTATCCAAATCCGGCTTTAAACGTCTCCACAACAGTATCTCGGTGTGTTCCTTGGTTTTCATAATGCTCTCTGCACTTTAAACAGAACCCTGAGACTATCACAGAGCAGGTGCATTTATACGGAGACTTGATTACACACAGGTGGATTCTATTTATCATCATCGGTCATTTAGGACAACATTGGATCATTCAGAGATCCTCACTGAACTTCTGGAGTGAGTTTGCTGCACTGAAAGTAAAGGGGCCGAATAATATTGCACGCCCCACTTTTCAGTTTTTTATTTGTTAAAAAAGTTTAAATTATCCAATAAATGTTGTTCCACTTCACGATTGTGTCCCACTTGTTGTTGATTCTTGACAAAAAAATTGAATTTCATATCTTTATGTTTGAAGCCTGAAATGTGGCGAAAGGTTGCAAGACTCAAGGGGGCCGAATACTTTTGCAAGGCACTGTATGTCCGATTTAGGTGTCATAAAATATCGTTCGGGAGGTGCGACAGTAAAGGTGAAGTGGAGTTTTGACCATTATGGAGTAATTTTGCCATGTCATCCTGAATAAGTGCATTTTTATTACTTCATATTCCATTTAGCACAAGACTGTTATTTGTCATGACCATGCCATTTATTTAGCAATTGGGGAAAAGAATATCCTGTAAAAATATTGAAGTAAAGAGACAGAAACAATGACATTTTGCAGCTCTCTTCGTCGCGTTTTCCTCGTTGTGAATAGTTCCCCCTCGACGGGCTGACTGGTCCTTCTCAAGCCATTTATTTAACTATTGGGGAAAAATACTTTGATAAAAAGAATATCCTGTAAAAATATTGGAGTAGAGAGACTGAAACAATGACATTTTGCGGTTCTCTTCGTCGCGTTTTCCTCGTTCTGAATAATTCCCCCTCAATGGGCTGAATAGTAAAACCGATGAGCCCAGTCTCCCGCTGACGTCATCCACCTGTTGGGGACGCTAGAGCCCTATAATGGTAGGCGTGACTAACCGGCAGATTAAAAGACTAATTCCTCGTCATCTGCGCTTTGCTAAATTGTTGTATATAGTCGAATCGTCTCAAAATATGATTCTAGTTCACATAATAATGCTATTTAAGCCTTTTTTTCTCATGTCGTATGCTCTTTAATGGTGCCTTGTATTTGGCCATTCGTGCATTAACATCATGGAGAGCAGGTCAAAAACCGAGGGCGGGGGGAATAAATATATTTCAATGTCTGTAATTTTCATATAAATAAAGATGTTGATTAAATATTAACTTATACCTGAGTACAGTGGTACCTACATACGAAGTTAATTCGTTCCAGGACCTTGTTTGTAAGTCGAAATGGTTGTATGTTGAGCAGGATTTTCCTATAATACATTATAATTCCTTTAATTTGTTTCAGAGCCAGACAACCTACACTAAATCCTTCTCAAATTCTGCTGGTACTATAGCAAATAGCAATTACACAGGGCGAAAACAAATAAATTATGAATAAGAATCAGAATAATAATATAATAATAGTAATAATAACAATAATACATGAAATGTAACGAATCGGGTTCTAATGTGGCAAATTTGTTTTGCGTGGTGTACCTGAATGCACCACGTGGCTGACTTGAGTGAGAGAGGACATTTTACTTTCACTTTTCAAGTTCAGCTGCGGCGGACAGTAGGCATGTTGTGTTGCACAAGGTCTGAAATAAATGATTAATAACCTGACAAAGCTGGCAATTTTTTGGCGATCTTACCACAATAATAATTGTCACCTTAACTTATCAAGACTGGCGAACAGTGGTCGAAGGAGGACCGTACAGACTGTAGACATTCTATGGCCGCATTGTCTAGCCAGTTCAAGGACGTGCACACCACCTTCATTTCAATTTTAAGCCCCACCTTTCTCCTTTTTTTCACCACCTTCCCTAACATTCTTGGAACCCATGTTGATTTCTCTCACAAGAAAATCCGCCATGCGTCTTGCGCGAAAACAAAGAAACTGCGGCACTGTCGTAAATTGTGGTATTTCGAGCATGTAGTCAGATGTAGAAACAAATGACAAAATTTACGTTGGATATCGAGAAGATCATGTGTCGAAGCTATCGTATGTCAAGGTACCACTGTATTTATATTTCTGCTTGAGTTACGTGTGAGTACTTTAGCCATCTCTGATTTTTTTAAAAAAATGCAAGTACAAAGTGAATGACTAAAAAGGTCGCCATGATCTAATCTAAATTCAGTCACATGGGCCACTTAGCGAGTTGTGTTCTTGTTCTCGTGTTGCTGTGTGACTTTCAAAGGTTGTACATAATGAGATTAGCTACACGTTAATCCACTGTTTACACCCAAAGTGAATCAATTCATTTCATATAGGCGTGATTACATTCAATATGTGCAGATTAATATTTACAAGTCAAGTTAAAAGCTTTTATAAAAATGAAGACTCCGAATGAGAGATTCGTCAGGTCATTTGCGAGCTCCTGCATTATGAATTTAATTATTTATTTATCAATTTATTGAGGATATTTTTCTCATGTGACCACAAATGAGTTCCCACCTTTGACAACAGGCCAGCTCTTTATTTTTAGCCAACTGAATTTTTGATAGAAAAAAGAGGAAGTAAAGCGAGTGTTTTTTCCTCTTTGCTGCATCCGTCCCTGATAAAAGACAAGTCATGTAAAAAACATAAATTATCCATATGAAAATAATGAATAATATAAGAACGCCGCTTCTTCTTTCACACGGAAAGAGGACGAAGTGTGCGCAGAGTGGACTGAAATACTGCAACTCTACAAATAAAAAGAGGAATGCAAAATAGAAGTAGTGTCGATATAAACGACTTATTGGTGGTCATAAATTCTACATACATTACCCCATTTGTATAATTATTGCATGACTCCAGGCTTATACATTAGTACAGGAAAAATGATCATAAAATATGTACAAAGCATTTCGTCTGATTAATCCTGCCTGTGTTGTCGATTTTACGCTTCTATTAGTCTTAAAATAAAAATAAAACATAAACTGCTACTAAAAAGGGACCAAACATGAGTTTATTTGTTGACACGATTTTTATTTAAGTGGACAGAGTTGCTGTCTGAATAAAATACCAATTGTTCCAGGGACATTTTTATGATAAACCCTCATAAAAATAATTTGCATTTTCATATACAGTCAAGGTGAATACTTTTGGGACTAAAAAAAATACATTATGTGAAGATGATTTGCCGCACAATCTATTTGTTTTTTTCTCTTTTTTTTTCAACATTTTATTTATTTTTTTATGAATCCATTGGAAATGATTGGTAACCTGATTTCTTCCTGTCACACATTACAATAGAACCCATGAAAAAGAGGTTCCCTGCATTGCAAACATATTTGGTATTACTGTGGAATAATGCAATTTAGACAGGATGATTTATTTTTTTTTCTTTTTTTACAATAAAGCCTGCATGCAAACCAGTGGCACAAAATATAAATATATCATGTTCCTTTCACAGCTGACGCTCTTTTAAAAAAGCCTCCCTGCTTGGAGCATTTGAATCCTGCACTACTAGTAATAGTGGAAATTATATAATAATATATAACTTTAGTTATGCATGGTTTTCATGCTATGTGAAGTTGTGTACTGTTTGTGAGAGTTTGTGTGGTTCTTTTTGTGTTCCAGTGGGAGATGACCAACATGATATAAACACCCACTATGCTATTAGAACTGCATTCCATTTGTCATTAAGCATCTCCTCCACCGAAACTATTTATCACAATAACTGCTGGACGCTGTCAAGCATGCCACTGTATAATTCATAACCATCTTCGACGCCACCATAATAAAATGCGTACATCACTCACTTGCTCATGGGGCGTAACTCTCGACCGTCCGCTTACAACGCAAACAACCTCGCTTAATCAAACCAATCGAGGTGCGTATAGTACCGTTTCATAACGTTTGTAAACAATAGGCGCCACCTACTTCCGGATGAAATGTTGTTGACTACTGCTGACCTCGACCTGAAAAAGTTGGCAAAAAATGTCTGGAGTTCCACAAACAGATATGGACTAAAAGGTTTAGGATTTGAAAAAATGCAAATGAATCAATTGGAACCTGTGGTTGAAGAGGATAAATCCAGTGGATGTAGGAAATGGTTGTACAAAGACAATCGCAAGTACCAAATCTTTCAAAGTTTGTGGATCATATTTTCTCAGTAGTATGTATAAAATAATTAGTTTGGTTTTCTTAGAGTAGACAGCAGTGGGATTAATCCAAGGAACAGAAAAGTTACTTAGCCAGTCACTCACTGATAATATTAACTATGTCGGAATACTCTTCCAATGCCATCTTTTCGACTGATACGTCACACATTCAAGCTACAGCGTTTGCGAAGAAGGCTATAAATCATCATCCGAACCATTTACCCTGTTATATCAATCACTCTGCCTTGCTCAAATGAGAGTATGCGTTTGTTTTACCCAAGAGAATGCCAGAGCGTCTGCGTACATGTAGTACATAC
The DNA here is from genome assembly GCF_030265065.1 of Corythoichthys intestinalis. Classification (NCBI taxonomy): domain Eukaryota; kingdom Metazoa; phylum Chordata; class Actinopteri; order Syngnathiformes; family Syngnathidae; genus Corythoichthys; species Corythoichthys intestinalis. Next base: position 36,154,944 of record NC_080404.1, read on the forward strand.
CATGACATCATGGTGAAAAGGTGTATATTTGATGTTACATGCAAGGAATCGGACGGCATACAACATTGGGGTCATGCCATTTTACGTGGAAGCTCAAACATTTCGAGCACATCGTTTGGTATCTACAGATAAAAGGCTACTTAGGTTAACCCGCGCCAGGTTCCACCTCGGCGCCTTGTCTGTGGCGTTCGCGTTCCTGCTACGGAGGCCTGCATGTCTTTAAAAGACTACGCCCGGATGCCTAAACTAAAAGGCGACCCCCACACCATTGCAGCCTCAACTATTGCCGTATAGTGGCCATAACCGGATTGCGGCTTGGTTGACAGTAAAATGTGCCTCTAGTGCTCACGAGAAAATGTCCTCCTCTTTGTCGGCTTCTGGAGACGCGGGTCTGGAAATGTCAAAGAGACCTTGCGGAGAGCCGGTGGTGGGCGTCCTGGATTTAAGGAGCTGGAGGGCTTCGGCTAGCTGCGCCTCCAGACCTGACATTCGGACGTTGAGGCTCTTCAGGTCGTCTTTAAGTTCCAGCTTGAGTTCTTGAAGCGAGGCGTGTAGGGTCTGCTCGGGAATGGGGCAGAAGGAACGTCTGATTTCGGGAGGCTGCACGGGACTGCGGTCCTGCGGCGTCAAGCGGAAGTCGCTTACTTTGTCGAGGCGCAGGTCGCTTTTGGTGATGCCACTGTCACACGAGTCCGTCTTCTTCAAGGGCATCTGTGACTCGTGACCTTTGGTTCGCTCTGGCAACGTCTCCATGGACTCTGCTTTGGACACCGTTTTCCAGTTTTCAGGTTTCGCCATGGATTCCTTGAAGCGCCCCCAGCCTTTGACTTTGCCCGGTTCGGCGGCCCGACCTCCCACCAGAGAGGCCGGAGGCGGCACCTGTAGCTTTACCTTGTCCGAAGGGGCGCAGCTGGGGGGTGACGACACAGGTGTGGACGACGACGGCGTTGCCGGGCTTTCCGTCACTGTCACAATGCTGGTGGTGATGATTGCTGTCTTGGGAATTTCCACATAGAGGGGACCCTTCTCCACGTCATTCTCTTCACTCGGCTTTTCCGTGGCCGTTCGAGCCTCCCGCTGCTGCCGGAAGCGCTGGAAGAGTTTACGCACCGGGTGGTCAGGAGGCAAATTAAGAGGGGCTTCGTTTTTCCGCCTCTGACGCTCCTCTTCCTCTCGTTTCACATCGCTGATTTTTCGGAACACCATCTAAAAGAGAATGTAGCATGCTAATGATTTGAAATAATTTTCCGTATAGAGACAGAGCATTTATTCTCCAGTCCCTTTAAGACAAGACGGGAATGTCTGCACACATGCAAATTGACTAAACTCCTTTTACCAATAATGAGATGACCAAATGATCGGAAGTGTCTGATGTGACGTATAGAAAATAGAGAAAAGGCTAATTACATATTTAGAAAAAACAACATTGTGGTAGAATGTTTAATACAGTACAGTAGACAATTTATATAAAGGAAAAAAAATACTGGACCCAAGATTAAACCTTGTGGGACACCTATTTCAAGATATCTGACAGTACATTTTGTAATTTATTCAGGTGTTGGTCAAAATAGTGATTAATCGATACATCGCAATACATCTCGCAATTAATTCATGGATTAAGCAAATTCTCTTCATCGATTTACTTCCTGGCCAGTGGAAGCTAGCGCCATCAACCTTTAAATCTCATTATTAGGATCAGTTTTGATTCTTTGTATAGTTTAAATTCACACGAGATGGCTGAGCAGAGACCCAACAATTTGAATTCAAGCTATGATGAATTTTTTTCTGTAATATGTCCTCTTGAATGCAACCTGATTTTATTTGAGGTCAGTGGGATGGCAGAAAAGAAGCATAGGCAAAGTTTGGACAAAGCTTAAGCTTTCAAAAGCAGAATCCAAAAGCAGTGAACCCAAACCATTTTTCATGTCAAGTCTCACTTGGCTATCAAGTGAATCGGTCATAGGATTTCATTGGCGGCCAATACAAGCTCACTGAGCGCTTATTCAATCCACCTCAGGATTTCCCAGCAGGGCGCGTATAGCGCAACATTCCCCTCCCACGCCCCCTCCACTGCGCTATTGGCCAACCGTTATTTCAGTGCTGGAGATGAGATTGCCTCTTCATAGGCCGGCAATTCAATCTCAGCCATGTTCTCTCTTGGGCAGGGTGACCTTAATATGAATGAGGTAATGATTGGTCGCAACTGTGCTCGTTCAATTGAGAGTTGAAGGATAGGGAGGAGGGAGCGGGTTTAATATATGAAGCCAATTTACCGTCAGTGTCCGTCTGAACGCGCAAACCTGTCTGGCTGTGTGGCTGACTCGCGATCCTGAGGGTTCTTTATCAATTGCTTGTGTTTTTGTGCACACGGGGACAACGTCACTCACCCTCTTTCGCAAGTTGTAAGTGAGAAGCAGATTGCGGGAGAAGTGATTGGAGAAGGCTGTGTAGAACTCAAGCACTTTCTGCAGGGCGTCACGCTTGATGACATGGAGGTCACAGTACGTCAGAGCACGTACATTGGCGCAGGCTTGAGCAAGTGTTACCTCCTTCCAGAAGACGTCCCCAAAGACGTCTCCCTTGCCTGCCCGGGAAAAGGAGAAAGACATTTAAGGCGGCTAGTTGGTCTCCCTTGACACACGCATGTGGGATTTAGTTGCTTGGTGTGGGCAAATTGCTTTACATAGCCTTTAGGATTATTTTCCTGGACTTTGCACTCAAATTCTTTGCAAGAGTGTTTGGCTCAGCCTGGTTCACCCCACCTTTCCAATTCTGTGCTGTAAACATTCATCCTGTCCTGTCCTTTTCCCTTGTTGTTGTGTGTTTTCCTCACAGGGCATACAAAGCATTAGCTGGAGTGTTGTTTTCGTCATGTACACAGTAATGCCCTGAGATACGAGTCACCTGACTTGCAAATGTTTAGAGACACAACTAGTGCTGCAGCGATTAATCGATAAATTCGAGTATTCGATTAGAAAAAAATATTCGGATTAAATTTTGTTGCTACGAGTATTCGTTTAATTAAAATGGCGTTGTAGTGGTTTACTTTGAAGGTGTTTGAGTTTAGATTTATTGATTAGGGCGGATACACTGCCCTCTAGTCTGCCTCTTTTCACATGGCTGAATCCAACTGCTCCCTGTTAAGACCAGCGTAAGCTAAGTTTTTGTTTGAGCTATTGTTTATTTTAACTCATTCATAATTTAGTTTATAGGTATATTTAGCCGTTTTTATGTAAGAATATATGTCTGAACCATTTGTTATGAGCATTGTTTAAAAAAAAAAAAAAAAAAAAATTGCATTTTATAGCATTTAAGCTAGCGGACTATTTCTATGTAATACCCCTTTCCCACTGGCCAAAAAACCCGTGTCAACCCGCTAACAATCGGCTTTTGGTGGCAGTGGGAAAGGTGCAGCGACCCGCCTCGACCCGTGTCAATCAACCCGCCAAGCGACCCGCGTTAAAATCACCTCGGCTCTGATCGCCATTCAGTGTGAAAGCAAAACCCCGGGTCAACAGTCAACACCCTAATCTACGTGGTGACGTAGGCTAGTACGTGATGCGTCATAACAAAAAACAAAAACCATGTGCTCTAGCCCGGATCCACATACGGCGAACAGTCGGTGTAGCAGCGTTAGCAATAGCCATAACAGACGAAACAAAGGCTCTTCTCCTCCTCCTGTGACGTACATGACTCCTTTCAATTTCAAACCAAAATTTACGTCGCTTACGTTGCCTCAGCACAAGCACAGTGTTGATCCTTTGCTGCATTTCGACCATTTTGCGGGCAGTAAAACGCATGAAAACAGAGAACACAAACGGAAAGGAGGCTTCCATGTTGCTTTGCATTGTTAACTTCCTTGAACTGAATGAATTCGGTCGCACTTGTCGAAGCGCATCTTAGCGTGGTGACATCACGCACCTTACACACGGCTGAGGAGGGGTGGGGGTTAGACGGGTGAAAAAAAAAAAAGACACGGCTTTTTTCGTCAATGGGAAAGGTGCCAAATGCCAATTGCTAGTGGGATGCATCGGCTTGGAAAAACGCGCGTTGACCCACCAGTTTCAGTGGGAAAGGGGTATAAGTTAGCCAATTGTTCTTTTGTTGTACACGGATCCTCGTTTTTTTTTTTTTTTTTTTTTTAATGTTATACCGTTTGAGGCTCAGCTCAGGTATTTTAATTTTTCATGTTCCTTATCCGATTACTCGATTATTCGAACTAACTAGTCCATCGATTAATCGACTACTAAAATATTCGATAGCTGCAGCCCTAGACACAACCCTTGCTTCGACTTTAAATGTCAAATTTGAGTATGAGCACTTTATGTTGGCAGTGAACTCAATTTGACTCACTTCACAATAGGTCTTAATTCGGCAAGTAGTCAACAATTAATCAAGAAAGATGTCTCAAACTGTTTCTTGTGTGTTTGAAATATAATTGCCTTATGCATGCTAGCTTATTGCTAATTTTCAATCGAAAATACCTTTGACATGTTAACAATTAGTAGATATTGTTTTAGATATTTTTAAGATATGGCTCTTGGAAAGCTTATGTTGGGGGAACACATGCACTTCTGGCCAAAAGTATTGGCACCCTGCAATTCTGTCAGATGATGCTCAATATCTCCCCAGAAAATGATCGCAGTTACAAATGCTTTGGTAGTAATATGTTTATTTATTTTGCTTGCAATGAAAAAACACAAAAGAGAATGGGAAAAAAATTAAATCATTATCGTTTTACACAAAACTCCAAAAAATGGGCCGGACAAAAGTATTGGCACCCTTTGAAAAATCATGTGATGCTTCTCTAATTTGTGTAATTAACAGCACCTGTTACTTACCTGTGGCACATAACAGGTGGTGGCAAAAACTAAATCACACTTGCAGCCAGTTAAAATGGATTAAAGTTGACTCAACCTCTGTCCTGTGTCCTTGTGTGTACCACATTGAGCATGAGAAAAGGAAGACCAAAGAACTGTCTGAGGACTTGAGAAGCAAAATTGTGAGGAAGCATGGGCAATCTCAAGGCTACAAGTCCATTTCCAAAGACCTGAATGTTCCTGTGTCTACCGTGCGCAGTGTCATCAATAAGTGTAAAGCCCATGGCACTGTAGCTAACATCCCTAAATGTGGACGGAAAAGAAAAATTGACAAGAAATATCCACGAAAGATTGTGCGGATGGTGGATAAAGAACCTTAACTAACATCCAAACAAGTTCAAGCTGTCCCGCACTCCGAAGGTACAACACTATCAACCCGGTCGACGTCTGAATGAAAAGGGACTCTATGGTAAGATACCCAGCCTGATCCCACTTCTGACCCAGAGACATAAAAAAGCCAGGCTAAAGTTTGCCAAACCCTACTAAAAAAGCCCAAAACGTTTTGGAAGAATGTTTTCTGCTCAGATGAGACAAAAGTAGAGCTTTTCAGGAAAGGGCATCAACATAGAGTTTAGAAGAAAAAAAAAGACTAGGCCTTCAAAGAAAAGAACAAGGTGCCCACAGTCAAACATGGCGATAAATGAAGATATTACCACCAAAGCATTTGTAATTGCAATCATTTTCTGGGAGAAATTGAGCATTATCTGACAGAATTGCAGGGGCGCCAATACTTTTGGGCAGCAGTTAGATAAAGTATATAGAGTGCTAACTCTAGATACGAAGCTTCTGTACACAAAATATTCATTTTATGCAAGGTGTTTTGAAGGTTTTTTCGTTATGTATCATGAAAAATTATTCAGTATACGAAAGATAATATGTAAGATAAAATATCTGTAACTCCCGCTCACGGAAAATTTTAAAAAGCAGCGCCATAAACACACCATAAGATCCTACTGTCCTATTAGTCAGAATCCTTCCCATAAGGCTTAATTACACAATTTGCTGCCCTATTGGTCAGAATCTTTCCCATCATGCTTCAGTAACACGATTCTGCCTATTGTTGGTGACGTTTCAATTTGGGTGTCACAGTGTGATGACGCGCACAGGTGCGGTGGTGTTATTGTACTAGCGGGTACGACGTCTTCGCCAAAAAAGCACAAGTCTCCTCGTGTTTTTGTCTCACAAACAGCGTTTTTTTTTTTTTACGGCCACACACGGTCAGCTACATTGGTAGCACATTCGAGCACAAGTCTCCTCGCGGATTTGACTCACGAAGAATGTTTTTACGTCCACACATGGTCCGCTTGGTATCACTTTTGCTTTCGGACATCGCCTCACTCGAAAGGTATGGTTCCACATTTTCTTTTTTTTTTTCCTTTTTCTTTTTTGGGATTGTTTTTTTTCTTAATTCATTACAGGTATTAACAGTTACGTTAGGTATATAGAGTGATTCAAATGTATTTGGCTCTCATTTAAATCTGATTTTACCCTTATTATAAAATTTAATGTGGTGTTTTAGTAGCGCTTTAAACGAATTACATGATTTACATATAAGACGCAGTTCATTATACGCAAAAAATCATGATATGAAAGCCACTACGAAACAAATTAATTTCCTATCTTGAGGTACAACTATATTTTTTATATTTGATATAAAGCATGGAAAATGAATGAATGAATGCATTTTTGTTGCATGTTCTTTATCCTTTGCAACGAATGACTCTTTGGCTGGCTTTACACTAGAAAATAATCTGGGCCAGTGATTCTTAACCTTGCTAAAGGTACAAAACCCCATGAGTTTCACAGGTGCTTTCATCAAACCCTTTGGAATTTCATAATAAAGCAATTTTCTTTACTAAGAAGCTAACATGAAAGTGATTTTCTGTTTAAAATGCTTCCAGATTTCAAATTTACTATATACTATTAATATATATATATATAAGTAATATACTTTTTACGAATAAGTTTGCCTTTTGCTGTTGACTTTCACGTTGATAAATGACATTTTTACACTGATCTTTTTTTTTTGTTTTCATGCCTACATTCTCATTTTATTGTTGCATCCTTGCATCACATACTATTTTCAATGCGTAAAATGACACTTTTTTTTTTTAATTATTATATACGCAGTTTACGCTGTCTGTTATACTTCCTCATAACAAGTGCCAGTTTCTCCTCTCATCTCATTAAATAGAGGGCTAGCATTTGACAGAAATGGAATAAAGTCTGTAGATTCAGGGCAAACCAGTCCAAAACCTGGTCTAAAATGCCACTTTGCCTAGATTTAGTCAGCATACAAAATAGGGCTCCGCGTTTCTTAACCTTTACCAAACCCCTGAGGCCTACTCATCCCTGGGGTTCGATCCCAGTTAAGAACCACTGATTGATATTTGGTATCATGACAGATAGAGGAGTTCCAAAAAATCGATTATTACATGCATCGCGATTCGACACGTAACGATTCGATTACGATTCATAAAGGCTAAAAAAACGATGATTTTCCTTATAACTTTATGACAGCCTCTCGTAGCAGAACGAAATTCAAGACACGTCTGCCGCCTGGAACCCTTTAACGGATGCACGCACGCTATAATGGATTCTGCCTTTAACTGAGTGAGAGATTTACTCTTTTTCAAAAGACTGGAAGATAAATTTGTGTATGAGACAGGCAGGAACAGTGTGCGCGCGTTATTTTTTAGAGCAAGAGGGGAAGAGAGATAGTTCTAGCTCCTCGTCTTTCAGTGGTCCAGCTGTAGTTTGAAGTCATGTCAATTGAAAAATGTCCTGAGTGTGTTGCTAAGACCCCTGTGCGTCTACAAGAGATGAGCACACGAACCCTCTTGTACTGTTAAGCCTTTATTGCTGTTGTTTTTGTGGTGTTAATAGTTAGCGCCGAGCGTTAAGCTAATTCGCTAATGTGTTTTTCATATGCAGAACGTGTAAAACCATGATTAAGTACAGCGGTAACACTACAAACATGGGAAATAGTACTGAAATCTGTGAAAACAAAGTATGTTGGTTAAATGAAGGCTTATTTCTAAAGACACTTTGTTTCCAGAAAATGTGGAATTCGTTCCACCTGTGAAAATGTTATTGTATTGTTGAGTGATAATAAGTACTACCTCTAAAATGGTTAATGTTTTTGCACTTTCTTGTAAAAATAAATAATTAAAAAGGCAGCTTAAGGGCAGATTTTTGTTGTATGGGCATGCTTCCATCGTTCCTGTTGAATCATCAGGATATTTTAAATAAATAATAGACAAAAATTTGTTTGTCTACTATATTAATTAGTAATGCACAATGCATCGATAATCGTGATAACCGTGATCATCGTCAATACCGTGATCATCGTTCTAGAATTGAATCGTAGCCCACTGAATCATAATCGAATAGAATCTTGGGGTGCCTAAGATGGCACACCCCTAAACAGACTGCAGGATTTTTGTGTCAGATTCTCTTGCCACATAACCTAAATATGCACACACTTCACGATGTGAAAATTTGGGGGAACAACATACTAAAAGATTCTATCCAGACTGAGATGGGTCAAAACATAATTATAAACATGGGAGCCAAATAAACACATGCTCAGTATGTGAAGAAGTTTACAGTATGATAAAGGAAAAGTCAAACATTTCTGGAAAGTGCATTATTGCTGTAATCCCTGTCGTAATATGGGGGATATTCATTCATTTTTACTTGTCAGTGCCTGTATTTTGTGTTTACAGCCTCAGAGGTGGCTTTCCAGCATTTTTCATGGAGGCGAACAATACAGCTACTCGTGATCTCTAAAGCAATCAAATACAGTGACCCGTGCGGACAACGAGATGATTGTGCAGTCACCACGCTGTGAAAAAGTAATGGAATATTATAAAGCAGTTGTTTTGTTTTCCCCATTTTTTCTTTTAAGCAAAATTGTCAGAACTACTTTCTTTAACAATGTGGAATCTCTCAACCAGCCCATACAAATAACTCGGTCGGTCGGTCCGCTATTCCAAAGGTTGCCTATTTTTGTAAGCGATCGGGGTGGCCCAGAGCTGTCCCTAATGCTCTGCAAGCAAATTGGCAGGTTTCAGATCAAATAATAATAATTAGGGCTGTCAAACGATTAAAATTTTTAATCGAGTTAATTACAGCTTAAAAATTGATTAATCGAAATTACTCGCAATTCAAACTCTCTATGCCATATTTTTCTGTAAATTATTGTTGGAATGGAAAGATAAGACACAAGACGGATATATACATTCAACATACGGTACATCTGTACTGTATTTGTTTATTATAACAATAAATCAACAAGATGGCATTAACATTATTAACATTCTCTTAAAGCGATCCATGGATAGAAAGACTTGTGGTTCTTAAAAGATAAATGTTAGTACAAGTTATAGAAATTTTATATTAAAACCCCTCTTAATGTTTTCATTTTTAATTTTCAATCAAAAAAAATAAACTAGTAGCTCACCATTGTTTATGTCAATAATTTCACCATGCTCGCTCATTGTGCTAAAACCTATAAAATCATTTAGACCGAAGCGCCAACAGAGGGCGCCAAATACCAAAAAACAAGTAACAAGTGGACATTACACTGCTGTTTGAGCAGTACGTTGTTGTTTGAGCGGGGCATGTGCGTTAATTGCGTCAAATATTTTAACGTGATTAATTTAAAAAATTAATTACCGCCCGTTAACGCGATAATTTTGACAGCCCTAATAATAATAATACATTTTATATCAAGCCCTTTCAAAACATTCGTGGGCATTGTACAAAAGATTAAAAATTAACAAACGCAAATTAAAAGCAGGACAAAAGTCATAGAAAATTAAGAGGTCGAGATGAAACAGCAAAGGATCAAGGTGGGAAAGAAAGATTGAACAGATGTTTTGAGTCAGGATTTGAAAAGTGAGAGGGTCGATATGTTGCAAAGTCCAGGGGGTGGGGGGTTCCAGAGCTGGGTGGCAGAGTGACTAAAGGCTCTGGAACCGAAGGTGTTGAGACGGGCACGAGGGACAGAAAGGTGGAGGGAAGAAGAGAAACGAGGAGGGGGGGGAGTGTTAATACAGGAGGTTAGATATATAGGATGGGGCGAAACCGTGAAGTGCTTTGAAGGTGATGAGGAGAATCTTGTACATAATTCTTTGTTTAATTGGGAGCCAGTGGAGTTGACGGAGGATGAGGGTGATGTGGTGTGTTGTGGGGGTTCGAGTAAGAAGGCGTGCTGCTGCGTTTTAGAGGAGCTGCAATTTATGGAGGGATTTGTTTGGGAGACCGAAGAGGAGTGAGTTACAATAGTCAATCCTGGAGGTGACTGGACTGCACAAGAGAGTGGCAGCGGTGTGTGGTGTGAGAAAAGGAAGAAGACGAGAGATATTATGAAGGTGAAAGTAGGCTGATCTAGTAGTGTCTTTCATATGGGAGTGGAAGGAGAGCCTGCTGTCGAGGATGACACCCAGACTCTTAACCTAACCTGAGTGGAATGAATGATAGGTATGTTAATGATGGAAATAGAGAAGTTATTGTCATTAGTGAGCATGGTAGGGGTACCTAAAAGGAGGACTTCAGTTTGGAGCCATTGAGCAGTAAGAAGTTAGAGGACAACCATGAGTTGTAGGTAGAGGGTGAGAGTAGAGGGTGGAAGGGAGGAGGTTGATTTTGAAGAGATGTAGAGCTGGGTGTCATCCGCATAACAGTGAAAGTGGATGTTGTATTTAATAGAATGTAAGAGATAAAGAGGAGCGGACCCAGGACAGAGCCCTGGGGCATGCCAGCAGAGAAAGGAAGGGATTTGGATTTGTGGGGGCCAAATTTAACACATTTCTTTTGGTCAGAGAGGTAGGAGGTGAACCAGTATGGATTGTGTGGGTGATACCAATGGAGGAAAGTCGGTCAAGAAGTGTGAGAAATTGTGTCAAAGGCAGCTGTGAGGTCGAGGAGAACAAGGATGGAGATTGAACCAGAGTCAGAAGCGACGAGGAAGTCGTTAGCGACTTTAAGTAAAGCTGTTTCGGTGCTATGAAGCGTGCAGAAACCAGATTGAAACTGCTTATAGAAAATCATTAAATGTATATACTAGACGACAATCCTAAATAGCCTAATTTTTGTGTAGTGTAAGGTCATTTCTACAGGAACAGTAGAAAAAGTATGAATCTTCGAGCCTGTATTAAACTTCTTCCTGGTGTCTGAGATGAGCACTCCAGTAGGAGCAATACAATGAATTGACTTGCAGCATTAAACCAAGAAGCACAAACTGTTTTAGTCCTGAAATATTACAATTGTATTTCTATGTTTTTATAAAGTGCAATATGATAGTGAAGTACAGAATATTTAAAAAGCAAAAGCATGAAAAAAATCTTGCTTTGGGGGCTGGAATGGATTAATGTCATTTTCATTCATTTGTGTCTTCTCTTCCCCACAGGATGTTGCACTAACTGCAATGTTATTGTTGTCATTTTACAATTGCTGTGCCATGATTGTCTTTTTTCTCTCCGTCATCCCCCTCTCAAACTCATTGTCTCGCACTGCATTTCCAATGACTATCCATCTCAATACAAATTACAACAGAAGCAGCATCCCATCTTGCATGACTAAGCAGCCAAGCAGGACCGCTAAAAAACAAAAACCAAAAAAATGCCCCACCCCATAAGGTCAACGGGTTGGGTTTGTTTGGCATCTTTTTTTCCCCTGCCCGAAGGATGAGATCTTGCTAGCATTCTTTGGGAGCTTCATTATCCTGTGTGTTGTGTGTTCTGAAGCACCATTAGCCTAATGAGATTTTGATCCACAGTAGTAACTTGTTATCACTAGAGACTGTACCCACGGGGTTCGCCGTATCGGCTTGACAGGGTATTGACTTTTTTCAAGAAAGGCTTATTGGAAGCATACAACAGCAGGACAGTTTGCAACCTTATTGGTTGAATCGATCATGCGGTGAAATAAGTGATGAAGGTGTAAACTGCTAACATACTGCTCAGATTCAAAGGGGGCATGTAATGTATTTTGTAGGCCGTTTAAGACAATTCCCATGTGTCATAGTGACATAGTGAGTATCTGCGACTAAAGGGCAACTTTATGACTCAAAAAAAAGCAAGCTGCTTGCTTTCCAAGCAGTCAGGAGCATTTAAAATGCTGCTGCTCGGCAGAGAGATGGAACAAAGTTGAGGAAATGAGACTAAAAGGCTTCTGCTGTACTGTATTTGTGGTCTAACACATAAAGTATTCAGCTTGGATGTTTGTGACCGGTCAGGCATTCATTTTCTTGATAGAACTTTTTCTTGAAGGTTCTGAGATTTCATTTGTACAACAATTTAACGGTTTCCAGATGCTGAAAAATATCTGAACTCAGAGATGTAAATGTCCAAAGCGCAAATTCAGGTATCCCTCGTTTTTCACCGCGATAAGTGAAAAACTGCACAGTAGTGTGTGTTTTTGTGTGTGTTCAATGTATTTATTCAGATGTATCATTGGAAAGAGATACATATAAGACATGTTTTTTTAACTTTTTTCCCCAAAGTATAATTTAAAAAACAACTTTTATGTATTAATTCTAATAAATGGTTTTTAAGTACTTCAAATGTAATAATTCTGATGTTTTAAAGTGCGTACGGCAGGCGAAAAAAAGTCTTAAATAGCATTAATATTTGAATTAGAATAATATATTGAGACGATTCGACTATATTCAACAATTTAGCAAGGCGCAGATGACGAGAAATTAGTCTTTTAATCTTCCGGTTAGCCACGCCTACCATTATAGGGCTCTAGCGTCCCCAACAGGTGGATGACGTCAGCGGGAGAATGGGCTCATCGGTTTTACTATTCAGCCCATTGAGGGGGAATTATTCAGAATGAGGGAAACGCGACGAAGACAGCCGCAAAACATCATTGTTTCAGTCCCTCTACTCCAATATTTTTACAGGATATTCTTTTTATCCAAGTATTTTTCCCAAATAGCTAAATAAATGGCATGGTCATGACAAATAACAGTCTTGTGCTAAATGGAATATGAAATAATAAAAATGCATTTATTCAGGACAACATGGCAAAATTACTCCATAATGGTCAAAACTGTCGACTTCACCTTTACTGTGGCACCTCCCAAACGATATTTTATGCCACCTAAGTCCCTTCCCCGGCTTCAGAGAATGTAAACCAGGGGTGCCCAAGTCCGGTCCTCGAGAGCCCCTAATCAGCTTGTTTTCTATGTTGTCCTCCTCCAACACACCTGAATCTAATAATCCGGATCATTCTCAGGCTCCTGCAGCGCTTGCTGATCCGCTGATCATTTGATTCAGGTGTGTTAAAGGAGGGAGACATGGAAAACAAGCCGGATAGGGGCTCTCGAGGACCGGACTTGGGCACCCCTGATGTAAATAAACCAAGAGGCATGACAGCTAGCCGACATGCTAACCCGAACTGAGTGATGTTTCAAAGTCTTCGCACATAACCAGCCCGGATCATTTCACATGACGACTGGGTTGTCGATTGTCATCGCCGATCGGCAACCCGCCCGGCAGCGAACAAGTTAGAGCTCGTCGTTCCCCTGCTGAGGGCAGAGGTCTCATTTGAGGGGAAGCAGCTGGACAATGACCGTCGGACAAACGGGCCGGCGTCAGAGGAGAGTGTAGCTGCCAAATGGTTAACATGAATATGGCAAAATAATGCTTTACTACACGACAAAGTCGTAAACAGCGAGAGACTCATGACAAGATGTGTATGAGGAGAGCTTTTTACATGCCCATCCATGATCAAACGTAAGTAGTCCTTTATACAAATTCGCGGCTATTTTTAACACAAAGTTGCAATTTCTGATCGGTTGGAAATTTTTACAGAACACCGGGCATACGAAGAGGGCAATAAACAGAGTATAGTGCTCTCTCGGCGGAGGGATGTGCGACAAGCCGCCGGTCGTCGGCCGAGGGGACAAGGAGCATGTCAGCCACAAAATGCAAGCCACCTAGGTATTAAAACGATCCCAGTATTTGACATAATACAAAACACGATGTTTACTTGTTATTGCCAATATCCACCGGTGAATGGGAACCTTTTGAAACCCCAAAAAGGCTCACACGCTTTTGCCTCAAGTACAGCAAGATTTTTCTGCAGCCGTTTGGCTGGCGTGATGCGAAAAATAAACGTATTAATCCGCAAAATCAGATGAATCCTTAGTCCTTCTCATCCAACAGTACGGCTGTATAGTGAAGAGGACTCCTTCTCCCGTACACGTCACAGCGCCCTCTTCCTCAATGCAAGACCGAAGCCGGAAGTCTGTCATTTTCGTAGCGCGGGATTAAAAAAATTTGAATAAATATATCGATCGCTTCTTCACACATCCAAGTGGTCCATTTCAATCAGGTACATAAAATACCGCGTGTATTATGAAATAAACATGCTTTTTCGTGTCACAGGCACTTTAAACATGGTACTGTCCCACAGAATTATTTTTAAACAAGAATATAGTAGAAAATTGCTTGTCTTTATTAAATGCTTCATTGAGTTAGTCCGCTCAAGCTGCTCACTTACACACAATGAGTTGCCATAGCAACTGTTTAACAAGCTAAACGACGACTGACCCATGCAGCGCTTGAAGTTTCGGCTTCCAAGCGTCCCTGGCAAGATGAATCCTTAACATCTGTCAATCATTGTTAACTTTAATGAGTAACTCCAGGGCACTGCCAGACCAAGAAAAGCAGTAGGAGGGAGACTACGTGATCAGATCGGGACAGCTCATATGTATTTACTAGAGATGTTATGCCGATCGATCGGGTCCGATCACGTCATTTTCAAAGTATCGGAATCGGCAAAAAAATATCCGCCATGCCTTTTTTTAATATAGATATATATTTTTTAATTAAATCGTTTTCTAATTGTATTTAACGTTACAGACATAATATGTTACACTCATCCAGAGTCTTTAGTTTAGGCTTAAAGTAGGGTTATCAAATTTATCCCGTTAACGGCGGTAATTAATTTTTTTTTTTTAATGTATCACGTTAAAATATTTAACGCAATTAATGCATGCGCTGCACGACCCACTCACGCATTGTCGCGTTCAATCTGTAATGGCGCTGTTTTACCTATATAGAAAGATAAAAGGCAGCGTAAGATGAGTAGAATGAATTTCGGCAGCCTTTGGAGCCTTTTTTTAATTGGCTAAAGCCTTACAATCCCTCTCCCTACGATTAGAAATATCATGGGAAGCAATGTGGGGTAGCAAGGTAGCAATTGATCTTTTTCTTAACACCCTATGTTATTTCCCAACGCAGAGAAGATATATCAATTGGTAGCACTACGCACAGTCATGGTTCCGCTTCCCATCATGCATTTGGGCATGGCTACAGTATCATTTACTGAAAGCTCAACAAATACACTAGATGGCAATATTTAGTCACAATATACAAAGTCACAAGTCTTTCTATCCGTCTATCCATCTAACAGAAAGAATGTTAATAATGTAAATGCCATCTTGAGGATCTATTGTCATAATAAACAACATACAGTACTTATGTACTGTATGTTGAATGTATATATTCGTCCGAGTTTTATTCTTTTTTTTCTTAATGCATTGCCAAAATGTATATGATCGGGAAAAATTATCGGGAATTGAATCAGGAGCAAAAAAAAAAAGCAATCGGATCAGGAAATATCGGGATCGGCAGATACTCAAACTAAAACGATCGGATCGGGAGAAAAAAAAACATGATTGGAACAACCCTAGTATTTACTTATTTACTTTTTAATTGGAAAAAAATCTGCGATGGACTTAGGGCTCGAAGTAGCGAGGGATCACTGTAAACTCCTACGTGAAAAGTGAATTTTTAAGTCCTCCTTATCCAAATGGGAACTCACCCAGGATGGCCACGACCTCGTCATCCTGTATGACTTCCAGAGAGCCTGACACCACGAAGCAGAGGCTGTCCACGCTTTCGCCGGCGTGGTAGATGAGGTCACCAGGGGCGCAGTGGATGGTCTGGAACTCCATAGCCAGCGCCCGCAGACAGCCGTCGCTGGCCAGTCGGAAGGCCGGGTGCTCTTTGAATACCTTGCGGTTGAGATGGACGCAAATGTCCGCCCGCATATCCTTTGGACAAATCTGCAGCACCTGAATGTCAAAAATCAGGCCGCTTAGAACAGTGAGCCTGCAATATTGATTTTTCTAAATGATATTATGAGTCATTTTCCCAGCATAATAAAAGCAGATTATGTCGCCGTCCAACAACAGCGCTAAAATACGCGACGAGACTGAAAGCACCTGCCGAGTGTGTTGTTTAAGTCTGTGCGCCGCCTTTCAAACAAATCTCTTTGAAGATGAATGTCACAGACGGATTAGCCGCCATTTTTAGAGCCTCTCGTTGTGGCATCCGCGTGGGCGCCAACAAAAGCGGCGTTCGTTTCCAGCGGGTGGCATTAAAACACACAGGAGCTGGCGCCAATTTGGGGATCAAAAGGTGATGGCGGGGGGGGTTGAAATTCATCGTTCCTCTTTTTAAAAAATGGAGAAATAATTGACAAACCTCTAAATCCTAAAGAGTCCAAGTGTACCTTTTCCGTGTCAATGCCCCGCGACATGGACCAGGTGGAAGCGATGTAGTCCATCACTCGCTCACTCAAGCCCTTGGGCACCTGGTAAAGCTTGAGGAAGTCGCGTACACTGTTGAGCATCTCGTGGTAGCGGTTGGTGTTGGCGTACATCTGCTGGAAGATGGTGGTCACGTTACCGAAGATGGTGGCGTACAGGAGAGCTGCAGGAAACATAAAGAAATTGGCAAAATTGTATCAGTAAACTCATAAGTGTTTAAATATCCGTTACTTTCAGAGATTTAAAACACTATCAGTGATAATTGTTAGCATGGCAATGTTATATTTGATGGCATTTAAGCATTAAAGACAACATGGTTGGATCGTTTCAACACACACCAACTCATTGATTGACATTTACGTAGATAGATGTCCGATCCATTTTAACTGGGAAGCCTAGCAGTGAATAATCATATTTTGGTGTCATTAAAAGTAAAGATGCACGAATACCAGTAGGTAGGCAGGGAGGGATCCGGCCCAAAATGGTGGTATTGGCGAGACAAAGAGGGTGCCGATACCATTTATTGTGTTGTACCTGACTGCTTTACACGCTACTTGTCACGGTTTAAAAGCGAGTCGCTAGGAGACCCACTTGTTATTGTTTTATTATTTTTATTATTTTTCTTTTTAATTTCTTGCTCGTGTTGTGTTGTTGTGATTTTTACATTGAGTCTGTTAATAAATCTATCTATCACTGTTGTGTGATGATACGTGATTACTTTGCATGCCAAGCAGCTATCGCTATTGCCCTGCTCCAGACCAATGAGAGCGGGCCAATAGCCGCTCTTAACCAATGCCGTAGCAGCTTTTTCATATGTAGGAAAAACAAACTACGAGAGGAAAATGTCGGCGGTCTGGAAATATTTCAGCTTATTATCTCCATCGAGAACAATAACTGCATGCAAGATTTGCGGCCTGAAAGTTTCTAGAGTGGAGTTAAATCGGCCAGTTTCAATACCTCGAACCTGATAAAACATTTGACGACGAAACGTGAACGAACACAAAGCGTTTGAGGCTACGACAGCAGCAACTGCTACCAAGAGAAAGGTCAGCTCACTTCCTCTACTTTACTTTGTCTTTTGCTGAAAGAAATGCCGCAGTCATTTGAATCAAAAGTGCTGTTGAAGTAAGCTAAGCTAAGTGGCTAAGTGTGTGTATCGCTGCTGGCGCACAGACAGGGAAGCTAGAAGAGAGACAGGATGCTGTGGTCAATTGTTATTACTTATAATTTCATGAAAGTTCCCCTGTTTGGCCTTTGAGAGCCAGAATTTAGGGTTTAAAAATATTTATTAATTCAACAATTTAGCACTATTTTGGCCTTTGAGAGTCAAAGGTAACTATTGTCACCCATACCAGGTATGCAATAAAACGTTGTACTGGATTCACTTTGTATATACAGTATATATATATATATATATATATATATATACATATATATATATATATATATATATATGTATATATATATATATATATATATATATAAAAGATGCACCGATACCGATACTAGTATCGGCAGGGGGCGCCGATCCGGCCCGAAATGGTGGTATCGGTATCGGCGAGTACCAACAAAGACGGCGCCGAAACCATTTACCGGTCCATTATTATAACATTTGACCACAGCCTTTTTCTCCTCCTGGCGCTCACTGCACTCTGTCTCTGTGTTGTGTGATGACACGTGAACACCAAGCAGCTATCGCTATTGGCCTGCTCCAGACCAATGAGAGCGGGCCAATAGCCACTCCTGACCAATCAAAAGGGGGCTTTTTCATATGGACGAAAAACAAACCAGGAAATATGGCGGCGATCGGAAAATATTTCCAAATAGAAATCCCGTCGATTAAAATCAATGGCTGCATGCAAGATTTGCGGCCTGAAAGTTTGGAGATGTGGAGTTAAATCGGCCAGTTTCAATACCTCGAACTTGATAAAACATTTGAAGACGAAACGTGAACAAACACAACGAGTTTGAGCCTGCAAGAGCAGGACTGCTATCCAGGGGAAGAAGGCCGCTGGACCGGAGCAACAATCTCTGGTCAGTTCACTTCGTCTACTTTACTTTTATTGTCTTTTACTGAAAGAAATGCCGCAGTAATTTGGGAAGTGTTTCCAAAGTATTGTTGCCACCTTTCAAAAATAGAAATAAGGGACTCCCACCTCCCGAAAAAAAGGAGAGACGGGATGCTGTGGTCAATTATTATTACTTATAATTGTTAGCGTCCGCAAATGCGGAAACAAGGTTGAACCTCGAAGCAGACAACAAGCGGGGGATACATAAAAGGGTTTAATGATTGCAAACAAAAAATAACACGCGATCGCGGGACAGTAGAAATAACAAAAGGAGTCCGTGACAGCAGGTCGACGGACAAACTAAGACGATAGGCAGCGGTTACAAACGAGAGCAGCGCACTAACAGAAAAACCCAATGCAGGGGCATAACAAGCAAATGTAGCGAGATTATTGTGCCAGATGTCAAATAGCGATCAGCAAGGCAAATATCTCGCCAGCATTCTCTGAGATCACCCGTGCTTAAATGCTGCGTTGATGAGCCTGCATTGGATTCAAGTGCCACGCCCCCACGCCCAGCAACAAAACACAATCTAACCAGCAGCAGAATGTGACAATAATTTCATGAAAGTTGCACTGTTTGGACTTTGAGAGGTTTAAAAAAGTTTATTCCGTTCATTCAGAGTTTATTATTATGAATTTATTTTTACTTTCTTACTGTTGGGCTAGTATTATACATGTTTTATTAATTTCACAAATTTAGCACTATTTTGGCCTTTGAGAGCGGAAGGTTTATTCAACTATTGTCTACTAGGGTTTAGTGTACTTTTTCCTATTTTGCAAAGGTAAGCAACAGCCTGACAAAGCCTTGATAGCAATGATTTCACATCCAATTATGTAGCTCTTTGGGGGAAAAAAAAAATAATAATAAAAAAAAAAAATATATATATATATATATATATATATATATATAATCGGGATGGTATCGGTATGGTATCAGTATGGGCCGATACTGCACAGCCAGATATCGGTATCGGGGCCAAAAAATGGTATCGGTGCAACACTAATATATATATATATATATATATATATATATATATATATATATATATATATATATATATATATAAAACACAAGACTGAAAAAGCAGTTTCTGCTCTTGCACCCCTCTGTAAAATAAACTGCTGTATTTTAAGCCAAAAGAACTGTTGTGTTTCATAGAACAATGTCTATATGCTGCCGTAGCAGATTCATGGCGCATTAAGCCCCCAAGCTATTTTTAATTTGTCCGTTTTACCCTGGAAACCCCCGTTTACAGATGTCGCGCAACCGCTTTTGTTTCAACCTAGCCATAAAAAGAAGGTAAGTTATCGTATTTATTATTCAAAATGTCTGTCATTTTTAGCTTAGAATCATTAATTGATGTCTAATATTTTGTTTAAAATTTTTTTTTTTTAAAAAACACTTAAAAAAAAACTATTCACTCGCATATTTTAAACTTTTTTAAACTTTAAACAAATAACGTCACAATGAAAAAATTGGCGTCTGTAAAAAAGTCACGGATCTTTACCTCATAACTATCGCTTAATTGTATTTTTTTTTTCGTAACTGTCGCATTTTCCTCAATATTTTAGATGATAAATAATTGATTCGAACAAAGAAAAATTGAAAAAAAAATGTTTAAAAGGGTAAATATATCAAAATGAAAATCTCGATTACTCCTTGATGTCTGCGATTTCTGCATCGCGACCCTTGTTATATGACCATGTTTCACCCATATAATCCCCCAAAAATCCGCCTGTGGCTATTCACAGCTGTGTCTTGGCACTCGGTGATACATGCTACATGGAGTTTTTGGATCGAAAAGAGGTAAGTCCGCGATAATATCTCATTAAAATTATAGCGTCTTTAATTATGCTCTCGCGTGCTCTCACTTCTAGTTAGGGTTTTGCTGTTTTTTTTAAAAGCCCTTGTCGTCATAATTTTTCTTCCCTCAGAAAATTGAGATTTTAAGCTTTCCAATGATGTATCACACATGAATATTGGACAATTTTGAAATTTGGCCAAATTGAGGGTCGCAGAGCGGAACTTCAAGTCACCTGAGTGTTTTCCACCATATACTGTATATATATGGCGCCATATATATATATATGGCGGAAAACATCATATCACAACATATAACACCATGTTTCACCCATACAATAAAAAAAAAATCCGGCTGTGGCCATTCACAGGTGTGTTTTGACACTCGGTGATACATGCTACATCGAGTTTTTGGATCAAAACATGGTATGTACGCGATAATATCTCATTAAAATCGTGGCGTCTTTAATTCTGGTCTCGTGTGCTCTCGCCTCCAGTTAGGGTTTTGCTGTTTAACTTTTTTTTTTTTTTTTTTTTTTTTTTAAATGCCCTCCTGTCCAAAATTTTTATTCCCTCAGAAAATTGAGATTTTAAGCTTTCCAGTGATGTATCACACATGCATATTGGACAATTTTGAAATTTGGCCAAATTGGGGGTCTCAGTGCGGAACTTCAAGTCACCTGAGTATTTTCCGCCATATATATATGGCGCCATATATATATGGCAGAAAACACTCTAGGTTCAAACAAAAGC
The DNA here is from genome assembly GCF_030265065.1 of Corythoichthys intestinalis. NCBI lineage: Eukaryota > Metazoa > Chordata > Actinopteri > Syngnathiformes > Syngnathidae > Corythoichthys > Corythoichthys intestinalis. The sequence continues at coordinate 36,176,019 of NC_080404.1, forward strand.
GGTTGCGCGACGTCTGTAAACGGAGGTTTTCAGGGTAAAACGGACTAATTAAAAATAGTTCGGAGGCTTAGTTTTCTATGAATCTGCTATGGCAGCATATAAACATATTGTTCTATCAAACACAGCAGTTGTTTTGGCCTAAAATACAGCAGTTTCTTTTAAAAAGGAGTGCAAGAGCAGAATCTGCTTTTTCAGTCTTGTCTGTGTTTTCCGCCATAAATAAATATATATATACAGTGGGGAGAACAAGTATTTGATACACTGTCAATGGGAAAACCCATTGGCAGTGTATCAAATACTTGTTCTACCCACTGTGTGTGTGTATATATATATATATATATATTAGGGCTGTCAAAATTAGCGCGTTAACGCGCGGTAATTAATTTTTTGAAATTAATCACGTTAAAATATTTGACGCAATTAACGCACATGTCCCGCTCAGACAGTATTCTGCCTTTTGGTAAGTTTTACAGCAAGGCTTTTTGTGCTGTCCAACAGCGTACTCTTGTGGTCGCTTTGCGACATGGTTTATTGTTTTCTTAACACTGACAGTTCAATATGGTTGCACGACGTCTCGGGCTGACGCCCACGTTGTAATGTTGTGCTTATATGATACTTGGACAAGATTTGTCCGTAAGTATGGTTGTTGTAAAGAATGTGCATATTATGTTAGTAAGCGAAATGTTATATTTTTTGTATGAGACGCTTTTTGTTTATGTTTAGTGAACCTGTATAGCGTGCTAAGCTAACGTTGTTGCTAATGCAATGCTTGTGTACTTTTTTTTTTGTAGTTTTACGACGGTCTAAAGAGGACAATGGTTTGAGGCCATTTTATTAATAAATCAGATGAAAAAGGAAGAAGTCTTATTATTAAGGCGTTGTTCACTAGCTGTCTAGCTTTGGAAAAAGTAGACGCTTCGGAGTGAGGACAGCATAGACAGATTTAAATGACAGTAGAGTGAAATGCCCTCTACAGTCCTTATGTACCGTATGTTGAATGTATATATCCATCTTGTGTCTTATCTTTCCATTCCAACAATTTATTTTACAGAATATATGTATAATTTACAGAAAAATATGGCATATTTTATAGATGGTTTGAGTTGCGATTAATTACGATTAATTAATTTTTAAGCTGTAATTAACTCGATTAAAAAATTTTAATCGTTTGACAGCCCTAATATATATATATATACATATATATATATATATATATATATATATATATATATATATATATATATATATATATATATATATATGTGTGTGTGTATATATACTTGTTCTCAGCCGGTACTGCACAGCCAGGTATTGGTATCGGGGACAAAAAATGGTATCGGTGCAACACTAATTAAAAGCGATAGATGTCCACTACATTCCCTACACTCCAAATGAATTGGACGACTATCGCTGTCTAAGGCAGTGAATAAGTTCATACTCCAAATGTTTCCCCATTTTTCCAAATTCCTACTAGCTCAGGATGAACGCCATCCTCTCATTTTCAAACCAGGTCAATCTGACATAACAGGTGGGTTAAACATTTTGACATTTATGTCAGATTTTTTTTTTTTTTTACCCTCGGGTCAGTTGGTGAAAAATGAAATGAAGATGCGAGCGCGCATCTCAGTCAAATTGTTGAAGTCGACTCAAACAGCTGGCTGGCATCTGCATGTGCGTTTGGATCAAAGCAGCCGGCGTGCGCATGAGTGCATGTGTGCGAGGAGGTCCTAATTAGCCTTCTTGGGCACGGGTCGGCGAGGAGACATGCCAGCCGCACATTTCAATTATCCTCAGATGCTGATGACAGTAACCTGTGTTGTGTTGGTCGACGTTGTGGCAAGCAATCAAAAGTGCCAGCAACACAATATCGCTAATTAAAAAGTGCTCCAACCTCCCCCGAGGAGGGGCTCAGACGCTCAAGCGTGTGATCTGACATTGAGTAGACAAAAGGAGGCGTTTGTAACCCTCTTGCTCGTCCAAACGAATCAGCTTTAAGATTAAAAGTCAAGTAAAAGAATAGCTTTTGCTTTTTTTTCTTTTCTTACTTTCTTTCTTGGAACTCTTTGGCTGTCGCTGACAGCAATAGATGTTAAGTCCACAGTAAGATTATGTTTCAATGACATTGATGGTAATAAACATCCAAATTCTTTTAACTGCGTAGGCTGGCACTTCCTAGTCAAAATAGATTGGACATCTGTAACGGTCAATAGCAGCCAATGAGTTAACCAATAAAATACATATTTTTTAATATATTATAAAGAAAAATATATAAGAACAAATAAAAATAGGTATTATTTTGCTATATACAGTGGGGCAAACAAGTATTTAGTCAACCACTAATTGTGCAAGTTCTCCCACTTGAAAATATTAGAGAGGCCTGTAATTCTCAACATGGTTAAACCTCAACCATGAGAGACAGAATGTGGGGAAAAAAAACAGAAAATATCATTGTTTGATTTTTAAAGAATTTATTTGCAAATTATGGTGGAAAATAAGTATTTGGTCAATACCAAAAGTTCATCTCAATACTTTGTTATGTACCCTTTGTTGGCTATAACGGAGGCCAAACGTTTTCTGTAACTCTTCACAAGCTTTTCACACACTGTTGCTGGTATTTTGGCCCATTGTTCCATGCAGATCTCCTCTAGAGCAGTGATGTTTTGGGGGGTGTCGTTGGGCAACACGGACTTTCAACTCCCTCCACAGATTTTCTATGGGGTTGAGATCTGGAGACTGGCTAGGCCACTTCAGGACCTTGAAATGCTTCTTACGAAGCCACTCCTTTGTTGCCCTGGCTGTGTGTTTGGGATCATTGTCATGCTGAAAGACCCAGCCACGTCTCAGCTTCAATGCCCTTACTGATGGAAGGGGATTTTCACTCAAAATATCTCGATACATGGCCCCATTCGTTCTTTTCTTTACACAGATCAGTCGTCCTGGTCTCTTTGCAGAAAAACAGCCCCAAAGCATGATGTTTCCACCGCCATGCTTCACAGTGGGTATGGTGTTCTTCAGATGCAATTCAGTATTCTTTCTCCTCCAAATACGAGAACCTGTGTTTCTAGCAAAAAGTTCTATTTTGGTTTCATCTGACCATAAAACATTCTTCCAGTCCTCTTCTGGATCATCCAATTGCTCTCTAGCGAACCGCAGACGGGCCTGGACGTGTACTTTCTTAAGCAGGGGGACACGTCTGGCAGTGCAGGATTTGATTCCCTGGAGGCACATTGTGTTACTGATAGTAGCCTTTGTTACTGTGCTCTCTGTAGGTCATTCATTAGGTCCCCCCGTGTGGTTCTGGGATTTTTGCTCCCCGTTCTTGTTATCATTTTGACGCCACGGGTGAGGAGGGAGTTGGAAGTCCGTATTGCCCAACGACAGCCCCAAAACATCATTGCTCTAGAGGAGATCTGGATGGAGGACTGGGCCAAAATACTAGCAACAGTATGTGAAAAGCTTGTGAAGAGTTATAGAGAACGTTTGGCCTCCGTTATTGCCAAAAAAGTATTGAGATGAACTTTTGGTATAGACCAAATACTTATTTTCCACCATGACCTGCAAATAAATTCGTTAAAAATCAAACAATGTGATTTTCTGTTTTTTTTCCCACATTCTGTCTCTCATGGTTGAGGTTAACCCATGTTGACGATTACAGGCCTCTCTAATATTTTCAAGTGGGAGAACTTGCACAATTAGTGGTTGACTAAATACTTATTTGCCCCACTCTATTATCAGTTTTGGACTATTTTATATGCTATCATTATCCACATCTTGTTAAAAAATGATGCTTTGCTATCAATTTGCATTGCATAAAAATGTCAAAATTACATCAGAACAAAATGTTTGCATCAACGCAACAATTTTTTGGGTCGACCAGTATAATTGTCAAAGTAACAACAATCACATCATCATTCTAATGGAATGAAAGTCATAATTACAGTACAGTGTAAAAAAAGAATTGTTTTTTTGCCCCCCTCATTCATCGCCATTGACAATTCACTGCCAGCCCTCTCAGTTGGTCATCATTAACGGTATCCAATGACTTAAAATTTTTAAACACAACTTGAATACAATACAACAAAACAGAGGGCTTACTATCCAAAATAGTTCTTTGAAAAAGAACAAGTTTTGTTGTGTTTGGTGGCGGTGTGTCACATGAACCCCAGAGCATTCTCAACATACCAAAAAACAAAGACAACATCAGGTTTACAGGCTGCGACTTCTCGGGAAGGCGTAGGTAACAACAGGGATCTAGCGAACTGTTTGATGGTACTTAAAAGACAGTTAGTTGTCAGCCCCAAGCCATGGGTTGCTACGGCAACAAGACATATGCATAGCAAACCTCAACCAAGCCCCCACCCCATCCAATCCTCTCTTCGCACTGTGATCTTCTGCTGGCAGCACCGGTATCCAGAGCTGGCGTTAAAAATAGAACAGTATCAGGGCATCCATATTTCATAGCCAAGCGCAAACGGACGACAAGTCAAATTGCATCTATACGCGCATCCTCGTGAGACCGGAGGCCTTCTTCTTTTTGTAATGGCGCTTTAATGGGCTGATTTCACTTAAAACGGCAATGAAATATTTTGCCGGTCGACAAGTGTGCAGAGGACTTTTTTCTGGTTCACCTCCTCTGCTGAGTTGCTGAAAAAAAAGTTCCCCTTCCCCCAAAAAAGAGAAAGACGGGGAGAAAAAAAGAATGGGCTATACATTGTGTAAAAGCATGCTTCTCATTGGCTGCCAGTGAAGGCGATGTTCGGCCAAATGATTTTGACTGAGAGGTCTGGCAGCGAATGATCACTGCCAGCGCACCCAATCAATATAGATTGACGTCTATCGCTCTCAATAGTAGCAAATAAGTCATAAATGTAAGATCATGTCTTGAGGAAAGAAGACAAAAGGTTTAAAGACTCAAAAGAACACATGCTTCACTTTTAAGTTTCCCCAACAAAAGTATAGTGGTACCTCTACATACAAAGTTAATTCGTTCTGGGACCTTGTTTGTAAGTCGAAATGGTTGTATGTCGAGCAGGATTTTCCCACAAAAACACATTATAATTAGGGCTGTCAAAATTATCGCCTTGACGGGCGGTAATTGATTTTTTAATTAATCACGTTAAAATATTTGACGCAATTAACGCACATGCTCCGCTCAAACAGATTAAAATGACAGCACAGTGCCATGTCCACTTGTTACTTGTGTTTTTTGGTGTTTTTTCGCCCTCTGCTGGCGCATGGGTGTGACTGATTTTATGGGTTTCAGCGCCATGAGCAATTGGTAATTATTGACATCAACAATGGTGAGCTACTAGTTTATTTTTTGATTGAAAATTTTACAAATTTTATTAAAACGAAAACATTAAGAGGGGTTTTAATATGACATTTCTATAACTTGTACTAACATTTATCTTTTAAGAACTACAAGTCTTTCTATACATGGATCGCTTTAACAGAATGTTAATGTTAATGCCATCTTGTTGATTTATTGTTATGATAAACAAATGCAGTACTTATGTATAGTATGTTGAATGTATATAACCGTCTTGTGTCTTATCTTTCCATTCCAACAATAATTCACAGAAAAATATGGCATATTTTATAGATGTTTTGAATTGCGATTAATTACGATTAATTAATTTTTAAGCTGTGATTAACTCGATTAAAAATTGTAATCATATGACAGCCCTAATTTTAATTCCATGAATTCGTTCCACAGCCCGAAAAACTACACTGAATCACTTAATAAATGCTGCTGGTACGATTGCAAATAGCAATTACACTGAACAAATCAAATTATGAAAAAAAAAAAATGGAATAATAATATAATTCTAATATTTATAATATCTGTAATAATGTAACGAATCAGGTTGTAATTTGGCGGTGTGTTTTCCGTGGTGTGCCTGAACGCACCACGTGGCTGACTTGACAGAGTGAGAGAGGTCTTTTTACTTTCACCTTTCATGTTCAGCTGCGGTAGACAGTAGACATATTGTGTTACACAAGTTCTGAAACAAATTATTAAAAACCTGACGACGCCGGCGATGTTACCACAATAATATATGTCACCTTAACTTATAAAAACTGGTGAACGGAGGTCAGGGGAGGACCATCGAGATCGTAGACATTTTATGGCCGTATTTTCGAGCCAGTTCACAGAGGCGTGCACCACGCTCATATTTTTCTATCATTTCCATCTTCATTTCAATGGTAAGCCTCAGCTTTTTCCTTTTTTCACCACCTGAACTAACTTTCTAACCCATTTTGATTTCTCTCAAGAAAATCCGCAGTGCGTCCGTCTTGCGGGAAAACAAAGAAACTGCGGCGCTGTCATAAATCATCGTATTTCGAGGGTGTCAAATTTTGCGTTGGATGTCAAAAAATTCGTGTGTCGAAGCGATCGTATGTCGAGGTACCACTGTAGTTTAGTACTGAACTATGTATTTTTGTTTAGTTATTTATGCACAGTAAATATCTGAAAGGAAAGCAGTTGAGGTCAAAACATTTTTTTTGCAGTAACCCGATATCTCATTTAAAGACATATAGACTTCATTGTTCTTTTAAAGTGCTTAAAACCTAATTCTGGACATTTTTTAGCAATATTATGCAAAGGCATTTCGGTAACACTTTACAATAAGGGTCCCTTAATTAATATTAGTTCATGCATTTATAGACAATAACTCATGTTTAAGTAACATGACAATAATTCATTTAAACCCTTATCTAACATGTATTAATTAGGGCTGTCAAAATTATCGCGTTAACGGGCGGTAATTAATTTTTTAAATTAATCACGTTAAAATATTTGACGCAATTAACGCACATGTCCCGCTCAGACAGTATTCTGCCTTTTGGTAAGTTTTACAGCAAGGCTTTTTGTGCTGTCTAACAGCGAACTCTTGTGGTCGCTTTGCGACATGGTTTATTGTTTTCTTGCCAGTTCAATATGGCTGCACGACGTCTTGGGCTGTCGCCTACGTTGTAATGTTGTGCTTATATGATCCTTGGACAAGATTTGTCCATAAGTATGGTTGTTGTAAAGAATGTACATATTATGTTAGTAAGCGAAATGTTATATTTTTTGTATGAGATGCTTTTTGTTTATGTTTAGTGAACCTGTATAGCGTGCTAAGCTAACGTAGTTGCTAATGCAATGCTTGTGTACTTTTTTTTTTGTAGTTTTACGACGGTCTAAAGAGGACAATGGTTTGAGGCCATTTTATTAATAAATCAGATGAAAAAGGAAGAAGTCTGATTATTAAGGCGTCGTTCACTAGCTGTCTAGCTTTGGAAAAAGTAGACGCTTCGGAGTGAGGACAGCATTGACAGATTTAAATGACAGTACAGTGAAATGCCCACAACAGTCCTTATGTACCGTATGTTGAATGTATATATCCATCTTGTGTCTTATCTTTCCATTCCAACAATTTATTTTACAGAATATATATTTAATTTACAGAAAAATATGGCATATTTTATGATGGTTTGAATTGCGATTAATTGCAATTAATTACGATTAAAGTATTTTTAAGCTGTAATTAACTCGATTAAAAATTTTAATCGTTTGACAGCCCAAGTATTAATATATTAATTAAAATGAGTTATTGCATTAGTTAATGCATTCTAAGAGGATAACTAATGTTTAAGTAACATTACAATAACTAATATAACTGCTTATCTAACAGTTATTAATATATTAATTAACATGAGTTAATGCATTAGTTAATGCATTAGTCAACGCATAACCAGACAGTAACTGATACTTTTGGTAAAATTAAAAAAATATATAGGCCTATATAGGGTTAGGGTTTAGGGTTCGGGTTTGTTAACTTTAGAATTTAGAATTTCTTAGTTAAGGGACTCATGTGCTACACTTTACAATAAGGGTCCAAAAAAGCATTCACTAATGGTTAATAAAGGTTAAGAGGGGGGAACTTAAGCATTTATAATTTCTTAGTTAAGGGATACGTGTGCTACACTTTACTATAAGGGTCCAAAAAACATTCAGTAATGGTTAATTAAGGTTAAGTAATACTTATGATAAGTAAGGTTAGGTTATAATATATATATAATACATTACTTAACATTAATTCACATATACATTAGTGCATAAATAAATGGTTATTAATGTATACTGGTACTACTAAGTGATTGTTATTTTAAAATGCGAAACATTGCTTTGTGAGTCCTCGGGTGCTGCTAACCTAACCTAAGTATGGTATTATTTCACGTGAACGTACCTCATAAGTATTACTTAACCTTAATTAACCATTATTGAATGTTTTTTGGACCATTATTGTAAAGTGTAGCACGTGTGTCCCTTAACTAAGAAATTATAAATGCTAAGTTTACTAAACAACTAAACAAACCCTAGACCCTAACCCTAGCCCTATATAGGCCTATATTTTTTTTTTAATTTTACCAAACCATTAGTTACTGTCTGGTTATGCATTAACTAAGCATTACCTAATGCATTAAGTAATGCATTAGCTAATCCATTAACTCATGTTAATTAATATATTAATAAATGTTAGATAAGCAATTATATTAATTATTGTAATGTTACTTAAACATTAGTTATTGTCTAGAAATGCATTAACTAATGTTAATTAAGGGGCCCTTATTGTAAAGTGTTACCGGTATTTCAAATAATTTCATGGTTACGGTGGGGCGTTTTGAAACATTTATCATTTGTGAATATTGTTGTTAAAATTTTAATAACATTAATTTTGGTACCACAATGACTATATTTGTTTAATTCATTTTTGTCTTAATTTAGGATTTTTTTTCTAGGATGCAAAATAATGCTATCTCTATGGCAGGATACCCAGGAAGACCCCACTTCTGACCCAGAGACATAAAAAGCCACGCTGGAGTCTGCCAAAACTTATCTGAGAAAGCCAAAAACGTTTTGGAAGAATGTTCTCTGGTCAGATGAGACAAAAGTAGAGCTTTTTGGGAAAAGGCATCAACAGAGAGTTTACAGGGAAAAAAACGAGGCCTTCAAAGAAAAGAACAAGGTCCCCACAGTCAAACATGGCGGAGGTTCCCTGCTGTTTTGGGCTTGTTTTGCTGCCACTGACACTGGGCTACTTGACCGTGTGCATGGCATTATGAAGTCTGAAGACTACCAACAAATTTTGCAGCATAATGTAGGGCCCAGTGTAAGAAAGCTGGGTCTCCCTCAAAGGTCATGGGTCTTTCAGCAGGACAATGACCCAAAACACACTTCAAAAAGCACTAGGAAATGGTTTGAGACAAAGCACTGTAGACTTCTAAAGTGGCCAGCAATTAGTCCAGACCTGAATCCCATAGAACACCTGTGGAGCGATCTGAAAATGGAAGTTTGGAGAAGGCACCCTTCAAATCTCAGAGACCTGGAGCAGTTGGCCAAAGAAGAATGGTCTAAAATTCCAGCAGAGCATTGTAAGAATCTCATTGATGGATACGGAAGCAGTTGTTTGCAATTATTTTGTCTAAAGGTTGTGCTACCAAGTATTAGGCTGAGGGTGCCCATTTTTGGAGTTTTGTGTAAAATGATAATGATTTTTTTTTTCATTCTCTTTTGAGTTTTGTCGTTGCAAGCAAAATAAATGATGATATTACTACCAAAGCATTTGTAATTGCAATCATTTTCTTGGAGAAATTGAGCATTATCTGACAGAATTGCAGAGGTGCCAAAAACTTTTGGCCTGCAGTGTAAGAACAATTTTGGTCAACCAGCCTACTATGCATGTTTTTGGAATGTGGGAGAAAAGTGGCGTACCCAGAGATAACCCAGGCACGAGGAGAACATGCGAACTCCACACAGGAAGTGAACTCTTGATCGTGCTCGCCACTCAATATTTCTATTTAATTTTTATAAGGGTTGTATGGTTTCTTTTACAGTATAGACAATTAAAACGTTTGTATTTTTTTTCCTTAATGAGTGTTTTACATCGAGCTATTTTTCTTCCAAAGAAAAATAAATATAACCCTGTGGTAAATGTATCTCATGACATTTTTTTGAAGTCCACCTTTTGCCTTTTTATACACAACAGGTGAATATTTAGAGATTACTTTAGGTATTTTTACATCTCAAATGATTTCTTGATTTTTTTTTAATGTATTTATGATTTAATGAGAGGATATCAGAACAAGTGTCTATTTTAGGGCTGTCAAAATTATCGCGTTAACGCGCGGTAATTAATTTTTTAAATTAATCACGTTAAAATATTTGACGCAACTAACGCACATGTCCCGCTCAGACAGTATTCTGCCTTTTGGTAAGTTTAACAGCTAGGCTTTTTGTGCTGTCTAACAGCGAACTCTTGTGGTCGTTTTGCGACATGGTTTATTATTGTCTTGCCAGTTCAATATGGCTTGGCTGCACGACGTCTCTGGCTGACGCCTACCTTGTAATGTTGTGCTTATATGATCCTTGGACAAGATTTGTCCGTAAGTATGGTTGTTGTAAATAATGTACATATTATGTTAGTAAGCAAAATGTTATATTTTTTTGTATGAGACGCTTTTTGTTTATGTTTAGTGAACCTGTATAGCGTGCTAAGCTAACGTTGTTGCTAATGCAACTCTCGTGTACTTTTTTTTGTAGTTTTACGAAGGTCTAAAGAGGACAATGGTTTGAGGCCATTTTATTAATAAATCAGATGAAAAAAGAAGTCTGATTATTATGGCGTTGTTCACTAGCTGTCTAGCTTTGGAAAAAGTAGACGCTTCGGAGTGAGGACAGCATAGACAGATTTAAATGACAGTAGAGTGAAATGTCCACTACAGTCCTTATGTACCGTATGTTGAATGTATATATCCATCTTGTGTCTTATCATTCCATTCCAACAATTTATTTTACAGAATATATATATAATTTAAAGAAAAATATGGCATATTTTACAGATGGTTTGAATTGCGATTAATTACGATTAATTAATTTTTAAGCTGTAATTAACTCGATTAAAAATTTTAATCGTTTGACAGCCCTAGTCTATTTGTTTTTCCTTTTGTACAATAATTTCTGGTGTTGTTACATTTTTGTCTAAAGGGACACATTTCAATGCACATTATAAAAAACATTGTTTTTTTTTTTAATCAGATCATCGTTTGGACCAGTTCTAGCGAAAATCCTCACCTCAACATAAAAAAAATAATTGCACCAATGCATTTTTTTTTTCATTTTCGTTATGATTGCAGACATTGAAAGACATAAATTAGCTTTCTTAACGACATCTTTCAACCATATGAGGAAGGTGTTCCATCCAAATGATTGTTCGTCCTTGGTGGCGGTACACACTCTGCTGAGAACCATAATAGTTTTACAGTGTTTCCTTCCTCCCCTATCAAAGACATTTGTCTGGATTTATCTCCCTTCAGCATAAAAACCTTCATATTAGCTAAAAACGTTCCCCTCCAGCCTGCACTCTGCCTTCTTGCGGGTATTATTTTTTACGAGACGTTTTTATGAGAAGCTGGCCGTGCATCACGCTCGGCACATCTTAATAATTCAGTGGCGGGTCGACTGGCGCTAATGAGCCCGATGAAGGCAAGAATAACACAGACGCAAAAGGCCAACTGTCACATGAAGATACCCGACAGACACCATGCTAGACTGTTTGTCTGTTGCGCTCTTAACTCATTCACTACCATCGACGGCGATAAACGTCCAATCTATTTGAACTGGCCCTCCCAGTTCAACAGAATTTGATTGCGCTGAAACAAGGCTCCAAAATTAAATCTTTCTAAATCTGAATGGGACATCACACTCACATCCGATCATCATCATAGCCACGGCGAAGATCTTCTCCCCGTCGGTGGTAGGCGCAATGTTGCCGAAGCCGATGCTGGTGAGGCTGGTCATGGTGAAGTAGAGTGAGGTGATGTAGACCGAGTCCTTGTTGGGACCGCCTTCCCACTTGCCCAAGCCGCTGGTGTTGAAGCGGTACGGTGTTCCCACCGTCTCGGCAAGGATGTACAGCCAGCTGTCCGTCCGCACAATGTTGGTCTCCTCGTCGATTACCTCGTAGTCACCGATGCTGTACCTGGAGTGAGACATCCGTGTTAAAGTTTAATGCAAGTTGGGTGCACACTGAATAGTAATCCGTTGTATTATGTGCCACCATAGTAGAGTTGGGCAATCTGAACCAAAAAAATGAAATCCCAACTTTTTAAATTTGTTTTTTTATTATCTGATCGCGATGGTCCGATCCGATTACTTGAAACAAGGGACTACAGAACCATTAAACTGTTTTTTTCACATATGAAGTAATGGCCAGTGTTGTTAATCTTACTGAAAAAAAGTAATTAATTATAGTTACAAATTACTTCTCCCAAAAAGTAATTGCGTTAGTAACTCAATTACCTGAATGTAAGAGTAATTAGTTACTTGGCAAAGTAATTGGTGATAATTACTTTTTTTTTTTTTTTTTTTTTGAGGGGAAAAAAAAAAATATTGGCCACACTATGTGAAGTTTTTTGTGGAGGTTTTTGGTACAATTGGCCCGAGCCCAATTCTTTACCCTAATTTACCATTTACCCTGAATCAACTGTTAAAAGTTGTTAAAATTGCTCCCATTATTGCATTAGTTCCCTTCTCTCTACTTTCGACATATGAAAGTTTTAAAACTGTTTCATCATTTAAAGATAGATTCAAGTCAAGATTTTGCCGATTTAGAAGTATTTTAGATAAAAAGTTACTTAGGTTCGCTAGGAAGGTTCTCTACAACAGAGCCGTCCTAAAAAGCCTACTGCTTTAAGATGGCGGCTGTCTACTAACGCATTTAGTGCCATGTCTGTCATTTTGCATCTAGTTATATCTATATACAGTACATGTGATATCTACCATGTCTAACATATCTACCATAACATGCGGGCGTAGTTTGTCGGCTATCGGCTACAACATGTATTATTGGAGCTACCTAGCATCGCGTTTGCTCGGCGTCACAACTTTCTTGCCTCCTCCCCGCTCCTGCTCTGCTCTGTCGTCTCGGTGAGTCCGTCTCCCTCAGACTTTTCGACCAATATAGTAACGCATAGTAACGCATGCCTTTCCGTCCTCAGTAACGGTAACGGCGTTGCCAAGATGAGAAAAGTAATTAATTAGATTACCCACTACTGAAAAAAATAACGCCGTTAGTAACGCCGTTATATTGTAACGCCGTTATTAACAACACTGGTAATGGCATGCATCATAATGAACATAAAAGTAGCCTGCCTCTTGCAAAATAGACTTCTCACGGTCAATATTCATAACAGCAGAACCAAAATTACAAACATAGAAAGTCAATAAATAATATAAATAAATAATAATTAATTATTATATAATAATCATAATAATAAATAAATATCATAAAGAAATTCACTCAAAGCATGAAGAATATATACGTACAGTATACTGTATTTAAAAAACCATTAATTACAATTACAATTTTTTTGGGGGGGACATTTAAAAAGTAAAGTTTAAAAATGTCTGTGATTGTGGTCGCACCTTGGCCACTCTGAAGCTGTCGTCCTACACTGAGAAGCACTGACAGTAACATAAGTAGTAGAAAAAAATAGTAGTACAAGAAGAATATGTAGATCTAACTTGTTTTTGGCAGAGTACAAAGAGTAAATACAGTGGGGCAAATAGGTATTTAGTCAACCACCAATTGTGCAAGTTCTCCGACTTGAAAAGACTAGAGAGGCCTGTAATTGTCAACATGGGTAAACCTCAACCATGAGAGACAGAATGTGGGGAAAAAAACAGAAAATCACATTTGATTTTTAAAGAATTTATTTCCAAATTAGAGTGGAAAATAAGTATTTGGTCACCTACAAACAAGCAAGATTTTTGGCTGTCAAAAAGGTCTAACTTCTTCTAACGACGTCTAACGAGGCTCCACTCGTTACTAGAGCTGGGAATCTTTGGGCACCTAACGATTCGATTACGATTACGATTCAGAGGCTCCGATTCGATTATAAAACGATTATTGATGCACCCCCCCTCCTTTTTTTTTTTTTTTTTTTATAAAATAAAGTTTTGTACATTAGTTCCAAGTTAACATATAGCAGTACACAAATATACAAAAATAACATTAAATTAAAAAACTCCAGTCCCCATTCTGTATCAGCAGCTTTAAACTACATTCAATTAATTTAATGTTGTGAATCAACCGTTAAAGTTGTTAAAATTGCTCCCGTTATTCCATAATTTCCCTTTTGTCTACTTTTGACATGTGAAAGTTTTAAAACTATTTTAAAGATAGATTCAAGTCAATATTTTACCGATTTAGGAGTATTTTAGATAAAAAGTTAATTAGGTTTGCTTGGAAGGTTCGCTACAGCAGCATTGCAGGGAAGTTTACTGCTTTAAGATGGCGGCCGTTTACTAACGCCCGCATCTAGCTTTTTGCAGATGTGCTGCTACCGCTACCGAGTCTATAATCCATCTAGTCCTACATAAATGATATCTACCGTAACATTATGTAGCTTAGCTGTACTTGTAGCAGCTTTTCGGCAGCAGTCAGGTATGTTGTTGTGTTTTTTTATCTCGTGGCATGAGTTGAGCTAGAGCCGTGAGTTAAGCGTTGGCATTACCCGAGGGGCCGGTTAATGAGAAGCATAATGTTTAGCTACTCCCGCTCCGTTCCGTCCCGAAGTCCGCGCGGCGCGCTGAGTGTGTTGTACTTCCGCTTTACTTGGCATATTTCAATAATCGGAATTTGGATGTTTGTGAATCGTTCTCGAATCTTCCACGGCCGAATCGCGAATAATCTAAGAATCGGAAATTTTGCACACCTCTACTCGTTACCCGTATTAATGGCACCTGTTTTAAGTTATTATCGGTATAAAAGACACCGTCCACAACCTCAGTCAGTTACACTCCAAACTCCACTATGGCCAAGACCAAATAGCTGTCGAAGGACACCAAAGACAAAATTGTAGACCTGCACCAGGCTGGGAAGACTGAATCTGTAATAGGTAAAACGCTTGGTGGAAAGAAATCAACTGTGGGAGAAATTATTAGAAAATGGAAGACATAAAAGACCACTGATAATCTCCCTTGATCTGGGGCTCCATGCAAGATGTCACACCGTGGCGTCAAAATTATAACAAGAACAGTGAGCAAAAATCCCAGAACCACACGGAGGGACCTAGTGAATAACCTACAGAGAGCTGGGACCACAGTAACAAAGGCTACTATCAGTAACACAATGCGCCGCCAGGGACTCAAATCCTGCACTGCCAGACGTGTCCCCCTGCTGAAGAAAGTACACGTCCAGGCTCGTCTTCGGTTTGCTAGAGAGCATTTGGATGGTCCAGAAGAGGACTGGGAGAATGTGTTATGGTCAGATAAAACCAAAATAGAACTTTTTGGTAGAAACACAGGTTCTCATGTTTGGAAGAGAAAGAATACTGAATTGCATCCAAAGAACACCATACCCACTGCGAAGCATGGGGGTGGAAACATCATGCTTTGGGGCTGTTTTTCTGCAAAGGGATCAGGACGACTGATCCATGTAAAGGAAAGAATGAATGGGGCCATGTATCGAGAGATTTTGAGTGAAAATCTCCTTCCATCAGCAAGGGCATTAAAGATGAGACGTGGCTGGGTCTTTCAGCATGACAAGGATCCCAAACACACAGCCGAGGCAACAAAGGAGTGGCTTCGTAAGAAGCATTTCAAGGTCCTGGAGTGGCCTAGCCAGTCTCCAGATCTCAACCCCATAGAAAATCTGTGGAGGGAGTTGAAAGTCCGTGTTGCCCAACAACAGCCCCAAAACATCACTGCTCTAAAGGAGATCTGCATGGAGGAATGGGCCAAAATACCAGCAACAGTGTGTGAAAAGCTTGAGAAGAGTTACAGAAAACGTTTGACCTCCGTTATTGCTAACAAAGGGTACATAACAAAGTATTGAGATGAACTTTTGGTACTGACCAAATACTTATTTTCCATCATGATTTGCAAATAAATTCTTTAAAAATCAAACAATGTGATTTTCTGTTTTTTTTTTTTTTCTATATTCTGTCTCTCATGGTTGAGGTTTACCCATGTTGACAATTACAGGCCTCTCTGATATTTTCAAGTGGGAGAACTTGCACAATTAGTGGTTGACTAAATACTTATTTGCCCCACTGAATGTTTGGGTGGTTTTAGGTGGAGCAGACACTGTTTTTACATCTGTGTGATTTTGACATAGATCGGCTCAAATTTGATGGTTATTTTTTGCAGAAATGTGAGAAATTCCAAAAGGTTCAGATACTTTTTCATACCGATGTATGCAGGTTTTGGAGAAACATGCTGCCATCCAAGCAATGTCTTTTTCATCGATGTCCTGCTTATTTCAGCAAACGTGTAACACAGTAAACATGCTCCTTTCCCAGCTCTTCTGGAATGTGTCGCAGCCATAAAATTACAAGTTAATGTTTAGTTTCAAACAACAATAAAGTGTATCAGTTTGACCATTAAACATCTTTGTAGTAGTACTCAATTAATTATAGTTTGAACATGATTAATCATTGTATTCACTTTATGTTTAACACCGTGTCCCAACTTGACTGGAATTGAGTTTGTAAAATCTCACTCTTAACATTGCCAAGGTCTACACAACAGTCCTGTCTTCATAGGAAAATAGTTTATGTTTAATGAAGCATCTCAAGAGACAAACTTTATGTATTGGGGAGTTGTTAAGTTACACCTGGATCTTTATTGGAAAATAGGTAGATGACATGGCCAGAAAGTGATGATTTAGCAGTTCTACATTTGTAGATTTTTTTCCCTCTCAGCAGCCTGACAACAAACCGGAAAATCACCCAAAAGAAAAAAAAGAGTCAAAACTAAAGAGATTTAAAGTGACAGCGTGGCTGTCATCCAAGGTAACGACAGTTAACCTTTTTTTTTTCTTCTCCATTGGCTTGCAGTGCGACCATAGCAACTACCGACAGCGCACTGTTGGAATCCGCGCAGCAGCTATTTTTACCAGGGATGCGATTCATGTGTTGTGACACTTTATTAGGTACACCTAGAACAATAGAGGCTGTGTAAAGCAACGGGTGGGTAAAGTATGGACCCTTTTTTAACATGGCTCACAGAGCATTTACATTAACTAATTCGCTGCAGTTGACGGTGATAGACGTCAAATGATTGCTGCCAGCCCGTCCGGTCTCGTCGACTGCCTTCAGTGGCCACCAATGTGTTATTTCCAATGACGTGAAAAAGTATTTACCCACTTCTTTTTTTTTTTTTTTTTTTAATTCATTAGGTTTCAGTTCATCAAACAAATTTTAGTATCACTCAGAGACAGCCAGACACTGCGGTTTGTATTGTAATCGTTCCTAAAATTGGGTAATTCAAAATTTAAAAGGGTTTATTAATTTATTGTAAATAGATCAATAAGCAATCTCACGTGCACTGTATAAGTTTTACATTTCTGAAATAATAATTTTATTTTTGAAATAATTACATGTAACAACATTTATTATTATTTACAGGTAGTACACGGTTTACGAACGAGTTCCGCTCCTGCGCTGGCGATGTAACCCGGATTTCCACGGAATTAAGTCGGAATTAACCGTTTAAATACCTCTAGACACCCTCTAAATTAAAAAAAAAAATCCAAAATGTACAGGGTGTCCATAAAGTCTCTTTACCATTTCAAAAATGTATTAAAAATGCAATTGATTGGATATTTTATTCAGATTTGTTCTATTATATTCAGCGTTTATTGAAGGTTTTTTTTATCTCTTTTAATACACTTCTACATGGGCACCATTACATTGCACAATTGTGGCAATGGCATCAGTAATCCTTCGCTTAAGGTCAGTAATGTCCCTTATCGTTGTTCGATACACGATATCTTTAACATAGCCCAATAGAAAGAAGTCCAGGGGAGTGATAGCTGGTGAACGTGGCGGCCAAGGAATAGGCCCATCCCTTCCAATCCATCGGTCTGGAAATGTTTGATTGAGGAACCCACGAACATGCAGCCCCCAGTGTGGTGGTGCACCATTTTGCTGAAAAAATGATGGTTGGTTGAAGGTCATTCAGTTGTGGTGCCACATATTCAGATAAAAGGTCAAGGTAAACATTTGCAGAAGAGTCATTTGTGCTTCGTGCAACCAATGGTGCCCATGTAGAAGTGTATTAAAAGAGGTAAAAAAATACTTCAATAAATGCTGAATACAATAGAACAAATCTGAATAAAATATCTAATCAATTGCATTTTTAATAGGCCTGTCGCGATAACAAATTTTAGTGTGCGATAATTTATCTCATAAATTATTGCGATATGCAATATTATTGCGCCCCCCTAATTTCTTTTAAACCAATTTACAATAACACAGTGAAAATACAGTATATATTAATAGATCAAGTACACCCATTTAAACGCGATAAGAAATCACAACAACAAAAAATAGACCATGCCTCTTAAGTAAAAAACAACAATATTAATACCGCACAGAAACACAGAATAAATAAAATGTTTTTCAAGAAAAAAAAAAAAAAACAATTGCAGTTAATAACTTAAGCATTTAGGCAAATGAAAACTTTTCCCCTCATAGCTTCTGCAATGGTGTTCCATTGGGATGCAACGATACAGTTAAGTCACTGTTCGGTACGATTTTCCATACAGGAGACACGATTTTCGATCTGATCTTTCTTTTTTTTTTTTTTTTTTTTTTGCAAATGAGCAAAACTTAAATTGCCATCATATAAACATGCATTTTAGTACATAATATCTATGTGCTTACTTCTTACTGATCTAAAGAAATTTAGTATAAAAGTGCTGAGAACAATCTTTACTGTTTGTAAAGTGAGGCGGGGCACACTGTTGATTGCTACAGCTCTCTCAGCAACTAGGTTTACTACATGAGCAAGACACCCTATTTGTGGTCCGAATCCATCTGTGTCGCGTACTGAATTAACAATATTTGCAGCATTATCTATAGTCACTGGTATGGATTGATTTGGCCTTCTTAACTTCCATTCAGTCATGGCGGTTTATAATTCATCGATGTAGTATATGGACTACATGTCCCATAATCACTCTGGCCTCACGTAGCCAATGGCATGGGACGTAGCACATCTAGTTTGCTATTTCATGATATCTAGTGTGTGCGCGCATTAAAAAAGTTAGCAAACGCCACAGAGGTCACATCTGCTCATTACTGCACAACACCAGCATATGACAATCGACTTTCATAAACAGGACGAGTATGAAGCACAGCGCTCTTAATTTGCCACTCAAATATCCGGTGTTGTGCCGAAAAATAGCCGCTCCGCGTGAAATGTCACCCCTGACGGGAGCGCCCACACATCAACAACACCGGCACGCCGGAGATGTACCGCAGTCAATCCGGAGCACTGGCGCGGCCGGTGTACGTTGAACAATAGGATATAATGGAAACGATTGGCTCCGGCGCTATTTTTTGCCGGACCTGGAACGAAGATGCATTTTGCGCAGTTGGTAACAAGGAATCCGAACTTTTAACAGCATGTCTGCACACGCGTGCACGTGCGATAAATCGCAGCGGAAAAATGGCTTAATTTTTAATAAATTTTTGAAATGGCAAAGAGACTTTAACAGACACCCTGTATTATATGTCATTGTACTGTCCTCGCCAAGTCGTTGGAGCTAAGTCCTTGATAGACAGTGAGCTAAGCTCCGAAATGACGAAGTCGGTCGTCTGTGTGGTTTGCTGACTTTAGTCTGCTGCTCATGACATCAACAAATCAGTCTCATCTTCAATAACAGTAATATAAATTTGCTTTTTGAAAGTAGTTGCTGATACAGCAATAACAAACGATTAGCATGTATCAGTTAGCGTCCGCACATCATCAAAAACAGTCACATAAACTCGCCCCAAGTATTCGACCACAATTGAAAACCCACAATAAACAGTATAAAAGGGGTTATATACAGCCGTCGCCTCTGGATGCTTCACAACCAGCAAATGTGCACGCAGGTTGTCACCTCTTTCACTCGGCTGCGCTCTTCTCTATGTGTGCGTGTGTGGGGTGGGCGCGTGTGTACATGGGCTCGCGTGCGGAAGTACTACCTGCTCCACAATTCCTGCGCCAAAATAAAAGCATCCATCACAAAACAAAAGTTAACATTTAAAAAAAGACAAACAAAAAAAAAAACGACGAGACTGAACGTAAAGTCGCAATCACGTAAATCGTGTTTGTTGTTACCCGGGGACTACCTGTATTTATAATAAATTAATTATTTAAAATGATAAAATTATTGAAAATCAAATGTGAAAAAGAATAATTGTTTTACATTATTAGACTTATTTTTATGTTAAATACATCAATAAATACACTTTTTAAAATTTTGTATTCATATTTTATACGGACACAACAGTATACAGTAGTGCTAATCCATATAATATAGCAATAAAAAAAATGCCCATGTATTCTATATGAATAGAATACAATTTCTTGTTTTATTTTTTACTTCATTTCTTAGAAATAACGTTCATCTATGGCAGTGACATATAGTGAACAGCAGTACAATTCAGTTCTCTTCCACTGGATGGCAGAAGCCCCAATTAACTTGTGCATCCACATTTACATTCTTTTAAAAGAATAGCTTTACATTCATATAAACAAGCAAATTTTTCACAGTTAATGAGTGCGTAAATTGTATTTATACTCCTTGTGACTTTTTTGTTTGGTGGTGGATGTGTATTTTTTACATTTTAAAATACGCATTTTTGCTCAGTGAACTTTGGCAGCACTTATATAGTGAAGCTCCCCCATAGAGGTGATTAAACTTCAGAGGGATTAAGCATTTGCATACCAAACATTGAGGGGGAAAAAAACCTCCACGTTTAGTATGTCAACACACGGGAAAAAACAGCCTCTAATTAGCCTGTAATCAGCAGAATGGGTGGCCTTGTTACACTAATTGGCGGAGGGAACCATTCCACTTGCGTACGTACCAAATGCAAGCCAGCCAGTGAGCTGCCAGGCCGAACACGCACACCAGCAGAACAAGCACGGCAGCGCCATACTCGATGTAGTGGTCCAGTTTGCGAGCCACTCTGCCCAGTCGCAGGAGGCGGACCACCTTCAGGGAGCTGAACAGGCTGCTGATGCCCTGGTGAGACACAATACAGTACTCTAATTGGTTATAGTTGAATAATTGTTGCATACACACTCCCTTCAATTCAACACCGTCCACCCCCACCCTCCACTCCAATTGTCACAGTGCGGTATGGGCAGAGGTGGGTACTAACACATTACATATACTCCATTACATTTACTTTGTAGCTTTTTGAGAAAAATTTATTTCTAAGAGCAGTTTTATTAAGCCATACTTTTTACTTTTACTTGAGTAGATTTGTGAAGAAAAAAAACGCTACTCTTACTCTGCTACTTTGGGCTACACAACAGTTGTTATACTCTTTATTCTACATATTAGATTTTATTTTATTTTTTTTTGCCAGAGATGCCAAGAGTACCTCTACTAATTTCACCAATTAGACATCGCAACAATAATCACATGACTCCATTACACCAATCAAACGCAAGCTTGCCGTTCTATGATCACGCCAGCCTGCTCAATCAAGTGACGTCTTTAAAGCAGCATAAAAAATGAAGTGTTTGATATAGACTGCCGCCCTCAACATGAATGGAAAGCGCAGATTTCAACAGTTTTTATTTGGCTCCGATTGACCAAGGAAAACTGGAGATATGATCTTTTTAATTTCATTATAGGAACTTTGAAGGAACTATTCACTATACAAACTAGGAACTATTTTCTCCACTAGAGGGCAGTCATGCTCTTTGGATGAATAATGCTTCATTTCTATCATTACTTTTCTCTCGCCGGAATTCATTTTTTTGGTTTATTTTTATTTATTTTTTTGTATTTCTTTGGCTTAATGCGGTTATGTAATGGGTTATTGTACAGTATCATTATAACAAGTTTATATTGATAACTGTGCTGAGAAAGAAAAGTACTATTGTTTAAAAAAAACACAAGTCGTTATATTTTTCCTCTTTATTCTACATGTTAGATTTTTTTTTTTTCCTTGCCAGCGATGCCAAGAGTACCTTTACTGATTTCACCAATGAGACGTCGCAACGATAATCACATGACTCCATTACACCAACCAGATGCAAGCTTGCCGTTCTATGATCACGCCAGCCTGCTCAATCACGTGACGTCTTTAAAGCACAGTAAAAAACGAAGTGTTTGATATAGAGCGCCGCCCTCAACATGACTCGAAAGCGCAAATTTTAACAGTTTTTATCTGGCTCCGATTGACCAAGGAAAACTGGAGATATGATCTTTTTAATTTCATTATAGGAACTTTGAAGGAACTATTCACTATACAAACTAGGAACTATTTTCTCCACTAGAGGGCAATCATGCTCTTTGGATGAATAATGCTTCATTTCTATCATTACTTTTCTCTCGCCGGAATTCTTTTTTTTTTTTTTGTGAGCGTGTGTGTATTTGTTTGGTTTAATGTGGTTATGTAATGGGTTATTGTAGAATCATTATAACAAGTTCATATAGATAACTGTGCCAAGAAAGAAAAATACAATTGAAAAAAAATACAAGTCGTTATATTTTTCCACTTTATTCTACATGTTAGATTTTTTTTTTTGCCAGCGATGTCAAGAGTACCTCTACTAATTTCACCAATTAGACATCGTCACAATAATCACATGACTCCATTACACCAATCAAATGCAAGCTTGCCGTTCTATGATCACGCCAGCCTGTTCAATCACGTGGCGTCTTTAAAGCACCATAAAAAATGGAGTACTTGACCTAGAGCGCTACCCTCAACATGATTCAAAAGCACGGATTTAGACCTCTCTCCCAGTTTTTATTTGCCACCAATTGACCACGAAAAACCGGAGATATAATCCTTTTAATTTGGTGATAATAAGTATAAATTATTCAAAATTCAAACTAGGAACTATTTTCTCCACTAGAGGGCACTAATGCTCTTTGGATGAATAATGCTTCATTTCTGTCTTTCTTTCTTTTTTTTCTATCGCCAGAATTCAATGGTTTTTGGTTCAATGTTTTTTTTTTTTCATTCAATGGAGGGAATCTGTGTTCCTGAGGTCGGGTGGGAGTGAATTCCAAACGGCTGAATGCTCGGCTCCCCATGGTGCTAAGGCGAGCGGGGGGGGGACAGACAGTTGTGTAGAGGAGGAGGATCTAAGGGCACAGGAGGGAGTAGTAACATGAAGGAGATCGGACTGGTATGGAGAGGCGAGGTTATGGATGGCCTTGAATGTGAAGAAGAGAACTTTGAACTGTATTCGAAAGTGGACCTGGAGCCAGTGGAGCTGTTGGAGGACTGAAGTGATGTGGTGGATGGACGGGGTACGGGTTATGATGTGGGCAGCTGAATTCTGGACCAGGTGGAGTTTATGGAGAGTTTTATGAGGGAGGCCGAAGAGGAGTGAGTTGCAGTAGTCCAGGCGGGAAGTGACAAGGCTGTGAACCACAATTGCAGCAGAATGTGGGGTGAAGGAAGGGCGGAGGCAATTAATGGAGCGTAGGTGAAAGTGGGCAATCAGGGTAATGTTATTGATGTGCGATTGAAAGGAAAGTGTGTTGTCGAGGATTACTCCTAGGCTCTTGACTTGGGGGGAGGGTGAAACAGTGGAGTTGTCATTGGTAAGGGATATGTTACGGTTTTTTTGAGATGGTGAATTTAGAGCCAACGAGGAGCACTTCAGTTTTATTACTGTTAAGTTTTAGGAAATTGTGGCTAAACTAGATTTTTTTATTTCAGTGATACAGTCAGTCAGAGATGAGGGCGGGAGAGAGGAGGAGGGTTCAGAAGTGAGGTAGAGTTGGGTGTCGTCAGCATAGCGGGGAAAGTGGATGTTGAATTTACGAAAATATTGCCAAGGGGAAGTAGGTATATGATGAAGAGTAGGGGCCCCAGGACAGAGCCCTGAGGCACACCGGAGGTAACAGGGTTGTATTTATTGGCTGCGCTCAGAAAGATAGGAAGAAAACAAGTTCAACGGGGTGCGGGTGATGCCAATCGTGGAAAGCCGGTGAAGGAGTGTGGTGTGACTAATTGTATCAAAGGCTGCAGATAGGTCTAGGAGGATGAGGATGGAGAGCAGTCCAGAATCAGCTGTCATGAGGAGGTCGTTGGTTATTTTAACGAGTGCTGTTTCAGTGCTGTGTAGTGGGCGAAAACCAGGTTGGAACTGTTCATAAAGGTTATTCCGGGATAGGTGAGAGTGGAGTTGGGAGGCCACTGTTCTTTCGAGGATTTTGGAGATGAAAGGGAGGTTGGATATAGGGCGGAAGTTATTGAAGTCCAAGTGGTCGGGACCAGGTTTCTTGAGGATTGGAGTGACAGCTGCAGTTTTGAAAGAAGCGGGTACAATTCCAGAGGTGAGGGATGAATGGATGATAGCAGAGATGAGCGGGACCAGGGAGGGTGAGCAGAGTTTAACTAGTTGAGTGGGCATGGGGTCCAGGTGGCAGGTGGATGGACTGGATTTCCGGATGAGTTCGGCAATCTCAAAAGGGGTGGGGAGGTGGAAGGAGGAGAGTGGGTGTGGGGATGGGTGCCAATCGGAAGATATGCTGGGATAGGGGGTTGATCCAAGGTCGTCGTGGATGTTCTTAACTTTTTCGGTGAAAATTTTCATGATAGAGCAGCAAAAGGAGGCACTGTAACAGTGAGGGGGGAGGGAGTCTTTGGGTTGGGTGATGTTGTTGAGGAGTGAGAAGAGAGTTTTGGTGTTGCTTTGCCTGGTGGTGATTATTCTGGAATAGTAAAGGTCTTGATAATTGAAGCCTTATAGGCTGATATGTGGTTTTTGTACATTTTATGAAGAGTGAGACCTGTTTTCCTACTTGAGTTTTCTTTTCACAGGATACTTTTTTACTTGTACATTTTTGGGATGATTACTTTTAACTGAGTAATATTATTTGGAAGTAACGCTAGTCTTACTTGAGTAAAATTTTTGGCTACTCTACCCACCTCTGGGTGTCGGATAGAAGATGCGAGCACCTAGAACGGCTGCATGTGCTCCCCCTGTAATGTGCTGCAGTTCACACTCCCCCACGCGCAAGTCTTTGGACTTCGTTGTAATGTTTTATTCTGTTGATTCTGTTGTTCTGTTGTTGCCTGAGGTGTTTTTTCTATATTCTCATTGTGCCACCCACCTATAGGAGCATAGTTTAAGAGCGGTATTGTTTAACTTTTCTTTTTTCTTATCTAAGGAATCGACACATTGACCTTGGGCAACCCGACAAACCTGTTCTCCTCCTGTATGTGTCATTGATTTCATCCAGCCAATATTATTAATATTAAGACCAGTATTCATGTTTTGGGGGGTGGAGGGGGGGGGCATTTGGAATTTTCTGTTTAACTATGCACGATGCACAAGGTTATACATTAATCAGCTTATTGCACAAGGCATTATCTTTTTCACACAGATATTTTGACGATGTAAATTGCATCATTTCCACATTCCAACAAACCCCGCAAACTTGTAACTTTTCGCTAACTTGTAACCTTCCTGGTAATTTCTACCGCCAGTAAACATAAGACATTCACTCCACTATTGAAGTCATATATTTCTTTCTCACTCCAAAAGCGTTTGCTGTTGTTTTTACTTTTACACGTAGGTACAATTTACGGAAGGCAGTTACCATAATTTTCGGACTTTAAGCCGCTACTTTTTTCCTTCATTTTGAATCCTGCTGCTTATAGTCCAGTGCGGCTTATTTGTTGATTTATTTGGGTTAATAGGTAACCCAGACTCTATAGGTGGAACATGGTGAGTCTATAGTAGAATTACGGTATGTTTGTGTTAAAGATCACTCAAGGACGAATGAATAGATTAGTGTCAAATTTGCAGGATGTTTGTTTTATGAAACGGAAGAGGTGTTTAATTCTGGGGAAATGAGGTCAAGGGTCACAGAGGTCTGAAAAGGAAATTTGTGATAACTCAAGAATGGATTAAGGGATTCTTATCATTCTTGCAGGATGTGTATGTCATATGAAACAGAAGAGGTGATTCAATTTTGGGCAAATGAAGTAAATTTGAATTTGGCTGCATAGGTCGAGGTCTGACCTCTTTGAGTGCTCTTTTAATTTACCATGTACAGTGGTAACTCTACTTAAGAATGTCTCTACATACAGAATATTCAGGTTGAGACACGACTCAATGGGAAAATATTGCCTCTTGTTAAGAAAGAAGTTTCAGGATAAGAAAGGCAAAAATACAGTATGGCTGGTACTCGCACACACTTATAGTTGCTAAGTAATTGGCTATTGCCTAGCATTCCTGGCATTCAATTGGCTAAGAGGGACCTCCACTGTTTGTGTGTATCCAAGCGTCCTCTTCAATAGCCCCTCATGTTCCGACAGGTTTTACATGAGTGTATTAACTTTGATTCTTTACTCTATTCTTGGTTTTTTACATTATGCACAACTCAGAGTTTATGTTTAACGTGCAATAATCTAATTGGAACATATTTTGTAACATGTTTTGGTGAGCTTTTATGCATTTTAAAAGATTTATGTCTGAATTTTGGGGGGCTTGGAACAGATTAGGGCAGTGCTTCTCAATTATTTTCTGTTACGCCCCCCCAAGGAAGACGTAAATGTTTCGCGCCCCCCCCCCCAACTCTCTGCCGCCATTTTAAATAGTATCATTCGTCTATATTACTATTATAAGTACGCCTCAGCCTAACATTGTGTCCTTTTTTTTCTATTAAAGAAAAAAAGTAACAGATCAACTTATAATAAAGTATAACTTTTTTTAACATTGTGTTGCTTGTAACAGAAAAGACTTAACGCGCATCAATTTGCCTGAAGTTGAAAAAAAAAAAAAAAAAAAAAAAAAAAAGTCACATCCAAACTGTAAAAATACACTCAAGGTACATTTTTGACCATTTGATACTGAAAAATAAAATGTAATAAAATCAGTAAATAATAACAAATTCAAATTGATTAGAAACATTTACTCTTCAGGACAACATGCCAAAAAAATTGACCGAAAAAAAACAAGACTGAATAGAAGGGGGGGGGAAAAAGTCTTTGGACAGAAGGAAAGTTTTTATTTTCGCTGATTCACCACAGTGCTCACTGGTTTACTGATATAACACTGACAAAGCGGGACGATTGTGACAATTGGCAATATTCGGCACATTTTCGCTGAAAAACAATCAAGCGGTTTATCAATGAGATTGAGGTCTGTTTTTAAGTGGCGTCTTAACTGATTTGGCTTCTCCGCTATAATCATTTTTAGACTCAGTAAACAGTGGTCTTCCTCATTTCCCACTATATTAAAAGTCAAAGGCAAACGGCCCGAAAAAAGCGCATTCTCGGCGGCCGAGGGAGAACCGTAGGTGAGGGCGGTGGTCGTGACGATCCCAAGCCGAAAACGGCACTTCTCGGCCGGACACGTGAGGACCGAAGAAGACATTGGGTCGCTGCGTGAGTCCAGCTCTGCATGAGTCTCTTCCGTGTGCTCTTGCTTACTTCAAAAATACTGCACGCACTTTGAAAATGAGAGCGCCACTGCCACCCACGGAGTGGATGTGCAAGTACACTTTATTCTAGTACGGCAAAAAAAAAAAAAAAAAAGCATGTTCCCCGAGGTCACTCGCGCCCCCCCTGGCATCGCTCTGCGCCCCCCTGGGGGGGCGCGCCCCACCATTTGAGAAGTACTGGATTAGGGCATTTACATGGAAAACGCGTCTCTACTTACAGAATTTTCAAACAAAAAACTACTTCCAGAACCAATTAATTTCGTAAGTAGTAGTAATACAGTGGTGCCCACTGTATTAGCAACAATTACTTCTTATGGACAAAATGGAACACGCACAGATGCTCTATTCAATGTGTCCATCCCAATAGCAGGTTTCCATGGCGAGCTTTGAAAAAACTAAAACAAAATATGAACATATTTGTTTGTTTTTTTATGTGTTTACATGGCCTTACATAACCAAGTTATTGCCAAAAACCCAATTATGAAAGTGTTACGGACTGCATGTAAACAGTCAATAACATGTCTTTTTCATGTTTCTTGGGCAGATTAAAATTGGAAAAAGAAAAAACCTTATTTGTTGGTAACGTACTTGTCCTATACTGAATCTCCCTCTCACAAACAAAGGACCAACCTAAACACGCTTTGGCCCGAGCTGAGGTTGTGCCGAAATCAGCAAAATCTCAGTTCACCCAGAAATTTTCATTCTAAGTTATAATTATGCACTTATAGCTCTAGTCTAGAGCACATATTTCTCTATTTATTTATTTTATTTATCAAATACAGTGTGGCAAATAAGTATTTAGTCAACCACCAATTGTGCAGGTTGTCCTACTTGAAAAGATTAGAGAGGCCTGTAATTGTCAACATGGGTAAACCTCAACCATGAGAGACAGAATGTGGGGGAAAAAACTGAAAATTACATTGTTTGATTTTTAAACAGTTTATTTCCAAATTAGAGTGGAAAATAAGTATTTGGTCACCTACAAACAAGCAAGATTTCTGGCTGTCAAAGAGGTCTAACTTCTTCTAACGAGGTCTAACGAGGCTCCACTCGTTACCTGTATTAATGGCACCTGTTTTAACTCATTATCGGTATAAAAGACACCTGTCCACACTCCACTATGGCCAAGACCAAATAGCTGTCGAAGACACCAGAGACAAAATTGTAGACCTGCACCAGGTTGGGAAGACTGAATCTGCAATAGGTAAAACGCTTGGTGTAAAGAAATCAACTGTGGGAGTAATTATTAGAAAATGGAAGACATACAAGACCACTGATAATCTCCCTCGATCTGGGGCCCCATGCAAGATCTCACCCCGGGGCGTCAAAATGATAAAAGAACGGTGCGCAAAAATCCCAGAACCACACAGGGGGACCTAGTGAATGACCTACAGAGAGCTGGGACCACAGTAACAAAGGCTACTATCAGTAACACAATGCGCCGCCAGGGACTCAAATCCTGCACTGCCAGACGTGTCGCCCTGCCGAAGAAAGTACACGTCCAGGCCCGTCTGCGGTTCGCTAGAGAGCATTTGGATGATCCAGAAGAGGACTGGGAGAATGTGTTATGGTCAGATAAAACCAAAATAGAACTTTTTGGTAGAAACACAGGTTCTCGTGTTTGGAGGAGAAAGAATACTGAATTGCATCCGAAGAACACCATACCCACTGTGAAGCATGGGGGTGGAAACATCATGCTTTGGGGCTGTTTTTCTGCAAAGGGACCAGGACGACTGATCTGTGTAAAGGAAAGAATGAATGGGGCCATGTATCGAGAGATTTGAGTGAAAATATCCTTCCATCAGCAAGGGCATTGAAGATGAGACGTGGCTGGGTCTTTCAGCATGACAATGATCCCAAACACACAGCCGGGGCAACAAAGGAGTGGCTTCGTAAGACGCATTTCAAGGTCCTGGAGTGGCCTAGCCAGTCTCCAGATCTCAACCCCATAGAAAATCTGTGGAGGGAGTTGAAAGTCCATGTTGCCCAACAACAGCCCCAAAGCATCACTGCTCTAGAGGAGATCTGCATGGAGGAATGGGCCAAAATACCAGCAACAGTGTGTGAAAAGCTTGTGAAGTTACAGAAAACGTTTGGCCTCCGTTATTGCCAGCAAAGGGTACATAACAAAGTATTGAGATGAACTTTTGGTATTGACCAAATACTTATTTTCCACCATGATTTGCAAATAAATTCTTTAAAAATCAAACAGTGATTTTCTGGGGGGTTTTCCACATTTTGTCTCTCATGGTTGAGGTTTACCCATGTTGACAAGGGGGTACCGCACGCTACACGTCACTTCCGCTCATTAATATTTATGACGTTAGCTTCTGTGGCTCTGCTGTTAGCTAAGGTGGGACAAGCTCTTGTTTGTCCCCAGTAGGAAATGAATGGGAATCGTGTACGACGGAGATGTTTACAGAGCTAAACCTACCAATTCTGTCCGAAATGACGTCCCTGGTGCCAAATTCACTAGTAAAGATGTGGAAGAACATGCAAATGTTCAGTTAAAAAGATGGCTTGAGTGTCGACGGCTGAAAAAGACGGGAAAAAAATGAGCCGACCTAAGTTTCCCTTAGCTTTTTTATCGACACCTTTTTCTTACGCCACTGACAATGAAATTCTCCTGTTTCAACAATCTATCCTTTACTACCATAAGCCCCATGTTTCTTATATATTATATCCCCTGGATGTTTTACGTCTCTGACCGTTCTTTTGAGGGACATTGGTGTTTTGTGTAGCGATCGCAAATGCTAATCATTGCCAGCCAACGAACACTTCATTTTTTCATTAATAACAAATCTTAATTCTATTAATTTATTTACACTTCCCCTTTCCTAAAGTTGTTTCTTTACAACAGAAAAGACAACGGTGGCAGTCAGATACCACTTTAATTTTTTTTTCAGGTCATTCATTGTCAGACAGAAGCAGCACGAGAAACGGCACGCGAAAAAAATAACTCAAAATATCAAAATGGCTTACCTCTGGCCCAAACAAAATGTTTACTGCGTATGAAATGTGAACGGCTTCACTTTGCTGGCGTTAAACTGGTCTTTTAGATGTCCGCGGCATAGTAGCTCCATTCTTCACATTTTTGGTTCCGGGAGAGTATGAAGAAAACATCCTTTATATGTCGTAATGGCTAGAGTCGTTTCTACAAGTTCCATAGTAGCAGTGAATAATCGACATGTCAGTTTTTGAAAGATAACCGGAGAAAGAAGGCCGAAATATAATGGTTTGCATGCAAGGGCGTGTATATAATGTCCTACTTCCGCTTTACGATGCGACGTCACGGTCTAAAAGTAGCCTGCGTGCAGTACGCTATTACAGGCCTCTCTAATATTTTCAAGTGGGAGAACTTGCACAATTAGTGGTTGACTAAATACTTATTTGCCCCACTGTGCATATGTTTATACTGGAGTGCCACGTCCAATTTCGTTGTTCACAATGTTCTGTTGTTGACTATGACAATAAAGACCTACAGTGCCCTCCATAATTATTGGCACCCCTGAAAAAGATGTGTTTTTCAAGCTTCTAATATATATTTTTTAATTTAAATAATATGGGACCTTAATGGGAAAAAAAGAGAAAAATCCAACCTTCAATACAAGTGCATTCATTCAGTGGGGAAAAAATCCCACATAAAGAAAAAATTATTTGACATCAAATAATGTGTGTCACAATTATTAGCACCCCTGGTGTTAATACTTTGTACAACCCCCTTTTGCCAACAAAACAAGGTCTGGGGACTGAGATGGCCATGGGAGGAGCTTGATTTTGTGTCTGGTGAACAATTTCTGTGTTGATTTGGCCATATGTTTAGGGTCATTGTCTTGCTGAAAGACCCAGTGACGACCCATCTTCAGCTTTCGGGCAGAGGGCAACAGATTTTGATTTAAAATGTCCTGGTATTTCAAAGCATTCATGATGCCATGCACCCTAACAAGGTTCCCAGGGGCCTTGGAAGCGAAACAGCCCAACAGCATCACTGACCCACCCCCATACTTCACAGTTGGTATGAGGTGCTTTTCAGCATGCGCATCTTTCGTGGCACGCCAGACCCACTTAGAGTGTTTGTTGCCAAAAAGCTCAATCTTGGTCTCATCTGACCAAAGCACATGGCTCATCTGACCAAAGCACACATAGTCCCAGTTGAAGCCTGGGACCGTGTGTATTTTTGTGTGAGACCTGGGAACCACATTATTTGATGTCAAATATTTTTTTCTTTATGTGGGATTTTTTCCCCACTGAATGAATGCACTTGTATTGAAGGTTGGATTTTTCTCTTTTTTTCCATTAAGGTCCCATATTATTTAAATTAAAAAATATATATTAGAAGCTTAAAAAACACATCTTTTTCAGGGGTGCCAATAATTATGGAGGGCACTGCTATTCTATTCTATTCTATTCTATTCTATTGAAATTACTTGGAATTTTTTTTTATCCTCGTTGTTCCTCGTGTTATTCAAACCTTTTTCTTCCCAGCATACAAAATATGTCATATTTCCTTTTCGCTGACTGGCTCTGACACTGCACACAGTAATACACATGTCACATCGTGTTAATAGATAAGCGCAGACATGAATGGCTATGCAAATGCCCACACATATGTAATGGCTGTGCACACTTATGAGTGTGAAAGCAATTGGATTAGAAAACACGCTCGGAAAATTGACAGCTCGGCCGCAGTGTGGACTCAGCACTTTTCCCAAACACCCACCAGCCGTGATTCAAACGGACACGCGTGATTCCCTAGCAGCCTCATAGACTCATTGCCCACACTATGTGTGTGTGTTTGCGTGTGAGGGCTGTATTGATTGAGCTAATGCTTGGCAGTGTGCAGCCCGTCCAACTTGCTGTGCTGGCCGTCACCTGATCCGATCTTTGTGGCGTTTGACGGGCGCATCGCCCTCTCAAAAGGAAAAACGCTGTGAGGTGGCAAAATTCAGTTGCAGCAGTTGAGGAGACAAATAGGGTTTGTACTTGAATCATTCACTACCAGTTATGGCAATGGACGGCCAAACCATTTGAAGTGGGATTGCTGTCAGATCCCTCAGTCCAAATGGATCAGACATCTATCGCCATCAATGCAGCCAATGAGATAATCTGAAAACAGCGGAGAGCTGATGTAATGTTTGTTTTCAAGCGTCAGTGCCCTGCCGCTTTGGGATGAAAATGAAAAAGTGTCGTATTTGTTTTGGAGCAGCGGCGACGATGTCAGCGGGGACGCCGGCAAGCTCCGGGCTGCTGGAGCAGACATCTGTTTACTTCAACGAGGATTTTTTTTTTTTTTTTTCAAAAGTGTTCGGAGGAGCACAGCAGGGTCTTCAGAAGGGAGGGGCTTGAAGAATAAAGGTGTAGTATTGGGAATAAGTCTTTGGAAATTACTAGTGATCCCTCATTTTTCGCGGTTAGTGGAGACCAGAACCCACTTCGATAAGTGAAAAACCGCAAAGTAGCGCCCCCTACAACCCCCCCCCCCCTTTTTTTTTTTTTGTTCAATGCATTTATTCAGATTTAGCATTGGAAAGAGATACAGTACATATAAGACATGTTTTTTCATTTTTTCCCCCTAAAGTATAATTAAAAAAAAAACTTTAAAGAAAACTTTTATGTATATACATATTTTAGTAAATGGTTTTTAAGCACTTCAAATGGAAAAATTATGATAAGTTTTCAATATGTTACTGTCCCACCGAATTATTTTTAAACATGAATAAAGCAGAAAAATGCTTGACTTCATTAAATGCTTCATTGAGTGAGTCCACTCAAATCCGCTCAAGCTGCTCACTTTCACACAATGAGTTGCCACAGCAATGGTTGAACAAGTTAAACAATGATTGACACATGCGGCTCTTTGACGCTTCGGCATCCAAGCAGCTGTGGCAAGTTCAAACATTAAACGTCCGTCAATCATCGTTGACTTTAATAAGCAACTCCAGTGCACTGCCTGATCAACAAAGAGCAGGGACAGTGAGACTACGCGATCGGCTCGGGACAGCTCATCTGTATTTTATTTTATTTTTTAATTGAAAAAATAAATAAAAACGGCGATTGACTGAGTGCACGAATTTCCAACTGCAAAGTAGCGAGGTATCACGGTATTTCGGTCTCGTGACGTGTTTTGAAAAAATACTTCCTTGTTTTCTTTCTACAAAACTACAGTACAATGAAATTGTATACATTTTTATACATTTTATACATTTTGATGTACAGAATGTGCCAATTTTTAATATAATTGTGATTTTGTTTAACAATAGTGACTTTTTATTTTTCACTTTTTTTATTTTCTGACTTTTGTTCAGAGCATTGTGCCTTCTTCCCAAAAATTCAAAAATTTTGTAATAATTGAATTTGTTCCTAAAAAAAAAGATCACTGTATTCTTTTAATTTCATGATTTAAAAAATGCAGTAAGTGGTTTCAGTTGTTTTAGCTTTCATCATTGAAAGAATACAGTTGAATTAATTAAAAATAAATTAAATTGAATTAATTGAAATAATAAAACTTTGATTTTTTACACATTAAAACCCATCAAAAGAAACTGCTTTAACTTGGCAATATTTCATCTTTTTTTATTCGTGATAATTACAAAACAATAATCAGGATTTTTTTTTAAAGACTTTAACTTCAATGTTCCCAATACAAAGCAATTTTACTCCAAAAACACACATTTCATCTTGTTTTGGGTTTTTTTTCCCTCAGAAAAATGCAACTGATTTTTTCTTTTCTTAAACCTAAACAAAATCTAACCTTATTCTTGTAATATTATTTTCTACGCTTTTCCTGTATAAATTTCAACTAAATTTCATGACTGCGGCTTATTTAAAAAATAAATAAATAAATTGCCCGATTTTTATCACGGGATTTTCCGGGTATGCTAAAAATCATTGGTTCTTTTTTAAATATTAATTTCATAACATTGTACCTTGTTTTTCCTTCTATAGCAGTACTTCTCAAATAGTGGGACGGGCCCCCCCAGGGGGGCGCAGAGCAATGCTGGGGGTGGCGCGTTTGACCTTGGGGAACATACTTTTTTGCCGTACTAGAAT
Source organism: Corythoichthys intestinalis (assembly GCF_030265065.1). Classification (NCBI taxonomy): domain Eukaryota; kingdom Metazoa; phylum Chordata; class Actinopteri; order Syngnathiformes; family Syngnathidae; genus Corythoichthys; species Corythoichthys intestinalis. The sequence goes on from NC_080404.1 coordinate 36,210,548, forward strand.
AAAGTGTAATTGCACATTCACTCAGTGGGTGGCAGTGCCGCTCTCATTTTCAGCATGTGTGCAGTATTTTTGAACCAAACAAGAGCACACAGCAAAGAGTACCGAAAATATGAAAAGCTAAGACAAGGAAATATGACGAAGCCTATGTAGCATTTGGCTTTGATTTTTAGTACAGTGGGAGACGAGGAAAGACCAGCCTGTTTGCTTTGTCTAAAAATGTTCGCAGTGGGCAGCTGGAATTTTTTTTTTTTTTTTTCAGCAAAAACGTGCCGAATATTGCCAACAATCCTCCCGCTTAGTCAGTATTACATAAGTAAACCAGCAAGCTCTGTCAGCATCATATAAGGTGGCATACCTAGTTGCTCAGTGCAAAATAACCCCACACCGTAACAAAGGAGCTGATACTGCCTGCAGCAATGATAAAAATTGTTCCTCCGTTCAATGACACTATCGTTTTTGTTCTAATTTTTGTTTTTTCGTTCTAATTGTTTGGCATATTATCCTTATGAGTTAATGTTGCTAATCAATTTGAATCATTATTATTTATTGATTTTATCAAATTTAAATTTTCAGTATCAAACGGTCAAAAAATGTATCTTGTGTGCTATTTTACAGCATTGATGCGCTGTTTTTTTGTTTTTTGTTTTTTTACACTTAATTGAAAGTTGATCTATATTACTTTTTTCTTTTAGTATTAAAAAGAGCAATGCTATGCAGAGGTGTACTTACAACAATAATAATTAAAAATAATAAAAATGATTAATTTTATATACAAATGATAATACAGTATATTTATAGTGGGCACAGAGTTGGGGGGGTGCGGAACGTTTACGTCTTCCTGTGGGGGGCATAACATAAAAATAATTGAGAAGCACTGTTCTATAGTATACAACTTGCCATCCCATAATAATACGTCTTCTTTCATCCCGCTAAAGGACAAATGCAATGTTGTTTTCTCCATGCTTCTCATAAATCCAACCTATTATGTAAACATTGTGGCTTCCTGTCTTTTGAAGGTTTTTTTCACAGGAAAACTAAGCGGCGCGGTCCAGTGATTGGAATACATAAGTGACACTCATTTTTGCGACCGACACTGCAAGGTCAACAGCGTGCGTGCGTGCGTGCGTGTACAAAACAAGACAAACAGCAACTTGTTCATTATCATATTCTCATCAAAGTGAAGCCTACTTGAGTGACAGCTCGCCGGTTCCAATTCTTCCCATGTCACGTCCCGTGCATGCATACAGGCCACGAGCAAAGAAGGATGGGGGAGGGTGCATGCAAATAACAAAAAAGAAGAATAAAAAGAAAATGAAAACACATCAAGGAATAAAAACATAACTCAAAAACAACACAGCAATGCAAATTGCAAATCAAGGCCACCTCGCCACCTTGTCTGGAGGTCATCGCAGTTATTCATCTGACTCATTAAGGTCCGCGACTGGTCACCACGGTACCGGCCGGTTGCCTCCGGTGCAATTTGGTAGAAATTGGAAGCCGGGAACGACGCAGGATGTCTCAGATATTGTGAAAACTCTGAGCCACTGTTGCCTCACGAACAGGAAGTTCATCAATGTCACTTATTTGAAATTGGGGGTGAGTCACTGCTCAGGTAGTTGATCATTTGTCGGCTTACCAAAGATTGCCTTGCCCTTTGAAAGGGCAACTTGACCACCTTTCATTATTACATTGGCTTATTCTAAGTGTAGCAGGTTGTTATTCTAACTGGTTAGAAGATTAAAATATTTTCGATTGGAAATTTTTGTATGTTTTTATGCATCAATGGCACTGTAAAAAAATTGTTTAAAAAAAAAAAAAACGAAAATCGTGAAAAGTTTACGGTCAAATTAACAACAAACTACCATAAAAAGAACAAAATTTCAACTGTTATTTTACAGCAAACGACTGTAAAAGGGCTGATGGAGATAGTGACATCACTGCAACCCCAACGCCCCAATCCACATTGTCACTGTGGCAGTTGAACATGCTGACTAGTGAGACAAAAGCCCACTCTCCTTTCAGCTGCTGATACACTTTAGTAAGTTTTCTGAACTTTCTATACACACAGCACTTTCTCCAACTGGTCTTCAGTAGTTTGATAGTCAGCACAATTGATTGGGCTGAATTGATTGATCGATTAACTAGAGTTATTTGAGTGGAAAAAAGGTTCGAATTAAATTTTGCTCCTTCAAGTATTTGTTTAATATGTTTAATTAAAGTGGCGTTGTATTGGTTTGTTTGGAAAGTGTTTGCATTTAGTTTTATAGGTTTGGGTGGGTACGCTGCCCTCTAGTGGACAACAGTGAATATGACATAACTCATTTCACATGGCGGAATCCGGCTGCTGCAGTTTTTGTTTGCGCTGTTTTTTTAATGCATTCTTAATTTAGTTTATAGGTATATCTGTTAAGAGTATTGTAAGAAAAAAAAAAGTTAGCATGTTATAGCATTTAAGCTAGTGGACTTTTGCTATGTAAATTAGACAATTGTTCTTTTGTTGTACTTAGATCCTCATTTATTAATTTTTTTATACCATTTGAGGCTGTAATCTGAGGCTATCAGATTACTCGATTATTCGAACTAGCTAGTTCACCGATTAATCATCTACTAAAATAATCAATAGCTGCAGCCCTAGTTTTATATAGTGAGTAGGAACTATTTGGATTTTGCAATGATCTCTCTGGAGTATGTGTTTCAACTAACATTCAAGGAGATAAAACAAATTAGTTTTTAAACATCTACCCCTTCTACAAGACAGTCAAACTTATAATACTTAACTAATTCACTGCCATTGACCGCAGTAGATGTCAAATCCATTTTAACTGGGATGGTTGGCATTGAATGATCATGTTTAAGTGAAATGATCGTTACAAGCCTCTCACTCCAAATGCATTGGGCATCTATTGCTGTCAATGTCAGCCAACGAGTAAATTTATGAAATAACATTAAAGCTGTTAGAACAGTAGGAAAGTTGTTTTATTTTGAAAGTGTTTACATGTAGTTTATTGATTAGGGTGGATACATTGCCCTCTGGTCTGCCTCTTTTCACATGGCTGAATCCAACTGCTCCATGTTAAGACCAACGTAAGCTAAGTTTTTGTTTGGGCTAATGTTTTTTCATGCTTTCGTAATTTAGTTGATATGTATATTTAGCCATTTTTTGTGGGAATATGAGTCTGAACCATTTGTTAAGAGCATTGGGGGGAAAAGTTAGCATTTTATAGCATTTAAGCTAGCGGACTTTTGCCATGTAAGTTAGCCAATTGTTCTTTTGTTGTACATACTGTAGATCCTTATTTATTTATTTTATATACCGTTTGAGGCGATTTTAATTTTTCATGTTCCTTTTCCGATTACTCGGTTATTCGAACTAACTAGTTCATCGATTAATCAACTATTAAAATAATCGATAGCTGCAGCCCTAGTTGTAATGGTTTGTTTGGAAAGTGTTTGCATTTAGTTTTATTTATTTGGGTGGATACACTGCACTCTATTGGTAACAGTGAATATGATATGACTCATTTAATATGGTTGAATCCAGCTCCCTGTTAAGACCAACATAAGCTAAGTTTTTGTTTGCGCTAATGTTTTCTCTTGCACACCCCCATACTGGATGTAACCCCAGACCATGATTTGGCCACCACCAAACTTCACTGTTTTCTGAGTGATTCTCGGAGCCATGCGGGCTCCAGTAGGTCTCCTGCAATATTTGCGGCGACTGTGGTGTAATTCAATGGAAGATTCATCTGAAAAATCCACCTTTTGCCACTTTTCCAGCGTCCATCCCTTTGACAGGCTGTGGGCCTTGGCAAATGCCACACGGTTTTTTAATTGTCTGCACCCTGAGAGATCTGCAGGGTGGAAGGCAACATAAATAGTCTGAAATATCAACAAATCTTAGCTGCCTCTTACATTCCTAACCATAAAAAGGGACAAATTCTGCAGCAGGATGGTGCTCTATCGCATACTTCAATCTCTACCTCAAAGTTCCTCAAGGCAAAGAAGATCCACCAGGACTGACCAGCCCAGTCACCAGACATGAACATCATTGAGCATGTCTGGGGTAGGACGCAAGAGGAAGCATGGAAGACGAAACCCAAGAATGTTGACGAACTCTGGGAGGTATGCAAGACTGCTTTCTTTGATGTTCCTGATGACTTCATCAATAAATTGTATAAATCCTTGCCGAACCACATGGAAAGCAGTCCTTCAAGCCCATGGAAGTCATACAAAATATTAAATTTGGATTTCATAGCACCACTACTTAATTCGCTTATGTTATGTAACATATTCATGTATTTGAAATACATTTTTTGTTCAATTTTCAAAGTACTTTCTGTAGGCGACAAAACATTCGTCTTGCACAAATTTGACCTTTATGCCTTCATTACATGATAAATCTTTTTTTTAAGTGAAACAAATATTCATCATTTAGGAGGGTCTTAGCTTTCATATGAGCCATTTCTGAAACCAGCTGAATAATTAAAAGTCAGGTTATTAGCAATTGTTTCTACAAAATGGATAAGCGACCTGACTTTTGTCAGGGACTGTATTTTTCACATTTTACATATTTAATCTTATCCACGTTATGTCCAGGCAGGCGTCCGCACCCGCCAAGTGACCGTTCGTTCTTGTCAACATTCACCATGCTGAGGAGCAGAAATGAGAAACCCACGTCTCAAACTGCTGCACGCGCATTTACACAGGCAGTTCTCCCTCGACGGAGTCTGATAACACCTCGCAGCACCCCTGCCCACAAGCAAAGCCACACACATATAGAGCAGCATTAAATGCCAACGCTGCATTTTACAACACACAGACGTGAAGCATATGAGCACACGACACAGTAACACACATTGATGCATTGATATCATTGAAAGCGCTGGGCTCTCTAGTTCCATTCAATCACTGTGTGGGGGTGTATGTATGTGTGTAAACCAGAACCAATTTATACAGTGCAACAGCTGAATCAACAATTCTGCCCCTATCACAAATCTAGACAACCTTCTTTGATTGGTTACTTAGTAGTAACTGGACACCCTCACTGTTAAGCCAAGCCATATAACAGAAAATAAAAAGTGTTTTAAATAGTTCTTCATTGAATCATTTGATGTTTTCTTCAATATCAAGAGAGTAAAATTTCAATCATCGATGCATTTCCACTTGTAAAGACATAATCTAAAAAAAAAAAAAAATCCGGAACTCACATTGTATGATTTTTCAATAATTTATTTGTAATTTACTGGGGTTTATACATAAGTATTTGCACCCCTGAGGAAAATCAGTGCTAATATTCAGTGCAGAAGCCTTTGTTTCCAAATACAAGGGTCAAACAAACTTTCTCTAGTTCTTCACCAGGTTTTCACATATGGAAACAGGGATTTTGGCCCATTCCTTCACACAAATCTTCTCTAGACCTGTCAGGTTGCGGGGCTTTCGTTGAGAAACACAACAAGTTTCAGCTCCATCCAAAGATTTTCTATTGGATAGACGTCTGGAGACTGGCTTGGCCACTCCAGAACCTTGATATGCTTTTTACGCAGCCACTTCTTTGTCAACTTGGCTGTGTGCTTTGGATCATTGTCATGTTGGAAGATCCAGCCACGACTCATCTTCAAGTGTCTGACTGAGGGAAGGAGGTTGTGGCTCAAAATGTGACGATACATGTCACCATTCATCCTCTGCTTGATAGAGTACAGTCGTCCTGTCCCCTTTGCCGAAAAGCAGCCCCAAAGGATGATGTTTCCAACCCCATACTTCACAGTGGGGATGGTGTTCTTGGGATTGTAGTCATCCTTCTTTTTCCTCCACACACAACAAGTAAAGTTTGCACCCAAAAGTTTTACTTTGGTCTCATCTGACCACATGACTTTCTCCCATGACTCTTCTGCATCATTCAGACGGTCCCTGGCAAACTTCTGCATCATTCAGACGGTCCCTGGCAAACTTCAGACGGGCATGTACTGGTTTCAACATAAGAACCTTCTGAGCAATGCATGATTTTAAACCATTGCACCGCAGTGTTCTACTGACATTAACCTTTGAAAATGCATTCAGGTCTCTTCAGGTCATTGACCAGCTACTGCTGTGTAGTCTTGGCTGAGCCCTCACTTTTCTCATCATGGGTGATGCCCCACAAGGAGAGATTTTACATGGAGCCCCAGTCCGAGGTAGATTATCAGTCATGTTTAGACTTTTCCATTTTCTAACAATTGCTGCAACTGTTGATATATTGTCACCAAGCTGCTTTCCAATTGTCCCATAGCCTTTTCCAGCTTTGTGGAGCTCAACAATTTTTCCTCTGGTGTCTTTCGAAAGCTCTCTGGTCTTGCCTATGGTAGCGGTTGGATTATGACTGACTGTGAGGCACAGGTGACAATATTGAGCTCAACCTGGTGGTTGCTCATGGGGTAAAGGTGGACATTTTTTAAGGTGGACTGACAACTCTTTGAGTGTCATAATTATTGCTAATTCTCAGGGGTACAAATACCTATGAACCCCAGTAAATTACACATAAATATTTTTTAAAAATCATACAATGTGATTTCTAGATTTTTTTAGATTATGTCTCAATGAGTGGAAATGCATCTATCATTGAATTTTCAGACCTCCACCAATTTTCTAAGTGGGTGAACTTGCAAAATCACAAGGGGTGCAAATACTTCTGCTCCTCACTGTATATAGAGTATGTTTGAATAGGTATGTTAAGTAATTTTATGTAATAAGTAAAAGTGTATATTATTTTTCAAATGTCAATGTTGATTTCAAATCTATGTAGAATATTTAGAGCAAAAATACACATTTGTGACAATGGCTAGGACAAGTGTTGTTTTACAGATGAATATATTTAAAATAGGGCTGTCAAACGATTAAAATTTTTTAATCGAGTTAATTACAGCTTAAAAAATAATTAATCGTAATTAATCGCAACTCAAACCATCTATAAAATATGCAATATTTTTCTGAAAATTTTTGTTGGAATGGAAAGATAAGACACAAGACGGATATATACATTCAACATACGATACATAAGTACTGTATTTGTTTATTATAACAATAAATCAACAAGATGGCATTAACATTATTAACATTCTGTTAAAGCGATCCATGGATAGAAAGACTTGTAGTTCTTAAAGGATAAATGTTAGTACAAGTTATAAAAATTTTATATTAAAACCCCTCTTAATGTTTTCGTTTCAATAAAATTTGTAAAATTTTCAATCAAAAAATAAACTAGTAGCTCGCCATTGTTGATGTCAATAATTACACAATTGTCATATTGCTGAAACCCAAAAAATCAGTCGATCCCAAGCGCCAGCAGAGGGCGACAAAACACAAAACAACACAAGTAACAAGTGAACATTACACTGTGCTGTCATTTTAATCGGTTTGAGCGGGGATGTGCGTTAAATGCGTCAAATATTTTAACGTGATTAATTTTAAAAATTAATTAACGCCCGTTAACGCGATAATTTTGACAGCCCTAATTTAAAACTAATGTTAATCTGAAAATAAAAACGTGTTCTTTGATTTTCATACAGTAAAGACAAAATAGCTTTGTTTATTTTTAGTCAAGAATTATCAAATGCATTGCTGTTTTCGTCAACAATGACGATAACAAAAATATTTTGACGACGGACCAATTTTTCATGACGTTGACGTGACGACGACAATCTAAAACTTTGGCTTTGGAGACTGGAACATAGTGAGACGAATGCCAGTATTCGTCTGACGAGACGAAATGTGACATGGTTTCTGTCGTATGTTTACAATGCGTGACATTTTTGTGGAGTACGTCAGCCTGCATCGTAGCAGTGTTTGGATCGTGCCACTCATCTGACATGTGCCATGCTCCCTTACTCCTTATCCTCACTGGAGTTATGTGCTTCAAGCTAGGCTGCGCTCTATCTGGCTTGTTTTGAAAACACATGGGAAGATTTGTTTTCTATCTTTGCATGAGAGAATATGCAATGTTGCTATAGCCTTTAAAGGTTTGTGCTGAGTGATCGTCACACACTAAATGTAACTCGTAGTGTTAGCATAGCATTTGCTTTAGCTTTAGCATTTAGCGTAGTGAGCGTCATCTTAAACTCTCAGACAACTTTTTTTTTTTTTACATACAGTTCATGGCGTAATTATTTGGAAAATAATGTACTGTTTTCCTGCTGAGTGTGTATTATCATCGTAAAGTTGGCGTTGTCCTTGTAGACGCTGCAATTCATGCTTCTCTGTCAATGTTCATTCAAATTTGTTGGAAACCTTTATTTATATTTGGACAAAAACGTTTGAATTTTACAGACAAAAACATTTTGACTAATCGTTGTCTAAAACTAGATGAAGACGGACACATTTTGAAATGACTAAAATATGACAAATAAGTATTTTCGTTACTTTTATGAAGCATTAAAGTTGTCTACCAAAGCAAAATGCGTCATACAATAAACAAAAAAAGCTCAGGTTGGCTGTTATTGTCACCCACAATGCACCGCTTCCGTCAGTCGCCCATAGCTTTTAATGGCATAGATGACACAGCAGAGTGTGCGAGTGTGTGTATGTGTCCACTGAATAATGGAAAAGCTCCTTCTCCCCAATTATAATGTGCCAATTATCTGTAAATCCGAAAGCGAGAGCTCGAGGAAAAGCTTTGTTGATACTCGTAACAAGCAAAACAGAAGAAGAAAAGCGGTCAATGTGTGGAAAATTCCAAACGCCGATAAATTAGATGATAAATTTAAAGAATATCTGTTGAATAGAATAACTTATTTTTTTAGTTCCATAACGTTTACCATAGTAAAAATGGACTGTAAATAACAGGTGGAACATTGGACTCTTATACAACCCTTTACTATTAGTTAAAACTAGCACCATCAGCCTAAAATGATTTGAATGGCATTTTTCTTAGTTTGTAATTTGTTAATGTGTAAAAACAAAAAAATACACCCAAATTTTTGTCATTACCTCAACGTTCAATTCAATAACTTGTTAAAATATTGTAAACTTATTTTTATTTTTATTTTTTTTTTATGTAGATTGTCTAATTTTGAATAATAGTGTCTTCCTAAAAAGGATGACTTTATTTATGTTCTACCATTTTTACTTTTTCTGCTGCTGTTTTGTCTATTGTATTTTACTATTTCTAATATTTTGTTGGAATATTTCATATATTTTGGGTGACTATTTTTGGTATGTATAGGTGTAATTTATTAATTGTAACAAATAAAATTACAGAAATAATATTAAATGCATTTATAATCCAGTTATAAAAAAAAAAAAAAAAAAAAAGGTACATCAATTTTTTATCATTCTCTAATGATGACGAAAGCTCCGGAAAAAGCTTTCTGGACTTTCAGAAACGAGCAAAGCAAGAAGAAGGAAAAATGGTGCAAGGAACGTGATGACTTCTTAGTTAAAGGGGAAGTTCAGAATTTTTGACTTAAGGCTTGATCTTCGAGTTGGCAGGAGTTTAGTTGTTTCAACAAATTCAATGCAGTTTGTTAGTTATTTGATAGTTTCAGGGCTCCAGAGTGGCTAAGCTAGCGCGAGTCAATAGTGTCTGCTTAGCTTACCAATAAAAAACAACATTTGCACGCATGAGAATCATCGATGACCCATGCAATCAATAGTATTGTCTTTGTTTTCAAGAAAAAAGTTATTAAAATTTACCATTGCATGTTAATAATTGTAGTATGAACAGCAACATTTGTAATCCAGCAGCTCTGCAGGGAACAAGCTGTCTAGGGAAGGAGAGCAGAGTGATATTACATTGTTTTTTTCACCGCTGATTTTTTTTTTTTTTTTTGTGGGAACGACAGGGACTCCCGAGCTGCAGAGAATGAGTGGCTGAAGCACTCCTCTCCATTGTGGTCACATTACACATCTAAAAAAAATAGTCCTGCAGAGTGAAATGAATTAAAGTAGTTTTGTGTGACATTGTTTTGGCTGCGTGGGTATTTCGAACAATGATCTGCATTTTGAATTCTTTTGACAATGTTAGATCTGTTAATATCGTTTTTTTTTAAATTATTATTATTGATATGCTAAGCAGGCACCATTGACTCGTATTAGCTTAGCCACTCCGGAGCCCTGAAACTAATAAATAACTGACAAACTGCACGGAATTTGTTGAAATCAACTCGAACGACTACTGTAATTTTCGGACTATAAGCCGCTACTTTTCTCCCTCATTTTGAATCCTGCAGCTTATAGTCCAGTGCGGCCTAATTGTTGATTTAATTGGGTTAATAGGTAACACTTTATTGTACAGCCGTGTCATAAGGATCGTTGTAATGTTTAAATCACATTATCACGGGCATTAATGAATGTCAAGTTAAGTGTCATCTGGCAAATTATGTCACCAACTCCATTTATTCCCAGCTCAGACCTTTTACATCCGTTCAAAAGGGAGATAATTTGCTGGATGACACAAAATGACATCTGTCATAAGCATTCGTTAATGCTTATGGCAGTGTCCTGTCATAATTATGATGGTTTTAAGACAGTCTTATGGCGCCTCTCTCAAATAAAGTGTTACCAAATTCCAAAAACTAGCAATGAATGAAACAACTATAACAGTAACTGAAGAAATAATTAGCACAGAACATGGATTTTGATTTGTTATTTACATCTGTAGCGCTGCAATGCATGCTAGGAGGCATGTTGGACGACAAGAGTGTTGACATCAGATGGTGGTAGAGGTTGACTGTCTGCCTCAAGGGAACAGTGATGGCCAAATTGAGACTTCTTGAAGCAATTCTTGCAGACAATTGGTTCAAAGCTTCATTGTGGTTCATTTGGTCGTATGACAGACACCTATAATACAGTGAGGACAACTGCGGTTTATAGTCCAGTGCGACCTATCAATGAACAAATGCTGTTTTCGTGTCAGATTTGGTGGGTGGCAGTTTATAGTTAAGTGTGCCTTTTAATGCGAAAATTACAGTAATTAAATTCCCGCTAACTCAAAGATTTAGCCTAATGTAAAAAATTCTGAACCTCCCCTTTAATGAATAAACTCGTTGGCTGGCCCCTCTCAGTCAAAATGGACTGAACGTCTATCATCGTCAGGAACAATGAAACATAATCATTAGCCACGTTTACATGCTGACTTTTATTCATACCGATTCAAATCATTTCGAATGGAAATTTCACATCAGCTGTTTAAATGTCACTTCATCTATTCCGATCCAGCGTTTACATGTGACTGCCTTTATTCCGAAAGGACGTTTGACAACTGCCGTCTGACATGCACAGATTAATCAAAACAAAGCGTCACGTTGCAAAACATGGAGATCGATCGTCAGATCAGCTGCTGTTTTAACTTTTCGAGTGGAAACAAAACTTCAGAATGATACGCCGTTCATTTAAAAAGTTGTGTGGGTCCGTTGTGCGTGTGCTTGGAAGCCATGTTGCAAGTGACGTTACTTACGTCATCAAGTGACGTCACCACGTCAGTACGGAGCATGCGCAGAAAGAACGCAACCAGACACCATTCCGCTTCCCTGTTTACATGATATAATTTTACTTCTAATCGGTTTGGGAAAAGGAATATTCCACCCCTGTGAATCGGAATGAAATTCCATTCGGTTTGGGCCTGTTCATTCCGAATGAGGTGTTTATATGGAACACATTTATTCGGTTTGAACAAATATTCCCATTGTAATTGGAATATTTGGCTCCATGTAAACGTGGCAATTGACCGGAACAACTCACCTCATCAACATTTTCAAAGGCGTTAATGACATCATAGGGCAGGCAGGAGAGCAGGTCTATGACGAACCAGGTCTTCAAGTAGTTCATGCGGATAAGCTTGGGGTCGGAAATGACCTCCCCGGCCGGGCCAACAAAAGTAGTGTGAAAGTTGAGAACGATGTCCACCAGGAAGATGACGTCCACGATACTGTCCACCACCAGCCAGGTCACATTGTTCTGCTTGGTCTTGAAGGACACGTTGTAGGGCACCATGATGGCTGTGTAGAACGTCAGGATTAGGATGACCCAGTCCCATGTGGTCTTAAAGAGGCAGTAGTGCAGGATGATGTGTGGGGGCGTCTTGGGGGTCTCCTGTTTGTACTGGGGGAGGATGTCGGACCCCAGCTGGAGCACCTGTCCACAAAATATTGAATATCTTATCTCATTTTAATCTTACCGGAGCACCTTTTCTGACCACACTTGTTGCTTCAACTAAGTAGTTACCCTCGCTCTTACTAGAGGAGTTCCAAAAACTCGATTATTACATGCATCGCGATTCGACACGTGACGATTCGATTACGATTCATAAAGGTTCAAAAACGATTATTTTCCCTCATAACCTATGGCAGCCGCTAGTAGCAGACCAAAATTCAAGACACGTTAACGGGCGCACGCACGTCATAATGGCTGCTGCTGGTTACTGAGAGAGAGAGATTTACGCTTGGTAAATAAATTTATGTATGAGACAGGAAGGAAACAGAAGCGCGACCCTGCGCAAGTTTTTTAGAGCAAGAGGGGAGAGAGAGATAGTTCGTTGCGCCTTGTCTTTCAGATGTGCAGCAGTGGTTTTAAGGCATTTCAATCAAAAAATGTCCTGAGTGTGTTGCTAAGACTCGTGTGCATCTGTAAGAGGTGAGTATATGCGTCCTCCTGTACTGTTTAGCCTTTATTGTTGCTGTTTTTGAGATGTTAATAGTTAGCGCCGAGCGCTAAGCTAATTAGCTAATTCGCTAACATGTATTTCATATGCAGAACGTGTAAAACCATGATTAAGTACGGCGGTAACACTACAAACATGTGAAATAGTACAGAAATCTGTGAAAACAAAGTATATTGGTTAAAAGAAATCTTATTTCTAAAGACACTTTATTTCCAGAAAATGTGGAATTCATGCCACCTGTGTAAATTTTATTGTATTGTTTATTGTTGAGAGAAATAAGTACTCCCTTTTTTAAATAAATAATGGACATAAATTTGCTTGGCTACTGTAGTAATTAGTAATGTAACATGCATCGATAATCGCGATAATCGTGATAATCGCGACAACCGCGATCATCGTACAGTAATCGCATCGTTGCGCCCTGAATCGTTATCGAATCGAATCGTGGGGTACCTAAGATGGCACCCCCCTAGCTCTTACCCTTGACCTCGCCCGGGGTATCAGTCTTCTTGAAACCTAATGGAGCATACCTGGAAGTCCTGCCCGCTAACAATAATAATAGATCCTCTGCTGAGAATTTTGCTCTCATATACAACACTACATGTTGCTATTCTTGAAACTGAAAGCTACTTTTGGAGTACTGATGAATGTGAATGGCTATTCTCTCCTGAGTAAAGGTTACCTCAGCCAGGCGTGAATGCTTGTGGACGTTTTCTCCTTTGTGGACGGTTGGTTGCAACTGCTGCAGAACGCCACGGCTGCTGGTCAGAGCTCGGGTCAGTCGAGCAAACTTACCCCAGCCTGCATGGGGACAGATTAACGCCGTTAATATGACGTAGCAGCAAAATTACTTTTGATTTTTAACTCTTTGGCTGCCATTTCTCATATTCTGCTGCTGGTTAGATTGTGTTTTGTTGCAGAGCTGGTTGTAGGTGTGATCCCAAATTGAATCTCAAACTGCATTCAGTTTGAATATCAAAATATCAAAGAATAGTCATATTAGTTATAGTTTCTAATAAAACATTAGTTCAAATTGTAATCATTTGAAAACAATTTTTGGGTTATTTTTTATTAGGTTAAAAAAACTTAATAATAACAAATTTATTTTGTTTTTTTTAGGGGGGTGGAGGGACTTTTCCGATCTTTTTTGGTAGCAGTTTTCAGATTTTTTTTAATTACATAATTTTCATGAACACACAGCAATTGCATGAAAAAGTGTATTTTCGCAAATAAAAATATTTAAGGGTGTCGCCATGTTTTTAGAATACTGTAGGATAAAAATACGTTTCAAAAAGCTGTCATGTCTCAATTTCTTAAAAAACAAAGAGTATTATTTACTTGTTACATGATTAAAAATTGTTTTCAATTTAATAATCTGTGGACCAAAACCTTATATTGTGGATTTTTTGTTTATGCCATTGTCTGTGTGGACCGCCGTGCAACTTAAGTCATATAGATTTCTTCTATATGTTCCAATTTTCCCACAGTCATCTCCCTGTGGACTCATGTTTTTACATTTCATTTCATAATTTGAAAGTGCGTCAGCATCTCCTGGTAAACACACTTTGATGCAAGAAACAAAAGAACCGTCTGCATGTCTCATCCTGTACAGTATGCTTCTCTGCAGCAGGCAGCAGTTATAAAAAGGAAATAGAAGTATTTTTAGTGCTATAGAAAAGAAAAAAAAAACTCAAGGAATATGGGAGAAGAAAAAAGAAACAATTTTGTGCTTTTTGCTTGGAAGATTTCGACTATTAAATCTTGTATAACAAAAATCAGGCAAGTGGTACGGTCTGAATAGGTGTGTATTGGAAAATTGACGTTGCGATTTTTGGTAGGTTTGCAATATATCGAGATATGTATTGCAATATTAAAACTAGAAGATTTTTCACCAGACTTGGAACAGCTCTGTTTGGGAAGACTTTGGTTGAGTCACTATGACCACATCATGTTCATTAGAGATGTCCCGATCCGATCACATGATCGGAAATCTGTCCGATCGCGCCATTTTTCAGAGGATCTGAATCAGGTGAAAATGATCGGGTTTTTAATTAAAAAATATATTTATATTTTTCTTCTTCATTCTTGTACAGCTTCTCACGCTCCCTCCTGAAAATCAGTCCGACCAAACTGTTTTTCTTGGTCACCAGTGCAGCTGGCATTTGGTACGTAAACTTCGTACACAGTCTGAAGTGTGCTGTGGCAACGCATTCATTGTGAAAGTAAGAGGCTGTTCTAGACAGCGTGAGTGTCAAAGCAAAACAAAAACAAAAACAACTTTTTTTCGGTATCAGATCAGGACTCTATCGGCAGATTCTCAAAATCAGGTGACTTAGACACGGACTTGGGTGCAAAAATATGCGATTGGGACATCCTTAGTATTCGTATAATACCGTTTAATCCAAGCTAAGGGGGTTTATCTGTAAATGATGAAGATTGGTGTATATAAAAGGGGATCTACCAAGCCATTTCACTGCACAATTGCTGCTTTTATGAAGAAAAACATAAGTTTACAAGAAAAACAATCGCACATCCTGCGCAAATTGCTATAGCGGTGTTCAAACTACTGGTGCACGATAATTATTGGTCCAATAATTATCGGTCCGATAATAGGAATTATGGGTAACACTTTACAATAAGGGTCCCTTAATTAACATTAGTTAATGCATTTTTAGACAATAACTCATGTTTAAGTAACATGACAATAATACATTTAATCCCTTTTATAACATTTATTAAAATATTAATTAACATGACTTAATGCAGTAGTTAATGCATTTTAAGACAATAACTAATGTTTAAGTAACATTACAATAATTAATTGCTTATCTAACATTAATTAATATATTAGTTAACATGAGTTAATACATTAAGTTATGCATTAGTTCATGCATAACAGTAACTAACAGTTTGGTAAAATTAAAAATATATATAGACCTATATAGGGTTAGGGTGAGGGTTTGTTAACTTAAGCCTTTATAATTTCTTAGTTAAGGGACATGTGCTACACTTTACAATAAGGGTCCAAGAAGCATTCAGTAATGGTTAATAAAGGTTAAGGGGGGGAATTAAGCATTTATAATTTCTTAGTTAAGGGACACATGTGCTACACTTTACAATAAGGGTCCAAAAAGCATTCAGTAATGGTTAATTAAGGTCAAGAGGGGGGAACTTAAGCATTTATCATTTCTTAGTTAAGGGATACGTATGCTACACTTTACAATAACAGTCCAAAAAACATTCGTTAATGGTAAAAGTAGGGTTTAGTAATACTTATGTTATGTTATGCATTAACTAAGGCATAACTTAATCCATTAACTCATGTTAATTAATATATTAATAAATGTTAGATAAGCAATTAATTATTGTAATGTTACTTAAACATTAGTTATTGTCTAAAAATGCATTAACTAATGTTAATTAAGGGACCGTTATTGTAAACTGTTACCCTTTTTTTTTTTCAATAAAAATAAGATACTACCATTTTCAATTGGATTACACACAGTTAAATGTAAACGATTGCCAGTGAATATACTGTTGTGTTTACAGACACATGCAAGGTATTATGTTGTGACAATACCAGTTATGCCACTGACAGTGGCGCCACCAAGTTATCGGGGTGGCCCTGGCCACCCCGATAACTTGGTTGGCCACCCCACTGGCCACCCCGCTTGCCAGTATATGGTTAGATTGTTGTTGCATCAGTTATGCATTTCATCCCAAATGAATGCATTTATTTTGTTTTGTTAAATGTAGGGCTGTCGAATTTATCACGTTAACGGGCGGTAATTATTTTTTTTTAAATTAATCACGTGAAAATATTTATCGCAATTAACACATTCGGGGTACGACTCATTCACGCATTGCCGCAAACAGCCTACAATGGCGCCGTTCTACTTATATACAGAGATAAGAGGCAGAGTGGAGTAGATACAAGCATTCATTGGGGCCGTGCTTTTTTAATTGGCAAAAGCTTTGTCATCTCTCCCACAGCAACTATAAATATTGTGGGAAGCGACGTGGGGAAGAATGACAGGAGTTGTTCTCTTTCTTAACACCCTGTAGTGTACCCAACGCAGAGAAGATATAGCGTTTGCAGCCACCACACACAGTCATGGTTGCACCACTTCCCATCATGCATTTGGGCAGAACAGTTAAATCGCTACAGTATCATTTACTGAAAGTTCAACAAATACGCTAGGTGGCAATATTTAGTCACAATATACAAACTCATATTTCTCCTTTAAGAATTACAAGTCTTTCTATCCGTGGATCCCTTTCACAGAAAGAATGTTAATAAAGTTAATGCCATCTCGTGGATTTATTGTTATAATAAACAAATACAGTACTTATGTACAGTATGTTGAATGTATATATCCGTCTTATCTTTCCATTCCAACAATAATTTACAAAAAAATATGGCATATTTTAGAGATGGTTTGAATTGAGATTAATTACGATTAATTAATGTTTAAGCTGTGATTAACTCCATTAAAAATTTTAATCGTTTGACAGCCCTAGTTAAATGGACACCTTATACCTAATACAGTATATACATAAAACAATAAAACAGAATTGTTGTGGAATTTAAAATGTTGACTGGAGAGTTATGGACTATGCACATTACATCATTAGTAACATCAAATATTACACAATACACCAAAGTAACAGTATATCAGTAGCCGTGTCCTTAAGTCTTTCTGATAATGTTCCCCAGACCTTTTTACTGCAATAATATAATGAAAACCTGAAATTATGGCTTTTAGTTTTGGCCACCCCAAGATTTTAAGTGGCCACATTTGGCCACCCCTATGAAAAATTTCTGGAGGCGCCACTGGCGACTGAGTTCTGAGTGGCGTATAGAGCGTAGAAGAAGTTACTCTGGCTAAGAATGCTTGTTTATGTCTACATGTGCTGACGACCACAAGTTTATTAAAAAGTCATTGAACTGTTCACACGGCTTCTTCATTTAAACCAGTGCTTCTCAATTATTTTCTGCTACGCCCCCCCCAAGGAAGACGTAAATGTTTCGCGCCTCCCCAAAACTCTGCCGCCACTGTAAATAGTATCATTTATTACTATTGTAAGTACGCCTCTGCCTCACATTGTATCCTTTATTCTATTAGAAAAAAAAATAACAGATCAATTTATAAACTATAACTTTATTAACATTGTTTTGTTTGTAACAGAAAAGACTTAACACGCATCAATTTGCCTGAATTTAAAAAAAAAAAAAAAAAAGTCACATCCAAACTGTAAAAATACACTCAAGGTACATTTTTGACCATTTGATACTGAAAAATAAAATCAGTAAATACTAACAAATTCAAATTGATTAGAAACATTAACTCATGAGGACAATATGCCAAAAAATTTGACCGAAAAAACAAAACTGAATAGAAGAAGGGGGAAAAAAGTGTCTTTGGACGGAAGGACAGTTTTTATTTTCGCTGCTCGCTGCTCCCAGTATCACCTCCGGTTTGCAATGATGTGGGGTTATATTGTACTGAGCATGCTAACAGTGCTCACTGGTTTACTGATGTAACACTGACAAAGCGGGACAATTGTTGGCATATTCGGCACGTTTTCGCTGAAAAACAACCAAGCAGCTTATCAATGAGATTGGGGTCTAATGTCTTTAAGTGGCGTCTTAATTGATTTGGCTTCCGGCTATAATCATTTTTAGACACAGTAAACAGTGGTCTTTCCTCATCTACCACTGTATTAAATGTCAAGGCCAAAAGCCAAAAGGCCCGAAAAAAGCGCTTTCTCGGCGGCCGAGGGAGAACCGTAGGTGAGGGCGGTCGTCGTGACGATCCCAAGCCGAAAGTGGCACTACTTGGGCGGACACGTCAGAACCGGAGAAGACAGTGGGTCGCTGCGTGAGACGGCTTTCGAAAACGGCGCACAGTTCTCCAGCTCCTCATTCATGAGTCTCTTCCGTGTGCTCTTGCTTACTTCAAAAATACTGCACGCACTTTGAAAATGAGAGCGCCACTGCCACCCACTGAGTGGATGTGCAAGTACACTTTATTCTAGTACGGCAAAAAAAAAAAAAATTAAAAAGCATGTTCCCCGAGGTCACACGCGCCACCCCTGGTATCGCTCTGCGCCCCCCTGGGGGGGCGCGCCCCACTATTTGAGAAGTACTGATTTAAACCAAGCATCACAACACAAACACTCCCACATAAAATATGTTTTTATACTGTGTAAAATAAAATAACGTGCAAATAATTCCAAAACTGTTAAAGCATCTCTTGAAATAGTGCAAAAACAAATATTAACTCAATGTTTCAATCATTTCAGACAAGGGCTAGAGTAAAGTAAACATTTCCTGATTTGAAAATGTAAAATAAATACACTTGAAAAAGTGTTAGTAATACTCCATTTGATAGTTCCCACTCTGTGTATTATTCGGCGTAACTTTTGTAGTAATGTCTGTTGTTGGTTTAGGCGCATTACCTCTATCGCCTCCTGGAGCAAAGGAGGACTAACTCCAACATGGTGTTTTAACATTTATTTATTTATTTATTTATTTATTAAACTCAAACGTATTCGCGTTTGACTTCGTGCACCAAACCATGACGCTCGTACCGTGACGAATACAAATACCGTTACACTCTTAGCATTGAAGTGTTTGTGGCCAACCTTTGGACGAGTCGTCCTCAATGGGCTGCTTGAAGGCGGTGATGTCACTAAAAGTGCACAGGAACAGGACTACCTTCTCCTGCTCGTTTCGAATGGGCGCGATCTTCACGAAGAACCACACGGGCGTCCCTGAAAGCCAAGGAAGTCTCTTGAAAGGTCATAGCAATTACACGCTGACGACACACGTGGAAACAATGGCGAGGAAGCGTTCAGAGTGCACTTTGAAGATGGCAGTGAATGACGTATGATGAGGCAAACGCAGCGTGCTTACTGTTCTTCTTGTACATGAGGATTTCAAATGAGTTCATCTCGTAGTTCTCGAACGTCAGGCGCACTTTTTCCGTCGTGTCTTTGTCGGTGAGCTCGCCGTACATGAAGCTGGGGATAGAAAATAATAAATGGGAATTTCAATATTTAATGGGACCCCATTAGTGAATGTGTAAATATTTTAATACCTTACTGAGATTATTGTTTTAAATATTACCTTGTTGAATATTTAATGCACTTTTTTATACATCAAGCCTGCCAATGTTTTTTTTTTTGGTGACAAATTACTTTATTATTTCTATTTGGGGGGGATTGCTTTAATTTTTATTTTTATTTATAAAGATATATAGTTAGCTCTTTTGTGGATTTCTTAAATTGATAAATATTAGTTTTTTTTTTTTTTTTTATATATAAAACTACATTTCTGAAAATGGGTACATTTTTTTTTAGAATTTTAAATTAAACCAAAAACGTTTTGGTTTGCAGATCATTAAATCTAAAACAAATTTTAATCTGAAAATAACAAAAAAAAAATTCCAACTGTAAATAAATATTCTACAAATATGGACACTTATTTCTTAAATGTTTAATAAAAATTTCAGTCGGAAAAAATAGACTATTTAATTTAATGATGTGCAAGCTAATTAGTTTTATGTTGTTAAAAAAATCAGAACAAAACTTTGAAGTAATAGCATAGAAAATATAAAATAAAAATGTTTTATAACAAAATATCAAAATTTAAAAAAACAACATCGTTTTACAGATTATTCAATTTAAGAATAATTCTAATAAAAAATAATAACAATAATAATCATGGTTTTGAATTTTAAATATTGAACCAGAATATATCACTTTAAAATTGTTTTTAGGGATGTCCCAATCCGATCACGTGATCAGAAATCAGGCCGATCACGCCATTTTTCAGAGGATCAGAATCAAGTGAAAAGGATCGGGTTTTTAATGAAAAAATATATATTTATGTTTTTCTGTTTCGTGCTCGTAAGGTCTCCCACTCTCGCTCCTGCTGCTTTTCTTGGTGAGCAGTGCACTGAAGTTTGCTTGTTTGAGTTAACGATGATTGACAGGCGTTGAAGCTCTGATCTTGCCAGAGAAGCTTGGTGGCGCTACCTTCAAAGGCGCCAAATTTGTCACTCAGTGTTTAGCTTGTTAAACATTAGCAGTAGTGTGCTGTGGCAACTCATTCTGTGCGTGTGTACGTGAGCGGCTGTTCTCAACAGTGAAGTTGGATTTGAGTAGACTCACTCAATGAAGCATTTAATAAAGACAAGCATTTTTCTACGTTATTCTTCCTTAAATATCATTCACATTATGAAGGCTGCACGGTGGGACTGTAACATGTTCTAACCTTTTTTTTTTTTTTTTTTTTTTTTTTTTTAAACACTTTTTTTCAGTATCGGATCGGGAGTCGGTATCTGCAGATTCTCGAAACGGGTGCAAAAATGTGTGATATGGACATCCCTGATTCTTTTTAAAACTAAAAATACATTTTTTAAAGTCTACAAAAATCTCCATATTTCTTAAACTACTGTACTTCTTATATTTACTTACTATATATTGGTAGGAAATTTACCTTTCTTAGCTCTAGTTTCAATGGCATACATGTTAATCAACTGCAAGTAATGGCATACAGAAATGGCAGAAAATGTGAGAATATTGCATTTGTTTTTCGGACATTATGGTATAAAAACCATTAAAAGTGGGATTTTTCTGTTATTAAATGCAGTTTTTTTTTCAAAATACTTCAAGGCCAGACAACACCTAGTATAAATGACCTTCATGCATGTCAAGTATGCAAATCCTAGACCTGGGGTCAGCAACCCGTGGCTCGAGAGCCGCATGCGCCTCTTTAGTGCTGCCCTAGTGGCTCGCTGGAACTTTTTCAAAAATGTTTGAAAATAGAAAAAGATGGTGGACGGAAATATATATATTTTTGTTTAACTCATTTGCTCCCAAAAACGTATAAATACGTTCTATTTTTAATTGTTTCAGTGTCCCAAAGACGTATTTACATGTCTTATACCATCTTTTTTTTTTCACAAGAGACATCTCTGGGTTCTGATTCAATTTAGCTTCAAAGCACAAAGCTTAAAATCCATTTTAAAGCAAAAGAACTGGCCACTGGAGGGTAGCACATTTGGTAAGACCCGCTACCCGGACGCAACGAACAGCCGGGCCGCACGGCAACCTAGAACAGAACAACCAAGAAAACGCCCGGGATGCCAGGCGCTGAACGACTGAGCAGTATGCTTTCGCAAAAAGCTCAATTTCTCTGTTTTTCCATCAGAAAATGGAAAATTGCCCAAACTAAGCTATTTTCTAATGCTGATTTCTAAAGAACAGAAAAAGATATGAACTTACTTTTTTTTCCTGCTGAAAGAAGACAGTCTAATCTTTCTTTTGGTGGGTTCCATGTTTGTATAGCAATAGATCAGAATTTTCTGTGGGCCTTGCAAAATCAGTCAAAATCCAGTAAAACGGCCGAGAGCGAAGGGGGTTGCACTGGTGAAAATGGCTTAAAGTGAATGAGTTAATATGGTTTCTGAAGGAGGACATACATGACACAGACATTCTTCTAATTCATTAATATTGTAATGAAGTTGAATTTGAGGCACGTGGTGCGTCATTCTCAATAGGATGCACTGCAGGGAAAATAAACAGTTAACGTATTTTCCACATTATAAGGAGCATCGGAGTATAGGGCGCGCTTCAATGAATGGCCCATTTTAAAACTTTATATACAAAAAATATATACGTATATAGGGTGCACCGCATTATAAGGCACAGTAGTAGTAGTTATAATACTAGTGGTTAGGGTTGCGTTACGCATCCTCTAGATGGAGCTACGTTAAATGGAATGTCATGGCATGATTAACTAATACTGATCCATATATAAGGCGCATTGGATTATAAGGCGCACATTTGGCATTTGGGAAAATGGAAGGATTCTAGTAGAGCCTTATAGTGCAGAAAATATGGTAATAATAAAGGCTCCTTATGTATTTGTAGCCAACTTAGTCATTTTGATAGTAGGCTAAGATAGTTAATATAGATACAGTATAAACAACATGTATTGCCTTCATTATAAGGCTTATATAAGGCTTTTAATTTTTTTGCAGGTCCAGACATATTTGTTTTTTGTTTTTTTAGTCCAATATGTCTCTTTCAACATTTTGGGTTGCCAACCTCTGTCCTAAAGCTATGATAAGGGAGAAAATCATGTTTAAATAATACCACCACTTATGAGTGCACTTTGTGACTTCAGTTTTAACCATACGCATAATACTAATATTTGTACACAGATACATGGGAAAATGGGTATTAGTGACATCACGAAAATGGGCGAGGAATCTGGGATACTTCCATTTGATTGGCTAAAATGATGATGCTGTGTCCTGGAAATGTTGGTTTTTATTAATAAATGAAATTTGGTGTGTTTTCAATTTAATAAACAAGATTATTTTCGCTGTGATTCACATGACTGAGGTGATGTCTCAAAAGACGCATTCTCAGACAATCAAAAGCAATCATTGATTTTTCTTGTTTTCATCTAAATATGAACGCTAACCCAAATGAATATCCAAATATGGATGCTTGCTTTTTCTCAGAGTGTGTTATTCTTTTTTCCTTTCCTTCCTTTGAATTCCTCCTTCCCAAAAGCCTCAGATGACGTGCAATTCATCAGCGTAGCCCCGCAGGTAGCAACCCTGATTGCTGCATGAAAAATTGAGCAGGAGCAGATGAGCATTTATGGTCTTTGTCTGCGTGAAAAAGCTGCGATTATTACCTATTGTAATGAATACATTATATGGAGGACGGGTCACCACCGGCGCGCTTTTGCGCCGTCAGCCGTGATCTAAATTTACCGCGCAGCAACGGCAGTGGCTTTGTTATGAAATGCAAACGGAAAGCTAAATTTAATTAACGAGGCTAGATTTCGCCGCCGCCGGGCAACTTCTGAGACTAGCGCCTGATGTTTTTCTAAATGTCCTCTCTCTTTCTCAGGCCACTTTCTTCAAAGGAAGTCAATTAAAAATTCCTTAAGCCTCACTCTTGTCGCACGTCGGGATTCCCCACGGGCTTGTCCTGGGAGACTCCGGACACATATCTTTGATCCGCAACAAAGTTGGCTCAGATGTTGTAAATTAGTTTGCATTTTATGTTGGAGTCATCTTGTCAAAACATCAAAAACAACCAGATGCATACACGCTGAATGTTTCATAGCCTCTTCATCAAGCGTCCGTACACGCAATCCGCCATCACAAGGAACAGTAAACTCACAACGAAAACATGGGCTTCACTATCAGTTATAGTGAAGTCTATGACGAAACTTACATTTTTTTCACAAATAAAAGCATTTTTTAAAAAAAATTTTGCTGTCAAAGGTCTGTCAAAAACCCATATACAGTGGGGCAAATAAGTATTTAGTCAACCACCAATTGTGCAAGTTCTCCGACTTGAAAAGATTAGAGAGGCCTGTGATTGTCAACATGGGTAAACCTCAACCATGAAAGACAGAATGTGAGAAAAAAAACAGAAAATCACATTGTTTGATTTTTAAACAATTTATTCCCAAATTAGAATAGAAAATAAGTATTTGGTCACCTACAAACAAGCAAGATTTCTGGCTGTCAAAGAGGTCTAACAAGGCTCCACTCGTTACCTGTATTAATGGCACCTGTTTTAACTCATTATCGGTATAAAAGAGACCTGTCCACAATCTCAGTCATTCACACTCCAAACTCCACTATGGCCAAGACCAAAGAGCTGTCGAAGGACACCAGAGACAAAATTGTAGACTTGCACCAGGCTGGGAAGACTGAATCTGCAAAAGGTAAAACGCTTGGTGTAAAGAAATCAACTGTGGGAGCAATTATTAGAAAATGGAAGACATACAAGACCACTGATAATCTCCCTCGATCTGGAGCTCCATGCAAGACCTCACCCCGTGGCGTCAAAATGATAACAAGAACGGTGAGCAAAAATCCCAGAATCACACGGGGGGACCTAGTGAATGACCTACAGAGAGCTGGGACCACAGTAACAAAGGCTTCTATCAGTAACACAATGCGCCGCCAGGAACTCTAATCCAGCACTGCCAGACATGTCCCCCTGCTGAAGCCAGTACACGTCCAGGCCCGTCTGCAGTCCGCTAGAGAGTGTTATGGTCAGATGAAACCAAAATAGAACTCTTTGGTAGAAACACATGTTCTCGTGTTTGGAGGAGAAAGAATACGGAATTGCATCCGAAGAACACTATACCCACTGTGAAGTATAGGGGTGGAAACATCATGCTTTGGGGCTGTTTTTCTGCAAAGGGACCAGGACGACTGATCTGTGTAAAGGAAAGAATTATTAGGGTCATGTATCGAGAGATTATGAGTGAAAATCTCCTTCCATCAGCAAGGGCATTGAAGATGAGACGTGGCTGGGTCTTTCAGCATGACAATGATCCCAAAAACACAGCCAGGGCAACAAAGGAGTGGCTTCGTAAGAAGCATTTCAAGGTCCTGGAGTGGCCTAGCCAGTCTCCAGATCTCAACCCCATAGATAATCTGCGGAAGGAGTTGAAAGTCCGTGTTGCCCAACGACAGCCCCAAAACATCACTGCTCTAGCACTTGAATGCCCAGCAGAGGCCGATCTGGCCTTTCCCAAGGCAAACCCTCATGATCCAGAATTCCCTGGGACTTCTAGTGCTAGAGGAGATCTGCATGGAGGAATGGGCTAAAATACCAGCAACAGTGTGTGAAAAGCTTGTGAAGAGTTACAGAAAACCTCATTTAAAAAATTCTTTAAAAATCAAACAATGTGATTTTCTGTTTGTTTTTCTCACATTCCGTCTTTCATGGTTGAGGTTTACCCATGATGACATCTACAGGCCTCTGTAATATTTTGAAGTGCGAGAACTTGCACAATTAGTGGTTGACTAAATACTTATTTGCCCCACTGTAAATATTGACAAACAGACCCATACAAAAAAGGCAGATATTAATTAACAAATTCATGTACCAACTAGGCATGTGGCGGTGACCGGTTTCAAGGT
Source organism: Corythoichthys intestinalis (assembly GCF_030265065.1). Lineage (NCBI taxonomy): Eukaryota > Metazoa > Chordata > Actinopteri > Syngnathiformes > Syngnathidae > Corythoichthys > Corythoichthys intestinalis. Next base: position 36,236,153 of record NC_080404.1, read on the forward strand.
TTATTAAAACCTCACCGTTTCAAAACCACTAAAATTTTCCGATTGTTTGCATTCTCAGTCCTTTTTCCTGTATTCAGCACCTGATTAAGCCAGATGGGTGGGGTAATGCGACACACCTGTGCTGCATCAGGCTCAATATTTAAGGAAGCCTGTGACCAGCTGCAAGTGTCTATTACATGCCAACCTGCTTGCTTACCGCTGTGTGCATCATCTCGAGTTCTACTTGCCATTTATGGTTGTATTCTTTGTTATCACGTTGTTGTGCTAGTATTTTTGTTGGACTTTGCCATCACTTGTTTTTGCCTTTGTCCGGCCTCTGTGCCTTCTCCTTAGTTCTCTCCCCGACTAGGTTCGTTCCATTTTTGTTTTGTATTTTGTCTCGCATGTTCTGCTGTGCTCCCTTAGTTCTCGTTTTGTAATAAATACAACAAACTTCCACTTCTGTGTTTGGATCCATACTTAACGGTTCGCCGTTTCATAACGAGTACGGTATTAGCTATTGTTTATGTCCCAAAAATGCAGCCAGAAATAGAGCTGGGGCGCTCACCCCTCCCCCGGCGGTTGTTGCTATGACCATCAGTGACGTTACTCTGTGCTATAGACTAGAGTTGACACAGTGGCTGAAGGTGATGACAAGTATTTTCTTCGGGTTGTCAAACAATTAAAATTTTTAATGGAGTTATTCACAGCTTGGAAATTAATTAATCGTAATTAATCGCAATTCAAACTATCTCTAAAATATGCCATACTTTTCTGTAAATTATTGTTTGAATGGAAAGACACAAGACAGACATAAACATTCAACATACTATACATAAGTACTGTATTTGTTTATTATAACAATAAATCCACAAGATGGCATTAACATTCTTTCTGTTAAAAGGATCAATGCATAGAAAGACTTAAAAGATAAATTTGAGTTCAAGTTATAGTATTTTTATATTAAAACTAGGGCTGTCAAAATTATCGCGTTAACGGGCGTTAATTATTTTTTTAAATTAATCACGTTAAAATATTTGACGCAATTAACGCACAAATGCCCCGCTCAAACAGATTTTACAATGACAGCACAGTGAAACGTGTACTTATGTTTTTCTGAGTTTTGGCTCCCTCTGCTGGCGCTTGGGTGCGACTTATTTTATATATGGGATTTTCTGCACCCAATGAGCATTGTGTAAGTAATTATTGACATCAACAATGGCGGGCTACTAGTTTATTTTTTGATTGAAATGTTTACAAATTTTATTAAAACGAAAACATGAAGAGGAGTTTTAATATAAATTTTCTATAACTTGTACTAACAGTTATCTTTTAAGAACTACAAGTCTTTCTATCCATGGATCGCTTTAACAGAATGTTAATAATGGTAATGCCATCTTGTTGATTTATTGTAATAATAAAGAAATACAGTACTTATGTACCGTATGTTGAATGGATATATCCATCTTGTGTCTTATCTTTCCATTCCAACAATAATTTACAGAAAAATATGACATATTTTATAGATGGTTTGAATTGCGATTGATTGCGATTAATAACGATTAATTAATTTTTAAGCTGTAATTAACTCGATTAAAAATTTTAATCGTTTGACTAATTAAAACCCCTTTTAATGTTTTCGTTTTAATAAAATTTGTAAAATTTTCAATAAAAAAATTAATAGCTCACCATTGTTGACGTCGCCGAGCGGGTCGTCACATGGCCTCCCTGCCGTTCTTCCACAGTGTCTTTAACGACGTAAGGTAGTGATTGAATGCACCACAAGGTGTCAATGGCGAGTTTTAAATTAATTGGAGATCTAGCCAAGGCAAAGTCTAAGTTTTATGTGTATTTTGCAAAGCTATTTTGATTGGGAATGCCAGTTCTCTTTGCATTGAGCGCTTTTCTTTTTGTGAACATTATTTTTTGGAGAGATAGGAATATTATTTTTGTTGTGCTTTCACTAAATGATACTGTAGCGACTTAACTGTTCTGCCCAAACGCATGATGGGAAGTTGGGCAACCATGACTGTCACTGGGTGCTGCATATGGTATACAGTATGTTCTGCGTTGTGTTCAACTAAGCATGTTAAGAAAAAGATCGTCTCCTGTGAGAGATGGGAATATTTGTTGTGCTTTCACTAAATGTCACTATAGCAACTTAACTGTTACGCCCAAATGTTTGATGAGAATTTGAGCAACCATGACTGCCAGTGGTGGCTGCAAATGGTATACAGTATGCTCTGCGTTGTGTTCAGTTAAGCGTGTTAAGAAAAAGATCGTCTCCTGTCATTCTTCCCCACGTCGTTCGCCACAATACTTATATTTTTTGTGAAAGAGTTGCCAAAGCTTAAGCCAATAAAAGGCGCGGTCCAATGAACGCCTGTGTCCACTCGCATTTCTCTGCCTTTTCGCTCTCAATGTGCTAAAATGGCGTCATTGTGAACTGTTTGAGGCAACGCATGAATGGGTCATTTCGTGCATGCGTTAATTGCGTCAAATATTTTAACGTGATTGATTTTTTAAAAATTAATCACCGCCCGTTAATGCGATAAATTTGACAGCACTAATTTTTTTTTCAGTCCTTTTCACCAAATTCCGATCCCCTGAAAGATGGCCCAATTTTCGATCAAGTGATCGGATCGGGACATCCCTAGCTTATATTCCTGTTTTTTAAAAAACAGATTTGTCCCCCCGGGAGGTAATATTTTGCCAGATAATAATCTATCGCCTTTGAAAGGAGTAATCTGAACATGCTTGATTTGCAAGGAATCTCAGTCTTTTGAGTACAGAAGGTAATTGTTGCTATCTAATTCAATGTTTTTCAAATTTTTTTTTTTTTTTTAACCATTATTAGGGTGGCCCCTGCAGTCATTTTGAAGGACACCCAGTGTAAACTTAATTGATTTTTTACATGATGTGCAACTTAGAATTTTTTGTGTGCATTATTTCTGTTTTCATGATGTCATTGTGCAATTCTGGGTAGTATTGTTAATAATAATTTGATTAGAGGTTAAATTAAAATGGTGAAATTTATAAGCTTAATTACAGTGAGCGCACACACAATAAGGTCGCTCCTGTTTTCCACTAAGGAAGTAAAGTCCAATGCAGCAACAGTGTAGCAGAAGCAGCTCGACCTCAGCCAAATTGCTGAATGTAATAAGTCAAATCAAATTCCCTGTTTGTTCACTAGCGTGAACTAAAGTGGTGTGTACATTTTCGTTTGTATTTTATACTTCTGCGTATGAGCATTTATTCAACTGTTCATCATTTCATTGTATCACCTGTTCTACGGTGTGTCTTTGCAGTAAACGTCAATACAACAAGAACTCTTGAGTCTCCGTTTGTGAACAAGCCGGTATACTCAGCCTTTTGAACAGCACGCGGACGTCGTCGGGCGGAGTTGCAGTAGGGAAGAAAGAGTAGGCTCAGGCGTTCAAGAACTGCTCAGATTTCTAGCCATCAGCCACCTTCCTGTCCACTGCAATGTGTTGGAGTAAAACGCAGGAGGAGGATTGACGGTTGTATGGATAAAATTGATACTTTCGTATATATCGACACTTGACGAGTCTGATCAAATGATGTACAGTTTACGTGCTGGGGTCCACAGTGTCGTCGACAGCAAGGTGGCTGATGGCTATAATTCAGAACAGCTCTTGAACGCTAGACAATAATTGCCTCACTCGCCAGCACTCAACCGAGAACCTTCCTTGTGACGCACACCGAAGTCGTGGTGGCAGTCATAGATAGGTTTTTAAAAAGGACAACTTCGAAATACAAACTGAGGCCTGGACAAGATTCTGACCCAGATGAAGGCCCTAGTATGAGTTGCGGTAAAACAAAAAACAAAACAAAAAGTAAAGACTGAAAGCTAAAGGCAAAGCCACAGTGAAAGCTATGTTTCGTTCAGATTTACTTTCACCGGGGATGACACGAAACCTACTCCATTATGTTTTACGTTTCATCAAATATCAATGAGTAAGTATAAATATTGAGAAATTATACAGTGCCCTCCATAATTATTGGCACCCCTGGTTAAGATGTATTTTTTAGCTTCTAATTTTTTTTTAATTCAAATAATATGGGGCCTTAATGGGAAAAAAAGAGAAAAATCCAACCTCCATTAAGGTCCCATATTTTTTTAATTTAAAAAAATATATCAGTAGCTAAAAAACACACCTTAACCATGGGCGCCAATAATTATGGAGGGCACTGTATTATAATTAAATATACTGTCCCAAAAATGATTTTGGAACATTTTTAGTTTGTGGTGTGCCGCAAGATTTTTTTCCACTGTAAAAACGTGCTGAGTGAGGAAGAAAAACTCATGTCTACAGTGAAAGACTTGAACAAAATGTCTTTTATTGGCGGTTGAAAGTATCAGTATAGCAAAATGTAGCAAAAAGTTACAAGTTGACGGGGTTTGGTGGAATACAGAATGACACTATTAACATCATTGTGTTCTCTCTGTGATTATGTTGCAGTGCGTCGGACTTAGAAAATAATAGGTTAATTGATTGACAAAATTGCAATCTCACAGATGTAAACAGATTATTCTAATTGTCTAAAAAACAATTATCAACCTTAACCTGAAAGTGCCTGTGACACAAAAAAGCATGTTTATTTCATAATACATGCGGTATTTTATGCTCCTGAATGAAATGGATCACTTGGATGTGTGAAGAAGTGATCGATATATTTTTTAAATTTTTATCTTGTCTTGCATTGAGGAAGAGGCCAGTGTGACCTGTACAGAGGAAGGAGTCCCCTTCACTATACAGCCGTACTGTTGTATGAGAAGGACGAAGGATTCAGCTGATTTTGCAGATTAATACGTTTATTTTTCGCATCACGCCAGCTAAACGGCTGCAGAAAAATCTTGCTGTACGAGGAAGAGGCGTGTGCGCCTTTTTGGGGTTTCAAAAGGTTCCCATTCACCGGTGGATATTGGCCAAAACAAGCCCTACGACTGTGGGACCATGGGACTTGGGACATGGGAGGAAGTGAGTAAACATCGTGTTTTTTATTATGTCAAATACTGGGATCATGTTAATATGTACAGTACGTGACTTGCATTTTGTGGCTGACATGCTCCTTGTCCCCTTGGCCGACGACCGGCGGCTTGTCGACCTCCCCACGCCGGGAGAGCACTATACTCAGCTTATTGCCCTCTTCACGTGCCTGGTGTTCTGTCAAATTTTCCGACCGATCAAAAGTTGCAACTTTGTGTTAAAAATAGCCGTGAATACAGTGATTACAAAGTAAACACTACAAACTTTCTTTAAATAAAGGACTACTTACGTTTGATCATGGATGGGCATGTAAAAAGTTCTGCTCATACACACTAGCTGCACATGTTAGCTGCACAACAACTGCAGCCGCTCTCGTATGACTCGTGCTGTTTACGTCTTCGCCGTGTAGTAAAGCATTATTTTGCCATATTCGTGTTGACCATTTGGCAGTTATACGCTTCTCTGACGTCGGCCGGTTCGTTCGTCGATCATTGTCCAGCTGCTTCCCCGGCGAGCTCTCCTGTCCGTAGTAGCAGGGGAATGAACTGTAAATTGCTCTCCGCCAGACGGGTTGCTGATCGACGAAGACAATCGACAACCCAGTCGTCATGTGAAATGATCCGGGCTAGTTATGTGTGATTTTTCCGCTTCAAAGACTTTAAAACATCACTCGGTTCGGGTTAGCATGTCTGCGAGCTGTCACACCTCTTGGTTTGTTTTAGAGCTGATACGAATACTTGAGCAACTCGAGTAACTCGAGTTTAAAAACTGATCCGAGTAATTTTAGTCACCTCGAGGAATCGTTTAATTTTGCCAGCTCTAAGCATCACATTATGCCCGGACTACCTTTAATGCGGGACAACGCGCTGATGTCACGTGTGTAAAGGAAGAAGCAATACAACAAAAACAAAAAAAACTTACCACAGCCGACAGCCGCTACAAACTACGCCGACGGTGCTAAAAACTACGCTCGCATGATGCTAGTAGCAGGTAGTGTCCGATGTGTCTCATAGATATCGCATGCATTTAGGACTAGATGCAAAATGACAGACTCAGCCGCGTCTGGGCAGCGTTAGTAAACAGCCGCCATCTTTAAGCAGTAGACTTCTCATTGCTAATAAATATAACGTTACTGTCACTCGCTCACGTAACGTTAGCCCTTCGGAGGGCTAGGTTTCTATTGATTATGACCACTGTCGATGCGTGGCTAACGTGTCTTACATACAGGCTTTATTTAATCTGTAAAAACACAGCGCTGTCGAGTGATGAGGGTGTAAAATTAAAACATAATAAAGCTAACTGTCAGTTTTAGCTCAGTAGTCATTGCTGAATAAAACACCAAGTAACACTGGTCCCTAATGTGCTCCAATACAGCAGGTATCATACATTTATTTTGAACACTGCAAAAACTCAAAATCCTATCAGTACTAGAACTTAAAAGTAGCTTGACACAAATGGAAATTAAATTGAAACACGTGGGAAAAACACGTAGCTTTCAAGTGATGTGTGTTATCAAGCGTAATTACATTTTTAGGTAAGAAATATGTTTTTTTTTAATATGATCTAGAAGTTTTTTGAGTGAAAGCAGTGAATTTTTTTTCTAGTCACATCTTAGATGCAATTGTTGGCTGTTTTCAACAATGTACATCGAAAATAAAGACATTGATTGACTGAAAATGGTTCAATATTGGATTAAATGTCTTTTTTTCTCATGTATATTTATAATTGCTCTTTACCTAAAAAAAAATAAAAATAATGTTTTATCGGATTACTCGATTAATCGATAGAATTTTCAGCCGATTACTAAAATATTCGATAGCTGCAGCCCTAGTTTGTTTACATTCTCCGAAGCCAGGGAAGGGAAATGACATAAGCCCGATTTAGGTGGCATAAAATATCGTTCAGGAGGTGTGAAAGTAAAGGTGAAGTCGACAGTTTTGACCATTATGGAGTAATTTTGCCATGTCGTCCTAAACAAATATTTTTTTATTATTTCATATTCCATTTAGATTTATTTATTTAGCTATTGGGGAAAAATACTTGGATAAAAAGAATATCCTGTAAAAATATTGGAGTAAAGAGACTGAAACAATGACATTTTGCAGCTCTCTTCGTAGTGTTTTCCTCGTGAATAATTCCCCCCGCGACGGGCTGACTGGTCCTTCTCAAGCCATTTATTTAGCTATTGGGGAAAAATACTTGGATAAAAGGAATATCCTGTAAAAATATTGGAGTAAAGAGACTGAAACATTGACATTTTGCGATTCTCTTCGTCGCGTTTTCCTCGTTGTGAATCATTCCCCTTCAATTGGCTGCATACTAAATCAGATGAAATCATGACTCCACTGACGTCATCCACCTATTGGGGACGCTAGAGCCCTATAATGGTAGGCGTGGCTAACCGGCAGATTAAAAAACTAATTTCTCGTCATCTGCGCTTTGCTAAATTGTTGAATATAGTCGAATAGTCTCAAAATATGATTCTAATTCACATAATAATGCTATTTAAGACTTTTTTTCTCCAGTCGTACACACTTGAATGTTGGCTGCAAATAAAAGTGGAAAATGAGTAAAAAGCCAGTCAATTTCCATCTCATGATTGCCATGTAGACTTCCTACAGTGACTTTTAGTTGATTGACATGAAGTCCTAAACTACTATGTTTTTAACTGCACCAGTGACGACAGTTAGGTGACCAAAAATCCACCCAGTTATTGTGTAATTTACTCCACAGGGCTTCAATATAAAGGTACAGTGAGGTGATTTAAGGACAAAAAAAGGACTTCCAACTAAAAATAAACCTAGAACGAATCGGAGTGCACACACTTTTGAGTGTATTCAGTGTTGGTCCTGGCAAGTGTTCTGAAGCTTGTGTGGGAGCCCTCGAGGGTCCAAATCAGCAGTGCTGGCTGTGACAAAACATGAGAAATCTCCCACCACTCGCAAATCTGGCGGCGGCGACCCATCGTGATGTGATCCTATTAATGTAGCGCTTCCCGCCACGCTCGTTAAACGTTACAGTCAACACGCTGTGCGTCCACACCGACCCAAAAAAGGAAATGCAAAACGATCCCCGATGTCGTCAGTGCCCCATGGGGGGTCTTGCCCGGCCCCCTCGCATCTTTCATCAGCAGGTTCTGTCTCATTGCCGCACTTTTATTTTTATTCCAAATGAAAATCTATAAATTGAACGCACGTCGGTGGCTCTTTTCTTGAGATGCACGTAAGAAAAGCCGCTTGAGAATTTAGTCGATGGCCAGTTTATGAGTTTTTCCTTACAACTAAGACAGTTCGGTGGACTAATAGAACAATAGAAGTGAATGATTATGTTTAAGTACCATAGACATCCCATCCATTTTGACTGGGGGAGGCTGGCAGCGAAAGACCGCAATGGTGGCAGCCAATGAGTTTTTCCCTTGCGACTAAAACCCACTTCGCACAGGATTAGAATGACCTGTCATTTAAGTTTCCCGCCAAGTTTGACCCTTCATCATGATAACTGTTGTTTTGTTCCAAACTAAACAAAAGCATGAACATACAGTATGTTCCAGTGTGAACATCTTCATCCAATTTGAATGTGATTTCAAGCAACCACAGATTTTCTCATCTGTTACGTTCATTGGTGATTTACAGTTTACAGTACCCCAGCGTAGTACATAATTATTTAAAAAGTCCAAATAGACGAGATGAAAAAAAGTAGGGAGGAAACTACTGTGCAGTAATGTGGCTTGAGTTTTTTTTTTTTTTTTCATGTTTCTTTCTGGACCCGATTTTTCACTTTCCGTGCCTATCTTACTTTGACACAAAGGCCAAATACATTTTGAATACAGATATGACACAATTGTAAATATGTTTTACTTAAAGGGCAGGTGAAGACTTCAATTCATGAGTGTTTTACTCAGGTAAATTTGTTGAATGAATCATTCGCTGTCTCAAAAGTCACATAACCAAAACATTTTTTTTAATTGACTGCGTAGTTTTTGAGTTACTGACATAGCAACACCTTAGCGACAAGGGACGGCCCTCGCTGCCGGCACTCAAATACAAAAGGATAGCACCACGCTATCCTTGCTAGGGGTGTGACAAAATATCGAAATGGTGATATACAGTGGGGCAAATAAGTATTTAGTCAACCACTAATTGTGCAAGTTCTCCCACTTGAAAATATTAGAGAGGCCTGTAATTGTCAACATGGGTAAAACTCAACCATGAGAGACAGAATGTGGAAAAAAAACCCAGAAAATTACATTGTTTGATTTTCAAAGAATTTATTTGCAAATCATGGTAGAAAATAAGTATTTGGTCAATACCAAGCGTTCATCTCAATACTTTGTTATGTACCCTTTGGTGGCAATAACGGAGGCCAAACGTTTGCTGTAACTCTTCACAAGCTTTTCACACACTGTTGCTGGTATTTTGGCCCATTCCTCCATGCAGATCTCCTCTAGAGAAGTGATGTTTTTGGGGCTGTAGTTGGGCAACACGGACTTTCAACTCCCTCCACAGATTTTCTATGGGGTTGAGATCTGGAGACTGGCTAAGCCACTCCAGGACCTTGAAATGCTTCTTAAGAAGCCACTCTTTTGTTGCCCTGGCTGTGTATTTGGGATCATTGTCATGCTGAAAGACCCAGCCACGTCTCATCTTAAATGCCCTTGCTGATGGAAGGAGATTTTCACTCAAAATCTCTCGATACATGGCCCCATTCATTCTTTCCTTTACACAAATCAGTTGTCCTGGTCCCTTTGCAGAAAAACAGCCCCAAGGCATGATGTTTCCACCCCCATGCTTCACAGTGGTTATGGTGCAATTCAGTATTCTTTTTCCTCCAAACACGAGAACCTGTGTTTCTACCAAAAAGTTCTATTTTGGTTTCATCTGACCATAACACATTCTCGCAGTCCTCTTCTGGATCATCCAAATGCTCTCTAGCGAACCGCAGACGGGCCTGGACGTGTATTTGCTTCAGGAGGGGGACACGTCTGGCAGTGCAGGATTTGAGTCCCTGGCGGCGCATTGTGTTACTGCTAGTAGCCTTTGTTACTGTGGTCCCAGCTCTCTGTAGGTCATTCACTCGGTCCACCCGTGTGGTTCTGGGATTTTTGCTCACCGTTCTTGTTATCATTTTGACGCTACAGGGTGAGATATTGCATGGAGCCCCAGATCGAGGGAGATTATCAGTGGTCTTGCATGTCTTCCATTTTCTAATAATTGCTCCCACAGTTGATTTCTTTACACCAAGCGTTTTACTTATTGCAGATTCAGTCTTCCCAGCCTTCTGCAGGTCTACAATTTTGTCTCTGGTGTCCTTCGACAGCTCTCTGGTCTTGGCCATAGTGGAGTTTGGAGTGTGACTGACTGAGCTTGTGGACAGGTGTCTTTTATACCGATAATGAGTTAAAACAGGTGCCATTAATACAGGTAACGAGTGGAGCCTCGTTAGACCTCGTTAGAAGAAGTTAGACCTCTTTGACAGCCAGAAATCTTGCTTGTTTGTAGGTGACCAAATACTTATTTTCCACTCTAATTTGGAAATAAATTCTTTAAAAATCAAACAATGTGATTTTCAGATTTTTTTTTTCCACATTCTGTCTCTCATGGTTGATGTTTACCCATGTTGACAATTACAGGCCTCTCTAATCTTTTCAAGTAGGAGAACTTGCACAATTGGGGGTTGACTAAATACTTATTTGCCTCACTGTATCATGATACTTTGTATCCCAAAAGGTTATCGAGATGCTCCTGCCAAGAATCAAGATATCGTTTTAAAAATGTGTCAATGTTAAAAAAAAAAAAAAAAAAAAAAAAAAAGCAACCAACAAGTTGAGTCTTCCAGTGTCTCAAATAACTCTAAGGCTGCCATTGACGGTGCTCGACGCCCAATCCATTTAAGACTGGGAACGTTTGTTCATTCGAAACCAAAGCATTCGCAGTCATTCTGTCCGATTTTCGGGACATTTACAGGTCACTTGCTGTTCATTTACAGGTCATTTCTAGTTGGGTTTGAGTCACTGCCTAATCATTTAGGTGATTCCCAGGTCACTTTCTGTTTAGTAACACAAAATAAACAGGAAGCGACCCATAAAATACCCCAAAATCAACAGGAAGTAACTGAAAATCAACAGGTAAATGACCTTAAATGGCCCATAATTACCTCATTGCCTGGCATTGGCTGCTACTACTGGCCATAGACGTTCGATCCGTTTGAAGTGGGAGGGATGGCAGCGAATGAACGAATGTTCATTCGCTGCCACCCTCCCACTTCAAATGGATTGGAAGTCTAATAGTGATAAACTCATTCCACTTCACAGCAGAAGCTTTTTTTCTGTTTATTAGTTGTTTTTAGAATATCCTAGAATGATTTCCTCACCAATGTATCGATATTCGTAGTATCGCCATATCGTCAGATCATCATTATCGTGAGCTTTGTATCGCAAACCGTATCGTATCGTGAGGTACCAAGAGGTTCCCACTCCTAGTACTAATAATACTTTAACCTGCGAGTATGTCAGATATAGTACATGTCAAAAACCTTCCCAAAATTGCTGCTCGGTCCGTGAGATGAGGTTTTAGAAGGATGATTTACCGTATTTTTCGGACTATAAGTCGCACCTGAGTATAAGTCGCACCAGCCCAAAAACGCGCAATGGAGAGGGAAAAAAAACATATAAGTCGCACTAGAGTATAAGTCGCATTTTTGGGGGAATTTTACTTGATAAAATCTAACAAATAGAACGGATATGTCATCTTGAAAGGCAATCAAAATAAAAATACAATAGAGAACAACATGCTAAATAAGTGTACAGTATGATAATGTTACATGATTCATGAACAACGAAATGCAAACGTGTCTGGTATGTTAATGGGGGTTAATGGGGGCTGCAGCTATTGATTATTTTAGTAGTCGATTAATCGATGAACTAGTTAGTTTGAATTATCGAGTAATCAGATAAGGAGCATGAAAAATTCAAATACCTGAGCTGAGCCTCAAACGGTATTTAAAAAACAAAATTAAAAATGAGGATATATATATATATATAACAAAAGAACAATTGGCTAACTTACATAGCAAAAGTCCGCTAGCTTCAATGCTATAAAATGCTAACAGTTTTTAAGTGCTCTTAACAAATGTTTCTGACACATATTCCCACAAAAAACGGCTAAATATACCTAAAAACTAAATTATGAATGCAAAAAATTAGCTCAAACAAAAACTGAGCTTACATTGGTTTTAACAGGGAGCAGTTGGATTCAGCCATGTGAAATGAGGCAGACCAGATGGCAGTGTATCCACCCTAATGAATAAAACTTAATGCAAACACTTTCAAAATAAACCATTACAACGCCAATTTAATTAAACAAATACTCAAAGAAAAAAATTTAGTTCAAATATTTTTTTCAATCGAATACTGAAGTTAATCGTTTAACCGTTGCAGCACTAAACGTAACATACAGTGGGGCAAATAAGTATTTAGTCAACCACTAATTGTGCAAGTGCTCCCACTTGAAAATATTAAAGAGGCCTGTAATTGTCAATTTGGGTAAACCTCAACTATGAGAGACAGAATGTGGGAAAAAAAACAGAAAATGACACTTTTTTGATTTTTAAAGAATTTATTTGCAAAGCGTGTTGGAAAATAAGTATTTGATCAATACCCAAAGTTCATCTCAATACTTTGCTATGTACCCTTTGTTGGCATTAACGGAGGCCAAACGTTTTCTGTAACTCTTCACAAGCTTTTCACACACCGTTGCTGGTATTTTGGCCCATTCCTCCATGCAGATCTCCTCTAGAGCAGTGATGTTTTGGGGCTGTCGTTGGGCAACACGGACTTTCAACTCCCTCCTCACCCCATAGTGTCGAACTGATAACAAGAACGGTGAGCAAAAATCCCAGAACCACACGAGGGGACCTAGTGAATGACCTACAGAGAGCTGGGACCACAGTAACAAAGGCTACTATCAGTAACACAATGCGCTGCCAAGGACTCAAATCCTGCACTGCCAGACGTGGCCCCCTGCTGAAGAAAGTACACGTCCGGGCCTGTCTGCGGTTCGCTAGAGAGCATTTGGATGATCCAGAGGACGACTGGAAGAATGTGTTATGGTCAGATGAAACCAAAATAGAACTTTTTGGTAGAAACACATGTTCTCGTGTTTGGAGGAAAAAGAATACTGAATTGCACCATACCCACTGTGAAGCATGGGGGTGGAAACATTGTGCTTTGGGGCTGTTTTTCTGCAAAGGGACCAGGACGACTGATCTGTGTAAAGGAAAGAATGAATGGGGCCATGTATCTATAGAGATTTTGAGTGAAAATCTCCTTCCTTCAGCAAGGGCATTGAAGATGAAACGTGGCTGGGTCTTTCAGCATGACAATGATCCCAAACACACAGCCAGGGCAACAAAGGAGTGGCTTCGTAAGAAGCATTTCAAGGTCCTGGAGTGGCCTAGCCAGTTTCCAGATCGCAACCCCATAGAAAATCTGTGGAGGGAGTTGAAAGTCCGTGTTGCCCAACGACAGCCCCAAAAAATCACTTCTCTAGAGGAGATCTGCATGGAGAAATGGGCTAAAATACCAGCAACAGTGTGTGAAAAGCTTGTGAAGAGTTACAGAAAACTTTGGCCTTCGTTATTGCCAGCAAAGGGTACATAACAAAGTATTGAGATAAACGTTCGGTATTGACCAAATACTTATTTTCCACCATGATTTGCAAATAAATTCTTTAAAAATCAAACAATGTAATTTTCTGGGTTTTTTTTTCCACATTCTGTCTCTCATGGTTGATGTTTACCCATGCTGACAATTACAGGCCTCGCTAATATTTTCAAGTGGGAGAACTTGCACAATTAGTGGTTGACTAAATACTTATTCGCCCCACTGTAGCTATTAGGAGTTATTCAGATAACTATAGCAAAAAGAACATGCTAACAAGTTTACCACTCCAAAACAGCAAAATAATATGTGAAATGATATAATAAAGTGTCAGTCATTTCACACATAAGTCGCTCCAGAGTATAAGTCGCACCTCCAGCCAAACTATGAAAAAAAACTGCGACTTATAGTCCGAAAAATACGGTACATATTTAAAGGCTAGTTTGCACAGATTCTGCACACTACTAGGACAACTACATGTTACTACAAAAATGGCTAAATTGTTCACCATTTGACAGCTTTGTTCTATTAAATTATTTTACAAGTCTCCACTTAAGACTTGTCGATAAGATGCATATAAAAATATTGAAAAAATGTTTAGTACAGAAACATATACCGTATTTGTATGGATTTCTTTTACTGCTAGACGATCCTCCACTCATGCTGCTAAGAAATCCTGAGACTTGCTTCTAATTGGCACGCCGCGCCGCTGAGGGACCACTGAAATGATGACGTATGGTCTCCATTTTGTCGATCAACAACAGTGAGATCTATTATTCATTTGAAAAGCTCTCAGTAATTGGGGCTGCGGCTGCCGTATCACATTTGGCGACAAACGATGCCTGCGATCACTCAAATATTTAAAAATCTGGCATTTGAACAGCCTACTTTTTCTTTTCAGTGACCGTGGCCTACCTGCAGGTGCTGCTCTTCTGCATGACCTCCGCCCTGTGATACCCCGACAATTTGCAGAATCCGTCGTTGCTGTAAACGATGGGCCAGTCGACGATCTGTGCGTTGCCCAGCACAAAGTTGGTGTCTGCAACGCCCACAAAGAAAAAAAGACAAAAACCACACTTAAGGGGTTAACGCCGGCATCGCCTCAACACTTGAGTTAAAGAGGTTGGAAATATTTGCCGTTGATTGACATCAAAGGTAAATATTAGTGGATATTATAGAAGGGGTAGGGGGTAGGAGTGGGACACAACAACAAAAAAAACCTAAAAAGGAGTTAAGAAGCAGTTCAAAGAAAATGTCTTTACCTCCACAAAGACACATTCCATTGATCACCGTTAGCAGGGAATGCGTGGAAACTAAAATAACCCAAAAAACAAGTCTACCTGCAATTTCTGTTTTTAATCCCTGTTGTGCAACTACTATTAAGGCCATGTCTATACGTAGCAGGTTATCTTGCAAAAAGAACTTTTTCTACACAGACGCACATTTTGGGTATTAAAAACAAGGGTTTTTTAAATCTCTGACCAAAGTGAAGATTTGCAAATTCTGCGTCGTCATGTGTACACTAATAACCGGAGGTTTGCCTTTTTTAACAGACGAAACGTCACGACAAAAAATGTTCAAAAGTCTTTTGTGCGACCCGAGTTTACATTCAGGGACTGCGCTTATGCTCACGGAGGATTTGGAATTTCACAGACTCACATATACATCGCAAATATACATGTGCCGATTACCGATTTCAAGGTATAAGGTGGTATGAAAACCTCAAGGTTTCAAAACTGCATATATTTTCTGTCATATTATCCCTAAGGTATTAGCTATTTTTTATGTCCCAAAAATGCATGGAGAAATCCCTCGCTTGCAGCTGTCAGATTCAACACTCCCCCACAGGTTGTTGCTCAGTGTCAGTGAGTCAGCTGTGCTACACGATGGCTGTAGGAAGTGAAACTCCTGAACTTTTTCCCCCATTGAAGAAAACGAAATCGCTGGTATGGGAATAATTCGGCTACAGAAAGGTTGCAGACAGCCGCGACTTAAAGGACGGGGGCCAACCGACATGTAAAACATGTTTGCGGAAAGTGGCTGCCGAGGAGGCAATATGATTTTGGATTCATACAAAATGAAAGGTTAGTAAACACTGTCATGAACGTCTCCCATCAGCTACGAGAGTTTAGTGTGTCTAGCGGTGGTAAAACGTGGCGGTAACTGCCTGTGTTGAGAAAAAGAGTGTGTGTATAATGTAAACATGATACGAGTCATACACACGTGCTTTTTATGGGAAATAATTCAATTATTTTTGTTCTGATGGTAATAATGTTGAGCTGTGGCTGTGGGTTTAGGTTCACCTTAAGGACTAGGGGTGTGACAAAATATCGAAATGGTGATATATCGTGATACTTTGTATCGCAAAAGGTTATCGATATGCTCCTGCCAAGAATCGAGATATCGTTTTAAAAAGGTGTCAATGTCTAAAATAAAAATAAAAATGAACGAACAAGTTGCTACCAAAATCTTCCATCATAATAGTGTCTCTGTTAACTCTAAGGCTGCATTGACGGTGCTCGATGCCCAATCCATTTAGACTGGGAATGTTCGTTCATTCGAAACCGGAGCATTCACAGTCATTCTGTCCGATTTTCAGGGCATTTACACATCAGTTGCTGTTCATTTTAGGGCATATACAGGTCATTTTCTGTTGAGTTTGAGTCACTGCCTATTCATTTGGGTGATTACCAAGTCACTTCCTGTTCTGTAACTCAAAATAAACACGAAGAGACCCACCCATAAAATAGCCCAAAATCAACAGGAAGTAACTGAAAATCAACAGCAAAATGACCTTAAAGGACCCAAAATTACCTCATTGCCTAGCATTGGCTGCTATTACCGGCCATAGACGTTCAATCCATTTGAACTGGGAGGGTTGGCAGCGAATCATTCGCTGCCAACCCTCCCAGTTCAAATGGATTGGACGTCTACTAGTGATAAACTCATTCCAATTCACAGCAGAAGCTTGCTTTTCTTTATATTAGTTATTTGTAGAATATCCTCGAAGGATTTCCTGACCAATGTATCGATAATCGTTGTATCGCCATATCGTCAGATCATCGTTATCGTGAGCTTTGTATCGCAAGTCGTATCGTATCGTGAGGTACCAAGAGGTTCCCACTCCTATTAAGGACTACATTTATTTTAAATATATCTTGAATATTTTGTTATTTTTTAACTTTATTTTAACTTTAACTTTTTTTTAAACCCAGATATCCCAAAGTAACACATTTTTTAATTGCATTACAGTGATACTGTGAAACCGTGATATTTTGGCTTAAGGTTATCATACCATCAGAATATTGTACCAGCACATGCCTAATCGCAAATATATCAATGACGTATATAATACCCATTTATAAACACATAAATGACCGCGCGCGATAACAACCCGTGCTAACATGCTAACGGATCACGAATATCTCACAAGACAAGGGCTAAACAGACAAAATACGATCATTAAACCATTTTACTTTTTGTTATTCACTCTGTGCTTGAATGCACATCAAGAAATATGTTTAAAAAAAAAAAAAATTTTTTAAACGCACTTATGTGGTTGAGTGTGGATGATATTTTTCCTACAAAGGAGGTGGTGTGGATGTTGAGGGGTTTTTTTTTCTTGACGGAAGGGGCAAAATACTCGTTTTTAAAAAGCCCTGCTACGTGTGGATATGGCCTTAAGCCATTGGCGGCAATAGATGTCCAGTCCACTTAAACTGAGAGCGCCTGGGAGCAAATGATCGTAGCCAATGATTTAATACCGTATTGGCCGGAGTATAAGACGGTGTTTTTTGCATTGAAATAAGACTGAAAAAGAGGGGGTTGTCATACATTCGCGGTCTAGACATTATACCCATTCACGACGCTAGATAGCGACAGATATCATTGAAGCGATGTTCTGTCATGACAGATCTCAGCTACTCTCAAGTTTAACCAGTTTGCATTATTTTATTGCATATTTAAATGTTCAGATATTAGGATTTGAATGAGGCAAAATAACATGCTTTTTCTCTCAAATATGTTGTTATAATCATTTGTTTCCGATGTACTGTAATTATTTTCTGTATAAAAATTAATTTGGTGTTCAAAAAGTCTTTTTACAAATTTGAGTCTTGAAAAAGAGGGGGTCGTCTTATAATCAGGGCCGTCTTATATTCGGGCCAATAGGGTATTGTATTTTGTGTCTCGGAGAGGAGCACCAATAACAAGTCGCACATCTGCAACATTTGTTTGCTTTTTATTTGAATTTGTGTCAATGCTAGCCATCACTAAAGGTAAAAAAAACAGGCAAATCTCATTGTAGTGTTCTATGACTTGTCTACAGTTATAAGTATTCCATGGAAAAATCTGTAATCTTTGCTTTTAGAGCCCACCATCCACTTGCTCAGTGTTCATTAGCCCCCATGATGCTTCATTACGTGTAAGGTCGACAAACTGACAATTTCTCGTCAGAGCTTGAATTTTTTTTTTAACGGCTAAATAGGGAAGGATCATCGAGGATAATCGACGCGGCTGCTCATTTGTCTGCAAATACCAATAATTGCAGTCATTAGTTTAAAGGTCATAAAAAAAAAGGAGGCGGCGGATTTTAACATGACCTGTTTTACATATTAAAAAGGTGATCAGCACCTCGGAGCTACACTTACTCATATTGAATATGCGAATGGCTCGGAGACAATAACTTTAACCATACATGGAAAGGGACAGGAAGGAAACGTTCAATTTCATAACACGAATGAACACAAGTACACTCACATACATAAAAACACACTTCTATCACATCCAAATAAATTGATGACAATGCACAAGATGTTCCATGCCAATGTGTTATTTACAATGATCAGATGGATGTTACTCTTGGGAAATCCAAATCGCTTACTCTTGTTTTCAAATGACTACAGCACTTTGTAAATTAACAACATTTGGTATAGAACATTTTAATGAGAAGGGAGGGCAAGGAAAACATAAGAAGGTGTTTTAGATCGTAGTACCTGTCTGTCTATGTGACAGTGTCCAAACTGAAATTAGTGAAAAAGAAAAACAAGAGTTAACAGATTCATATGACAAACATCGGGTTGAATGAGTGAGTGAGCAAAAGGAAAAAAAGATATGGAATGTGCCCACAAACAAAAAACGTGGATCGACAATTGTGATCATATTGTGATATTTTTCAAACTATTTAGATTATTATATTAAAGAGCATCGAAATAATTCGGCAGCTGTGAAAATGATAGACATATGATCATGAATGGCAGCGAGTAAGTAAAATAAAATGAGGATAAGTGAGCGATATTAACACAATTTTTTTTTTTTTAACAATAATCCTCCACTTTGCATTGACACTTAGCTACAATGTAACAGCTGCAAATGAGTGTCCATGTGCAAATGGTCACAAGGTAACATCACTGTACTGCCTTTCTCATCCTCACCTCTCTGTGCCGGATATGAACCCACACTAGCACCATGGCAGTGCTGACTACTGAGTCAAAAGCCAAGTCTAGCGTTACTTGCCAGCACACTCTTTTAGGTTCTCAGGCAGAAAGCTTTTTCTAAGCGTCTACACTCACAGCACGTGTTCCAACTGGGCTTCAGTCACTCACTAGTCAACATGCTAGACTGCCAAGATGATGGTGTGGGTTAAAATCTCAGGTGAGAGGGGGAAAGAACAAAAAATGAGACCACAAGCCAACCTGACTTTCAAGTCAGTTTGATCTACAGTGGTTTGGGCTAGATTTCAACATCGATGCTAGAGGTGAAGCTAACAACTGTGGACTGAATCTGAAAGAACTAAGCATGGATATGACGTCACGCAATTTGTAGTTCTTAAAGGAACCTCAGACTTAAAGACTTTTAGGTTCTAATAAGCCATAATAGTTCTCTTTCACTAAAATATGTTATTAGAAACACATAAAATATTGCCATTAATATAAAAATCAAGAATATTCAGTAGATGTTTTGATCTACGGAGGGCACCATTTTTTATGCGCGCAATGGACGCTCGGGGTGATGACGTAGTTTGTCATTGTCACTAGACAAACATTACCGGTGTTCTGCAATTCCCTCTATCCGGTGAGACATCCAACACATGCGCACATGGGTTAAAAGCGGTGAGTACAGTGGTACCTCTACATACAAAGTGAATTTATTCCAGGACCTTGTTTGTAAGGCGAAATGGTTGTATGTCGAGCAGGATTTTCCCAAAAGATTACATAATAATTCCATTAATACATTCCACAACCTGAAAACCTACACTAAAGCCTAAATAAATGCTGCTGGTGCTATTGCAAATAGCAATTACACAGAGCAAAACAAATACATAATGCATAAAAATTGGAATAATTGGAATGATCATAGTAATAATTATACCTTTAATAATGTAACGAAACGGGTTCTAATGGGGCGGATGTCCTTTTGCGTGGTGTAACTGAACGCACCACGTGGCCGATGTGCCAGAGTGAAAAAGGACTTTTTACTTTGACTTTGTTCAGCTGCGGCGGACAGTAGGCATGTTGTGTTGCACAAGGTATGAAATAAATGATTAAAAACCTGACGAAGCAGGCGATTTTTGGCGATATTACCACAATAATAATTGTCACCTTAACTTATAAAGACTGGCGAACGGAGATCGGAGGAGGACCGTCAAGTTCGTAGACATTCTACGGCCGGATTGTCAAGCCAGTTCACGGACGTGCACACCACGATCATATTTTTCTGTCATTTCCATCTTCATTTCAATGGTAAGCCTTACCTTATTCCTTTTTTCACCACCTGCACTAACATTCTTGGAACTTGTTGATTTCGCTCACAAGGAAATCTGCCGTGCACCCATCTTGTGGGAAACTGCAGTGCTGTCGTAAATTGTCGTATTTTGGGCATGGTGTCGTATGTAGAAACAAATGGCGAGTCAAATTTTACGTAGGATGTCGAAAATATCATGTGTCAAAGCGATCGTATGTCGAGGTACCAATGTACTTACTATTTGTGTTTTTATTGCGTCTTTTATCACCTTTTCATCACCTCAAAATACTTTGTTCATGTGTTTCCCTCTCATACTTTTAAGCATTGTGTTTTCTCGTGGTAGCTTTAAAGCAGATTGTTGATCTGTTGACCACATTACGTAGCGTATTTAAACCACCCTTATTTGATATTACTATGTCTAAGTATTTTCTTAAGGCATCTTTAGTATGTTCTGTCTGTA
Source organism: Corythoichthys intestinalis (assembly GCF_030265065.1). Classification (NCBI taxonomy): domain Eukaryota; kingdom Metazoa; phylum Chordata; class Actinopteri; order Syngnathiformes; family Syngnathidae; genus Corythoichthys; species Corythoichthys intestinalis. The sequence continues at coordinate 36,257,001 of NC_080404.1, forward strand.
TGCATTTAAACATAACAAGCTGAAAGTGCTCGGTAGTGCTTTGGGTGTCAAATTCACCTCTTGTAGACGTTTCGCCGGTGTAGCACATTTTGGCAGAACACCGGTTTTGTCATAATCTCGTCTGGTCTCCCCGTCTTTCCTGTTCATTTTGCTTTTGCTGCTTGTTTTGTGAAATATCGACAGTACTCTCATGCTCGTTCATGTTTCTTTCGGGTTCAAATTGAAAGGGTTGAACAGAAGACATATTCCGGTCGCTGGAGTCATACGCTGGAAGTCCGGCAGCGTAACCCAGTGATGTCACCGCTCTGCGACGTCAACAATGGCGACTTAAATTAATTAGGTCGCTAAACTAATTTTACCAATTGTATAAAAGCGAAAACATCAAGAGGAGTTTCAATACCAAGTAATTTAAACTCATAATAACGTTTATATTTTAGGAACTACAAGTCTTTCTATCTGTGGATCTCTTTAAACATCATGGCATGCAGTCGCAATCACTGCAATTTTTTTTGGGTGAAAAATCTAAGAGTACATGACGTATTGTCGTTACCGAAGCACAATACAGTCTATATGCGTATTTTACAGTTTTCTTGTTAACTTAATTGTAAAATTCTGGAAAGCACAGCTGCCAATATTTTATGATTTAAAAAAGAAAAAAAAAATTACATTGTAGGGTTCTGGTGTTGTTTCTCGCCCAGACTCTTTTCACTTGCTTGTTTTTACATGCCGAAATACTGTCGTTCCATTCAACATTCAACAACGCGGACAGAAGACAACATTAAGGATGTTAATTTTACGCCACTTTTTCCTTCCACCTCCAGGGCAGGTTCTTTCTTGAACACTTTGACCGTGTTCATCTGTATGTCCGAGTTTTGAGTAAACGTGAAACGCACCCGCTAAAGCTAAAGGTCTAGCATTATTTTGAATGTGCTTGAAAACACACTTATGCAGTTAGGTGCGGATGATTTTTTTACTATTAAGGTTGCATTTCAATTTTCATTTCTTTTTAAAGCGAGGGGGCAGGATGTTCAGTTTTACAAAAACCATGCTACCTGTGGACAAGCCATTTTCCAAGACTGAAGTATAAAAATACTGCTCAACAACATGAAATGTTACAAAAGATGGCAAAACAATTGATGAAAGAGTGGGAGACTTTGTAGCAGCCATCCATTCTAGCAGTGAGCGCTCTTTTCAGATTAGTATTCTTGGCTCCCTTTAGGTCCAGATTTAGTGTTGGCTAATCCGCAGACCGCCCAAGGTCGCGTTGGCTTTTTGTCTCAAAAGGATGGATTTGCATCCACTTTTTTGTGAATTTTGGCAACGCTCATTTCACGGCCATTTGCTTCTGTCGCAACGTGATGGGGGCACATATGGATAATTGAGACGGATTTAAGTATTTTTAATTCATCCCGATCAAAGTCATCAGATTTCTTGAAAAGAGGATCTAAACCAGTGATGTTCTGATAGGATTGATTTCACCCACTCTGATTTACTAAAAAAAACAGTTAGTGATGACAGTTTGGAACGATCTCATTATTAGAATTGTGCATCACTGCCATCTGCTGGCAGTTGTGCAACTGTAAAATTGTTTCCAAGTTTGCGATTCACTATCATTTAAGTCACTGGCTGCCATGGATGGTGATAGAAAATTAGAAATATATTCTATTTAACTCAGCGAGCTGGCAGTGAATAATCATATTTCAGTGCTATACAAGCTGACAGACATCCAATCCAGGTTGGCAGCGTCATGAGTTAAGGTATTTAACGCCCCTCCCCCATTGAAAAATACATTTGACAAGTACCGTAATTTTCGGACTATAAGGCGCACCTGACTAAAAGCCGCCACCACACACCAAATTTGTTACGAAAACAGCATTTGTTCATAGATGAGCCGCACTGGACTATAAGACGCAGCTGTCCTCACTGTGTTATTGGATATTTAATAACCGACACGACATTATTTGTCAGCGGCATCATAAGAATCTCATAAGACAAAATGAACCACCATGAAATTTTGAACCAATTGGCTGCAAAGCTTCATTGCTTCAAGAAGCTTTATTTGGCCATCACTGCTCCCTTTGGGAGAAAGTCAATTCTGCTGCCACCTGCTGTCAACACTGTTGTCGTCCAACATGCCTCCTAGCATTGCAGCGCTACAGTTGTAACTAACAATCAAAATTCATGTCCTGTAATAATTATTTCTTCAGTTACTGTTCCAGTTGTTTCATTAATTGCTAGTTATAGTATTTGGTAACACTTTATTTGACAGTGGCGCCATAAAACTGTCATAAGACCATTATAATTATGACATGACACTGCCAAGAGCATTAATGAATGCTTATAACAGAAATCATTTTGTGTCATGCGCAAAATTATCTCACTTTTGAATGGATGTAAAAAATCCAAGCTGGACATAAATGGATTTAGTGATATAATTTGCCGGATGACGCTTAATGACATCTGTCATAAGCATTCATTAATGCCCATGATAGTGTCATGCCAAAATTATTACAGTCTTATGGCAGTGTTATGACGCCTCTGTCAAATAAAGTGTCGCCTATTAAACCAAATAAATCAACAAATAAGCCACACTGGACCATAAACCGCTTTACATAATTTGCCAGTTGACACTTAATGACATCTGTCATAAGTAGGGCTGTCCCAAACGACTAATTTTCTCCCGATTAGTCAGCCGACTAGATCAGTCGACTAATCTAATAATTTAATTTTTTTTTTTTTTACTAATGTAGCAAGCTTATCAATTCACAAAAAACCTTTGGAATGCTTAAATTCTTTATTACAGTACAAATAAACACGTAAATAACAATAATAAATAACGAATAAACAATGAGTTCAAATGCTGATAGCATTTACTTGTGCAAAAGAATGGAATGTAAACAGATTCAGAACACTGACTTCGCCTTTCCAACATGATTCAAAACAATTCTTAAAAAAATACTTAGCATTAATATTATAGTAAAGTACTATATATAATAGTATTATAATAATTAAACAAAATTATATATTGCCAGTCAGATTTTTCATAAAGGGTGTCATTATAAAGGTATTCTTAGTGTAGAATCTCAATTCTGAAATATGTAGGATTAACTCCAGAAATCATTATTTATATGACGAACATGACATGCTTTTATTTTAAAATTTTCACCGGAAGTACGTTCGCTAAACAGCTAACTTAAGCTTTACACTCCGCAAAAAAAGCTTTTTTTCATTGCATGTGGTGTCGGTAATAGATTTTTTTTGGGACATTTTTTCGTTTGCAAATGCTGTTAACCAGCGATTTTTCATGCTTGAAGTGTCACCTTTTAACTGCAAGTTTGTGTTTTGGAGAAGACTGCCAGCGTTTTATAGCAGGCCAAAGTAGATTGACTTTTTTCCCCTATTCACCTCAATGTAGCAATGCTATAGTTTACAGTGTTTAATATAGATGTGTTTTCTTATTTTGTATGTCTGAACTTTAATTCTACAGCGTGTTGATGAGAGAAAGGAACTGGAGTGTCATATGCCATTGGCACGCACGCACGCACGCAGCAATAAAACGCAGCCATGAAAATTACCGCCCTCATTTTTATTTGTCGTGCGATCAATGGACTCATTGCATATCGCGACAGGCTTAGCAACTTCAATAAAACATGTCATTGGTTAGTTACACTTACTCCTGTTGTCTTCGAAAATTACAACTAGGTGACAGGGTAGGTGTTCATTCACGGCCGACATGCAGCCAAGCTTGGCATTGAAAAGACAGGACACAGCAGTGTACCCTTCTTTGTTTCTTTGAAATAAGTCAATGTTTTGGACACTCCGGTGCGCTATTTTGGCTTTGTGCCACTTTCCCCGCTTGCATATCGAGCGTCTGACATTCTGAACTTTCCACGCATATATTGTTTAACCCTTCATTAACCGTCGACGAGATGTTGTGCTCGTCGACGGATTTACGTCATCGATGCCGTCGACTATGTCGACTAGTCGGGACAGCTCTAGTCATAAGCATTCATTAATGCCCATGATAGTGTCATGCCATAATTATTAAGGTCTTATGGCAGTGTTATGACGCCTTGGTCAAATAAAGTGATGCCTATTTACTAGGGTTGTTCCGATCATGTTTTTTTCCCGATCGTTTGAGTTTGAGTATCTGCCGATCCCGATATTTCCCGATCTGATTGCTTTTTTTTTGCTCCCGATTCAATTCCAATCATTCCCGATAATTTTTCCCGATCATATACATTTTGGCAATGCATTAAGAAAAAAATGAATAAAACTCGGACGAATATATACATTCAACATACAGTACATAAGTACTGTATTTGTTTATTATGACAATAAATCCTCAAGATGGCATTTACATTATTAACATTCTTTCTGTGAGAGGGATCCACGGATAGAAAGACTTGTAATTCTTAAAGGATAAATGTGACTTTGTATATTGTGACTAAATATTGCCATCTAGTGTATTTGTTGAGCTTTCAGTAAATGATACTGTAGCCATGCCCAAATGCATGATGGAAAGTGCAACCATGACTGTGCGTAGTGCTACCAATTGATATATCTTCTCTGCATCGTGAAATAACATAGGGTTTTAAGAATAAGATGAATTACTACCTTGCTTCCCCACATTGCTTCCCACGATATTTTTAATCATAGGGAGAGGGATTGTAAGGCTTTAGCCAATTGATAAAAGGCTCCAAAGGCTGCCAAAATTCACTCTACTCATTTTACGCTGCCTTTTAGCCCTCTATATAGGTAAAACAGCGCCACTACAGATTGAGCGCGACAATGCGTGAGTGGGTCGTGCAGCGCATGCATTAATTGCGTTAAATATTTTAATGTGATACATTTTTTTTTTTAAATTAATTACCGCCATTATTGGGATAAATTTGATAACCCTACCTTAAGCCTAAACGAAAGACTCTGGATGAATGTAACATATTATGTCTGTAACGTTAAATACAATCAGAAAACGATTTAATTTAAAAAAAAAAAAATATATATATATATATATATATATATATTAAAAAAAAGAAATGTTCTATAGTTTTTTGCCGATTACTATACTTTGAAAATGACATCTCTACTATTTACCCAAATAAATAAAAAAATAAGACGCACTGGACTATAAGCCGCAGGATTCAAAATAAGGGGAAAAATGTGGCGTCTTATAGTCCGAGAATTACGGTATACTTGTCAATTTCAGTAAATGAGTTTTATAAAATATTCCTGGCTGACAGTCGGAAATGTTACATACACTATATCTGTTTAATATTTACGATGGCAAAGCCTAACAACGAGTCTAACTAGCGTCATTCATTTCTCCTTCTACAACTAGTCTGGATAATGTGTGCCACAATACTGCCAAACACACGGATCATGCCTGATATACTACAACTGACGTGGTGTGCCGTTGTGACCATCTGGAGTAGACTCAACATGACAAAAACAGTAAGAACATACTAAATGATTTTTGTCTTGTCACGTAGTTTTGGACATCCCCAAAAATTGTGAAAATTTTAAATGACTATAACTGTTTTATTTTTGTCTTGTCCTTGTTTACACTTCAACCTCCCAGCCTAGTAATCAGCACATTTCCTGCACGTAAACTAGACTTTTGCCACATATATGCATTACTGGCCATATAAGAGACACCAGAGACTTGTGTTGCTCTTGTGTAATTATGCAGGAAATTAAAAATGCATCGCTTTAATGGGAATGAGTAAAGGAACAGTCGTTCATCCTGAGAGACTTCCAAGAGCTTCTCATATAAAGGTTGCTCTAATTAAATTTTCTAACGGGCCCTTTTTTTTGTTGGTCCATCAAGTTCTCTCCATCCAAATCAATCCTGAGGGAGGTTTTTATGTCAGCACAAGTTACGAGCCTGAAGTTGATTGATTGATTATTATGGAAAAATCCTGCATTGGTTACCACACAACTGTACAGTATTTACTTTTTCTTTTTAAATTGGCATTTCAGGTGATTCATTTTTCAGGTTTTTTGCAATTTTAACTTATTAATTTTATGTCAAACCATTTATCACTAAGTGTACAAATATTGCTGTATCATCGTTTGAATGTATATAGTATTTACTTGCCATAAATACAAACATAAATTTGTTTTAATATTTGTTAGATTTACATTTACTGCATTTGTGTCTGTCGTTTACAGTACAATCAATTAATTAATCAATCAATCAATTAATTTACCTGTCTATGGCAAGAATAAGTGGTTTTGAAATACCCCTTAATGATAGGGTGTGGTGGATGTTTTTTGGGAAGGAGGTTGTTCCCAATTTGCTTCATCATTCAAACTCCAACGGTAGTCAGCTATCCTCCTCAAAAATAACTATACCTAATTAGTCAATTTGGCAGTGGAACTATGGGAACTCAATGGATCGATACAGTCCACGCACACACGCACGCCAAATACACACACACACACACACAAGAGGAGAAAAGGGGGGTGGGGGGTTGAGCAAGCGGATCCTACCGTTGGAGCGCCTGACAATATTCTCCAGAAAAGTGTTCTGAGGGGCCACAAGTCCCCGGCGGCCCCCCGCCATCCTGCCGCTTCACTCGGCCTCCTCCGGGTGAGGCTCCGCGCGGTTCTCCGGCGTCATGGTGTCGCGGCGTGGCTCCGTTCAGGCTACTTGTGTGCTGCTTGCGCGGCTGTTTGCTGCTGGCTGCTCGCTCCTCAGCCCGCTGGTGCGGCGGCTCCTCATCTTCCTCATCCGGGAGGAGGAGGGGGGAAGAGGACGCCCGAGATGCTGACTTGGATGCGGGGATAGGAGGGGCCGATCGGCTGAGGGTGGGCTTCCAACGGCCTCTTCCCTCCTACTCGCTTTAATTCCGCCCTTTCTCATGCAGCAGGGCGAGGTGCCATAGCGACATCTGCTGGATAAATGTGTGCAATCGTTAACTGAAGTATGCAGTACCGTGATTCTTCGTTTTTCGCGGTTAATGGGGAACAGAACCCGGCGCGATAAGTGAAAAACCGCGAAGTAGCGCAACCCCCCCAAAAAATGTATTTATTCAGATTTAGCTTTGGAAAGAGATACATGTAAGACACGTTTTTCACTTTTTTCCCCAAAGTATAATGAACTCATTTGCTCCCAAAAACATATAAATATGTTCTATTTTTAATTGTTTCAGTGTCCCAAAGATGTATTTTTACGTCTTTTATGTTTTTCTTTTTTTACAAGAGACATCTCTGGGTTTTGATTCAATTTAGCTTCAAAGCACAAAGCTGAAAATTAAGGCTGTCAAAATTATCGCGTTAACAGGCGGTAATTAATTTTTTTTTAATTAATCACGTTAAAATATTTGACGCATTTAACGCACATGCCCCGCTCAAACAGATTAAAATGACAGCATAGTGTCATGTCATGTTACTTGTGTTTTTTTATGTTTTGTCGCCCTCTGCTGGCGCTCGGGTGCGACTGATTTTATGGGTTTCAGCACCATGAGAATTGTGTAATTATTGACATCAACAATGGCGAGCTACTAGTTTATTTTTTGTTTGAAAATTTTACTAATTTTATTAAAACGAAAACATTAAGATGGGTTTTAATATAAAATTTCTATAACCTATACGAACATTTATGTTTTAAGAACTACAAGTCTTTCTAAGTCATGGATCGCTTTAACAGAATGTTCATTCATTCATTTTCCATGCCGCTTTTCCTCACGAGGGTCACGGAGGTGCTGGAGCCTATCCCAGCTAACTACGGGCAGTAGGCAGGGGACACCCTGAACTGGTTGCCAGCCAATCGCAGGGCACAAGGAGACATACAACCATTCGCGCACACACTCATACCTACGGTCAATTTAGAGTGTTCAATCAGCCTACCATGCATGTTTCTGGGATGTGGGAGGAAACCGGAGTTCCCGGAGGAAACCCACTCAAGCACGGGGAGAACATGGAAACTCCACACAGGAAGGCCGAAGCCCGGGATTTAACCCCTGATTTCAGAACTGTGAGGCAGACATGCTAACCACTCAGCCACCGCGCCGCCTTAACAGAATGTTGATAATGTTAATGTCATCTTGTTGATTTATTGTTATAATAAACAAATACAGTACTTATGTACAGTATGTTGAATGTACTGTATATATCCATCTTGTGTCTTATATAATATATATTATCTTATATAATAATATAATAATTTAAAGAAAAATATGGCACTTTTTATAGATGGTTTGAATTGCGATTAATTACGATTAATTAATTTTTAAGCTGTGATTAACTCGATTAAAAAATTTAATCATTTGACAGCACTACTGTAATCCATTTTAAAGAAATAAAACTGGCCACTCGAGGGCAGTAGCGCATTTGGTAAGACCCGTAACCCGATTCAACGGCAACGAACGTCCGGGCCGCACAGCCAGGGCGCCCGCGGAAGACGACCGAATGGAGAACAATCTAGAGGACGCCCGGGGTGTCAGGCGTTGGACGACGGAGCAGAACGACCGGGACCACCAGTGCAGCGGACGATGCCGTTGAGTCCGTGCTGCACGCCGAGGAGACCCCGCAGAGACTCAAAAAATTGCATCTCTTTGAGACAGGCGGCGATGAGGGAAAAGTTTACCCTGCTGTAGCGGCCACAGCAGCGTCATCTCTCAGTTAGTTATGTGCAAATAAATTGTTACTTTGCAATCATAAGCTCTATTTGTCTTGTTGTTTACGTTATTTTGTAAAAGGAAAACATAATTCAGATATTTGGGATGTAACTAAAGAAAAAAAATAGCTGTGTTAAAGTCAAAGTTACGTTTGAAATGTATGCTTTCACAAAAAGCTCAATTTCTCCATTTTTTCATCAGAGATTGGAAAATTGCTAAAACTAAGCTATTTTCTAATGCTGATTTCTGAAGAATGGAAAAAAATTAACTTACTTTTTTTCCTGCTCAAAGAAGAGAGTCTAATCTTTCTTTTGGTGGGTTCCATGTTTATATAGCAATAGAAAAGAATTTTCTGTGGGCCTTGCAAAATCAGTCAAAATCCAGTAAAACGACCGGGAGCGATGGGGGTTCCACCGGTGAAAATGGCTGGGAGTGAATGAATTAAAAAAAAAACTTTTATGTATCACAGACTTCCTAATGTATTGACGGGACACGGGGACGATTAATAGGGAGCCTGCATTGTTGGCGCGGCCGTCAAAGCTGACCGATTGGAATCACATACCTGTCAAGTTGTATGGTTCCGGCGTAATTTGTACAAGTGAGCACTGATTTTTAAATGTGTACGCCGTACGTTCAAAATCTGTACGTTTTTCGTGCGTTATGTTTTTTTTCTCCGTATGGATTTTGTCACCGTTTTGGCATCGAGACAATGCACCGAAATGGTGTGCATTACTATGCGTTACTAAGTTGGTTAAATGACCCGAGAAAAGTCAGAGACACGGAGAGAGAAGAGCGGGAGTGGGGACGAGTGTTGTGATGCTGTTGCAAACGCGATGCTAGGCTAGGTGGCTCCAATATTTCCTGACTGTAGCCGACAGCCTACAATCTACGCCCACTTGATGCTACGCTAGATATCACATGCATATGGAACTATATGCGAAATGACAGACTCGGCGGCGTTAGTAAGCAGCCGCCATCTTAAAGCAGTAGACTTCTCAGAAAGGCTCCATTGTAGTGAACCTTCCTAGTGAACCTAAGTAACTTTTTATCTAAAATACTCCTAAATCGGCAAAATCTTGACTTGAATCTATCTTTAAATGATGAAACAGTTTTAAAAGTTTCACATGTCGAAAGTAGACAGAAGGGAACTAATGCAAAAACGGGAGCATTTTTAACAACTTAACGGTTGATTCACAAAATTAAATGACCAAACATACCAAAAGTTACTTTTTTTTTTTTTTTTTACTTTGAATGAAAAAAAAAACATGAAAGGTAACACCAGTTACTTTGCTAAGTAACTAATTACTCTTACATTCAGGAAACTGAGTTACTAGCTCAATTACTTTTTGGGAGAAGTAATTTTTAACTGTAATTAATTACTTTAAGATTAACAACACTTAACAACATAAAGATGCAGTCTGCAGAATCAAAAGTTATGTTGTGACGAAAGCGGAGATTTTATTCTGCCAATTTGTTGCCGAACACAATTTGCCTGCAACTATTGCTGATCATTTCTCAGAATTAGCAAAAGAAATTTTCCTTGACTCAAAGATTGCATTGGTAAGTTAATTTTATCAATTGACCTTTTTCATTTATAATTGGACACAATAACGAACTACCTTCAAGTCAAACTGAATTCCGAGCTGAAGTGCCATGAAGTGCAGCCATCAAGACATGATAGAAATTGCCAAAAGTGCTACATACAATTATCACGAAAGTCACTGTTAAATTTTAGTAATCATAATGTAGCTAAAGATATTGTTCTTTGATTGCACCAGGTTATATGTGACAATATTACCAATAAATGCATATAATTTTAAAAAATTGAGTTTTATTTTTGTTTCATATTGCAATATAAAAAAATAAATATATAAAACACCAACGCTATATAAAACGTTGTAAGATTAGTCACCAATTTGTAAGGGCATACGTCACTATTTGTAAGACTGGCAACGGCCTCGGGTTGACAGGTATGGAATCACAAAGAGCTTTTCCCTGTTGAAAATTCTTGTAAATAAATGCTTAAATCGCTGAATTCTTCATACCGGTAGATATGGACATAAAACAGTCTCGATTGTTGGTTTAAAGCAAAAAAAAAAAAAAAACGTGCAGTTCGCATTTATTTTACGTTAATATTGCGAACTATGACGCCAATGCCGTAAGGGATAATTTCTCCCATTGATTTTTTTCCACAACATTTCAAAAGGCATGCATGGTACGAAAAATCTAATAATTACCTTGAATCCTCAGACAAATCACTCCTGAGACAATCCTTCCTGTTTGTATACGGTACAGCTTTCGTACTTTTTCCAACCTAAATCCGGCGTTGGATCTCTGCATGTGTCGCTGCAACCAACTGCGAATAACTGAAGCGGAGTGTGGGATGGCCCCCTACTTGAAGGCGTGGCGCAGTGCCTGTTGATTGTGACCCGTCAATAATTACCCGTCATAATTATGAAGTCTATGTATGTAGTATATATTTTAATAAATGGTTTTTGAGCACTTCAAACATAATAATTATGATAGGTTTTAAACATGTTATTGTCCCACCGAATTATTTTTAATCAAGAATAAAGCAGAAAATGCTTGTCTTTATTAAATGCTTCATTGAGTCCACTCACATCCGCTCAAGCTACTCACATACAATGAGTTGCCACAGCAACTGGATAAGAAGTTAAACGATGATTGACGCATGCGGCGCTTTGAAGCTTCGGCTTCCAAGCATCTGTGGCAAGATCAAACATTTGTTTGTCAATCATTGTTAACTTTAATAAGCAAAACAGTGCACTGCCTGACAAACAAACAGCAGCAGGAGGGAGACTACATGATCGGCTTGGGACGGCTCATCTGTATTTATTTTTTAAATGAAAAAAAAAAATCCGCTATGGACCGAGTGCGCGAAGTAGCGAGGGATCACTGTACTGTACCGTAGTGTTGCCTTGAAATGCAAGTGACCTCAGGATTTTTTAAATTCGGACAATACTGAATGTTTTGACTTGCAATTTTAAAAATATTAATAGTATTTTAATTTTGAAAAATGGCAACCCATACTTAATCCTTTATCGGTGAAAGGTACAATGAAATATTAAAGCAAGTGACTTTAAACTGATTTTTTTACATTTTTTACTAAAATCCTTCCAAAAAGTGACAGAAAAAAACGATGAAATTATCCTAATTGTCTTCTTTTCTCAGCTGCCATGACCCCACCCACTAAAAAAATCTGTCACACCCAGATTAAGATTTCTACAGTATGCTAGCATGCTATCGATGGGCTGTTTTTTATTTTTGCCGTGCGACTGTTCGGTCATTGTCAATATGTACTCACTAGCGCAGCACTTAGAAAGCTAGACATTGGACATCTATTGTCCACCTTGGCTGCCAATGACTTAAGCGCAAAGTTGAATCACCAATCGAAAATACAGTAATTTAAATTACAAACAAAATTAGTAATTATACATTTGCTCATGTAACTTCATTTATTATAGTATGGTTCTCAGAAGACTCAAGGTGTGAAGAGTGGACTGTCTAGGTTGTCATGGAAACCAGCAGAGCTAAATGCACTGGAGAGGTGAGAGTCATTAAAAATGAAGCCTGCATAGGTGAGGCTGCCTTTCCACTAAGTGGGATTTACTTACTGGGAAATATGCTGGACATCATTATTAATAATTCAAATCAAAAGCCGAAAGGAAAAGAAGAAATGACAAACTTCTGTCTGAAGATATTCACCATGACGATGTATTGCCCCACATGTCATTCCGTTACCTACTGCACAGAGATGCTATCGTTATACTTGGTTGTAAGAATTTTCCAACATACTTTTTACAAAGGGCAACTTCACAGGCATTGCAAAACTTGTTGTATTTCAAATGAGTTTATGTGTGAGTAATACAAGTGCATAGGCAAGCTGTACATACACCTCTAGTGAAAAGGAAAATTGAGCTGCGACAACGATTTTCCTCATTCTCAGTCCTGCTTCACAATAATTCAGGACACATCAAAAGGTCTTCCCGAGTCCAAACCCGATCGTTGACTCATTCACTGCCATTGATGGCATTAGACGTCAATGAGTTAAGCGGCCCAGTTCTTAGAGATTCCGAGGTGGGCCAAGTGATCAGTTACAGTCTTGTGCTGAGGGAAGTTGTTAAACTTCGCCTCCTTAATGCGTAGAAAGTTTTGCGTGCGGCGCTCGGCAGCACTTCCGAGCTCCTGCTCAATCGTCAGGTAGGGCCGACTGAGCCAGTATTCATTCTGGGCCTCGCGTTCCAGGTGCTTGACTGTGTTACGCTTCATCTGCCACGTAATGGGCCGCTGACGCCGGTGCTTGCCGATCCACTGCTTGCCTGGGATGCCCTTACGCAGCAGAGCCAGGGTGATAAACATGGTTGCTTACTTTGCTGGTGAAAAAAATGGGACAACAATAAAAACACATCATAAAACATTTTAGACAACTAAACAGTGCACTGAATTCAAATCATTAGACAATGTTCAACTGCTTTAGACTTGAACTTTATTAATTCATCTACAGTTTCTGGCTGTGTATCATATTGCCTCTGCAAAGCCCTTTGAGACAACCTTGTTGTGATATAGGGCTTTACAAATAAAATTGAATTGAAGAGAGATTGCATTGTGATCTGGAGGATTAACAGTTTCTTTACGCCAGAGGAAACCACAGAAGCACAAATGGAAATGATCAGAACGCATATTTTAGCACTCGGTAGCTATTAAGCACAATAAATGCGATGGTGAGTAGTTTCATGAAACTGTGGTTGGTTTCATCACGATTCAATGGAACTCTTCTTGCATGATCTCCTTAAAATGAAAGCAAAATTAATACGTCCTTCATATGTGACATTGAGTTAGACGCATTCTTTGTTCTTTAATATTCGAATATGTGTGTGTAATATATATCATGGCTTTATCCAAATACGCCCCAATGAAATGTAGGAACTCCAAGAAGAAGAAAAAAAAACATATGATTCGATCAAGTGAACGCACACTGTTGGCTTCCATTGGATGCTAATTTGCTAGCGGGCTAACGTGTAGGTCATTTTACAAGCCGGATTAGTTCAAAATAACCATCCACCAGAAGTATTTTCATATTACCTTAATTCTTTGCAACGGAGATTGTTTTAAATTCCAATGGGAAACATGGAAACGCAGAAATCCATGCAGTTAAAAAAATAACGGCTCATGCAGGTCTCGGGTCCTGAGTTTTACTTCCGGCCTCAATCTTCTTCTTGCTATTTTTTTTAGCTTGGCAAACAGCTTCTAAGTGCATTACTGCCCCCTTCTGTTCCAATTAATTAGAACATAACGGATCTTGCCTATTTTTTCAATGTATTTGGGATATTTCAAAATTAGAAAAGAATCACTATTTTAACATAAACTTGGTTTTGAGGGTTTTCCTTCCACTTTTGGAGGTTCAGATCAGTGGACGTCGTGTCAACAGTGGGCCTGGGAAGCCTTTTGATACATTTGCTATCGTTAAAAGCTACATTAATGAATGTAACTTGACTTTTATTTTTGCACTTTCACCGACACAATCTGTCAAAAACCAATGTCTTCCTCACAAACTGTAGAAATATTTCAGTGCAACATTTCTGTAAACAAATACAGTTCGATGTTATTGCAATATTGTTGCTTTCCAATGAAGTTACATCTAATTTAACTAAAAATATATAGCAAATATAACTGTAGCTGTATGACTACGACATGTATATTTTATAGGAGAGTTATTTGTATTAAATAGATTGACGCCTCATCTACCCAAATTCACCACTAGATGGTGCTTAGAGTACACAATTGAAAGGGATCCATTACCCACGTTCCGTTTTTTCAAGCGTAGTTTTGGAAATAAATTAAAACAGAGCAAGGGCGTAGGTTTGGTCTCAACATTGGTAGGGACGATATAGCAATATAAACTGCATGTACACGTTTTGCTGGGGACGGGACATTAATAAGACCAAACAGATTATTGAACAGGGGTCAGGGCTACATTTCTCACGAATATGAGGTAAGAGATGATCAATGCAAAAATAAATCTGTATTGACTTATACCAACTTTCATGCGTATCAATTCAACCTTTGTTTTCAAAAACTACTAAAGAACCATTTGAGGTGCAAGTCCCCTTATTGAAAAAACGGGGAACTATCAAAGAATGGGTCCACTTTTGGGGGCACTGGAGCCCCCCAAGAAAATATTGCAACATAAAAGTTATTTGGGGGAAAAAATTATTGAAAAAAAATATGAGCTGTCCAAGGACAGATCTACATTTGAGCCAAACTAGACTACTCCAAGACTTTAAATAAAGGGACTTGCGCTCTGAAACCACCGTGTTGGATTACCGTGTTGCATATAATGCAAATAATGGTCCAAATGAGGGATGGCAAGCTCGTTTTGCAGGTTAGCAAGTTCACACGGTTTTATGTTATGCCAACTCTGATGCAGGTCTGACTTTCAGTACCAAAATTAGTGTTGTGTTCCCCACCTCCACAAGATGAACGTCTTTTAACATTACTTACTGTGGCTGCTGCTGGCTGAAAAAAACTTCTTATATCCCTCTTCTTTTAAGGAGGCGGAAGAGGCGGCATTTTGTCAATATGAATCTGTCGGGGTTGTGTGAGTGTGCGTGTGTGTCTGTGTGGCGGGAGGGTCTGTGTGTGTGTGTGGGGGGGGGGGGGGGGGTCAAGTAATCAGCCAATCAAACGTGCGTTTCAGGGGTGGGAAATGAACCGGCACATTCAGCAAGTTAAAAAGGGATAAAATTTGAACATAGTGAAAATAATTTATTAAATAATGGTAGGGTGTATTCTATCCTTACAACATATGTGAAGATAATCTAATTTTTTATCATATTATATAAATATAATTATTATCATTTAACTGAATTCATTATGAAATGCAAATAAGGTTGCTTAAAAGTTGGTGGGGACAATTTGAACATCCTGAAAAGTTGGTAGTGTTCTGTCCCCATCGTCCCTATGCAAACCTACGCCCTTGATACAGAGTAAAAAGATTTGACAATTGACGCCTATTGTGGCCAAGCCCGTCGAAGGTTGGGGCAACCGGGTTCGTTGTCCCGGGCCTCAGGACCATAGGGGACCCTGAATGACTGAATGAATTTATTTTTACTTTACATTCACATATTTCTTATTTATTTAAATCATTGTCTTGTTAAATATAATGTTCTTCTCGATATATACTTAAAAACTTTAACATATTAAATATTGCAAATATATATTTTTCATTTTTTTTGCACAATGCCCCCCACCCCCTCTGTCTTAGCAGAGAATGGTTTGACCCCACTCTGGTGCACTCATGGCTACACTACGTATGTACATGCCACCTCGCCAAATGACTTTGCTGTCAAAAAAAATCTTGGAGCATCACTGTTTGAGGGCTTGATAACCCCAGGGATTTGGAGGGGTTAGGCACAGGATGTTTAGTTATACTGTTTTGTTGCTTAGCAGACAGGCATAGCACTCTCAGTTGTATTGTATTGTAGCCTTCATGGGACAATAGATGGAAATTGTTTGTTTGTATTGTGTCACATCAAACTACGGTCTGTTAAATGTAACTGTCCATCTCAAATTAAATAATTTGAAAATTTTCACTGTCATTGCTTGCAAAGCGTTAAAAATACTGCATATGTTGTCATGACAAGCCGGTGGCAGGGGTGTGGTGGGGTGGCCCTATAATGGTCTCTTTTCCCCGGGCCCCTGCAACTGTGTTGACAGCCCTGATTGTGGCTAATATCACTGTGTGCGATCTGTCCTTGAGATGCTCTTTATTTGATTATTTTGTTCAATATCATTTACAAACCAGACTGTGAGTATATTGGAATTGGATGATAACAAGGCATATAACTATAAACTTTTTCTCAATCCAGCGTTAAAAAAAATATTTTTGAAGGTTTTTCTTTTTTTTTTTTTAACCTTTTCATCACTTATCTGTTTATATATTTTTTGATTTGCCAATTTTTTTTTTTTTTTTTTTTTTTGATTAGTTTATTTTTACCTATTTTTAAACACTTTTTTTGTGGAGGTGAAGGTGGTCAGCTATTAATGACAATAGCTTCTGTCCGTTGTTTGTGTCTTGGACCCTTTTTAATTAATTCTGATCAGTTTGTGTTAAAAAAATACTAAAAATGAAAAAAAAATAATAGTGCTCTCAATTTTAAATTTAGGTCATACATTTTTACATTTTCTAATGAAAAATTACAAGCTAACGATAATAATTGTAAAATAACTGTAAAATTGTCAAGAAACAATGGTCTGACCATGCTGACTAACTTCAAAGTTTGTGCCAGGCTTTAAACAGGTTTGCCTTGATGGTGATATCGATTGATTTGATGCAAGTGAACGGGAGATTGCTCTGTTTGGCAGTCGGCTACCAAGTGGCAATTCTTGGTATTACACCACAGGGGTTGTCACTGTTGCGGTTATTGTAAATTTGTCAACTCTGTGCAGTTCTTAAGCGTATTTTTTAATCGTTTTGTGCAGTGATCTTATTAAAAAGAAAAAGGCTATATACAATCAACTTAAAATTTTCTAAAGTTCTCATTTTATAAATAATAAATATACGATATATACAAGTGAGAGCTGCTGGAAATCAGCTGAAAATACAATCTCTTTGAATCCTTTGACCTATCTATCTAGCAAAACATCGTTCGAAATCTTTAAGAAGACATCTTTATGTTATCTGTGGGAAAGAAGACGAGCGACACGTACCAGCGTAGATGTGACACAAAAAGAAATTGAGATGCGTAAAGCGCGCTGCGAGCCAACCAGAAGGGCCGTCATCATTTGTCGGCCATTTTGTATCAGTGCCGTTTGATTAACAAAAGATTACTGTACTGTTTGGTCAATGAAACGTGTCATTTGAAATAGTTTAGCAATGAATTGCTTAGTTTTCAACCAATTTTGAGATGGCTTGGTTTTTCATGAACGGCAGGAATGGAATAAATTAACTGCCTACTTACAATGATTACATGTAGTTTTCAACGTTCAGCCTGAATCATAGCCACGGTAATATGGTTTGTTATGAACCAAACAATTTGAAAATCCGTCAAAACTTTATCGAGTGTGTATCACTCACCTCAGGTTCGTTACAAGAGAGCCACGGAGAATACTGCTTTAAGATGGCTGTTAGTTACTAACATCGCTGACTTCGACTGATTGCATCTAGCGCTATTTATTATATCTATGCGTATAGCAGTGGGTGGAGTTGTCATGAAATAACTCGATCAGGGGGCTGGGCTTGGTTTCCACAGGCTTTCCCTCCCCCATCTTCACACGTCATTCTGGGCTCGGCTGTGAGCTAACAAGCAACGGCCATCGACGGAAGCGGAGTTTCAGTCTATGTACCTTCATCTTTCCACGTCACGGGTAAGCCTTACCTTAAGCATGCCCACTACTATTGCTACCGAATTTGATTTTACAAACGAATCGTGCTTCGCGAATGTGAAATAATTGTTTTGGAATTGTTCTTCGAGCGTGTAACGAATGTGTGCAAACTTGTTTCGTCGAAACTTTCCTAGTGGAGGAGGCCATGTTATTAGTTGCAACAGGTCGGTAGTGGACGTGTACGTTTTCGGCAGTATTCTAAATTATATATTTGTTTTATGGCAGGACGACAAGGTTACCCAGAGGAGGAGAGGAGATAGTCTCCCGGTCCAAAGCGGCTTCACGGGTCGTACGAGGATTAAAGTATCTACGCTTTTGTCGAAACTGCCAGTGGTGCGGATTCATGCTTCAGCTAAATGCGGTACGAAGCTAAAATGATGCCGGTGAGTTTGAAATTATTGTTTACGTTGAACCTTGTTTTTCTCCCCTCATAATGATGTGTTTTAAATCCACGAAATGTTGTCATCCGACGTGTCGAAAGTGCTGTTGTTACCATGGGTATGGATGGATCTTGAGTTGAGTGTACGCTCATATTTCCACTATAAAGTAATTACGTATTGTATTTATTTTCTGACGTAGTCTACTGTTGACATTTCAATCTGGGAACATTTCCCATGTTTACTTTATGGGTGGGAAGCGTGCACTTCTCGCTGACGCAATATTTGTACAGTAAAATACCTATAATGTAACAATTCACTGCATTGATATTGCTCGATAATCGATGCATTGATCTCGGAACCCAGATTTATTGAGGGGAATGTTTCAAGACTCTCCATCAAGAGGTGAAAATTCAAAATCTAAATAGATCACTAAACGCCAGACTGCCATCTTGCACTGAGGGAAAACCTCTCCTTGGCCATTTCATTTGTGTGTAGTTTTTTTTTTTTTTTTTTTTTTTTTTTTTTTTTAAAACCTGTCCTGTTCAGCTGTTTGACACTGAGAATGGAAGTCTTAGTGTCCGATTGGTCTGAACAGTTTTAATGTTTCACATTGAGAGGATGATATACTCCCATTGTGATCATTCAACGTAACTCGTTTATTATGACAAAGCAGCGAACAGGAAGGTGTTATGGGGGAACAGAAGAAAAGCATAAGAAAAGAAACAAAAGAAACCCAAACAACAACAACTAGAAATAAATTGAACACCTACACTAACTATGAATATTGTTGGTGCTATCGTCAGGTAGATGTATTTCAGGTTGTCACCATGTGGGGGGCCTGTTGACCAGGGAAAGAAGGGGAGGGGGTTGGGGGAGTCTATAAGCTAGGGAGGGGTGGAGTGTACATAAATCAACTCTGTGATCTCGAAACAAGTAATGGTGTGAATCCCTTGTGAGTGTAACCCCGTCGGTAACCGACCTTACGCCGCCCCATCGCCAATCCCGGCACCGCTCCCCCTCACCTGAGCGGGCTCAATCACACCCAGCCGCGCGCGAGCCCCACAAATCACATGACAGCCACGCAGATGGGCGGAAACGTCGCGCGGGCGCCACGCCAGGTCCACGGCAGGCGATTTTCGTAGCCAGTGCAGCTCATCCCGCAGTCCAGGAAAGGAGCCATCATCACCCCCCCGGGATCCAGGGTGGTCCCCCGGAACGATTAATCGATTAACTCGAGTAATTCGATTGGGGAAAAAAGATTCGAAGATTCGATCTAGTGGCAACAGTGAATCTAATGTAACTCATTTCACATGCTCCCTGTTTAGACCAACATAAGTTTTTGTTTGAGCTAATGTTTTTTAAAATGCGTTTTTAATTCAGTATATAGGTATATTTCGCCGTTTTTTTTGTAGGAATATGTGTTTAAACCATTTATTAAGAGCATTGTAAAAAAAAAAAAAAAAAAAAAAAGTTTGCATTTTATAGCATTTAAGCTAGTGGACTTTTGCTCATGTACCTGTAAGTTAGCCAATTACTGTTTTGTTGTACTTAGATCCTCATTTTTTTGTAATACCGTTTGAGGCTCATCTCGGCTATTTTAATTTTTTACGTTCGTTATCCGATTACTCGATTATTCGAACTAGCTAGTTCATCGATTAATCGACTACTAAAATATTGATAAATGCAGCGCTAGTTGTGTGGAGTGAGTAGGAGCTATATGGATTTTGCAATGGTCTCTAAAGTCAAACTTATAACTCTTAACTAATTCACTGCCATTGACCGCGCTAGATGTCAAATCCATTTTAACTGGGATAGCTGGCATTGAATGATCATGTTTAAGTGAAATGATCATTAACTGCCTCTCAGTCCAAATGCATTCGGCATTTATTGTCATCAATAGCAGCCAACGAGTTAATTTATGATAATTTATGAAATAACATTAAAGCTGTTAGAACAGTAGGAAAGTTTTTTTTTTCCCCAACTGATTTTGAGAGGAACTCCAGGTTCGTCTATTACAGTCAATTGCAGCCAGTGAGTTGAATGTATTAAAACACAATTTTTAAACTACCGGTAATATTTAGTTTATTGTTTTCTCTCTTTACTTGATAAAATATGGGATAATATTGCATAACTTGAGGATGAGGAAACGAGACTATTTGCCTATAAGAAGCAAAGCATGTTTGCCTCGAGCTTTGTCACTTTATCAACTGTGAAAATCGTACTCATTAATGCGCTGACAGAAGGACCTGGTTTAAATATTTTCAAATTTTGTTGGTGATTCCTGGCAGGCAGAAAAGTTTCATTTTATTTTCTTTGATGTATGCATAGAAACCATTTTGGCTCCATCATTTGCTTATTTTTGTAATTCGCACAATCACGAATGTTGAATTCTTAAGAATTTGATTCCCTTGGGCTTCTAGTAAGAAGGCTCAATGAGTTTGAGTCACCTTCAGCGCCAGCGGAGGCAACAAGGTTTAGTAAGGTTGACTTCCTTCTGCC
Source organism: Corythoichthys intestinalis (assembly GCF_030265065.1). Classification (NCBI taxonomy): domain Eukaryota; kingdom Metazoa; phylum Chordata; class Actinopteri; order Syngnathiformes; family Syngnathidae; genus Corythoichthys; species Corythoichthys intestinalis. Next base: position 36,277,909 of record NC_080404.1, read on the forward strand.
GCGCGACCTCGGCCCTCTACTCTCTGCGATGGCGTCTGTTATCATTGAGCGGCGGGCTGCCTGGACGGCCGTAAATATTGGCATCCTTTAAGGTTTAGTTTCATTAACGAGCACATTTGGCTTGAGCCTGTCATTGTTTAAATTTATATGCCAGCGTGTGATTGAGATATAGTTCCTGGCATTTGTCTGATAAAAACAAAACGGCATCTGTGCAGCAACCTCCAATGCCAGGTATTGTCTCAATGACAGCCGTGACCAGCAGCCCTGCTTGTACAGGCTGGGGGCCGGGCAGGAGAGATTGCAATGTTGTAATGTGTTCCAAGATTGTAAATAGTGGGGGTTGGGACTGTTTAGAGAAGACAATGAGCTGCAGAAAGACTTCAGCTGTGTAATGTAAAAAGCAGATTGGTGGTAACTGTGCTGTCACAGCGCACCAATAAGTGACAGGAACCCTTTACTACACAATATAAGTCACGTGCTGCTATTTTACTTTGTTCGAATCTTTTCTCAAACATCTGATTTTTCTTTGGAAAACAATGATAGTTACATAATATTCATAATCAGACTCCAACCTTCTCAACAGAGTATAGATTTCAGCTCTAAATCACATTTGCAGATAAATGTTAAGCCCAGAGGTATATAAAGTAATTAACGTGTTTTTTATATAACCTGACTGAGTCATTGCATAAATATTTGTTGATTAATGGACTATAAAAATTATTGCTTTCTGGCAGCTGTTTTACCTTTCGTTTGTTCATATTGTGAAACACTTTCTCCCTTAAATGCTGTATTGCTTTGTGGTAGTTCAGTGAAACATTAGGAATGTTGAGAACTCTACAACAACATCTTAGGATGTCTCTGTTAAATAGTACAGTGCTGCTCCTTCAAAAACGCTGACACGTAAACACCAAATTCACATGCTACAGCAGCATTTTGCCTGCATTGGCAAGTTGGCTTTGAACAATAATGTCAATATTCGCTTGTATCAAGGGAGTAATGGCTTTGAGTTCATGTTTAGATACAAAATTAGAGGTAAAATTAATTGTATACTAGGAGTGGGAACCTCTTGGTACCTCAGCATACGATACGATTTGTGATACAACGCTCACGATAACGATGATCTGACGATATGGCGATACAACGATAATCGATACACTGGTCAGGAAATCAATCTAGGATATTCTACAAAAAACTAATATACAGAAAAACAAGCTTCTGCTGTGAATTGGAATGAGTTTATCACTAGTAGACTTCCAATCCATTTGAACTGGGAGGGTGGCGAATTTTCATTCGCTGCCATCCCTCCCACTTCAAACGGATTTAACGTCTATGGCTGTCAGTGGTGAGGTAATTTTGGGCCATTTGAGGTCATTTGCCTGTTGATTTTCAGTTTGTTCCTGTTGATTTTGTGGTATTTTATGGGTCACTTCCTGTTTATTTTGAGTTACAGAACAGGAAGTGACCTGGGAATCACCCAAATGAATAGGCAGTGACTCAAACTCAACAGGAAATGACCTGTAAATGCCCTAAAATGAACAGCAAGTGACCTGTAAATGCCCTAAAAATCACAGAATGACTGTGAATGCTCTGGTTTCGAATGAATGAACGTTCCTAGTCTAAATGGATTGGGCGTCACGCACCATCAGTGCAGCCTTAGAGTTAACTGAGACACTATTATGGTGGAAGATTTTGGTAGCAACTTGTTTGTTCCTTTTTATTTTTTTAGACATTGACACCTTTTTAAAACGATATCTCGATTCTTGGCAGGAGCATATTGATAACCTTTTGGGATACAAAGTATCATGATATATCACCATTTTGATTTTGTCACACCCCTATTGTATACATTAAGTTAAGGAATGATGAGAAGATTGAAAAGAGTAGCTTATTATATATCATGCCATTCATTTGTCAGTGCGTTGTGACGGCACATTCACCCCAAATCTGCTTTCTACATTAACCAGCTGAAATCTTTCTGCAGCTTATTGTGTTCTCTATTCAGTCCCAGTGTTACATGACCTTTTACCGTGAACAACGTTCAATAAATGTTTGTGAACTGAGGACACTTAATTGTTCTAGCTTTGTAGGTTAAATTCTTTACCATTCTTACTTGATGTACAACTTTAGCTATTCAACAGTCCGGGGTCTCGTATTTCATGCTTCATAATAAGCCATGCATTTTCAAAGGTAGGTCTGGCAGGCAGGCCAGTCTAATACCTGCACTATTTTACTACAAAGCCACACTGTTGTAATACGTGCACAAGCTGGTTTGGCATTCTCTTACTGAAATTAGCAGGGGCGTCCATGAGAAAGGCTTTGCTTGGATGGCAGCATGTTTCTCCAAAATCTGTGTGCACCTTTCAGCATTAAAGGGGCCTTCACAGATGTGTCAGTTTCCCATGTAATTGGGACTAACACAGCCCCTTACCATCAGCGATGCTGGTTTTTGAACTGAGGGTTGTTTACATCTTGGACCCTTTTTCTAGACGTAGACCGTTTATCGGCCGGGCCCATTAGCGGCGTCAATGTTTGGAAAATTTGACGGCCTTTTTTTTTTTTTTTTTTTTTGCGATTGCCCGATATGGAAAAAATTCAAGTAAAGCCCTTTTCAAACACATATCCAGGGAAATTCCCTTGTAAGGTGACACGGGATTTCCTCGCGTCATTGCTTTAATGCATGTAGAGCTGTCCCGAAAATGACGCGGGTTGGACACTTTTACAGTTGTTTTGTTGTCTTATTGGCACTCTGCCTACCGCTTAGGTAAGTATTATTGATCCCCGTTGACCTACCTTCACGTACCCATTGTGTTATTCCCCCTTTTCTGCCATCGCATGTATTTCTGTTTGTATTTAATAGACCCTTGAACGCATCCCTCCGTTGTTTATGCTTTGAAGTACAACCTTGTTTCCGCAGTAGCGGACCATAACATCGGCAACAAAATAAACCACACATTTCCAAAAATGGACGATGGACTCTCTTCCTCGGCTCTACTGTCGCGGAGTCATTGTGTTATTCCCCTTTTCCACGATTGCCTGTATTTTTGTTTGTATTTCATAAACCCTTGAATGCCTGTATTTTTGTTTGTATTTCATAAACCCTTGAACACATCCCTCCGTTGTTTTATGCTTTGAAGTACAACCTTGTTTCCACAGTAGCGGACCCTAACATCAGCAACAAAATAAACCACGCATTTCCACGGCTCTATGATCCCGTAGCAATTTAATTTAGTCATGTTTTCAGTTTAATTTAGCTATTTCTGGCTTACTATGTTGATAATTGTTTCGATGTTTGTTTACCACTTTTCGTCTTACTGAGAAGACAGAGGAAGTGACGATCGGCCCGCAATGATATTTATGTCATCAGCAGTCGTGTTGTGACCCAGGAATTTAACACCTGCTTTCACGCACACCACTTCCCGGGAAAGTCCTGGACATAATACTGAGATGTGACACGTGAAATGTTTGTATAATCTCTGGGAAATTGGTTTCACATTTGAGGGCTACCCGTTTAAATCGCGCGATTTTCCCGGTATTTCGGCGTGTGTGAAAGGGGCTTACGTTTAAGTGAGGGAGGGCTACTTTTCTCAATGTATAAGCACACTGGCAAATACATATAGGAAATTAGTAATGCTTGGACACAAAGATGATTTAATTACTTCATCCATTTTAATGTCAATTACTGACTAAATATATACACGTATAAAAGATTCTATATTTGCCACGGTCAATGGATACACATGCTAAATAACGTAGCACCAGCAAAACACCGCTCAGTGGATCCACATGCTAAATAGCGTAGCACAACCACGCCAAATGAATGCATATCCTTGTTTTGCTTCTCCCGTTCTCTTGAATCCTTTGAAAACGAAGTTTTTGCTTTTGCTTGAGAGGGTAAACATAATTCAGTCTGTCAAAGTTGGCGCAACAAGTTAACTGTGCGTACAGAGCTGTGACAACCCAGATGAAGACTGGAAACTGGTGTAGTGATTGGCTGATGATGAACGCGGGAGCGAAACGGGAACAAATTTGCGACGCGTAAATAGTCTTTTAAAATAGGAAAATCACTGCTTAACCATTGAGATTCATTTTAAAAGTATTTCCAAAAACACGTTTCTTTAATGTTGATTGATATATTATGGCCATTTCATGAATAATTGATGTGCAAATCTTACATTGTTTATTTACCTTTGAGGCCCCGAAGATAGCAGACATAAAGTACGGTTTTTCGGCCTAACAGTGATTTCTCCAGACTCTCTCATGTTATAGATTACAAATGACGGAAATCTTTGCAAATGTATGTTGAGGAACATTGTCCTTGAACCTTTTGACTATTTTCTCACGCACATGTTAAGTTTGAACATTAAATTTCTTTGCAATGTATTCAATGAAATTTAGGTTGAACGTGATTTGCAAATCATTGTATTCTGTATTAATTGTCTTCTATTTCGTAAGTATAATATCCCAACTTCATTTAAATTTTGGTTGTATGAACAGTATTTTTTTTTTCAAAGCAAAACCATATTACACATATCCTTTGTTTCAATTTGGTGGGAAACTGAGTGTATGTCAACAGAAACCCGAGTAGGCTTTGTCGGAAGCCGCGACAGAGTGAAGCTGTTACGTAAACTTGATTGATCACTAGTTATCTTTTGACTTTTACCTTCAGCGGAGAGTTGTGAGAGTAATTTATTGATCGCGAAGGGGAATGTGTGCGTGGAACTCCTGGCATGGCCAGGCGTTTGTCAATACGTCGTCTCAGCGCTGACTGCTGTGGTATTCTTACGATACAGCAATGTGCTCTCTTGATTTCAAAGTGAATGTTCGACTGCTTGAACCACAGAATTTAGCGCCCAAGTGGGACAATTCCAGCAGACATTGTGGTGGCTGAGTGGCTCCATATGGGGAAACACAAGGAAAAGCTTGGAGAGTCAGTACTTTTGGTCTATGTTCAGGTCTGAATTGAGGCAATTTTCTGTGAATAGCTTTTGTGTTTTGAGGTGCTTTTGGTAAAAGTTGTGATATAACTGTAGTTCAGGAATGGCCTTACCTAAAACCAAAAGTAGACCTGAGCACACTCTGCTCCTTTGCCTTATTTGAGGGACTCATGATGACATACTGGAAGCGTGTCAACTCTGAAAGCTCTGGCTGGGACAGCTGGGGTGGCCGCTGAGGGATATGCTGCTGCATTGTCAAACCGATGGACAGTAATCACATTCGGAGGTGACTCTCCCAGCCACTTGATTAATTTGCTTACCTCAGCTAGAAGCAAAAGTGTGCGACGGGCGCAGAAGATACCCTCCCTAGGAATTGTCAAGGGTACGACTTTTGCAGTAGCCCAATCTCTTTCCCCCCTCAAGGTGTTGTAGTAATTTGGCATATCCAAGGGATTTAGTCCTGATTTATTAAGCTATACTGTGACAGTTTTAGGCTCAACCGTGTAATAGAATAGCATGAAAATTTAATGACAAAAACGTTAAAGCATAATATCTGCCTCAATTGATGTGATGGTGGCTTCTGATTTTTTATCAGGTGTTAGATTAATATATTTGAGGTTGTTGTTGTTGTTGTTTTTTTTCCTAATTGTGGACACATTTCAAAAAGATAATTTGGGTATTTTTCGTCTCTTGACGCGGCCCATGTATCGGCATATGCAATTTGCACCAAAAAGAGCCACTTTTTACCATCTCACGCAATATCTGCACTTGATGCTTTTGTTTTTTTATAGCAGCTGTATGCAGACATGCATGCAAACAAGAGCACCAAAGTGCTTCTCAAAATTGTAGAAAAAGTAGCTAGTTGTATTATTGGTGGCCAAAATGGTACTGATACCAGGATCAAATTTTTGAAGCATACAGCACCCTTTTCCCCTTTGGGTTGCCAGATAAGCATTTCACAATGGAGAATCAACCTGCGTGATTATACTAATGGTGCATTTAGATGAGAAAAAAACAGGTTTACAAACTACACATTAACATTAGCAATGATCATGCAACCGTACAACATGTGTAGTCTACAATGTACAGGTATGTCTAATACATACCAAAAATAATTGAGCACACGCTAGTGTTTCTCAAATGTAAGGGTTTCAAATTGCACCGGAGTTAAGTTAGAACATGAATAAATAATCATTTTTAGCAAGGTCATTTAACACAAAAGAAGTTAAAATAAAAATAATTACCAGCGCAGGTTAGTTTCTCATGCCATGACGGGAGGGGAACTGCTGTACTTTTCTCAACATATGAGCACGCTGGCAAATATTTCATTTGGTAATATATTTACAGCATCCATCCACATTGACAATTTTACTCCTCCATCCATTTTAATTTCAATTACTGACTGACTTATGTCTCAATCAATTGACCCCCATGCTAAACAACGTAGCAAAAACATGCAAGCTTTGTTCTTATTCCATGCTAAACAACGTTAGCACGAAATTGCTTTTTTTTCATGCTCAAAATATCTATTTACAATAAAAGAAAGAGTGCATTACCGGTCGAGGAGTCGTGCAAAGTTCGGAATTTCAATTGTCTCAATTGATTGAAGGCATCTCCAATACATATCCTTGTTTCTGAATTTGTCATGACTCATTGTATGTTCAGAACAAGGTTTTTTTTTTTGTTTTTGTTTTTGCTCTATTGGTAGACAACACAGTTATTTTTGACTGAGGTAGCAACCTTAGTTTACGGAGCCTATAGAGCTGTGGCAACCTGAAAGAAGACAAAGAACTGATGTCGTAATTGACTGGTTGGTGGAGGCCGGGACATTCGTTGTAAACACCGAATCAAAACGGTAACGACAAACTTGTGCTGTGTGTCGACTTTTAAAATGGGAAATCTTGGTTTAACCCAGTACTTCTCAAATAGTGGGGCGGACCCCCCCTAGGGGGTGCAGAGCGATGCTGGGGGTGGTGCATGTGACCTTGGGGAACATAATTTTTTGCCTCACTAGAATAAAGTGTAAGTGAACATCAACTGAGTGGGTGGCAGTGGCGCTCTCATTTTCAGCATGTGCGCAGTATTTTTGAATCAAACAAGAGCACACAGCAAAGAGCACCGGAGATATTAAAAGCTAAGACGAAGAAATATGACGAAGCGTATGTAGCATTTGGCTTTGACTTTTAGTACAGTGGGAGACGAAGAAAGACCATTCTGTTTACTTTGTCTAAAAATGTTCGCAACGGACAGCAGGAATTCTTTTTTTTTTTTTCCAGTGAAAACGAATACTGCTAAAAACCGTCCCGCTTTGTCAGTGTTACATCAGTAAACCAGCAAGCACTGTCAGCATCACATAAGGTGGCATACCAAATTGCTCGATGCAAAAATAACCCAGCACCACAGCAAAGGAGCTGATACTGCCTGCAGAAAAAAATGGACGTCTGTCTGTCCAATGACACTGTCGTTTTTGTTCTATAAATTTTTGTTTTTTCAGTCTAATAGTTTGGCATATTGTCCTCTCAAGTTAATGTTGCTAATCAATTTGAATTCATGATTGTTTGTTGATTTTATTTTTTTTCAGTGTGAAACGGTCAAAAAATGTATCTTGAGTCTATTTTTACAGTATGGATGTGTTTTTTTTTTTTTTACACTTTTTTTCTTTAATATTAAAAAGGACACCATTTTTATGCAGAGGTGTACTTATAATAATAAGAATCTTATAGACAAATGATACTACAGTATATTTACAGTGGCAGCAGAGTTGGGGGGGCGGAACGTTTACGTCTTCCTAGGGGAGGCGTATTAGAAAATAATTGAGAAGCACTGGTTTAACCATTGAGAACAGTGTTAGAAGTACTGTACTTAAGCAATATCTATTGAAACCTTTGTGAAATCTAAAGAAAAATGTAAGTACAAATCTTGCATATATAGCTCCTTTAAGAAAATGAGTTACAGCAGGAAATGTACCGGTAATTAAGTTTTGCGTGCACCCTTGTTGAAATGGGACGAATAAAGACCGATATGTGAAGCTGATAGTAACAAAAGTGTCAATTAGTGTCATCAGCTGAAACATAACCTGATGCAACTGTTGAGTCATCCAGGTGCTAGTGAGAAAAAGGAAAGCTAGTATTATATGAGAATGAGTTTGCTTTTGTTTCTTTGCATATTTATTTTGTATTTGAGGGCTGACAAGGCAGAGGTTTTGAACTTTAATTCCAGGATGGAAATAATGTTTACTTTTATTCAGCATTTCTCAACATATTACAAATAAAACCTGTTTTGAGTTTTCTGTCTTTTGTACTTAATGCGTCCTTTTAAAGATACGGGCCAAGAAAAAAATAAGAAAATATGTAAATATTTTTTGGGGGGTGAAAATTCTGAGATTTAAGTCTCATCCTATATCCCGCAAAAAGTGAATACAAAGAGCTAATTGAGAGCACAAAAATGTAGCTAGATGGACAAGCAGGATATCTTATCTCACTTGGACTGGTTCCAAAATGCCAAATGAAGATAATGAATTCCTTCTGACAGTGCTGTTGTTTTTTTCTTCGCTCAGCCAGTACCAGTGTGGAATGCAAGAGGATGACCTTACATTTGCTAGTTATCCTGTTGTTGCAGAGTAACTCAATTACAGAGTTATCCTCTGTGATCTTTGTCTCTGCAAAAAAAGGAAAGTGCCCATCAGAGAGGTTTCATTGCTCCTAACTCAATATGTGACCAATCACGTTTGAACAATGGTCTTAAGAGGCGAATTGACCCTGACAAGGAGAATGGCGCTTCAGGGGTTGACATGTAGATTGAGATTGATGCAGGTGCTTTCCTGCCTCCTTTGTTCAAACTGCAATTTTAATTTGTGTTCAAACTCGGCCAATTCACTAAGCTGTAAGACAAATTATCTGCCTACTGCACTGCATGTGGTCACCCATTTTTCTGCCGCATATATTGAATAATCATCGGGCGACTGCTATTCTCTGATCGTGCATTGTTTCCTGACTCTGATTGGCTGTGGTTGGCAGTGTTGATGTTTGAAACAGATCTTCTCACAGTCTAATCAACCGCCGAGCCTCCAAGAGCGAGACGTGTTCCTTTAGGCATGCAATCAGAGGCAATTTGCTTCAGGGCTTCCAAATTAGCATTAAGTTTTAATTTTAAAATGTAATTTAAATTAATAAACTTTAATTTAACGGATCATATGGACAAAGATTAAGCCAAACGTTTATTAGTACGAACATTTTTTTCCCCACATGGGAATTTATTCACATTGCGTTTACTCCTTCCTATTTTTAAAGGATAAACGGCACATAGAGGGAACTCAAAATAATTAAAGAAAAGTTCTTGAGTAGTCTTTCTCCTCATCTCCCAGTTTTTTACTGTCAGCCCCCAAATAAATACAATAAAACCACACAAAAACCAAAGGCAAACTCGTACTCGTAGCATCTCTTCTTACTAAAGTTCACTTCTACCCCCTGCACCTGGCTGACAATTTAACATGCCTAAATTGCATTAGGTTAGACACACCTGATACCTTCATTACTATCAGCTTCAAATATTAGTAATTTTTCCCATTTTACCGATAGGCGTGTAAAGGATTTTTTTTCTTGCAGACTTTATTGCTTTTCTTGGCTGTCACTAAATTTTCATAACAACTGTATGAAAAGCACTTTGATACTGAGGCTGTATGTCCCCTGCCTTCCTGCTGGATGCAAAGAAACTATTGAAGCCATTGTTGTCTAAAAGTGTTTTTTAACCAAGCTATTGACTTTGGTTTTCTTCAGCACACTTTAGAATAGAATAGAAAATAGAATAGGTCTTTATTGTTGTTGTCAACAATGGAACATTGTGAACAACGAAATTGGACTTTCTAATGCTAACCTGACTTGCCCCAATACCTTATCAGTCAGTAGTGTGTCTATCTTCGCAACGCAGCAGTGTAACCTGGTACTGAGCTCCCAAGAACTTAATATGCAAACAAGAAATCCAAGTTGCTTAGGGCCAGTGTCGTTTTTGCCAACCCTTTTAGACAGTTACTCAAAATGTTTTTGTCTGTAAAATTCAAGTTTTAGGCGAAAAATAAAGGTTCAGCAGGAAAAGCAGTAGATTATTTTCAATTGAACCCACATAGAAGCCACAAACTGTATGTAAAAAGTAAAAATGAAGGTTTAAGAGGATGCTTGGTACGCTGAAGTTGAGGCTAATGCTAACGGTTAGATTTAGTTTGTGATAATCACCATCATATACCTTTAAAGGCTAAAGCAAAATTGCATATTCTTACCAAGATAAGAAGACAAATCTTACCATGTGGTTCCAAACAAGCAAGATGGAGCGCAGCCTAGTTTGAAACATATCCTAATTTCACATGAGTGCCACGACCCAAACACTGCTATGATGCAAGCTGACATACTCCACGTACAATATGAAAATGTCATACATTGTGAATGTAACAATATGACAGAAACTATGTCGCATTTTCATCTCAAAATGTTTTTGTCTGTAAAATTCAAGTTTTAGGCAAAAAATAAAGGTTTACAACAATGTCGAAAGAACATTAACAGAGGAGCACGTATTGTAGCGTCGCCAAGGACTACCCCAACTTTGTGATGGTAATACACAATTGGCAGGAAAAGCAGTACATTACTTTCAATTGAACCCCCTAAAAGCCACAAAATGTATGTAAAAAGTTGAGCTTTTAAGAGGATGCTCGCCACACTGAAGTTGATACTAATGCTAACGCGACGAGTTACATTTAGTGTGTGATAATCACCCAGAACAAACCTTTAAAGGCTAAAGCACCATTGCATATTCTTTCTTGCCAAGATAAGAAAACAAATCTTACCATGTGTTTACAAACAAGCAAGGTGGAGTGCAGCCTACTGTAGTTTGAAATAGAGCTGAAACGAATACTCGAGCAACTCGAGTAACTCGAGTTTAAAAACTGATCCGAGTAATTTTATTCACCTCGAGTAATCGTTTATTTTGACAGCTCTAAGCATCACGTTTTGCTCGGACTACTTTTAATGCGGGACAACGCGCTGATGTCACGTGCGTAGAGGAAGAAACAAAAAAAAAAAAAAAACTTACTACAGCCGCTACAAACGACACCGACGTTGCTAAATACTAGCCCGCACAATGCTACGTTGGTAGCAGGTAGCGTCTGATGAGTCTTATAGAGATCACATGTATGTTGAACTAGATGCTTAATGACAGACTCGGCCGCGTCTGGGCAGCGTTAGTAAACAGACGGCATCTTAAAGCAGTACAGCGCTAAGCGCAAATAAAGAGCGCTAAGCGGTCGCTAACTCAAGTAACGTTAGCCCTGCGGAGAGCTAGGTTTCTATTAATTATGACCACTTTCGATGCGTGGCTAACATGTCTTACATACAGGCTTTAACATAACATAGCGTTGTGGAGTGATGAGGGTGTAAAATAAAAACTCAATAACGCTAACTATCAATTTTAGCTCAGTAGTCATTGCTGGATAAAACACCAAGTAACACTGGTCCGTAATGTGCTCCAATACAGCCTGTATCATACATTTATTTTGAACACTGCAAAAACTCAAAATCCTATCAGACTTACAGTTTAGACTAACTTAAAACTTAACTAGAACTTAAAAATGGCTTGACACAAATAGAAATTCAATTGAAACACGTGGGAAAACATCCTAACTTTTAAATGATGTGTGTTATCAAGCGTAACGGCGTTTTTAGGTATATATGTATGTGTATATATATATATATATATATAAATTTTAAATAAGATCTAAAGATTTTTTGAGTGAAAGCAGTGAATGTCTTTTTTTCTAGTTACATCTGAGATGCAATTGTTGGCTGTTTTCAACAATATACATCGAAAATAAAGACATTGATTGACTGAATATGGTTCAAGATTAGATGAAATGTCTTGTTTTCTCATCTATATTTATAATTGCTTTTCACCTAAAAATATATTTGTTTTATCCGATTACTCGATTAATCAATAGAATTTTCGGTCGATTACTCGATTACTAAAATATTCGATAGCTGCAGCCCTAAATTGAACCCACATAGAAGCCACAAACTGTATGTAAAAAGTAAAAATAAATGTTTGAGTATGCTCGGTATGCTGAAGTTGAGGCTAATGCTAACGGTTAAATTTAGTTTGTGATAATCACCCACCATAGACCTTTAAAGGCTAAAGCAAAATTGCATATTCTTACCATGTGGTTCCAAACAAGCAAGATGGAGCGCAGCCTAGATTGAAACATATCCTAATTTCACATGAGTGACACGACCTAAACACTGCTATGATGCAAGCTGACGTACTCCACGTACAATATGAAAATGTCATACATTGTGAATGAAAACAATATGACAGAAACATTTCATCATTTCATCTCAAAATGTTTTTGTCTGTAAAATTCAAGTTTTAGGCAAAAAATAAAGGTTTACAACAATTTCGATAGAACATTAACTTTGTGATGGTAATACACAATTGGCAGGAAAAGCCGTACATTACTTTCAATTGAACCCCCTAAAAGCCACAAACTATGTAAAAAGTTGAGCTTTTAAGAGGATGCTTGCCACACTGAAGTTGATGCTAATGCTAACGCGACGAGTTACATTTAGTGTGTGATAATCACCCAGAACAGACCTTTAAAGGCTAAAGCAACATTGCATATTCTTTCTTGCCAAGATAAGAAAACAAATCTTACCATGTGTTTCCAAACAAGCAAGGTGGAGTGCAGCCTACTGTAGTTTGAAATATATCCTAAACTCTGTTGAGGAGAGTGAGTGACACGACCCCAAACACTGCTATGATGGTAGCTGACGTACTTCACGTACAATATGAAAATATCACACATTTTGAACATATGACAGAAACTATGTCGCATTTTCGTCTCATCAAACAAAAACTGGCATTCGTCTCGTTCAAGTCTCCCAGGCCACATTTTCAGCTCGTCATCTTCATGGAAAAAAAGTTGTCCATCGACGAAATACTTTCGCTATCATCATTGTTCACGTAAACTGCTGACAACCAAGGCAAAATTCACAATATTTACATTCAAAACCCAAGCAGCAAAGTGTGAAGAGGGGGGGGGCTATTGTTTTCATGTCTGATTTGCTTATTTTATAAACCATTCCCAGACTTGGCAAAACACCTTCAATATCAATATGGACACGTGAGCATTGAGTAATAAACGGAAATAGCCGTAACAAAATTCTTTAAGAGTAATTGAAAACTAGGCCTAAACAATGACCCACACCTCCCTTTAAAACAAACATAACGTGACACAAAAGATTCTCTTTCCATACAGTAACCAAGAAAAACTGATCCCGTGGCTTTTCTGTTCCCCTCGCTTATTATCAATTCAGTTCATTGTCAGTCCTTTTTCAAGACTACAAATAAAGCAAGTTTTGGCAGCTGCAGGTGCCCAATGTCCCTTAAATGTCCTGTTATATAAGTGGAGGTTTTGATGTTTGCAGCTTTTCATCTGGTGAGATTGTTGAACAGAGAGGGGCTTGTGTGAACATTCCTTGGGCAAAACGGACATGCTGTTACTACACCATCTCTCCCCTTGATTTGAAGAATCACTTTTGTCTGATTTTAGATGACCCCCAATAATATAATATCGATACTTGTAACCTTAACACGAATGATTTGTCAGCGACTCATCACAGTAACTGCCTATAAAGTCACGACAAGGCCAGTTTAAGCTTATCGTTGTAATACTCAGCCAGTAGCATGGTGAGAAGATGCTTTTTTTTTAACATAGCAGATTAATTTAATCCCTGAGATGTGGTTCCAATGCTTTAACCGTATCGCAGCTCAACTTTGAGAATATCTACCAGTAATCCCAGCTGCGTTCAAGACCACATCCCATGGTATAATTGCCAGTTTGTCATCTTGAAGCCGTCGAATAAGTCACAAATGCTGGAAAAAGGGGCAGTATTTTAGCGTTAGAACTCTCACATGATCATAGCAATTCTTTCCCTGGGCCTTAGGGTTTAAGATGACGTACTTGCCTCTTGTTTGGCTCACCTTTCAGTTTGGTTAAGCTAAGGCAGTGCTTTCTTGTAAATTGTCACATTCGTCTTTGTTTTGACAGCCTCATCCGGTTCAGTATTTTTTAAACGTCATGTACCCTTCAGATTAACTCACAGGCTGCTAGTAACAGTAATATCATACACGATTTGTAGGAGGCATGGTGTGGTACACTATACGCTACAAAAAACGTTTCTGATTAAAATTACATTATAATTTTAGGGAAAAAGAAGTTAACTTTGGGGCCGTTTACATGGTGACTCTCCAAGAAGACGAAAAATGTCATGTTTGCATTTATATGGGCCCTTCTCCATTCGAACAATGTTGCAATTCCGCATGAAAACGATGTAGTATTCATGCCAGGCCTTAGGGCGCAGTGCAGATTAACAAGGCGACAGCGAATGATGCACTATGACCCCACCAAAGTTCCTTAGCCCGGAAAAAATATGCCCGCCCACTCGAAGCGATGGCATTTTTCTTTTGTTCAAAAAGGCACAAAAATGGAAACATTCAACATATTTAATTAAAAAATATTTTTAAAACAGTACATTAAAGCTGACATTCTGTCATATTTGCTGTTTTTAATGTTTAGTAGCACCGCTGGGCACCCCCAATGTGACGTGTGCAAGTGCTGACGTTATCGGCGCGGTGTCGCGCCGCGGGAGCCTTTGATATGCATGCGGAGATAGCCCCCCTCAATCGAATTCTTCCACTTTGGAGCAGGATTCAGAATTTTTTGTCTTCGCCGACACCATATTCACGCGAGGCAACTCTGCAACACAGTCATTGCGTCTTCGTGTCGCAGAGTCGCCATGTAAACTGCCCCTTACCTTAAATAACTGAACTTGTCCAAAAACCATGGTACTGACTAGACCAGGCTGACCTGGGACACTACAACCCTAATTTCTGGTACCTGGTCCAAACTACTGTGATTTGCCCACTTTTTTCATCCCTGAAACGTCTAACGATACCAGCCGTTTTGTCCTTTGGCAATTCAGGTGATCCAATTGCGATATAATCAAAGATATGTGGATACTTGTTCTCGGCCATTTGATTCTGCACACACTGCGCATACCTGAAGTGCCTGACATCAAATATTTACTTACTCTGTACGAGATAATTTTGTTCCTGGTACATTAACTTTATTGCAGAAAGGAATTAGCTTTTCAGCAGGCACCGCACCACCACCACCATCATTACCCACTGTTTTCCCACCCTCCCCCTTGCTGTGTTGTCTGTCCTTTACTCTCCAAATATTAACAGGGTCATTTGAATGTCCTACATTGCTAGGAAGATTTGATGATGTCAGCTGCTCTGCTGTTGCTGGAATCCTGAGTAAAGTGATTACAACTGTGTGCGTAGGTCATTCGTCATGGTAACTACAAACCAGGTTGGCTACAATGGCGATGCGCAAACATGAATAGGAAGGTTTTTGTCATTTTCTTGGAATGGCACTTGTTTGTAACTTAATGGCTGGCTGCATTACTCTCACTGATGACTCACTAGATGTTTCAAATTATTAATGGACACATGGACAGGGGGGTTTTATCTGCATCCTAAGGGAGCAGACCACTTTAGTCAGGTACTGTGTGTCATACACTTTCGCTGCAAAAGACAACTGGTTCCTGTTGCTAAGGAGACGTGACTCTTTCCCCAGCGTCGCTGATCTATTTGAAGATGAAAAGGCGAGGATAAAGCCACTTAAGGCTTTGTTACAATTGTTTCTGGCTAATGACTTTGCTGCCTGGCTTTCTTGCTGCCACAAAGCCTTTGTAGATATGACCCGATGGTTCTCACCATGGCCCCCGTAGGTTGCACCGTGCCGAGAATAGAAACATTTAACAGCCCAACCCATGGGTTATTGAGGAAAACAACATGAAGGATACTCATTTGTTGGAGTACGACTTTTACTGAAACATTTATAGCTGGTGTACACACTTGTAACGGGACCACAATGCTTGTAGTTTAGTTTATCAAAGCTGCCGTTCCTACAGTGTGATCAGATTACATCTGAGTGCTTATTCCAGTGTTGGCCCCAAAGCCTCTTGGGCATTAGATTAGACTAGATTAGATTAGATTCTGCTTTATTGTCGTGCCACGACACTATTAAACGCAGTCTTACAACAAGTGCACAAAGCCTTTGAGTGTTTTTATCAATAAGTCAGCAGTGCAGTGTAAAGTGATGGGATGCATATGCATCTACCAGGTGTTGCGTAACTACTTTCCAATTTTTGATGCATTTCCCCATGTTTATTGTCGCACAGAAAAGTAAAACCACATATATTGCATTCATTTTTAAGGCTGTGGCATCGGAGTTAATTAGCAAATACTAGTACATGGCGCCGGTGCAAATGGAATTTTTAAAGTTGGCCTCCGATTTCCGTGTTGACAACAGAGGAATGTGGGCCAGCCTGTGTATACTGCTGTTATCAGTGAAGGACACACACACACACACACACACAGTAGGAATTAAGACACTGATGACAGGGAATTATATTGTTCCCCTTGCTCAAAAAGTAATCAATTATCAAATAAACAATTTAGATAATTACCTTAACCCAAATCCCCATAATTTCAGCCTTTCAGCAACTGATATTGTCCGATTTGACTAGCTCTTCATGAAAGCAGACTTGCGCGTGATTGGCATGTGGGAGGAAGCCGGAGTACAATCGAAATGAGGGGTCTCTCCAAATCGGTCCTCAAGAGGCATTGATGGTCTCCGTTTTTATTCTACCGATTGAGCACTGGTAGTTTCACCAATGTGTTTTTTGCTTAAATAGGACCAAACTTTAATCAACTGATTACACTTGTAAGACACCTGATTGATGAAAAAGGGTCTTGTTTTATTGGAATGCAATCCTGCATCCACTGCGGCCAGATGTGGTATGGTTTGGAGACTCCGATCTAAATGTTTGCCTGTGTTCTAAAATGATATTGACTAGAGGTTCACGGTAATTATCGGTCCGATAATAGGAACTATGACGTCATCCCAATAACTCCAATAACATTATATATTATCGGGCCTATTAATAATATTTTGGGCACGGTGTCAGATTGGGACGTGAGCGTTTGTTTCCACTCCTGTCTTGCCAGTATGCAAATTATTGTCAGCATTGTAGAGGCTGTATTTTTCCTTCAATTATTTATAAACCTTATAATGGCAATTAGCATGTTTATGTTAAGTTCTTGAGAGGCCTATTGGCTGTTGATAGGCTTGCTGTTCTATAATTGCCAGGTTAAGAAAGTTGTTTCATGGACCAAGACGACAAAAGTCTCCTCTCCTGTTGCACCAAATCTTATGTCTGCTGACAAAGCACAATACATGTTGGGTTTATGTTTGTTTTCGATCAGTGCTCATTGTTCAGGGGAACACATCGTCAATGATATTGACTGATTGATTGTGATTGACTCAAATTATATTTATTTGAAAAAAATAATATGGCCACTTTTTTAAGGTCAAAACTGTGCTTGTCTTTGTTTTGTTTATTATAATAATGTTCATGTCATCATGAAAATTCTGGTTTGGTCAAAGGCAAATCTATGCTGAATCAACCACTAATATTTTTTACCTATAGTTCAAAAACTCAGGTCATTGAAAAATTATATATATAGGTTATCGTATCGGTATCGGCCTTGAGGAGCAGGAAGTTATCGGTATCGGTGTCAAAAAATGGATATCGTGCACCCCTAATATTGACCAGCCAAGCTAGTAATTGAATCATTATTTGTGAAAATTTGACACTGAGAACGTAATGTCATATTTTTGACTGAAGGGCTGGAAATTCATTTTAATTCATTGATTTATTTCCAGTCCTAGATATTACAATAATACTAGTCCTTCTCAAAAATTAGCATATTGTGATAAAGTTCATTATTTTCTGTAATGTACTGATAAACACTGACTTTCATATATTTTAGATTCATTACACACAACTGAAGTACTTCAAGCCTTTTATTGTTTTAATATTGATGATTTTGGAAAAAAAAAAGTCAAAAGCTAAAAATCCCTATCTCAAAAAATTTGCATATTTCATCCGACCACTAAAAAAAAGTGTTTTATAAGACAAAAAAAGTCAACCTTCAATTAATTATATCAGCTATGCACTCAATACTTGGTCGGGAATCCTTTTGCAGAAATGACTGCTTCAATGCGACGTGGCATGGAGGCAATCAGCCTGTGGCACTGCTGACCTGTTATGGAGGCCCAGGATGCTTCGATAGCAGCCTTAAGCTCATCCACAGTGTTTGGGTCTGGTGTCTCTCAACTTCCTCTTCACAATATCCCACAGATTCTCCATGGGGTTCAGGCTAGGAGAGTTGGCAGGCCAATTGAGCACAGTAATACCATGGTCAGTAAACCATTTACCAGTGGTTTTGGCACTGTGAGCAGGTGCCAGGTTGTGCTGAAAAATGAAATATTCATCCCCATAAAGCTTTTCAGCAGATGGAAGCATGAAGTGCTCCAAAATCTCCTGATAGCTAGCTGCCTTGGCCCTGCCCTTGATAAAACACAGTAGACCAGGGGTCCCCAAACTACGGCCCGCGGGCCGGATACGGCCCGCAGCCACATTTGGTCCGGCCCCCTGAACAAAAAAAAAAAAAAAAATTGTAAAAAAAAAAAAATTTTTTTTTTTTTTTTTTTCCCCAATAGAGTTATTTATGTCCTGGCTTTTTTCTGTGAAGAACTGAGCAATGGTTATTTGGTTATTATCTATTTAATTAATACAGTATTATTATATTATATTATATTAGATGATATTATATTATATTCAGGGGTGCACATAAGTGGTCCGCACATGCGTACTGGACGTAGACAAACGCGCTGGCCCTCAACGGCTTCCATACGCTTTTGCGTACCGATGGCTGACCACTCTATTTGCGGCGGACACGAGAAAATAACTTCTCAAAATGTCGATGAGGCAGGCCACACTGAGTAATTACTTCCGTGTTCCCCCACCCCCGTCAAAAGACAGACAGACGACAGAGACGTCACCGGAGCTACCGAAAAAAAGGACTTTTGCTGAAAAGTGGCTACAGGAGGTACCATGGCTAGAAGCGAATGATGCTCGCACGGAAATGCGGTACAAAATGTGCCGTGAGAATCCCAATGTCGCCGATTAGAGCAACGCATTTTATGTAGGGTCAAAGAATTTCAGCCATCCAAACTTTGAAAAGCACGAAAAAAACAGAGCATGTGGCAATTAAGCAAACTATCGATGTCAAACAGGACCCCACTCGCCCTATGGACATGTGGCGGAATAGGGCGGAATAAAGGTAATGAACAGCGACATGCACTGACAAACGTGTTTTTGCTCGCATTTTACAAAGCTAAACATGCACGTTCAATGAGGTCTTATGAGGAGGACATCCCACTTTTAAAAAGGCTTGGAGTTAATGTGGGAGCCGCATAATGCCCTTTATTTTGAATTGGTGCTTTTATGTTTATTTCTTTACATTTCACTTCAAAGTAATGGCAATTTTGTTGTGCCAGTTGATGTTAATCAAGCATTAACTGTTAATATAATTAATCAAAGCTCTAAGTAAAGCTTGTCATAAATTTATCGCATCAGGTGGGTCGGCTCTCAAGCTCAATGAGGACCAAGTCACATCTCCAGGTCCTCCTCTGAGAACCTGGGCAAAAAAATTATGTGCACCCCTGATTATATTATATTATATTATATTATATTATATTATATTATATTATATTATATTATATTACATTAAGGGCTGTCAAAGTTATCGCGTTAACGGGCGGTAATTAATTTTTTTCATTAATCACGTTAAAATATTTGACGCAATTAACGCATATGCCCCGCTCAAACAGATTAAAATGACAGCAGTGTCATGTCCACTTGTTACTTGTGTTTTTTGTCTCCCTCTGCTGGCGCTTGGGTGCGACTGATTTTATGCACCATGAGCATTGTGTAATTCTTGACATCAACAATGGTGAGCTACTAGTTAATTTTTTTGATTGAAAATTTTACCAATTTTATTAAAACGAAAACATTAAGAGGGGTTTTAACATAAAATTTCTATAATTTGTACTAAAATCTATCTTTTAAGAACTACAAGTCTTTCTATCCAGGGATTGCTTTGACAGAATATTAATGTTAATGCCATCTTGTTGATTTATTGTTATAATAAACAAATACAGTACTTATGTACAGTATGTTGAATGTATATATCCGTCTTGTGTCTTATCTTTCCATTCCAACAATAATTTACAGAAAAATAAGGCATATTTTAGAGATGTTTGAATTGCGATTGATTACGATTAATTTTTAAGCTGTGATTAACTCGCTTAAAAATTTTAATCGTTTGACAGCCCTAATTATATTATATTATATTATATTATACTATATTATATTATATCATTTTTATTTTATTTACTTTGGTTCCGTGAAGAATCCAGAAAGGGTTATTTGATTGTGGCTTTCTGAAAAACAATACATTTTTACATTTAGGCACTCCTGCAATCGTCACACTTTTTCTGTTACAAACAGACCCCGGCCCCTCATCAGAGAAGAGAAGGGTTATGTGGCCCTCACAGGAAAAAGTTTGGGGACCCCTGCAGTAGACCAACATCAGCAGCTGACATGGCCCCCCAGACCATCACTGACTGTGGGTACTTGACACTAGACTTCAGGCATTTTGGCATTTCCTTCTCCCCAGTCTTCCTCCAAACTCTGGCAGCTTGATTTCCGAATGACATGCAAAATTTGCTTTCATCTGACAAAAGTACTTTGGACCACTGAGCAACAGTCCAGCGCTGCTTCCCTGTAGCCCAGGTCAGGTGCTTCTGCCGCTGTTTCACACACGCCTGCGCACGGTGGCTCTGGATGTTTTTACTCCACACTCAGTCCACTGTATCTGCAGGTCCCTCAAGGTCTGGAATCAGCCCTTCTCCACAATCTTTCACAGGAGGCGGTCACCTCTTCTGGTTGTGCAGCGTTTCATGCCACACTTTTTCCTTCCCACAGACTTCCCACTGATGTGCCTTGATACATCACTCTGGGAACAGCCTATTCGCTCAGAAATGTCTTTCTGTGTCTTATCCTCTTGCTTGAGGTTGTCAGTGAAGGCGTTATGGACAGCAGTCAGGTCGGCAGTCTTGCCCATGATTGCGGTGTTGAGTAATGAACCAGGCTGGGAGTTTTTAAAAGCCTCAGGAATCTTTTGCGAGGGTTTTGAGTTAATTTGTTGATTCAGATAATTAGGTTAGAAGCTTTTTTAGAGTACCTTTTCATGATATGCAAATTTTTTGAGATAGGGATTTTTGGTTTTTCTTGACTTTTTTGCCAAAATCATCAATATTAAAACAATAAAAGGCTTGAATTTAGGCATGTGCCGGTATGAGATTTTCACGGTACGATAACCGTGAGCAAAAATACCGCGGTTTCACGGTATCACGGTATTGCAATTATAGCTCCAAAATTTTGAGATGTATGGGTTTAAAAAACAGGATTTTTTCAAAACTTATTTGCAAATTGGAACATGAATATAATGTGAAAATAAATAAATTAACAAAAAATAACAAATATTATATAAAATTAAAATAAATAGAACCTAGACTATACCCACAGCCACAGCTCAAGTTGCTCAATATTAGAGTAAGAACAAAATAATTGCTATAAAAAGTAAAAACACTTCTAAATAAAATTAAAAATATATACTGTGTGACTTTTTTTTGAGGGGGGAAGCTCAAGTGAAGTTTCTCCATTTTCAGCCACTGTGTCAACTCTAGTCTACATGATGCCATGCCTTTGTGTTAAAAAGAACAAAGAATTCATAAGTTAATAAGTTAGTTAAAAATCTATAAGTTAGTTTTATAAATTAGTTAAAATGTAAATATTGTTGAGGAAAGGTTTCATCTAAAAAAAAAAGAGGAGTGAGACCTCCTCTCTCAATTAGCGATCTTTGACGTGATTCTTTTTCTTTCCCCCCTTCATTCAAGCTTTTCTCTCACTCAGCGGCTGTGAGACATAAAAGAAGCTGCTCTCCCAGTTTAGCCTAGGCTAACATTCGTCTTTGTAAGTTTTAGTTAGTTTGTATATTGAATTTTAAAGGAAAATGTGTTTGTTTTTGGCGAACTTTTTAATGGTGCTACTGCTATCCTGTTGAACCCAATCACACGTGGAAAAATACAATTGTACAACGTTTTAAATGTCTTTATTTGTATATTTCACCACGATTTGAGAGCTCAATAAATTGAAGAAAAGTACGCCTTGTGTTTGGAGGATTTGTTTTTGGGTTTGCTGGCTGTTTAGTGACACTCACGGCAACAAACGGGAAGGGGTGAGCGGTGCCGCACCAAGCCACTTCGGCTGCATCTTGGCACATGAAAAACAGCGAATACCGTACTAAGGTATGACGGAAAATTTTAGTGGTTTTGAAACCGCGACGTTTTCACACCACGGTAAACCGTGAAACCGGTAACCGGCACATGTCTACTTGAACTACTTCAGTTGTGTGTAAAATATATGAAAGTCGAATGTTTATCAGTACTTTACAGAAAATAACTTTATCACAATATGCTATTTTTTTAGAAGGACTAGTACTTCAATTACAATTTTGAGAGATCTCAGCAGATTTTTTATTTTATTTTTTACTGTCTTCACTTTCGATCAAAAATTCAGTTCCCAGTTCAAATGGATCGCAGTTCATCGCAGTCGATGGCAACCATTGTGTAATAATCATTGTGTAATTCTACTTGTCTCTCCACCCCCACAGATGTTCCTGACCGTTTACCTCAGTAACAATGATCAACATTTTACTGAGGTTCCCATTACTACGGAAACGTTATGTCGGGACGTGGTGGACTTGTGCAAAGAGTCGGGGGAGTCCGACTGTCACCTGGCAGAAATGTGGCGCGGATCAGGTGAGCTTCCCAGTTATTTTTTTTTCTTCCTCTTTCAAGAGGAAACTGGTATCTTATTAGGAGGCCATGTTGCCATTTCTTTTTGAGGCCCTCTTGATGCTCTCAAATGCAAATGGATTTCGTAATCTCTGTAACAATCTGGATCTCCGAAACCTGTCTAGAACCTTATCCATTTATGCAAAGTGTTCCCATTCAGAGCTGAAGGAGGTATTGCGTCTGTGTTTCCATGGCGACGCGGCAGCAATTATGTTTAAGGACTTGCACAAGTAGCATGAAGAGGGGAGAAAGCCATTTTGCATTTGAAGCTATGTCTGTTTGACTGCAACGTGTTATGATGTGGAACTGCTCGAATCAATTGATTCATGAATGGGAAATGAATGACTTGGCTTGATATCGGAAAGTCATTGACAGAGCATCAATCATATTCTCGGAGGCCATTTGAACTGTATGCTGGGGACAATGATTGCTTTGATTTTGTCACCATGATGAATTCATTTGAAGCGTCAATTACACACACTCACTTGGTTCTTTGGAGTGAATTGGTAAACGTTACGAACCTTAATGTTGCAGAGCGATCCGTAGGGGATGGGGAGCGGATGCTGGATGTACTCCAACGATGGGGACAACATAGGGCGGAGGTGCGATTCTTTCTTCGTCACAACCGAGCACCAAGTAGGGAATCGGGTAAGTGTTAACCACAATCCTCTGTTTGTAAAAGATAACTGGAGAGATCACTGCTTGTGAACATTTATTATGAGGGGAACTGTCGACACAGAGATGGTTTTGGCACTTCTGTAGAATGTAGAATAGAATATATATTTTAAACATGTCAAGATAGAGTAGAATGAGTTGCAGTTCTGAAAAAAGTCGATGACACAGTGAAAACACAGTGATAGCTTTCAAATTGAACCATGGCATGAGTCAGCTTCACTCATGGTGGGTTTCACACTTGACTTGTAATCAAATCATTTTTTTGGTATGCCTTGTCCTTTTCATCTTTTATAGTTTGCAAGTCAAAAAAGCAAAATATATTTTGTTGAGACTGACCAATATGGGGTTTTAAGGACCGATACCGAATATTAGTAGTCAGAGGAGCCGATAACTGATATTCATTTGCAGTAAAAGTGTAAAAATTGGCAAAAAAAATGAATAATGCAAACACTGTTGCCACTTCCTGGATCGCCACTGTTATGCACAAGCACTTCTGGTTGCGGCTTCCAGCAAATTTACGCAGCGCCACACCATATGCTTTTATTTGTTTTGTTTTTTTCCAAGTGGTGAGAGCGCAACTGAGCATCCATTGTAACATCCCAAGTAACGATGTCAGGCTCATTTCAATCACAACTCTGCGACTGCTCGTTAAAGCAGAGCGTGCTCTCCCTTCACTCTCGCTGCTGGGAGATGCGTTCAATTGTGATCGCGAAAAAAACAGTGATCACAAAATAATGACAGTCTAGAACAGTGATTCTTAACCATAGGGCCGCGGCCCAAACTTGGGCCCCGAGCGCCACCTAGTGGGCCACAAAAAAAATCTGTTTTGTACGTGTGGGCCGCAATAACAACTCCCGACCATGTAGTGGCGCTAATGTATCAGTCAGTTGTTACTTTAACCAGCTCCATAAATAAGGAGAAGTCACTCAGCTAGCTGTAAACAAACAAGATGGAGAAATATTTAAAACGAAAAAATGAAGACAAACCCCCGCCAAAAAGTAAATTTTTGCGCAAGTACAATCCCGACTTCATTAAGTACGGCTTCGTAAACGGAGGTAGCGAGGCAGTGCCGAGAGCCCAGTGTGTGGAGTGTGGGTTAACGCTGTCTAATGAAGCACTTAAGCCATCAAAACTAAAGCGGCACCTAGAGACCAAGCATCCGACGCTTGTGGGAAAGCCAGTGGAATTTTTCAAGAGAAAAGAAGATGGGCTGCAGATGCAGATGTTAAACGCACCTTAAACGTAAGTGTGGACAGGTACAAAAATACCCTGAAGAAAATTATCTGTCCTAGTGTAGACGTAGCCTGAAGCTCTTTGAGGGCCTTAAAAAGAAAGGCGCAATACAAGTGTAGCTCCATTTATCATTAAACCACGGGGACGGGGTGAATACTAGTGCAGGAGAGACAGGCGCGACTGCATTCGAGTTGAAATAACCCAGCTTTAAATGGATTTTTCCATATCAGCCGGTCAGATTGGAGAAAAAAAAAAAAAAAAAGGCCGATGCTGATATACGTCAAATTTCCAAATATCGGCACTGTTAATCGGCCCGGCTGATTAAAAAGTCTCTCTAATATTTTCTCAGAGTATGCTCTGCTGAACATTTCAAAGAAATCTATTTTTCTCCACTATTTGGTTGTAAATTCGGGCTTTGTTCTCTGTTCTCTGAAAATGTGACAACCAACCCCAGTCACCCCTATAGCAGTATCTGAGGCCTAATATAGAGACAGGGCCTTGCAGTCAAATCTGTCTAAGTTCGTTAGCATTATGTTTTCCTTAAGAACAGAGAAAACCCGCGTATTTTTGGTGGTGTACGATCCTCTCAGCCAACAGTTGCGTAACTAAGCCCCCTTTACCCCCTCGTAGCACGAGTCTAGCCTAGAGATTAGATGCTTGTTTTCTCTTCCTGTTATCTTAGTCCCTTTTATTTTCCCACAGTTGGCTCACCTTTCCTCTGGATTCATGACACCGTTACTTCTTAACTATTCATCCAGTTTTAAACCATTTTTACTTTGTTTGCTATAGTATTTTTTATCTTACTTAATTGGATACCTTTGGTCACAAGGCAAGACTTTATAGAATCTCCACTGCAAGACATAAAATGTAAGCACCCTGTTCCTGTAGTCCGTAGCGTCCCCACCCCTCATGGAGGCAAACGTGTACTTGCTGGACCCTCCCTCCAGGCACTTAGTTATGTATGAAGTTAAGTCCCGATTATTGCCAGTCACAAAGAGTCCCGTTATTTCTCAGAAGCAGTGTGTTCACTGAACGGAAGCTGCTCTTTTGTATTGCTTCCCACTGATGCCTATCCACTACTGTCTGTAAAAGGGAACCATTGCGATTATTAATATTTTGTGCTTTTGTTTTTAAATAATGTCTGACCGAATGATCTGCCATGTTGCTGACTTAGGAGGGTCCAGAGACTCAGACTCGAAGAGAAATGGAGTAAAGGGACCCCCAGACAGAAGGATGGAGAATGGGGTGAGTGACTGATCCAAGCTTTTTAATTAGAGGTGCACCAATCACAATTTCCTGGCCGATCAAAGATTTCTGAAAAGCCTGACCTGCCAATTTAAATTTTTGCTGATCCTTTTTTTCCCCTCATAAACAACAACATACACCTCTAATATCCGAATCAGTCTTCTTTTATTGTAAAACAATAACCTGTGAAGTTTGTTTTTTTTAACTGCACTTGCACAGAATTGAAAAAAATTAACTTTTCTTTCTGGATGACTAAATTCTAATTTCCTTTTACCAAAAGATAAAATTGAAGGTGCACGATAATAGGAATAATGATGTCATCCCAATAAATCCGATAACATTATTAATAGCCCCGATAATATTTTTGGCACGGTGTCGGTGGATTGGGATGTGTGCGTTGGATTTCACCCGTTTTGCCAGTATTCAAAGTTTTGTTACTGTTCGAGAGGCCGCATTTTTCCATCACTGAGTGATGAACTTTCCTATGGCAATTAGCAAATGTTTGCATTTTACAGTGTTATGTTTAAAAGTTATTGAGAGGCTTTTTGGTTATTGATAGGCTTGCTGTCCTATAATTGCCAGGTTAAGAAAGTTGTTTCATAGGCAAGGCAAATTTATTTATATAGCACAATTCAACACAAGGCAATTCAAAGTGCTTTACATCACATGAAGATCATAAAAATCACATTAGAATCAATAGTATGTAAAAAAAAAAAAAAAAGAATCGAAATAGGGAATAAAATACATAAAAATTGCATTTAATCACAAATAGAATAAATAAAAAATAAAAAAATAAAACAAATACTACTACTACTTCTAATAATTGAAATCCGCGATGGAGATAAGAATAGAAAGCAAATTGAATGAAATAGACAGTTATTGATATGCAGTGCTAAACAAAAGCATTTTTAGCCCTGATTTAAAGGAGCTAACATTTTGAGCATACTTCAGACCTTCGGGTACTTGTTCCAGAGGTGAGGAGAATAGTAACTAAATGCTGCCTCACCCTGCTTGGTTCTTGTTCTTAGAACATACAGGAGACCAGTTCCAGACGACCTTAGGGGTCTAGATGTTTCATAGGAATCTAACAAATCAAACATGTATTTTGGTCCAAGGCCATTAAGTGTTTTGTAGACAAGCAGTAGTATTTTATAGTCTATCCTTCGACTCACTGGAAGCCAGTGTAACAATTTCAAAACCGGTGTATTGTGGTCCAGTTTCCTTGTATTGGTGAGGACTCTGGCTGCAGCATTCTGTACTAGCTGCAGCTTCCTGACTGATTTTTTTTATCAAAACCTGTAAATATACCGTTGCAATAGTCCAATCTGCTGAAAATGAATGCATGCATAAGTTTTTCCATGTCTTGTTGAGTCAGAAGCCCCTTAATTCTGGCTATATTTTTTAGGTGGTAATAAGAAGATTTAGTGACAGACTTTAGATGGCTAGACCAAGACCACAACAGTCTACTCTCCTTTTGCACCATATGTTTTATCTGCTGACAAAGCACAACACCTGTTGGGTGTGTGTTATTTCAGTTCAGTGCTCATTGTTCAGGGGAACACATCTTCAATGACACTGACTTACTGAATGATTGTGATTGACTCAAATTATATTTATTTGAAAAAATAAATATGGGAACTTTATTTGAAGTCAACGCTGTTCACTATAATAATGTTTACCGTATTTTTTCGGACTATAAGTCGCACCGGAGTATAAGTCGCACCAGCCATAAAACGCCCAACGAAGAGGAGAAAAACATATATGTCGCACCTGAGTATAAGTCGCATTTTGGGGGGAAATTTACTTGATAAAATCCAACATAAAGAACAGATGTCATCTTGAAAGGCAATTTAAAATAAGAATACCATAGAGAACAACATGCTGAATAAGTGTACAGTATGAAAATATTACATGATGCATGAACAACGAAATGCGAAAGTGGCCAGTATGATAATGTAACATCGCTATTAAGAGTTATTCAGATAACTGTAGCATTAAGAACATGCTAACAAGTTTACCAAACCATCAGTGTCACTCAAAAACACCAAAATAACATGTGAAAGGATACAATAATGTGTTAATAATTTCACACATAAGTCGCTCCTGAGTGTAAGTCGCACCCCCAGCTAAACTATGAAAAAAAAAAAAAAAAATGCGACTTATAGTCCGAAAAATACGGTATGTCATCATGAAAAATTTGGTTAGGTAAAGGGCAAATTTATGATGAATCCACCACTTGTATTTTTGACCTTCAGGTGTTCAAAAACTCAGGTGAATATATTTTAAAATTATATATTTATTATCAGTGATCATATCAGTATCGGCCTTAAGTTATCGATATCGGTTTCAAAAAATGGATTTTGTCCACCCCTAGATGAAATGCAGAAGTATTATGCTTCACCATAAGAAAATCAAAAAGTTAAAGGATATTGATATATATATTTTATGATGAATAAAACTACTAAAAGGTCTCTAAGTCTTTCTTTATTACTTTTGAATGCTGGATCAGTTTTAATTTGAGCCAAATATGAGCTTTTACTGAACAGGTATTATCTGACTGAATTCATTCAGAACTCAAAGACCTGGGTGCCATCTAGCGGCCGCAAAACATTACCACACGGTGACTATATGGAATCTTAGTACAAATTTCACATCTTCCCATATGAAAATATCAAAGAGCGACAGACCTTACAATCGTAAACATTATGTTGGGGTTGTCAAAGTATAAAAAAAAAACTAACAAGTGCCTATATTACGAACCGCTAATGTTCGCGACCAAATGCTAGTAGCCTAATATGGCTAACTGACGCAGATAAGATGGGAACCAATCACCAGTCCTCCAAAATTCATGAAATTAATCAACCGATCGATGGTTGCACCTTTATTTTTAGTTCATTGGCTGCCATTGACACTGATAGCCCTTAAATCAATTTTGACTGGGAGGGTTGGCAGCAATCATTCGCTGCCAGCCTTCCCACAACAAAGTGTATTAGACGTCTATCACCATAAACACAGAAACATGGTCATTCACTGAAGTAAAAGTGTGTTATTAGACAGTAGAAAACACTGAACCCTCAGTTTTCATCCGTCATTAAAACCACATTGGCTTCAACGCCTGATTAGATCTTTGATGACTTCCTTTTGTGTGTGTGAAGCACATCACATTAATGTAAAGTATGTGACCCAGTCCGTGGTTCCTCTATACCACGCAACGAGGGAACTAATTAATCCCGGATATATATGCAAATTAAACTGGGCCGAGTCTACAAAGACTCGCTTGTTCTGGCACTCAACCTCCAAAGTCGGCTTAACTTTGTTTTCTAATTCGAAAACACATTTTTCTTGTCATACGTTCGTGGCAAAAGTTACATTGCTGAAGACGAACAAGAATGACAATTCTTTTCTGCTAATTTTGTCCAGATGTCCACACCCAGGATGGACATGACTTTGTCCGAGCTCCAAGAGATGGCAGCCAGGCAGCAGCAGCAGATTGAATCCCAACAGCAACTTCTCGCTTCCAAGGTACAAACTCAGCATGAGAGAATGGAGATGATAGCCCAGACTGGTACAGATGATTGGATATGGAGGATGAAGATCTTAAGTGCTAGTGGTGATAAAAGTAACAGTGAGTGGCTGGTGGAACAGCGAAAGAAGATTAAAGGAGGGCTAGGGGTAAAAAAAGAAAATGAAGATCTAAAGATAAATTGTGGTTGACAGGTGGGATGAATCCATGCAGATGAATTGTTTCAAACTGGAGGAACAGTGAAAGCAGATGAAATGAAGCCTGGTAGTGGGAAAAAAAATGAAGATAATTAGGTCATGTCGCGTTGACGATAACTCAAAACTATGAGTAAAAGGCTGTGTACATGTTATGAAAATTGAAAAGAAAAAAATGACTGACAAAGAGGCCGTTGTTGAGTTGAAGTGCTGTAACATTGCAGTTTGGGAATACAGTATAAAGGGATCTTACATTAGCAGTGCAGGACTGTGTAACGGCCATGAAGGTCAAGTTTTTTTATGCATTTGTAATTTGGTTTGTAGGTGTATTTAGCAAGTTTTTTTTGAAGGGTGTTAGTGTTTGAAAGCAATGATTTAAAAAAAAAAAGTTAGCATTTTATAGCATTTAAGCTAGCTGACTTTTGCTATGCAAGTTAGCCAATTGTTCTTTTGTCGTACTTAGATCCTCATTTACTTATTTTAATACCGTTTGAGGCTAAGCTCAGGTATTTAGATTTATTAAAATTTCTAACTAATTAAATTTATTTTTTTAAATGAAGGGGCAATTCTTCATAGTTACACAAAACACTTGGAAATTCAATTTTGTATTCACATTCAATGCTCTTTTGAAAGTGCAATCTTAGCAAGCCTTTGTTTTACAACTCATAAAATTGATTCTGCAACACAATAAATGTTCCTAATTCGATTACGCGATTATTTGAACTAACTAGTTGATAGATGAATCGACTACTAAAATAATCCATAGCTGCAGCCTTATATGTAGCTTCCTGACCAATGAGATACAAAATAAATGTGACTTTTAGTCCCGTCCAATGCATTGTAAATGGGTTTTTATTTTTCATTTATTTGCTATCATGAGGCAATTTTTAAAAATTTATTTAATTTAATACTCTATTAGTAATTACTGCTATATTTTTATCGTAGTTTTTTTTATTTTATTTTTTTTATTTATACAGTAACTATAAATCAATGGATTGGACATCTAGCTCCGTGAATAGCAGCCAATTCAATGAGTGCCTTGGAAGGGTTAATAAAAAAAATCATAATTCAAGCATTAAAGGCACAACAAGAATTCAGCAAAAATACAATGACAATAAGGGTGATGGACAGTAACTTTTTAGTTTTTAGTTCAATTTTAGGGAAAAATAAAGGAATTTAATTGCGGCTCATCGTCTTTTACTGTACATCATGGGATCCCTATATTCTCAGTTTCACTATTTCTCAGCGCAAATTTTTGAACTCCAATGCACGTTTCCAGCAAAAATGTTAAACCCAGAGTCGTATAAGAGTAAAATAAAATGACTTTATATGTGAGCTGAATCAGCTGATGAGACTAATCATCACAAAAATTTGGTAATTATCTATCAAAACAATTTGTGTGGCCATATTACAGACTGACATGCAACTACCTCCCCCCAACTCATTATTTGTATGAACCTGTGCATAAGCAAAGGAATGAGAGTAACTCGAAGCATGTTGATGTCGACAAACAGGAATTACCATCAACACACATGGCCTCAAACTGTCATAAAGCCTGTTCCCGTCACGTTTCATGTCATGATGGTAGAGATGTAAGCACCCCCTGATTCTGGTAAATATTCTTATTTTGTGCTCACACGAGGATGATTCGTGGAAAAAATGTTTGTTATTAGCTTGAGCTAATAACAGAATACCAGGCAATCGAAATAAGGACAATAAAAGGTTTTCTAAGGACACAACATTTTTATTTTTTCATTTATGTTTGCTTTCGTAATTCAAGTACAAGTGTCCAATCATTTCTTGTGCTTGCTCCACCAGGAGCAGAGATTGCGCTACCTAAAGCAGCAGGAGCAGCGTCATCAGCAGCAGGTGTCTGAGCAGGAGAAGCTCCAGCGCCTCCGCGACAACATAGAAAACCAGGAAGGCCGTCTTAAGAAGGTCCGAGCCCTCAAGGGCCAAGTGGAGCAGAAACGCCTAAGCAACGGCAAACTCGGTGAGCTCCCGTAGCCAGTGGACGTGTAATACTTTGTTCTCTCGCCCTCCACTGACCTACTTTTGTGTGCAGTGGAGGAAATCGAGCAGATGAACAACCTCTTCCAGCAGAAGCAAAGAGAGCTAGTGATGGCGGCGTCCAAGGTGGAGGAGCTCAGCCGACAGCTAGACTTGCTCAAAAGTGGCAAGGTGGACAACTTCCACGACAACCAGAGCTCTGTGGCTGAACTGGACCGCCTCTACAAGGAGCTACAGGTGTGCGCTTGGGAAGAAAATTTGAAAACTAAGCTTTGACCTGATTTTATTGAGATTGGATGTGTTTGTGTCTTGCCAGTTGAGGAACAAGCTCAACCAAGACC
Source organism: Corythoichthys intestinalis (assembly GCF_030265065.1). Taxonomy (NCBI): domain Eukaryota; kingdom Metazoa; phylum Chordata; class Actinopteri; order Syngnathiformes; family Syngnathidae; genus Corythoichthys; species Corythoichthys intestinalis. The sequence goes on from NC_080404.1 coordinate 36,309,999, forward strand.
AAAACTCAAAACTACAACAGCAACGTGAGAACCTGAATAAGCGCAACTTGGAGGCGGCCGCCATGGACAAGAGGATCAGCGAGTTGCGCGATCGGCTGTGGAAGAAAAAAGCGGCGCTGCAGCAGAAGGAGAACGTGCCTGTAAGAATCACACTCATGACGCAAAGCCAATTTACTACTAAGCTCAAGACCACTTCTCGGAAAGGCCCTGATTTAGAACCCTCTAGTGGTTGGTTTTCTACTAAAACCTTTGCCCACACAACTCCATTTAAATGCTGCACAATAGCAGACAAGCCCATGTTGAATCACAATATGAAGATGGAACATTGCTTTTCTTTCAAAAGCAATTAAGCAAGCAATATGTTGAGACCCATTTGGAGGAAAACAACTCCTGTAATAGGCGAGTGCCTTGCTGATGTTGCAAACAAGCCATAGTGTCAGAGATGTTATCTTCTCAGGCTTGCAACAGTAAAAAGCGAAATCAGCAGGGTTTTTCTTTCTTTTTTTTTTTTTTTGTCTTCTTCTCATGGAAAATATAGTGAGAAATTAACACGTTAAAACAAGTTAAATGAGCTCAAGTCTTAAAAAGTAAATACGTTTTAGGATTTTTTGCTTAGTACAGTGTTTATTCATAATTTGTAATTGATTTTGTCAGCTGTTTAGCATGAAATCAATTCAGGTAACAGTTGTGTAGCATAAGCAGAAATTAGAAGCTGTTGCACAACTTAATGACTGGATAGGTAGTACAAATTTTGTGGCGAAGTCATTTTTTAATTTTTTTGTTTTTTTTGTTTTTGTTTTTTGGATGACTATGAGGTCTGTTATTTTAATGAACACCCACATCGATCATTGACGTACCAGGAGGGTTAATGGCGTACCGCAAGCAACTCGTCACTTCCGCTCATTAAAATTCATGACGTTAGCTACTGTTGCTAAGTGGGGGACAAACAGGAGCTTGTCCCCAATAGTAAATGAATGGAAATCGTGTACGAAGGAGATGTTTACAGAGCTAAACCTACCAATTCTCTCTGAAAATGATGTCCCTGGTGCCAAATTCACTGACAAAGATGTGGAAGAAAATAAAAATGTTCAGTTAAAGAGATGGCTTGAGTGTCGAGGGCTGAAAAAGACGGGGAAAAAAACGAGCCAACCTAAGCATAGCCTTAGCTTGTTTATCGACACCTTTTTCTTACGCAACTGACAATAACATTCTCCTGTTTCAAAAAGCTACCCTTTACCACCAGCCGTATCCTCTGGTTGTCCTACGTCTCTGACCGTTTCTGGGGATAATTTATATTGTTTGTTTTGTGGAGCGATCGCAAATGCTACTCAGTGACAGCCAACGAACACTTTTATTTTTTTTTTCATTGATAACTAATCTTAATTCTATAATTTATGTACACTTCCCCCTTACTAAAGGTGTTTTTTTTGGGGGGGGGGGGGGGGGGGGTTTAACAACAGAAAAGGCAACAGTGGCAGTCAGATAGCCTACTATTTTAATACTTTCCAGGTCATTCATTGTCAGACAGAAGCAGCACGGCACAACGTCACGCTAAAAATAAGTTAAAAATATCAAAATGGCTTATCTCTTTGTCCTCTGAAAGACCATGCCAACCCAACAAAATGTTTACTGCATATGAAATGTGAATTAATTCACCGAGCTGCCGTTAAAAGTCCGCGCAAGTTGATTCATTCTTCAGTCTTTGGTTTCAGGAAACGTAAGAAGAAAACATCCTTCATATGTCGTAATGTCTAGAGTCGTTTCTACAAGTTCCAAAAAAGCAATGTGTGATCGGTGTGTTCGTTTTTTAAAGATTACCGGAGAAAAGTAGCGGAATTAACATGGTTTCTATGCGAGGGCGGGCCTATAATGTCCCACTTCCGCTTTACGATGTGACGTCACGGTCTAAAAATAGCATGCGTGCGGTACGCCATTAGAGTTACATCTCTATTGTGGAGCGAAAAAGTGACACGTTTATAGACGCATTGCACAAAGTAATAGCTTAAAGTTGGAAGATTTACACACTTGTTGCCATTGACGGCGATAGATGTCCAATTCATTGGAACTGGGAGAGTTGGCAATGAAAGACGAAATGGTATATTCGAGACACACTTAATATAAATTCAAAGTAGAAGGATGAAAAGGGCCACATAATTAGACATTGTGGTTGGAGGTCCCTTAAAGGTTCTCGCGAGGTGGTAGCTCATCCACCCTGCCCAGAATCGCAATGAGCCAGCCTTTTTCACATAGGCACAAAAGCGCGCGCCATCCTAAACCGCTCTCTCCTCAAACTCAACAACAAGAGTCTGGCTGACATCTAACCATACACACACGCACACTGCTCACTTAAGTTCGTGTTCCTCCATGAGTCAGAGAGATCAGCAGAACCTGAAATTGGGGGTATTACTTCTTTGGAAGTACAAAGAGCGGCGGTATTTGCTTTTTTTGAACTGCTGTTGCATGTTTGTGCTTTTGTTTTCCCAAGAATGGCTATCCCAGTAAAGAGAGAGCTCCCAAAGACACACATCTTCAGGTAATCCAAATTAGCGTAGGAAGATCTCTTATTTATTTTCCTCAGTTTGACTTGGCACATCGTGTATTGGCTCTTAAAACAGGATTTTAATAGGTGTACTGTGTCACTTCACTCCACTTTTCAGGTGCATTGCATGTTGTTATTCATTGAGGGTATAACATGTTGTGTGTCCACACTTTGAAGGTCTACGAATTCTCTGATTGAAAGTGGAAGTCTTTTTGTAGAATTTACAGGAATATATTCAAGGCACACAAGGTTTCTTGAAATACAAACAAGATTTTCACAAGAGCGAATTTTTAAGTGAATTCAAGTGGTTATTGACAGTTTGCAAGGCAATTTATACTCGGGGAAAATGAATTTCATGAATTTTTTCAAGGCCACACAAAAACGAAATTAAATGTAATTTCTACATTTAATTTATTGCGCCGCTTGAGTGCAACGTACCTTAAAGGTGCTATGAAATGGTGAGCATAATGGATACACCTAACATTTTGGAATCATAATCATTGAACATAATTGTTAAAGAATGGCATGAAGAACATTCTAATGAAGTTAAACATCTCTTATGGCCGGCCCAATCCCCAAATCTCAACTTTATTAAGCGTTTATGGTCAGTTTTAGAGATTCAATTAAGACGTCGCTTTCCACCGCCATCGTCTCTAAAAAAGTTAGAGGATATTCCAACTGAAGAATGGCTTAAAATTCCTTTGGAAGCAACTCACAAGTTAATTGAGGCTGTAACTGCCGCAAAAGGTGGACCTGCACCATATCAAATTAGTTTTTATTGATTTTTTAAGGTGTTTCCATTATTTTGTCCAACCCCTGTAATTTTACATGAAGAAAACGAATTTGGCACTCAAATCTGGCTGTTTTCTACTATTTCATCATCATTTCATCCATCCATTCATCATCGACCACTTAATACGGGGTTGGGTCACGGGGGCAGCAGCTTTAGCAAGGAAGGCCAGACTTCCTCTCCCCTACCACTTCAACCAGCTCCTCGGGTGGGATCCCAAGGCGTTCCCAGGCCAACTGAGAGACATGGTCTCTCCAGCGTATCCTGGGTCTTTCCCAGGACCTCCTCCCGGTGTGACATGCCCGGGACACCTCTCCAAGTGGGCGTCCAAGAGGCATCCAAACCAGATGCCCGAGCCACCTCAACTGGCTCCTCTCAACGCCGAGGAGTAGCGGCTCGACACCCGAGTCCCTCCCGGATGACCGAGCTTCTCACCCTGTCTCTAAGGGCGAGCCTGGACACCCTGCGGAGGAAACTCATTTCGGCCGCTTGTATCCGGGATCATCTTCTTTCGGTCACGACCCACAGCTCGTGACCATAAGTGAGGGTAGGAACGTAGATCCACTGGTAAATCGAGAGCTTCGCCTTTCGGCCCAGCTCCTTTTTCATCACTACAGAACGGTGCAGAGGCCGCATCACTGCAGAAGCTGCACCGATCCGCCTGTCGATCTCCTGCTCGCTCCTACCTTCACTCGTGAACAAGACCCCAAAATACTTGAACTCCTCCACTTGGGGCAGGATCTCATCCCCGACCCGGAGAGGGCACGCCATCCTTTTACGACTCAAAGTCATTCCACCCAAAACAATACATGAGGAATTCTGATTGTGAGATTAAAAACCAAAGTTGATGATGATGTCTCTCTCTCTAGTGCTGCGGTAGCTAGTACATGTTAACAGAATGACTTAACAGTCACACGGCAACAAGAGCATAGAAAGCCTAATCTAGAATAGCGTGCTAGCAGACTGCAAAATTCTGCAGCTCATTCTCTGTTTGGAGATTTGTTTTTAATGTGCAGGGCTAAAGCAGCTGAGAATGGAAGAATAATTAGGATTTAATTTCATTATTAAGCGTTTTCTGTCAGTTTTTTTGGATGGATTTGTGTCCAAATAATGGGCTGATATCCTTATACAGTTACTTGCTGTAGTGTTTTAAAGCACCTTTATAGCCTTTAAAATACTATTCCACTACATGCGTGCTCCACCAATGGTTTGATGAGTCCACAGAGCCCTGACATTTTAACTGAGACTGCCCCAAAAAGCGCCTTTTCTTCCTCTCAAACGAGAGTGTTCGACCAGAACACTCTGGGTGACCTGTGCAGGTCCACGCACGTCCACGCAGTAGTAAGTTAAAAAGTGGAGTTGATATATTACCTTCAAGTCTTCTCTTACCTCAAATTTTGGCTCATAAGAAAATAGACAATGGGTTGTTAAATTCATAATTTAGGGAGCTCAGAAGTCAAGGTACAAGGACAAAGGTGTACTTTTTGAACAACATGTAAAAAAAGCTCCACCCCCATTTTGCGTTTTTTTTTTTTGTTTTGTTTGTTTGTTTGTTTGTTTTTTCAGTCCATGCATTGTTTACAATTTTTGCAAAACATATGATTTCAGTCAACATCAGCATGCGCCACATCTTCCTCCAAAGAATCCGAACTACTCTGTTGGGGTCTAAAATATTTTTGGGCACTTTGCCATTTCATATAGGATGTCTGAATGCTGAATTAAAATTCTAATTTTCCCCAGTTGCCGTCTGATGGCCCAGCCAGCTTACAACAGTCAGGTGGTCCATCTCGTGTGGCGGCGGTTGGACCGTACATCCAGTCATCCACCCTGCCCCGTGGTGGCCCGGGCAGAACCGAACTGCTTGTGAAACCGGCTTACCCCGACGGCACCTCCACCTTGCCTACGCACGATTTGCACAGCAAGCCCGGAACAGGTGAGCAAGAACAGACCGCTGCGTCCCGTCTCGTCTCATTTCTATCTGTCACAGCCGCATTTGGAAGAAGTCAGAGTAGAGTTTTTAATCCAAGCTGCTCATTATCAAGAGTTTGTTAAACCTTCAAAGGGCACTTGTTGGCTACCGTTGACGGAGCTAGAAGACCAGTCCTTCTTAGCTGGTAGAGTTGACTGATCGTTGCAGCCCCTCCCAGTCAAAATGAATTGGGCCTCTAGCACGGTCAATTGCACTGAAAGTTTCAATGACTTGGACATCAATGAGTTGGCAATTAACAAACCCTTAACAGACCTGCATTTTTTCTGCTGGGCAAAAAAATAATATCTGCGCTGATTTTTACTCTATTCAGACACCAGAACAAAGTGCTTTTTTTTGGTCGGGGATGTTTCATGGTTTTATTGGTTATTTTTAATGTTAACGTTTTTTTATTGAGAAATGAGCACTTTACGTTATCCTTTTTGAATTTGCCTTTAGTCAGCCATTTTCAAAGAGCCAAAAATAGCAAGAGGGCGTGCCAAACCTCATGATTTGATTTCGATGGGTAACGTTTCATCCAATCATCTCCCAGAAGTGGCAATAGCAACTAAATTCAGTGTATTTATTGGTAAAGACGTGAACACGTCATGTCTTTCAGCAGCATGCTCTGGTGTGAAGGGGTTAAATACTATGAAACATATAAATATATATATAAATAATGACTTTTATTTACATTTTTCTTTTCACTATTAAGCACTGAAAAAATAAAAACCTGTCCGTCAGAGCCCTTCTGCAAAGTGTCAGCAATTTAGACGAACTAAGACCAACTTTTAACAATTGACAAGACTGCATACACTGCCCCCAGCAGGAGCAGAAAGGTGTGACACCCCAGCTACTCGCGACGTCACGCTGAGCTCAGAAGGTAGCATGTGGACCTCCTGGTTTGCCGTGTTTATTCTGGAGCTACAATAGCTTTCAAAAAGCTTTTGTATCATTTCCTCGCTATTTTGCAGTGAAAGACACTTCCACCATGTCTGCCGTGTAAAACTGGAGAAATTAAATGCTCTTTGAGATCCCCCGGTAATTAGAAATATATATTATTTTGCTGACATGTTCATGCATCAGTTGCTCTGGAATTTGAAGGCCCAAAATGAATTGCCATTTGTTAGTCATTGCCTTGACGTTTTCAAAGGAGGAGGCATCCAAGTGCACGGATGACATGTTTTCTCCCTCGACAGCCATTTTTTTTTTGCATGTCTATAAAGATCTCGATTTGAAAACTATTTTTATTTTATGTAAAATTTGTTTTTTGTTTTTATTCGAATGCATCTTCCTCAGAGGTCACCTTCTTGCTTGAGCCTCTAAAAGGGCTTCGGGCCAAGAGAAAAGGTATAACCAATTGTTGTTGCCAGTGTGCTTCTTTCTCTCTGGTTTTTGCGAGTGACTTTTATCGTGTGATCTTGTTTTGTGATTGGCTTTTGACGACTGTTTTGGAGATTTTCCCGATACTTGCTCAGTGGAATTCTTTGTGGATCACATTATACCAGTGCTTCTCAATTATTTTCTGGTACGCCCCCCCAAGGAAGAGGCCATTTTTAGCGCCCCCCTCCCCCCCTAATTCTCTGCCGCCACTGTAAATAGTATCATTTGTCTATAAAATTATTATTATAAGTACGCATCTGCCTAACATTGTGTCCTTTTTTCTACTAAAGAAAAAATTGTAATATAAATGAACTTAGAATAAAGTATAACTTTATTAACAATGTTTTGTTTGTAACAGAAAAGACTTAACGCGCATCAATTTGCCTGAATTTAAAAAAAGTCACATCCAAATTGTAAAAATACACTCAAGGTAAATTTTGGACCATTTGATACTGAAAAATAAAATGTAATATAATCAGTAAATAATAATATTTTTTTTTAAAAATCAAATTGATTAGAAACATTAACTCATGAAGACAATATGCCATAAAATTTGACCGAAAAAACAAAACTGAATAGAAGAAGAAAAAATGTCTTTGGAAAAAAGGAAGAGTGTCTTAGGACAGAAGGTTTGGACGGTTTTTATTTTCGCTGCTCACAGTATCACCTCATTTGCAAAGGTGTGGGGTTATTTAGCACTGAGCATGCTAACAGTGCTCATTGGTTTACTGATATAACACGGACAAAGCGGGACGATTTGTTGGCAATACTCGCCACGTTTTCACTGAAAAACAATCAAGCGGCTTATCAATGAGACTGGGGTCTAATGTCTTTAAGTGGCGTCTTAATTGATCTGGCTTCCGGCTGTCCGCTATAATTATTTTTAGACACAGTAAACAATGTTTTTTCCGCTTCTCCCACTGTATTAAGTGTCAAAGCCAAAAGGCAAACGGCCCGAAAAAAGCACATTCTCGGCGGCTGAGGGAGAGCCGTAGGTGAGGGCGGTCGTCGTGACGATCCCAAGCCGAAAATGGCACTTCTCGGGCGGACACTTGAGAACCAGAGAAGACAGTGGGTCGCTGCGTGAGTCCGGTCGGAAAACTGCTTTCGAAAACGGCGCACAGCTCTTCTTCATATCTCTTTTCTGTGTGCTCTTGCTTAGTTAAAAAATACTGCGTGCACTCTGAAAATGAGCGCGCCACTGCCACCCACTGAGTGGATGTGCAAGTGCACTTTATTCTAGTACGGCAAAAAAAAAAACATGTTCCCAGAGCTCACATGCGCCACCCCTGGCTTTGCTCTGCGCCCCCCTATTTGAGAAGTACTGCATTATACACAGTTTAATGTGTATTTAGTTTAGAAGTGAACTCTCGGATTGTATTAATGGAAATTCTGATTTTAAAAAAATATATATTCATCTTCTGCTTTTCTTAAGGGAACCATTCATCTAAACTGGAGTTCAACGGTCATGGTCCAGCTTCTTCAACACTCCCACGAATGACATCTCATTCACACAAAGACCAAGGTAACAAAAAATATACTTGGACAAATTAGTGAGACGCCTTTGAATGATTTTAAAAGAATGACTATTGAATGCATATTCAAGTAGATGACTCTGAGCCCAAGAGGGACAAGAAGGTGCGTCCATTTTCCATGTTTGAACCAACTGAGGTTCCCGCCACCTCACTCCGCAAAAACCAGAGCAGTGACGACTTGGTCAGGGATGCTCAGGTGAGACGATACACAAATATCATAAAGTTGATATCATGTGTTTAACGTTCTTGTTCTCTTAGTCTGCTCCAAAGGTTCTAGTCAAGGTGCCACCGCCAGTTCCCACCAAACCGAAAGGCCCAAATATCATCCCATACGGCAAAGCGGGTCTCAACACAGGCACCTTCCCTAAAACTAAACCCCACAGCAGCCATCCCCAGTCGGGCCAAAGCCACACCCTTCTCCCCGCCTCCCAGAGCCAGACGCTTCCCTTGCCTCCCAAGCAGGACCCTCCGCCCGCAGCCACGGTGCGACCCTTCACCCCCGAGCTGCCTTCCTCCAAGCCACAGACCCTCGCTACCAGCTCCATTTACTCCATGTACACCCAACAAGTCGGCATCCATGGTGCTCTCAGTAGAGCTCAGAGTCGCAGCAACGGCTTTGTCAGTGGTAAGCATGTCCCAATTCGCTCATTCAGTGCCAGTGACAGCAATATACGTCCAATCCATTTTGACTGAGAGGCTGCCAACCCCTCCTAGTTCAAATGTATTGGATGTCAATTTTCATAAATGACGCTAAAAGGCCATTCCAGAATTGGAGGACATTTTTCACCCCACGCTCCACATTTTGAATAAACCACAAACGATATGCTAAAACATGTTTCTAACTCAATGTACTTGTCCTGAGTCTAAACCTTAAACTATGAAAAGAATGCTTGAAAATATATTTTTAAATACCACCAAATAAGTCCGGATTCCCCCCTAAAATACCAGGTTCTATCTTGTCTAAATTTTTTATGTATTGACCAAATTCAATCTGTAATATAACGGTTCAGATGACATTTACATTTATTTTTGCAATGTTTTATTTCTGTCTCTTGTAACTGTGGGAGCATTTGTTTCATTAAACATATTTAAAACATTTGAAATTCGTGCAATAATAATACCTTTTATTTGTACAGCGGTTTTACACACAACCATTGTTACCCTAAACAGTAGGGGTGGGAATCTTTGGACAACTAACGATTCGATTATGATTCAGAGGCAACGATTCGATTATAAATCGATTATTGATAACATCCACAAACCCCCCATTAGCTATTAGCTGCTTTCAATGTTTCGTACGTTAGTTACAAAAAGTTATTTACAAAAATTGTACAAAAAAGCCTCTCAGGCTTAAATAAACGACTATTACAGTTAGGGATGTCCCGATCCAGGTTTTTGCACTTCCGATCCGATACTGGCCGATACCAATACCGGCCTATCTGAGCATGTGTTAAAGTTTAAAGTTATTTAGCCTCCTTACTTAGTTGTCAGGATCATGTTGAAAAAGGTTTTAGTACTCTTGATAGCAACTAGCCAGCTGAATTAGGTGAATTTGAATAACACACAACGGTTGGTAACAAGAAACTGACCTGTTTATTCAGTGACAAACACAAAACATTATAAATAACAAACAGAAATGGCATCGTCAGTCAGTAAAACGTGCAAATAATATTGTAAACTGTCTTAAAAAAGCAAAACACACATACAACCTCAGTGGAAAATCCCACAAGCCCCCAAGCTATTAGATGATTTTGTTTCGTGCATTAGTTACAAAAATTTTATAAAAAGCCTCTCAGGTTTAAATAAACGACTATTTCAGTATCAAGTTAACATTTTAAAACAGTAAATAAAATACTCAAGTCCCCATTCTGTATCAGCAGCTTTAAACTACATTCAATTCATTTAATTTTGCAAATCAACTGTTAAAGTTGTTAAAATTGCTCCCGTTATTCCATAATTTCCCTTCTGTCTACTTTCGACATGTGAAAGTTTTAAAACTGTTTTGAAGATAGATCCAAGTCATGATTTTGCTGATTTAGGAGTATTTTAGATAAAAAGTTAATTAGGTTCGCTTGGAAGGTTCACAACAGCCTACTAGGGAAGTCTCCTGCTTTAAGATGGCGGCTGTTTACTAACGCAACTAATTTTCAATCCTTCAATGTTGCTAACGCCGTCGAGTCTGTCATCTTGAATCTAGTTCTCTATACATACATCTATTATCTACAGTAAAACGATGTTGACGTAGTTTGTAGCGGCTGTCAGCAGCAGTCTGGTATTTTTGTGTTTTTTATCCAGCGGCATGAGTTGAGCTAAAGCCGTGAGTTGAGCATTGCATTGCGTCCCGAAGACCGCGCTGACTGTGTTTTAGTTCCGCTTTACTTGACATATTTCAATAATCGGAATTTGGATGTTTGTGAATCGATCTCGAATCTTGCACGGCCGAATCACGAATAATCTAAGAATCAGAAATTTCGCACACCTCTACTAAACAGTGAATCACATGTTCCACTAGACTTACAGTAATATGATCCATTTTTCCTAAAAGAACAGGTTGAAAAAAATCTGTGTCCTCTTCAATTTTTGATTTTTAAAATAATTTCTCACTCTACCACATACAACAACACTGTTATGGACATGATCAGAATAAGAGTAAATAAATCATATAAATGAATTAAATCATGTCGTACTTTTTTTTTCCAATTGAACTGTTAGATTAGCTAGTCATGCCTTTGATCATTTATTATTATTGATGTCTGTTAAGAAGAAAATCAGAAAAGTGTAGGTTTATTTTTCCAACAGTTCTAAAGCCTAAATATCCTCAAATTCTGGAATGACCCAAAACACAATCATTCACTCGCAGTTAATCTTTATTTCATCCTATTTAGTGTACGGAAAGCCGGTGATTCCCGGCGGAGGCCCCCAGCATGTGGAGAACCCCTACCTGGAACGTCGTTCCCCAGCACCGGAGTCAGAGGTGGACCATAACGTAGCCAACCACACGGGTCCGAGTCCGTCCGACAGCGCCCAACCAGAGACTGAGCGCATCCCGCGGCCCCTCAGCCCCACCAAGCTGCTGCCTTTCATTTCCAACCCCTACCGTCACCAGAGCGACGGTGACCTGGAGGCCCTCAGGAAGAAGCTCTACAATGCCCCCAGGCCCTTGAAGAAGCGCAGCTCTATCACAGAGCCGGAAGGGCCCGCCGGGCCCAACATCCAGAAGCTCCTTTACCAGAAAACCACTCTGGCCGCCATGGAGACCACTGCTGTCACGCCAACTACTCCCACTTTTCCTGGTGAAGCAGAGAAAGGGGCAGAAGTACCTGTGGGTGTGCACCTTCCGGGCCCCTTAAATGGCACAGAGGACCACCGTTCAGATGCCGGAACGGAGAGACCCCAATTCCCAAATAGTAATGTTCACATTCCAGCACCTGCGGAACAAACCAGATTGACGCCCGCCCTACTCGAGGCCGAAGACATCGTTCCTCCACCTCCTCCGTCACACCCGGCCCCTCGTCCCGAAGACATGCTCTTCCCGCCACCGCCTCCTTCTCTTCTGGAGGACCCTGTCCCTAATCTGCCCCCTGCGCCTCCAGATGGCTTTCTTGAAGAGTTCCCCCCTTACCCTCCCCCGCCATACCCCAGTGGAGCAGAGCAGGACAGCTTGGGGGAGGACACCTTTAATATGAAAGCTCCTGAAGTCACCGGTCAGGTTGCATTGCCACCGGTAAGAAAAAAAAAAAAAACATGCAGTAATTTAAAGTAACTTTGTGTGAATTAACAGCTAGAGGTGAGAATCTTTGGGCACCTAACAATTTGATTACGAGTCAGAGGCTACAATTCGATTATAAATCAATTATTGATGCCCCCCAGCTATTATCTGCTTTTAACGTTTCGTACATTAGCTACATAAATTGTACAAAAATCCTCTCTTAAAGAAGGCTTAAGTAAACGACTATTTCAGTATCAACAGTTCAAAACAGTCAATAAAATACTCAAGTCCCCATTCTGTATCAGCTTTAAACAACATTCAATTTAAATTTGTGAATCAACATTTAAAGTTGTTAAAATTGCTCCCGTTATTCCATATTTCCGTTCTGTCTACTTTCGACATGTGAACGTTTTCAAACTGTTTTAAACATAGATTCAAGTCGGATTTTGCCGATTTAGGAGTATTTTAGATAAACAGTTAATTAGGTTCGCTTGGAAGGTTCGCTACAACAGCCTTCCAGGGAAGTCTACTGCTTCAAGATGGCGGCTGTTTACTAACGCCGGCAAGTCTGTCATTTTGCATCTAGTTTTCTATACATGTACTGCTAATGCCGCAGAGTCTGTCATTTCGCATCTAGTTCTTTATACATGCGAGATCTACCGTAGCATTATGTGGATGTAGTTCGTAGCGGCAGTCAGGTATTATTGTTTTTTTTATCTAGCAGCATGAGTTGAGCCAGAGCCGTGAGTTGAGCATTGTCATTACCCGGGTAATGACAAGCATGATGTTTACTCTCGGTCCATTCTTCATTGCGTCCCGAAGACCGCGCTGACTGTTTTAGTTCCGCTTTACTTGACATATTTCAATAATCGGAATTTGGATGTTTGTGAATCGTTCTTGAATATTCCACAGCCGAATCGCGAATAATCTAAGAATCGGAAATGTCACACACCTCTATTAACAGCCCACGTGTCTACTTAATTCAGATTTGAAGTTGAAAATGGATTGGATGAATAATACGTGGATTGAAATTGCATGTCTTTATTTTTACGTCCCTTCACACACAAAAATTTTTTTGTTCAACTTCATTTTATGTATACGCAGCATATAAAGTTAACCCATATGGGATTCAAACACTAGTGTCCTCACGACAGCCTAATGCGTAGGTAAGTGAGTATGGCTGACTAAGCTGTTGCCAGTGCACTCTTTTCAAGGCATCAGTTGTAAGAGCTAAGTTCATACATTTCAAGCTAGCATAATTTAGCTTTCAAGTTATGCTTACTCAGAAATGAAAGTTTTGCCCCAAAACTTGATCATTCAATTGAGCACAAATCATTTGAAAGTTCCGAGTACTTTAAATAAGTTAATGACGAAAACTTGAGTAGCCCATTATTAAAATCTCAAAGTGAACTAATTAGCCACAATTGTTCTACAAAATATGTTAATAGAAACATATGTTATTGCCATGATGCAGTTGGACTGGACTGGGAGAATAGCTGTGCTAGCTAGCAAGTGAAGCTAGTACACGACTAGCATGATTTTGTCACATTTTGCTGCTGGTCAGAGTGTTTTGTTACAGATATGTGGGATGAGTTCCCAACGTCGTAACTTCATCCAATTCCAACTCATCAGCAGTGTCCTTAAACCGATTCTAGACGGCTTGCCGATATATTGACTTGCTGCCTTTTGAAAATTTGTATATCCCTTCGTCGCTAGTTGTATAATTGCCTCGTTTTATTTTTGTTTGTCTGCCTCTCACCGCAGTTTTCCCCCGTTGTTTTTTTATTGATCCCGACTGAGTATCAAGGAACCTTTTTGTGTCTCCCTTTTCGCGATTGCGTGTTTTTTTGTGTATTCAATAAGCCCCTTTACACAATCCTTATGTTATTGTTGTCTTCTTGCTGTTTGAATTGAGTCACATTTTCTGATTCCTTGGTCAATCGAGCCGCACTTTTCCCTTTCAGGTTTTACCGCACAGACAAACAACGTATGTGGGTTGCGATTGCTTTATAAGGAAAATCATAACCCTATTGTCACGCGGAAGTATATTCCTGTGGTCTACGCGCTTGTCTGATGCACTGGAAATGCGGGTTCGAATCCTGCTGGAGACCTCATTTTATTGCTTTTGGGAAATATCGACAGTGCTGTCCTGCTCATCACTTTCCGCTTGGGTTCAAATTGGAAGGGCAGAACAGACTACATGTTTATGCAGCTAATGAGTGACACTGTGGAAGTACGGCAGCGCTGCCCAGTGACGTCACCACCCAGAGTGCATTGCGTCGTCAATAACAAAGGCAACCTACTAATTAAACTAATTTTGCAAATTTTATAAAAACGAAAACATTGAGGGGTTTGAATATCAAATGATTAAAACTCATACTAACATTAATCTTTTAAGAATTACAAATCTTTCTGTCCGTAGTTCCCTTTAAATTAGCGCACCTTTTTGAGAGTTTTACTATTTACAGTGCATGTTTGTCAGTTCCACAAGATTTGTTGAGTCAACAATCCGAACCTAGGTCGCGGTTATATAATTGGATAATCTTCATCAAGCGCAGCTATTGTTTCTTTGTAAAAACCCTCGTTATTCTACTGTGACTAAGTAGTAGTTCAGAGTACTTTTCTCCTAGATTTCCACACTACTCCTTAGTCCCTAAGACACACTTTGTGTTAAAAATAAACTGCAGGTTACAGGTCCTTGTAATCCCACCATTGGAGGATTTGTGCAGGTTTTGCCCCAAAAAGTCAGCCAATTATAAAACAATGTTGTGGCCTATTTATCTCAGCCCCTCCCTCTGTTCTTTGTCTGGCTAATCAGGTTGCATAATGCTCAATTAACAGAGGTGAAGTTGTTTCTTACCTCTCAGTTTAATCGCCCCCCAAAAAATCACCTCCCACCCTTCAGTCTCAGTCGAAGGCGCGCACGACGGAGAACGGGCGTTGAAGTAAACTCACTGTTACGGTTGTGTCTCGGAAGGGCAAGAGGACCAACCTTCGGAAGCTGGGTTCGGAGCGTATCGACCACAACATGCGAGTCAAGTTTAACCCGCTGGCGCTGCTGCTCGACTCGTCTCTTGAGGGAGAATTTGACCTAGTCCAGAGAATTATCTATGAGGTAAAGGCGCAAACCAGAAATGCAGACTTTTTCCGTTTTAATAATTTACTCCATTTAACATGACATTTTTAGGTGGAGGACCCCAGCCAGCCCAACGACGAAGGCATCACCGCGCTCCACAACGCCGTGTGCGCCGGACACACGGAGATTGTCAAGTTTCTGGTCCAGTACGGCGTCAACGTCAACGCTGCGGACAGCGATGGCTGGTGAGTTGAAGTTTAGGACAGCAGAATTAAAAATGGAGCGTAGCTTCAATGGTCTTTTTAACATTTCTTTCTCTTGTCGTCGTTCCTCAGGACACCTCTTCACTGTGCTGCCTCCTGCAACAACGTTCAGGTGTGCAAGTTCCTGGTGGAGTCGGCCGCTGCAGTCTTTAACACAACATACAGCGACATGCAGACGGCGGCCGACAAGTGTGAAGAGATGGAAGAAGGCTACACGCAGTGCTCGCAGTTCCTCTATGGTCAGTTGAAAAAATACTATCAGAATTTAAGGTTGCTTTGTCGAATGCATCATTTTTGTGTGTCCTTGTGTGCACAGGCGTTCAAGAGAAGATGGGCATCATGAACAGGGGCGTAGTCTACGCCTTGTGGGACTTTACGGGAGAGAACCCCGACGAGCTGTCCTTCCGCGAGGGCGACTGCATGACAGTTGTCCGTAGGGAGGACGAGAACGAGGTCGAATGGTGGTGGGCACGCCTGGGAGACAACGAGGGCTACATACCTCGAAATCTACTCGGGGTAAGACATCAATTCAACTCACGTAGCCAGTTTTGCTGAGCAATGTGCATTTTACAGTACAGATAGTCCCCGGGTTACAAACATGTTCTGTTCCTACACTGGCGACGTAACCCGAATGATCTCTTTAAGTACCTCTAAATACCCCCTAAATTTCAGAATAACTATCCAAAAACATGTATTATGCGTCATATTAAAGTAAAAAAAAATAATAGGACACAGTAAATAGATATTATTTCACTCTAGTAACATCGATAACACCATTCTTACAGCTGACATTTATTAACTTGCCACCGCCAAATTATGAACACACAATTAGAAAATACATTCATGACAAAGCGTGTACATTAATGCTATAAAGTAAATCAATAGAGACATTTTTTCTTACAAAAACATACCTCAATGAATGCACGATAATACTGAAAGAAATAAGGTCCAAATCTTGGGCAATTCAACTAGGAAAACGGCAGCTATTAGTGGCAACAGTCCAGCAGAGAAAAACGACCTCTTTTCAATAAGATAGCGGGCTAATAGCGAGTTAACGGGGGGGGGGGGCATCGCCGAGCCCACACAGTCTACATTTTCTCTGCCTTTTTAAAATATTATCTCATGTTCACCCCCGCTTCTCAACGTGAAAGCAGCACTCGAGAGTAACAGGAAGTAATGCTGGCGTGACGTCAAATAAGTCCAGAGTGCCACAGAGGAAAGCGGACAGCACCAGTGTTGTTTTCGTCAATGATGACGACAACGAAAATATTTCGTCAAAGAACAATTTTTTCAAGACGATGACGTCACGGTGACGCGTTGCAAACGTGTCTTGGCAGAATAAAACATAACGTGACGGATGGCAGTTGTCATCTGACGACACGAGAACGAGATGAAAATTCGCCAAAGTTTCCATCATAAATTCACGATGTGTGGTATTTTTTTATCGTATGTGTAGTTAGCCCGCATTTAGTAGTGTTTGGTCGTGTCACTCGTGACTTGCTGCGCCTACCCACTGCCTCACACACATGATTACTCACCGGCCCGTTCCCAGCTCCTTTTGTGAAACGTGTCAGGTGTTGCTAAGTAAGTTTAACTTTCTTATCTAGGCTAAATATGACGTGTTGCTTTTGCCTTTTAAGGTCTGTGCTGAGTGAGCATCACACACTAAACTAACTTGTAGCGTGAGCATTAAGCGCAGTGACTCGGTGTCATCTTAAACTTGCAAAACATTTTACATACAGGTCATGGCGTCCAGTAGGCCTGAACGATATTGGGAAAAACTATTGCTGCGATTTTTTTTGGGTTTGCGATATATTGCGATATTTTAAAAAAATTATATATTTTTTTTCAAGATATTTTCACAAGATGACTTAAATAGCTGTTTGGAAAGACTTTAGATCACCACAGTGTACAGTCATCCCTTGTTTTTCACGGTTAATGGGGACCAGAACCCGCCGCGATAAGTGAAAAACCGCGAAGTAGCCCACCCCCCTATTTAATTTTTTTTTTGTGTGTGTGTTTTTTGTGCCCAATGTATTTATTCAGATTTAGCATTGGAAAGAGATACATACAGGTTGACCCAAAAAAAAAGTTTACACTCAGTTGACTGCTTGTTTAAAAGCCATTGAAACATATCTAAATAGGTTGTCATGCTTAAGTGATTCATTAAGGTCACTCAATGCAGCTGGTAATCTCTCGTCTCTACAATTCCTGTGCTTCTGCTGAAAATGAAGAAAACTTTAGCTGTACCTGAATTGCTGCGTGCCGGTCTGACACCTACTGAGATTGCAGCAAATCTGAGAATATCCAGATGTGCAGTCTACAAAGTTAAAAAGAAGCTGAAAGATATTGGAACAGCCTCACGAAAACCTGGGTCTGGAAGTGCCGATCTGTGCGGACCAAAAAGTTGATTGACAAGGTGATATGTGGCCACCCCAGAGTCCAGATCTCAATCCCCTGGATTATAGCATATGGGCAACTGTGGAGGACAGTGCCTGTAAGAAGCCACAAACTTCTGTGGCAGCCTTGGAGAGGTCCATTGTTAGATCTTGGGAAAATATGACAGCATCCTACATAAAGAAGCGTTCCGCAGGCGCCTGGAGGCTGTTGTGACACTTAAGGGAGGACACATTGAAAAATAGAGTGTACTGTACATGTTCTTTAACATGTTCTTTACAATAATGTATAATTTGTGATTCAATTCTAATTCTAAGCTGAATAAACATGGCATTTAAGTTGTATTATGGCAGTGTAAACTTTTTTTTGGGTCACCGTGTATAAGACATGTTTTTTTCTCCCCCCCCCAAAGTGATTTTAAAAATGTATATAAATAAATGGTTTTTAAGCACTTCAAATTTCATAATTATGATAAGTTTTAAACATAACTGTCCAACCAAATCATTTTTGAACAAGAATAAAGTACTGTAGCAGATAAATGCTTGGCTTTATTAAATGCTTCTGTTAATCTACTTTAGCTGTGACCTTTGAAGTGACATGTAGAAATTTCAAACTCCTCATGATCATTTCTGGCATTTAAATGTCTCCAACGTCCCCACAGTACACACATTCATTCCAGCGCAGCTTCCTTGCAACTGTTTAACAAGTTAAACGATGATTGACAGATGCCCGTGTGAAGTCTGCTTCTTTGGCCAGATCAAAGCCATTGTTGTGCCGCAGTGACTGAGAGGATCAAAAGGCTGGGAGAGGGAGGGTAGGAGGCTGTGCGCAGACCAGAAAGTGAGGCGTATGTGGATAAAAAAAAGAAAAACTATCGCACGTGCTTGCGATGGGACTATTGCGCACACGCACATCGCGATGGCGATGTTTAAACGATATATCGTTCAGGCTTAGCGTCCAGCTGAGTTTAATTAATTGGAAATAATGTGCTGTTTTGCTGCTGAGTGTGTAGTAACATCATGAAAATGGTGATATCCTTGTAGACTACAGTTATGTGCACGTCTGTCATGTTCATTCGAAATTGTTGGAAATAATGTATTTATCCATGGACTAAAAATTTTGAAGTTTATAGACTAAAACGTTTTGAGAATTGTCGATTAAAACTTGACGAAATTTGTCTGAGTTCTCATTGACTAAAACTTGACGAAGGCGAACACATTTTGAAATGACTAAAATATGACTGAGACTAATAAGTATTTTCGTCCAAAAGACTAAGAAGAAAATTAAAATGGCTGCCAAAAACAACACTGGACCGCACATATAGCAAAATGAAATACCAGATATACATAGCAATTAGAGATCAACCATTTAGATTACTCAGGCAGAATAAATAACAAATGACAAATTCAGTGGTACTTCGACATACAATCGCTTCGATACGCGATCTTTTCGGCATCCAACGTAAAATTTGACTTGGCATTTGTTTCTACATCCGACGACATGCTCAAAATATGACGATTTATGACAGCGCCGCAGTTTCCTGTATTTTCTCGCAAGACGGAAGCACGGCAGATTTTCTTGTGAGAGAAATCAACATGGGTTCCAAGGAGGTGTGTGCAGGTGGTGAATAAAGTAAAAAGGTGAGGCTTACCATTGACATGAAGATGGAAACGATGGAAAAATATAAGCGTGGTGTGCGCGTCCGTGAACTGGATCTACGGACTGGATCTGGATTTGCGATCTCGACGGTCCTCCTCCGACCTCCGTTCGTAAGCTAAGGTGACAACATCGCCAAAGAAATCGCCAGCTTTGTCAGGTTTTTAATAATTTATTTCAGAACTTGTGCAACACGACAGGCCTACTGTCTGCCGCAGTTGACGCCAACAACAACAACAACATTAAAAGAAAATGTAAAATCTCTACCAAACCTATTTCACTTGTCACGTCAGCCACGCGGTGTCTCCGGGTACAGCACACAAAACAGATCCGCCAAATTAGATCAATATTATTATTAATACTGTATTCCAATTTTTATTTAAAAGTTATTTGTTTTGCTATGTGTAATTGCCATTTGTAATAGTACCGTCAGTATTTATTAAGGATTTAGTGTAGGTTTTCGGGCTGTGGAACGAATGAATGGAATTATAATGTATTCTTATGGGAAAACTTTGCTAGACATATGGCCATTTTGACGTACAAACAAGGAACGAATGGTACCACTGTAATATGGCGGAAAACACAGAGCGACTGAAAAAGCAGTTTCTGCTCTTGCACTCCACTTTAAAAGAAACTTCTGTATTTTAAGCCAAAAAGTTGTATTTGATAGAACAATATGTCTATATGCTGCCATAGCAGATTCATGGCGCATTAAGCCCCCGAACTATTTTTAATTTGTCAGTTTCACCCTGGAAACCCCCGTTTACAGACGTTGCGCAACCGCTTTTGTTTCAACCCAGCCATAAAACGAATGTATTTAATTATATTTATTATTCAAAATGTCTGTCATTTTTAGCTTTAAATCATTAATTGATATCTAATATTTCGCTTAAAAAATATTTTAAAAATCGCATATTTTACACTTTTAAACAAATGTCACAATGAAAAAAATGGTGTCTGTAAAAAAGTCACGGATATCTAACTCATAACTATCGCTTAATTGTATTTTTTTGTTACTGTCGCATTTCCTCAGATATGTTAGATGATAAATAATCGATCCAAACAAAGAAAATTTGAAGAAGAAAAAAAGTTTCAAAGGGTAAATATATGAAAAAGAACATCTCGACCACTCCTCGATGTCTGCGATTTCTGCATCGCGACCCTTGTTATGTGTTTCACCCATAAAATCCCCCAAAAATCCAGCTGTGGCCATTCACAGCTGTGTCTTGACACTTGGTGATACAAACAAGGTAAGAATGCGGTAATATCTCGTTAGAGTCATGGCGTCTGTAATTCTGCTCTTGTGTGCTTTCACCTCCAGATAGGGTTTTGCTGTTTAAAAAAAAAAAAAATTTAAATGCCCTCCTGTTCAAAATTTTTCCTCCCCCAGAAAATTGAGATTTTAAGCTTTCCAAATCACACATACATATCGGACAATTTTGAAATTTGGCCAAATTTGGGGTCTCAGAGCGGAACTTCAAGTCACCTGAGTATTTTCCGCCTTATACTGTACTTAAATGTTGAGAGGTGGCGACGTGACACTCTTATGTAATTTAAAAAAAAAAACAACACTTAAGACAAAATGACGAGGGAGATCACGTAAATCCAATACGTCGCATACCGGGGACTACCTGTAGTATGTCTATCATGAGTTGACCCATCAAAAAGCAGTTTGCTGCCATTGACCATGATGGAATGAAAATTCGTTCTTCCGTTGCTAGTCCTCCCAATTCAAATGGATTGTTTGTCTACGAGTGACAAATTTAAATTAATAGCAGAAAGATGAAAAGAGCAGAAAGATTGGACATCTATCATTGTCAATGGCACTGAAAGAGTTTTTTTTGTTTTGTTTTTAACACTGGGTTGCTCCCCCCCATCCCCTTGTCATTTGCAGCTGTACCCAAGAATAAAGCCACGACAGAGAAGCCTCGCTTAAGGACTCCTGCTCATTTCAACATGCACACTAACACACATACACACTACTTGCAAAAAGAGTCAGTTCTATTCGGCTTTGGGGTCAAATTTCAGTATCCCAAAAAAAAAAGTGAAGGTCCTTGGAAATTTGCAAGGATTTAACACTTGTAGTGAATTTTGAAGCTGTGCTATGTGCATTCAAAAGTTTAGAGAAGGACTAATTCAATTCATTTTGAAAATCTGTGGTCCAATTGGACACCGAAGCATAATTTCCCTTACATTTTGTGAGTAGGGTTTATATATGCACACACACTGGCTTTAACCACCCAGGAAGCGAAGGACGCTGCTGCAATGAAGAAACACTATAGCAGAGGTGGGGACCCAACAGCGGTAAAATGTAAACTTTAAATGTTTTAAAATGTTTGCCATTGTTGATAAATGTAGTAAGGCCTTCAGAGGACCTTTTGACCACAGGTTCCTTACCCCGGCATTAAATGAAGGATCAACTGATGAACACTTTGTGGCCCAACTGTGACACTTTTCTCTAACACTAATGGCATTTTTGTCCACGTTTTTATTATTATTATTATTAATCACTACTGTCAGATTTAAGTGACGGAAACTGTGGTTGTAAACAGAACACTCAGTATTTGATATTTTTAAAAGGCTGTCAGGGGTTATACGTGACATTAAAAAGGCTCGATTGCCGTGACAATCGGCGGAGGCTGGTTACTTTTTGACTTTGCCTCTATTTTATATCTGCACTGATGCTGTCAAAAAGAAATCAAAAACAGCGTACTAGTACACAAATCTTAATCTGTACATGTGCTTTGTTGTCAAACTAGTCATTTGATACCGCAGTGGTAAAAATGACCTTGAGATTCCCCTCTAGTTATGTAGGAAGATGAAAGGAGCTGATTACCAAGAAACAAGATAGCTCATAGGCTGCAGTTTTGTTTTGTTTTTGACTCACCAGACCCCCATGCAATACTGACATCCATGCAGATATTTATTTTTGTTACCATGTTCCTATATGCTGTCTAAGAAGTATAACCTCAGATGTACTGTAGCATTTTCAACATTTATAATAAAAATAATTTGTACCACTTCTTGTTTTTCCCCATTCATTCATTATCCTCGCATGTACAGTGGGAGAACAAGTATTTGATACACTGCCGATTTTGCTGGTTTTCCCACTTGCAAGCCATGTAGAGGTCTGTAATTTGTATCATATGTTCTCTTCAACTGTGAGGGACGGAATCTAATACAAAAATCCAGAAAATCCCATTGTATAATTTTTAAATAATTGTATTTAACTGCATGAAACCAACTAGTAAATATTTCGGCTCTTAGTTCTTAAGAACCCCTCCTGTTCTCCACTCATTACCGGAAGTAACTGCACCTGTTTGAACTTGTTACCTGTATAAAAGACACCTGTTCACATGCTCAAACAAACAAACTCCAACTTCTCCACAATGGCCAAGACCAAAGAGCTGTGTAAGGACATCAGGGATAAAATTATAGACCTGCACAAGCCTGGGATGGGCTACAGGAAAATAAGCAGCTTGGTGAGAAGGTAACAACTGTTGGAGCGATTATTAGAAAATGGAAAAAGTTCAAGTTGACGGTCAGTCTGCCTCGTTCTGGGGCTCCATGCAAGATCTCACCTTGTGGGGCATCACTGATCATGAGGAAGGTGAGGGATCAGCCCAGAACTACACGGCAGGACCTGGTCAATGACCTGAAGAGAGCTGGAACCACAGTCTCTAAGAAAATCATCGGAAACCCATTACGCCATCATGGATTAAAATCCTACAGCGCACGCAAGGTCCCGCTGCTGAAGCCAGTGCATGTCCAGACACGTCTGAAGTTTGCCACTGACCATCTGGATGATCCAGAGGAGCAATGGCAGAAGGTCATGTGGTCGGATGAGACCATAATTGAACTTTTTGGTCTAAACTCGGCTCGTCGTGTTTGGAGGAAAAAGAAGGATGAGTACAACCCCAAGAACACCATCCCAACCTTGAAACATGGAGGAGGAAACATCATTTTTTGGGGCTGCTTCTCTGCCAAGGGTACAGGACGACTGCACCGTATTGAGGGGAGGATGGATGGGGCTATGTATCGCCAGATCTTGGCTGACAACCTCATTCCTTCAGTGAGAGCCCTGAAGATGGGTCGTAGCTGGGTCTTCCAGCATGACAACGACCCAAAGCACACAGCCAAGGCAACTAAAGAGTGGCTCCGTAAGAAGAATCTTAAGGTCCTGGAGTGGCCTAGCCAGTCACCAGATCTGAACCCGATAGAAAATCTATGGAGGGAGCTGAAAGTCAGTGTTGCCCGGCAGCAGCCCCGAAACCTGAAGGCTGGAGAAGATCTGCATGGAGGAGTGGGCCAAAATCCCTGCTGCAGTGTGTGCAAACCTTGTCAAGGACTACAGGAAACATTTGGTATCTGTAATAGCAAACAAAGGTTTCTGTACCAAATATTAAGTTTGATTTCTGTGACGTACCAAATACTTATTTCATGCAATTAAATGCAAATTTATTATTTAAGGCAAGGCAAGGCAAATTTATTTATATAGCACAATTCAACACAAGGCAATTCAAAGTGCTTTACATCACATGAAGATCATAAAAATCACATTTAAATCAACACAACGTAGAAACGAAGACAAAAGATCGCATTTAATCACAGAATAAAAATAAATAAGATAAAAATAAAACAAAAACTACTACAAATAATAATAATTGAAATCAGCAATGGAGATAAAAACAAGAGGAATAGAAAGCAGGTAGATTGAAATATATAGACAGTTATAGATATGCAGTGCTAAATAAAAGCGTTTTTAGCCCTGATTTAAAAGAGCTAACAGTTTGAGCATACTTCAGACGTTCGGGTAACTTGTTCCAGAGGTGAGGAGCATAATAACTAAATGCTGCCTCACCCTGCTTGGTTCTTGTTCTTGGAACATGCAGAAGACCGGTTCCAGACGACCTTAGGGGTCTAGATGTCTCATAGGACTCTAACAAGTCAAGCATGTATTTTGGTCCAAGGCCATTAAGTGTTTTGTAGACGAGCAGTAGTATTTTATAGTCTATCCTTTGACTTACTGGAAGCCAGTGTAGCGATTTCAAAACTGGTGTAATGTGGTCCAGCTTCCTTGTATTTGTGAGGACTCTGGCTGCAGCATTCTGTACCAGCTGCAACTTCCTGACTGATTTTTTATCAAGACCTGTAAATATACCGTTGCAATAGTCCAATCTGCTGAAAATGAATGCATGCATAAGTTTTTCCATGTCTTGTTGAGTCAGAAGCCCCTTAATTCTGGTTA
This sequence comes from Corythoichthys intestinalis, assembly GCF_030265065.1. NCBI lineage: Eukaryota > Metazoa > Chordata > Actinopteri > Syngnathiformes > Syngnathidae > Corythoichthys > Corythoichthys intestinalis. The sequence continues at coordinate 36,334,561 of NC_080404.1, forward strand.
TATTTTTTAGGTGGTAATAAGCGCATTTAGTGACGGACTTTAAATGGCTATCAAATTTTAGGTCTGAGTCAATAATTACGCCAAGGTTTCTGACTTGATTTGTAGCTGTACGTGACAATGTGCTAAGTTGGCTGCTTATCTTTGACCTTTCCTTTTTTGGCCCAAAAATGATCACCTCTGTCTTCTGCACATTTAACTGGAGAAAATTCTGGCACATCCATTCATTGATTTGATGAATGCATTTGCTCAGGGTGACTAAGGGACTATAATCATGTGGGGACACAGAAATGTACAGTATTATATATATGTATGTATGTATTAAAAATCATACAACGTGAGTTTCTGTTTTTTTGTATTAGATTCCGTCCCTCACAGTTGAAGAGAACTTATGATACGAATTACAGACCTCTCCATGCTTTGCTAGTGGGAAAACCAGCAAAATCGGCAGTGTATCAAATACTTGTTCTCCCCACTGTATATTCTTGATCCTCTGCAATTACGCGACGATTATAGTAACTGAATTCCTGATCAGTGTCCGTGCAATGAAAGAGTCGATGATGTTATCACTAATTAACAACTAATCATGCTTTTGTGTGAAATATGAGCATGATGATGATAACAAGGCAATAAGAATCCTTGGCTATATGCCATTTTAAGAGGGCCTGCAGGCAGGACTATTCATGCAAGTAAGGTCCCACCTATAGTTAAGGTTCTGCCCCCTCTGGATATTTCAGTTGAAGGTCCGCAGCTTCCGGGCTTTCTCATTAAGTGTAGACAGCCTCAGTGATTTGGATGTGGATGTGCTTCATCAGCAAAGCAGTATTTCTTGCCTCTGCAAGAGAGAACCACAGGTGGAATGTGCTATAGTTGACTTTCTGAATGTAACGAGCAACTGGGTCGAAAGGCACTGCGCAATGTCTTTCACTAAATACTGTGTACAGTATATTTTATTCATCTTGCTTTTTTGAATGTTGTTTTGAATTATTAGTTTTATATTGTGGCGAAGAAGGAGCTGAAGCCAAAAGGCGAAGCTCTCGGTTTACCAGTCGATCTACGTTCCTACCCTCACTTATGGGCACGAGCTGTGGGTCGTGACCGAAAGAACAAGATCCCGGATACAAGCGGCTGAAATGAGTTTCCTCCGCAGGGTGTCTGGGCTCTCACTTAAAGATAGGGTGAGAAATTCTGTCATCCGGGAGGGACTCTGGGTTGAGCTGCCACTCTTCCACATTGAGAGGAGCCAGCTGAGGTGTCTCGGGCATCTGGTTCAGATGCCTCCTGGACACCTCCCAGGGGAGGTGTTTCGGTCATGTCCTGCTGGCAGGAGGCCCCGGAGACGACCCAAGACACGCTGGAGAGACTGTCTCTCAGCTGGCATGGGAACGCCTTAGGAACCCGCCGGAGGAGCTGGTTGAAGTGGCTGGGGAGAGGGAAGTCTGGGCTTCCCTGCTAAAGCTGCTGCCCCGCGACCTGACCCTGTATATTAAGCGGCAATGTATGGTTGGATAGTTTCATGTTACTTTTATGCACAATAGGGCTGCCACAATCACATTAATCGACAACTATATTGATAGTGGATTAATAGTTTGATATTTTTTACATCCGATTTTCCCAAAGCTTATTTTGAACCTTTATCAGTTAATAAGAACATTTGATTGCATTTTAAATTATTTTTTCTGTATTATTAAAAAGTATTCCATCAATTGGCTTTCAAAGCAATTGTGGCACCCTTACTTGTCAAAAGCCCCCCTTTTTTTTAACCTCTTTTGAGTACATGCTTTTTTATAAAGAACAAAATTGATTTCATTTCATCAGTTTTTTTTTTTTAAGTTTAAAAAAGAACATGAAGGATTCTGTTGACTATCAAAACTTGTGGCATCCCTATTATACACAACACTGCTTTTGAAAGTAGTACACTGGCTCCCTCTAGTGGTACACGAACAATATACTAGTACATGCAGTACTGTATTTCATTCAGTTCTGCGTTCATTTGTTACTCACAAAGTAGCCCCCTGGTGGCCGAATATGTCATTGCATGTAGTTGACTTTCCAAGTATGAATTTAAAATTAAGACTTTGCCGGAAAAATGTTGTCTATGAAGGTTGTAAAAACAATAAAAACTGAAAGAAATAAAATATATTTTTATAATTTTATAATGGGTCAAACTTCTTTTTCAAACAGATCATGTGACTAGCACCTTGGAGGCGGTCAAAAAAAAAAAAAAAGAGGCAAGGTTGATATATGTAATTTTGGCAAACCTAAGCTTTCAAAAGCGACAACAACTACTGAGCGAGAACCAAGGATTGAATATTTGGACAATGAAACGCTGGAGAGCGCTGCCAAAATGGCGAGCACAGTTTCAGTTTGCCCCACTAAAGACGTTAATTGGACAACAGAGCAAGGGCGTAGGTTTGCATAGGAACGATAGGGACATAACACAACTTTTCAGGATGCTCAAATTATCCCCACCAACTTTTCAGCAACATTATTTGCATTATCCAAAGAGTTCAGTTATATACTGTAGGTAATTTAGATAGTCTTCCCATATGTTGTAATGATAGAATAGACCCTACCATGATTAAGTGCATTATTTTCATTTATTCAGACTTACATTTATCCCTTTTTACTTGCTGAATGTGCCGGTCCATTTTCCTTCGAAGAGGAGGGATATTAAGAAGTTTTTTTGGCTAGCAGCAGCCACTGTAAGTTGTGTAAAAAGATGTCAGTGTTATGGAAGTGGGGGAAACGCCACTAATTTTGCTACTTGAAAGTACGACCTGCATCAGAGTTAGTAGAACATTAAACTTGTCAACCTTCAAAACTACTGCGATCAGGCCAGCCTGTAATGGAGTACATTTAACACGCTGCTACCAACATCTGGCATCCGAGTATATATCTTGTAAGTTAAATTTATCTTAAGTTATGTTTATTTTAAATCAACATTTTTTGCACCCCCAACCCACCCCCTGCCACAAAAGTCAAAGTCCACCTATGGGTGGGGGTGAAACCTACGTGACATGCCTTTTAATTGCCAATTTCTTTAATTATTCAGGTTCAATCAGAAGAGTGTTAAATGTTCAACTTATAGCTAAATTATATTACTTTAAAAAAAAAAAAAACATTGGGAAAAAATTGCCTCAATTTTTTTAGTTAGGATTTTAATACGGAGCTACCAAGGGCGTAGCTTTGCATAGGGACAGTAGGGACAAAACACTACCAACTTTTCAGAATGCTCAAATTGTCACCACCAACTTTTAAGCAACCTTAATTGCATTATATTTATTACATGTTCAGTTATATAGGTCATTTAGATTGTCTTCCCTTATGTTGTAATAATAGAATTGACCCTACCATTATTAAGTAAATTATTTTCATTATCTTCAGACCTACATTTACCTGTTTTTTTAATTGCTGAATGTGCAAGTCTGTTTTTCCCAAAATGCACGTTTGATTGGCTGATGACCCTACACTCACGCACCCTCTCACAGTACAGAATTACGTTGCATGTCAACATGCCGCCTCTTTCGCCCGCTCCGAAGAGGAGGGATATTAAAAGTTTTTTTCGGCCAGCAATAACTGTAAGTAATGTAAAAATTATTGTGAAGGTGGGAAATTCACCACTAATTTTGCTACTGAAAGTCCGACCTGCATCAGTTAGCATTACCATTACATTAAACTGTGTGAACTTGCTAACCTGAGAAGGAAGCTGCTTTGGGAGACGGTCCTCCTGTATGCGTTTTCTACTATTTTAACGTTAATTAGACATTTATTCAAATGTTCAATCAAACGGTGTATCACCTGAACCAATACATATGCACAGCAAAAACCCACTTTCTTAAAACTGGGGGGAAAAAAAACAACAACAACCTTAAATTCCCTTGTTTTAGTGTAAATATACTAGAAATAAGTGGAATTATCTGCCAGTGCTTCAGGTAAATTTTACTCGGATTTCTTGAAATAAGAAAAATAGCTAGCTGAAAAAAAAATAACAGACTTATTTTAAGCAAAGGTTTGTACATTTAATCTAAAAAAAAAACTTGTCAGAAATGTTCTTAATTCAAGAGTAGATATTGTTCAAAACATTATTTGAAAACATTTTTTCTTGATTTAGGTGAAAAATGACCGACTTTTAGATGTATGGGCTTAATAAGAACAAATAGTAATATTTAAAGGGTCCGATCACGTCATTTTCAAAGTATCGGAATCGGCAAAAAAAAAAAATCGGACATGCATTTTTTTAATATATATGTATTTTTTAATTAAATCGTCTTCTATTTGTATTTAACGTTACAGACAAAATGCCTTACACTCATCCAGAGTCTTTAGTTTTGGCTTAAAGTAGGGCTATCAAATTTATCGCGTTAACGGCGGTAAATATTTTTAAAAAATGAATCACATTAATATATTTAAAGCAATTAACGCATACGCTGCACGACGTACTCACGCATTGTCGCGTTCAAATTATAATGGCGCCGTTTTACCTATATATAGAGCTCAAAGGCAGCGTAAAATGAGTATAGTGAATTTTGGCAGTCTTTGGAGCATTTTTTAAATTGGCTAAAGCCTTACAATCCCTCTCTCAACAATTAGAAATATCGTGGAGAACAATGTGGGGAAGCAAGTTAGTAGTTGATCTTTTTTTCTTAATACCCTGTTATTTCCCAATGCAGAAAAGATATATAAATTGGTGCCACTACGGACAGTCATGGTTCCATTTCCTATCATGCATTTGGGCAGAACAGTTAAATGGCTACAGTATAATTTACTGAAAGCTCAACTAATACACTAGATGGCAATATTTAGTCACAATATACAAAGTCACATTTATCCTTTAAGAATTACAAGTCTTTCTATTCGTGGATCCCTCTCACAGAAAGAATGTTAATCATGTAAATGCCATCTTGAGGATTTATTGTCATAATAAACAAATACAGTACTTATGTACTGTATGTTGAATGTATATATTCGTCCGAGTTTTATTCATTTTTTTTCTTAATGCATTGCCAAAATGTATATGAAAAATTATTGGGAATGATTGGACTTGAATCGGGAGCAAAAAAAACACAATCGGATCGGGAAATATCGGGATCGGCAGATACTCAAACTAAAACGATCGGATCGGGAGCAAAAAACATGATCGGAACAACCCTAGTAATATTTACTAAAAGTAAGTGGAAGAATCTGACACATTAATGTGTTAACTAGCCTTTAAAACTCAAAACAAGATGAAGAAAATTATTCGACTAGATTGAAGAAAAATGACCAGATTAAGACGTTATACTGTAAATTTGCCGTTTGAAAGTTAGTATAAGTCAATACAGATTTATTTTGCATTAATCATTTAGCCCAGGGGTGTAGGTTTGGTCTCAACATTGGTAGGGACGATACAACAGAATAATCTGCATGTACACTTTTAGCTCGGGATGGAACATTAAAAAGACCAAACAGATTGGGTTAACGAGGGGCAGGGCTACATTTCTCGTGAATATGAACCTAATTAATAGATATGCTAAATCAGGTGTGCTCATTACCTCGATCACGATCAACCAGTCGATTGCAACGCGACATTTAAAAAAAAAAAAAGTACTTAGTTAATTATGATTATGCGGTGTGTTGTGTTGTGTGAGAAACATATGAAGTTATGCAGCACCCGTCTCTCTCTGTAAGCAGCTTCTTGCTAACGTTTTTCTGGCTCTATGGTTTCCAGCAGAGTTCACTACATTTTTCACAGTTTAATTAACCTTAACAGTAGAAAACACAAACAGCAGGACACTTCTCTCTAAGCAGCTTCTTCCTCGAGTTTTGCAGGTTAGCAAATTCACACAGTTTAATGTTTTGTTAACTCTGATACAGTTCGGACATTCAGTAGCAAAATTAGAGGTGTGTTTCTCAACTCCACAACATTGGTGTCTTTTTAAATTACATACAGTGGCTGCTGCTGGCTGAAAAAAACTTCTAATATCCCTCCTCTTCGAAGGGGGCGGAGGAGGCAGCATGTTGTCGACATGTATTTCTGTCGGGGCTGTGTGAGTGTGAGCGTGCATGTGTTTGTCGGGGCTGGGTCAAATCAGCAGCCAATCAAACGTGCGTTTGAGAGGGGGAAAAAAATCGACCGGCGGATTCAGCAAGTGAAAAGGGATAAATGTAAGTGAACATAATGAAAATAATTCACCTCATAATGGTAGGGTCGATTCTATCCTTACAACATACAGGAATACAGTCTAAATTACCTGTATAACAGAACTTATTATATAATGCATATAAGTTGCTTAAAGTCGGTGGGAACAATTTGAGCATCCTGAAAAGTTGGTAGTGATATGTCCCTACCGTCCCTATGCAAACCTACACCCTTGATTTAGTCTATCAATTAATTAGGTTCTTATTGCTGAGAAATGTAGTCCTGACCACCGTTCACCCAATCTATTTGGTCTTATTAATGACCCGTCCCCCAGCAAAAAGTGTACATGCAGGTTATACTGTTATATTGCCCTTTCCAATATTGAGACTAAACCTACGCCCTTGGGTTCTACTCAGGGGTGAAAGTGGTCCAGAACGATCAGGAACGCAGTTCCGGTATAAAATTCAGGGCCAGAATGCAGTTCCGGTATAAGATTCAGAGCCGGAATGCTGTTCCTGTACACGGTACTTTGATTCTGAAAATATGACGGCAACTGTCAAAACGCTATGTTTAAAAAAAAAAAAGTTAAAAAAGTCTCCAAGAAGAAAACAATCTACCAACATTAGATTTACATACACAAGTGTTAACAACAAGCGTAATAAAGTGCTTGTGTAGCGTAATCTGTATCCACCAATATTTACTATTGATTTTATTCCACGGACGGCATGGAGGTTTCCCCAGCTGCTGGAGTTATCTGAGTCTGACGATGAGGAGTCACGTCAATGTGCAAATGCACGCAGCTAAGCAAAACGCTTGGACTCATTTATCTGTTCAATTGGCTGACATACTGACATGTGATCAGCAGCGATAGTTAGCTCTGATTGGTTCAAATGTGCATGTTTTACAGCAAAAAAAAAAAAAAGGTTGTTGAATTGATGCGACAAAAAAAGGGTAATTCAACATAAAATGGATCAAATCTTTAAGAGCTACGAAAGAGTTGAGGAGGCTTATTTATCATAAGTTTTATTTGCTCTGATGGGGAGGTTCAGAGCATCTTAGCTGTCAATGTGCACCTTGGACTTATATTTGTGCATTTATGTTAGGCTACTTATTCATTTCCTTATGATGTAAAAAAAAGTCCATGTTTGCGCGATCTTCAAAATATATTTCATTTCACTCTGCATGATATAAGTCATTTGTACTTATTTTTCTGAATGTATGTTACTTAAATCTTTATTATTTTACTTTATTATAAACCCTAACCCCTAACCCTAAACCCTAACACAAAACAAAAAGTAAATGTTTACATCACTTTAAATTATTTCAATTTTAATATACATCCTATGTTCTTAAGTAGTCAAAATTGAGATTTGGCATTTAATATGTGAGGAAATGAGGGAAAATAAAAATTAGTAGATGAAGGTTGGTGTTTATGCTGTTTTTGTTAACTTTTATTTTGCAAATCATTGAAAAAATAAAATTTTGAATGAAAATCAGTTTTTGTATGTGTTATAGAAATAACTGTCTTCAGTAGTTTTTTAGTAAGGCTTCAGTGGTTTAAGAGGTTTGCCCCCCCCCCCCCCCAAAAAAAAAAAAAAAGAAAAAAAGAAAGCAAAAATAAAAAATAAATAAATAAAATTTCTGGCTCTGTGGCGACCTTCACATCGGGGAGTTCCGGCAAGAAATTCTAGCCACTTTCACCTCTGGTTCTAAATTGAAGATCTGCACCCCAAAAAATACATCTGCAGTACTTCAACAGTCCTGCTGGTGTCGCAGATCTCCTTACTGAGATTTCAAAAGACAGGTTGCGCTGGTGCACCTTTTTTTTATTCTCCCTTCCTCAACACAGTCACTCACACTGACAGTCACACCGCTAATGACGTCTCTTCGCCGGCTCTAAAAAAAAACGGCTATTACCGGATGAAGTCAACAGGCAAGAGGCTGACAAGTAAGATGTTATGGGAGGTCCAAGTGTGAGCGTCGTGGGCGGGTTTGGCTTGCTTTAGTGTTCCCGTGTGTTGAGTTGATCTACAGGACTGTAAAAAAAACAAAAAAGGACTAAAGTCCACTCGGACTGAGCAGCTCGAAGATGAGACCTTTCCTGCTTTTTCTTCGAACCCTACGCTATTAAGGTAAGACGAAACAACACCGCCCACTTTATAATACCTCCACTTAACGTCATTTCTTAGACAATTCGTGTTTCAAAAGGCGTTTGTCGACATCTGTTGCCTTATAGCCTACTTGACAAAGTACCAGCTTGTGATCTAATCAGATTGAAGCTATTTATTAACTTACTATCACATCTCACGAGCGTGAGGGGGAGATAAAAAATATATTAAAAAAAAAAAAAAAAAAAAATTAAAGCACAGGTGTTTAACTCGAGGCTGAGGGGCTGAAATCTAACTCGGAACAACATTTATGTGGCCCACAGAAGCAAATTAACTCGTTCAGTGCAACTGACAATGATGTGGCCTTCTGCCATAAGTTGTTGAATGTACTGCATATACTTTGTGTTGCTCACTAAAGAGAATAGTTTGCAGTTGTTTAGGCCAGGGGTCCCCAACCTGTTTTTGCACTACGGACCGGTGTTATTTGGGTCTTTTTTCACGGACCGGTGTTTTGACAAATTTTGCAACCCATCAAAAACTGCAACTATGCTGTCCTGTGCATGCGTGTAACATTAAAAATGGCCGCGAATGCAGCGATTCCAAAGTAAGCACTACAAACTTTCTTAAAGAAAGGAATATTAACTAACGTTTGATCGTGGATGGACAAAAGTTCTCCTCAGACCCATCCTGCCATGTTAGCTGCACACTGCTCTCTCACCGTTAACGCCTTCGCCGTGTCGTTAAGCATTAATTAAGAAGCCCGCTTCACAAAGATGCGATGTTGGAAATTGTAGCAAGGTTTTCAGTGTTCTCATAGCGCTGTCAGGATATTCCTGAATGACTTTAATTGTCTCAAATGTACATTTAAGGTCGCCGTCATTTGCAATATCTCTACAAGCTGATCCTCCTGTTCCACAGACATGCTCGAATCACTCGGTTTATTCACAAACGGGGCATCAAATCCACTCCTTCGCAGTTCGTGAGTCTACGAGATTGTAGGCTCATCTTCTGGCTCGTCAGGTGCCCTTTTTCACTGTAAAAAATCTCTCCAAAGACGTCTGTTTTCCAGTCATTTTCACTTGTGTGGGGGAACAAATGTGCTGCGTCCGGGGCCAAGTCATACGTTATTTTTGGAGGACAAGCGCACATAGCTATATTACATATACAAAACAAGATGTACTGCTTGCAGTCCAATCAATGGACTTCTATGATGACATTCTAATCTATACTGTAGTATTATATCTAGAGTAGGCAGGAATATTGATGTGTTAAGCAGGGGCACAGGCCAAAGTTAATTCGGCCAGAATGCGGTCGTTAATAAAATGTTATTTCTGTGCGGCCCGGTAGCAAATGTGCCATGGACGGGTAACCGGTCCACGGCCCGGTGGATGGGGACACCTGGTTTAGGCAACATGGTGTACAAATGATTAATGTCTGCCTTACACTGCATTGGGTTTCCTTTGGAAATATTACATACAGGAAAAATGCTATGAAATGAAGATAGGAATATAGCATAGGTGTAGGTTTGCATAGGGACGGTAGTAGGAGCATGACAAAATATCGAAATGGTGATATATCGTGATACTTTGTATCCCAAAAGGTTATCGATATGCTCCTGTCAAGAATGGAGATATCCTTTTAAAAAGGTGTCAATTAAAAAAGCAAAAACAAAAACAGAGCTGCTACTGACGATCCTCGACGCCCAATCCATTTAGACTGGGAACGTTCGTTCATTCAAAACCAGAGCATTCAAAGTCATTCGGTCCGATTTTTGGGGCATTTACAGGTCACTTTCTGTTCATTTTAGGGCATTTACAGGTCATTTCCTGTTGAGTTTGAGTCACTGCCTGTTCATTTGGGTGATTCTCAAGTCACTTCCTGTTCTGTAACGCAAGGTAAACGGCAAGTGACCCATAAAATACCCCAAAATCAACAGGAAGTAACTGAAATTCAACAGGTAAATGACTTTAAATGGCCCAAAATTACTCATTGCCTGGCATTGGCTGCCACTGACTGCCATAGACGTTCAATCCGTTTGAAGTGGGAGGGATGGCAGCGAATGAACGAATTCATTCGCTGCCACCCTCCCACTTCAAATGGATTGGACGTCTACTAGTGATAAACTCATTCCAATTCACAGCAAAAGCTTGTTTTTCTGTTTATTAGCTTTTTGTAGAATATCCTAGAATGATTTCCTGACCAATGTATCGATAATCGTTGTATCGATATTAGTGCTGCAACGATTAATCGATTAACTCGAGTATTCGATTAGAAAAAAAATATTCGAATTAAATTGTGTTGCTTCGAGTATTCGTTTAATTAAAGTGGCGTTATAATGTTTTATTTTGAAAGTTGTTTTTTTTTAAAAAGTTTTTTTACATTTAGTTTTATTGATTGGGGTGAATACACTGCCCTCTGGTCTGCCTCATTTCACATGGCTGAATCCAACTGCTCCCTGTTAAGACCAACGTAAGCCAAGTTTTTGTTTGAGCTAATGTTTTTTAATGCATTCCTAATTTAGTTTATAGGTATATTTAGCTTTTTTTCTGTTGGAATATGAGTCTGAGCCATTTATTAAGAGCATTGTAAAAATGCCAAAAAAAAACTTTAGCATGTTATACATTTAAGCTAGCAAATATTTGCTATGTACGTTAGCAAATTGTTCTTTTGTTGTACATAGATCCTCGTTTATTTATTTTTTTATAGCGTTTGAGGCTCACCTCAGGTATTTTAATGTTTCATGTTCCTTATCCGATTACTCGATTATTCGAATTAACTACTTCATCGATTAATCAACTACTAAAATAATCGATTGTTGCAGCCCTAATCGCTATATCGTCAGACCATCATTATCGTGAGCTTTGTATCGCAAAACGTATCGTGAGGTACCAAGAGGTTCCCACTCCTTGAGGGTCGGGACATAACACTAGCAACTTTTCAGGATGCTCAAATTGTCCCCACCAACTTTTAAGCAATATATCTATAGCAGTTTCATGGCGCATTAAGCCCCAGAACTATTTTTAATTTTTCCGTTTTACCCTGGAGACCCCCATTTACAGACACCGCGCAACCGCTTTTGTTTCAACCGAGCCATAAAAAGAAGGTAAATAATTATATTTATTTTTCGAAATGTCTATCATTTTTAGCTTAGAATCATTAATGATGTCTAATATTTAGTTTTAAAAAAAATGACTTTTTACAATTATTCACTTGCATATTTTAAACCTTTAAACAAATTACGTCACAATGAACAAATAGTGTCTGTGAATAGGTCACGGATATCTAGCTCATAACTATTGCTTAATTGTATTTTTTTTTTTTTTTTTTTGGGTTACTGTCGCATTTTCCCCAATATCTCAGATGAAAAATAATCGATCCAAACAAATAAAAATTGAAGAAAAAAAAAACATGTAAAAGGGTAGATATTTGAAAAAGAAAAGCTCGACCACTCCTTGATGTCTGCGATTTCTGCATTGCGACCTTTGTTATATTACCGTGTTTCACCCATAAAATCCACCAAAAGTTTGGCTGTGGCCATTCACGGCTGTGTCTTGACACTCGGTGGGACCTGCTACATGGAGTTTTTGGATTGAAACAATTGCGGACATTTTTTTCCAGATAATCATACATCAATCATAATCGAGGTTAAAAGTCTTCAGTTTTGTTGAGTTTGGCTGTGCTTGTGGACAAAAGCAGTAGTGTTTTACCTGAAGAAAGGCTTCATTTTAAATTTTTTTTTTTTTATACCCCGATTAAGACGTTTTTTGAGTTGTATTTAATTTATTTGGACAAATATTGAGTGGTCTTAAGACAAATGTTTGATTTTTACATTCCTGGATAGTTAAGAGATCTTTACAAGTTTGTATTTGTTGTGTATGTTAATATGATTTATTTTCAAATATTGCAATTTAAATTTGCTAATAAAATCCAGACTTTTTTTCTGGAAGTTTTCAAAATGTTTTAGTAGTTTTTGAAAACAAGGTTTGAATTGAATGGTGTATCACCTGAACCAATACACATGAAAGTTAGTATAAGTCAATACTTGGGCTGTCAAATGATTAAAATTTTTAATCGAGTTAATCACAGCTTAAAAATTAATCGTAATTAATTGCAATTCAAACCATTTATAAAATATGCCATATTTTTCTGTAAATTATTGTAGGAATGGAAAGATAAGACACAAGACGGATATATACATTCAACATACTGTACATAAGTACTGTATTTGTTTATTATAACAATAAATCAACAAGATGGCATTAACATTAACATTCTGTTAAAGCGATCCATGGATAGAAAGACTTGTAGTTCTTAAAAGATAAATGTTAGTACAAGTTATATAAATTTTATATTAAAACCCCTCTTAATGTTTTCGTTTTAATAAAATTTGTAAAATTTTCAATAAAAAAAATTAACTAATAGCTTGCCGTTGTTGATGTCAATAATTACACAATGCTCATGTTGCTGAAACCCATAAAATCAGTCGCACCCAAGCGCCAGCAGAGGGTGACAAAACACCAAAACACACAAGTAACAAGTGGACATGACACTGTGCTGTCATTTTAGTCTGTGTGAGCGGGGCATGTGCGTTAAATGCATCAAATATTTTAACGTGATTAATTTAAAAAATTAATTACCGCCCGTTAACGCTATAATTTTGACAGCCCTAGTCAATACAGATTTATTTTGCATTGATCATTTAGCCTATCAAATGATTTGATTCATATTCCTGCGAAATGAAGCCCTGACCCCTGTTCACCCAATCTGTCTGGTCTTATTAATGTCCTGTGCCCAGCAAAAAAGTGTACATGCAGGTTATGCCGTTATATCGTCCCTACCAATATTGAGACCAAACCTACGCCCTTGGAATATAGTTTATATTATTTACATGTAGTTGAGTTCTGATTGTGTTTAGGAGAGCTAAGAAGCTGACCGCTATTTAGAATGGAGTGAGTGTCAAAATGTCACAACCACCGCCACAGTTGAATGAACTCTGTGGATCAACATGAACATGTTTGTGCTTTGTGTCCGCAGTACAACGTGTCTATTATTCTATTGGACATGGGCCGCATCCTTGTTCCCTGACGCTAAACAAAGGCACACAATTTGGCCATTTTTGAATGACGGCAATGCTCAAGAAAAAGCAAAGCGGCCACAGCTGCGGCTGCCTTTTGTCATCGCGGTGCAAGCAAAGTAGACAAAAAAAGAGCTTATTAAAAGTGCTCAATGCCTTTGACTGTCTTCTTTTCTACTATTTGTCTTTTAAAGACACGCGTGCATTGTTTACAAGCTTAAAGTAAATATAGTGGATGAAGTAACTACCAACACTAACATCATTTAGTCAAATACATGTTTTTGTGCCTTTTGTTTAATCGGGCGTTGAACACAGTCAGCGTTAGACTATGCTTTCACAAACAAGATGATAGTTGTAGGCCTTAATTTGAAGTAGGCACAGCAGAACTGGTTCATCTGGATACAAATTAGGGTTGCCGCAAACTATTATTTTGATAGGCGACTAACCACCAATTATTTTGCGATTATTCAACTAATCAGCTTATATATAATTCATGTTATTTATAGTTATGTTACTTTTCTGGGGTGTTTTTTGGCAGGTTGCTCTTATCAATACAGAAGTGAGAGAATATTTACTACTATTAAGAGGATTTTTAAGCAAAAAATCTCTCCAAATGATTGATTATCAAAATAGTTTGTGATAAATTTGATCATATAGTGGCAGCACTAGTACACATACTACTGATTTTTTAAACAACTTAACTTAAAAGGCTTGCAACATAGAGCAATTGTCAGAGAATCCCAAAAATTGAAAATTAAGGTCAAATTTGTCAAAAAATAAAAAAATAAAAAATAAAAATGAATATGTGTAATAAACGCTCTAATATCATAACCCTAGCTAAATCCGGATTTTTTTTTCTCATGGAACCTGCAGATGCATGTGTTGACTTGCATCCATCAATTTTTACGAGAAATAAATATCAAAATTCTGGATTAGAGTCTAAAAATCGTGAAATTCTGAGTAAGATATATCTCACGCTGGGCTCTTATTGGTTTTCTACTTTCATTGTACAGGAGACAAATCAAGTTTTTCAGTTTAAAAAAAAAACTGAAATGTCAATCACTTTCGATTGAAAATAGGTACAGACTTTATTTTTATGTTTTTAGTCCCCAATTTCTAGTTTTTAACTCATACTCTTCCAACTGATTTTGACTGATTTTTCAAGACTAAAATGCGTTCTGCGACAATAAAATCACCAAACAGACCAAAAGAGTCTTCTTACAGTTAGACATGTGCCGATTACCGGTTTTAAGGTATACAGTGGTATGAAAACATCAAGGTTTCAAAACCGCAAAAAATTTCCGTCATACCGTCCTGAAGGTATTAACTATTTTTATCTCCCAAAAATGCATGAAGATATCCCTCACTTGCAGCTGCAAAGCTCAACCCTCCCCCACTGGTTGTTGCTCAGTCTCAGTGAGTCAGCTGTGCTACACGATGGCTGGAGGAGGTGAAACTCCTGAACCCCCCCCCCCCCCCCCCATCGATGAAAACGAAATCGCTGGTATGGGAATACTTAGGCTAACATGTTTGCAGAGGTTGGCTGCCGAGGAGGCAATACCTCCAATGTGATTTTGCATTTATAAAAAATTAAAGGTCAGTAAACAGTCATGAACGTTTCCAGCCAGCTACGAGAGTCAACTCCAGCGTGTTTAGTATGTCTGGCATTGGTAAAGCATGGTGGGTTTTTTTCCCTTGGGCAATTGTCTCTGTTGAGAAAGAGTGTGTATAATGTAAAAACTTGATACGAGCCATCCACACGTGCTTGTCATCGAAAATAATTCAATTATTTTTGTTCTGATGGTAATAATTTTGAGCTGTGGCTGTGGGTTTTGCCTCATGTGAAGGACTGCATTTAATTTTATTTAGAATTTACATATATTTTTATTTTAACTTAAAATTATACATATGTTCCAATTTGCTATGTTTTGAAAAATAAAAATCTTGTTCAATGGAATTTATTTTTTTTAAACCAAGATACCTCAAAGTAACACAATTTAGAGCTGTAATTGCAATACCGTGAAACTTGATATTTTGGCTTACGGTTATAACACCGTCAGAATATCATAAAGCCACATGCCTACTTAGAGCAGGAAAAAAAGATTGTTTTGGTTTCCTCTCAAATCTAAAGACAGCTACAGTATATGACTTCATTTACTGTTGAATTTTAGCTCTCTTTAATGCATTGCGAAAAGAACCTAACAAATTTGTTTAAGATGACCATTTAGTGGTAAAACCATCAATTCACGTGAATGAACACCAAGAGGGAGACTGATGAGAACTATAGCAGCCTTTTGATTTGGTTATCCTTGATCAGAGCGTGTCGTGACTTGAAAGTGTCCCAATTTGGAGTTCATTCCAGGGCGCCGTAGAAGCTTCACACAATATTTTACCCCCTCAGGCTCGTCATCGTCACTCTTGTGACTTTTCTTTTGTGCATGTGTAAAGGCTTCCATCTTCCGCATCAGCACCACTTTGGTAGACTGACGGACCGAACGCTTGAATGTGCGCAGAGGCCTTGACAGCCATTTGAGAGTGCACGAGGCAGATAAATGACTCCTGGAGGAATCCTCGGCATGCCTCCTACGCGACCTGATAAAAGCAAAGATGAGCCTGTAAAGGCAGCTGGCACCTTTTCATTACTGTGGACAGAAACTACACTATTGACGATGATAGACATCCAATCCATCGCCAGCCGTGGAAGCCAATGGGTTAATTAAGCTGAGTTCTGTTCCTATTTGAACATATTGAATATTTACACATGCAGACCTGTGTGCTTCAGGCCTGGCTCGCAATATTTTGCAAGAAGCTGCTTATTGTTGCCGTGACAAATAACTGACAATCTTCTCAGATTTTGTTGTATGAACCAACGAGCAAGGACATCAGCATGATTTTTTTTCTTTTTGCATTTTTTGTTTGTTTGTAATGGTCCACCTTTTTAAAGTGTTGCATGCAGTGTTGGGAAAGCACATTTCTTACATGAACTAGTTCAGAGCTCATTTCACACATTTTAAAACATACTAGTTCAGTTCATACTTCATAACTGAACATTGTGAATTAAGTTTGTTATTATAAAAATGTCATTTGTTCACGGTTATATTTTTTTCTCCCCGATGTGGTACTGTGAGCACCGGTATTTTGCGATTTCTTTCTTTTGTGAATGTATTATTTCCTGACTTATTTGATTTAGTAAAGGAAAATAGTTAGTATAAATTACCTTCATGTGAAAGATGGTTGTTTAAAGAATCTAAATATGTACAACATAAATTTCTTGATGATAATGGTGAAAATAATGTTTAAACTAAAAAAAATAACAATGCTTGCGAGTAGAGTTGGCCGTTATTATTTGATAAAAGCATTTGAAATAATATCGGAAAATATCAGCATCGGTTTTGCACCAATTTATATATGTTGGCTTAAAGGTTGTATGTACAAGCCTGCAGCCTTTGTAAATGGGCTGGTCACAGTTTAGCACAGCAGCTTTGCTTAGAATGACCTCTAGATGTCTCTAAACTAGGACGCTTGGGATTGCTTAGAGGGAACCTCGGACTTGTAGGCTTTAATAAGTTGTTCTCGTTTACTAAAATTTGTTGTCAGAAACACATAAAATATTGCCATTAATTTAAATGTATATAATATTTAGTACATGTTTTGACCTACGGAGAGCGCCATGTTTTATGGACGCTCCGGGTGATGACGTAGATTGTCACTGTCACTCGACGATTACTACCGGGTTACTGCAATTCCTTTTACGTGGCACAACGTCCAACACATGCGCTCGTTGGTTAAAAGCGGCAAGTACTTACTATTTGTGTTTTTTTATTGCCTCAAAATACTTTTTGCATGTGTTTTCCTCTCATACTTTTAAGCATAGTGTTTTCTTGTGGTAGCTTTAAAGCAGATTCTTGATCTGTTGACCACATTAGTCATGTAGCATATTTAAACCACCTCTAGTTAATACTGTAGTATATACATATATAGTATTTTCTTAAGATATCTATAGTATGTTCTGTCTGTATACATCTAAACAAAACAAGCTGAAAGCGCACGGTGGTACTTTGGGCGTCAAATTCGCCTCTGTCGCTGGTGTAGCGCGTTTTGGCAGAACACTTGTTTTTTTTTTTTCCTACTCTCATCACATCCCATCCCATCTTTCCTGTTCATTTTGCTCTTGCTGCTCGTTTTGTGAAATATCGACAGTGTTGTCCTGCTCATTAATGTTCCTCTCGGGTTCAAATTGAAAGGGTTGAACAGATGAAATGTTTATGTCGCTAGAGTCATACTCTTGAAGCCCGGCAGCGTAACCTTGTGACGTCACTGCCCTGCAACGTCAACAACAATGGTGACCTACTAGTAAACTAATTCTAAAAATTGCATAAAAACGAAAACAGGAAGAGAGGTTTAAATTCCAAATTATTTTAACTCATAATAGCGTTTATCCTTTAAGAACTACAGGTCTTTCTATCAGTGGATCCCTTTAAGTGAACAAAGACGTTTGCATTCATAGTGAACAAATAAAATGAATGATAAATCATTAAGCACTATGTGAGCCATATGTGATATGGCAGTGTCATTTTGACACTTTTTAGTTGCTAAGCCAGAACATAATCCAAAAAACTGATGTTTGCAATATTTAAGTTGAATAATAAATATATGGTGCAATATTGGCCCATTCTCCATAACTTCAGTTGAATATCAAGTCATAAATATGATTTTTTTCCCCCCAACAAGATTCTTTCTGTTTTTGATCCAAACATTGTCTTTCACTTTAAGGTGCAATATCAGCTAATATTCAGTATTTGTAAGACCCCCACCCACTCACCCAAAAAAAATACTTCATAAGAGTAAGTACCAAGGGTAAGTACCAAGGCTATTGACAAAGCCTACTACTTTCACTCCAGTGAGTAAAAAGTCCAAAAGTGTGTTTGACGTAGCCCAATGTCAATTCTTCAATATTATTAAAAGATACCTTTACCTTATCATTTGCTGATACTGGTGGAGTTTGGTTGTTTAGAAAAAGTTTTTTTTTAGTTACACATTGGTAAAAGTGGTTGGTGTCATTTCATGCTTAATGAAAATGGGATAAAAGATTAACAGTTAAAATGTTTATGTATAATATTAACTCTTCTAATATTGTCAAGTGACTTACAAAGAACTGCAGTAACAGTACTTAGTTCAACAGAGTTCTCTTCTGGTTGAAAGAAAAAAAGTCTTGAGAGACTTAGATGCTCTGATAGTGAAGTTAAATCAGAAGCGATGGTTTATTTTTGAAGCATCTCGAGAATATCTCAGTTGTTTTGTTGACCTTAGTTTAAGTTGAAGTCATCAAAATAATGAGTCGGACATGCTAGCATTATCTTCATTACAATGCAGTTCAATGCATTTATCAGGGACTGCTCGTACATCTGCTCATCACTGTGCTTTTTTCACCCTCCAAGCTGTGTGACTGTGGGTTGCCAAATAGTGGAATTTATTCCCTTAGAATTAAGGCTCGTTCATAGCACATTTTCTCCTTGAAGTAAAGAATCCTGGCACTCGTGAATGAAAACTTAACAAACTGCTGTCCAAAATCTGCACCAGAATGAAGTCATTCACAACAACGTTGGCAAAGTCAAAATAAACCACAATCAGTACACGTTTCTCAAAATAAATATTACTGTACGCCACCAACTTTTGTTCATTGAATTTGTTCAGGTAAAGACTGTTTGCATGGCAATTGAAATGATATATGGCTATTTGAACAACTCTTGAACAGTAATTGGGCAGATTAACTAGCAATTTATCAGTTGATCCATCATGATTTTTTCATGATGATTTTTAATGGGATGGAAGAATCTCTCCATGTTTTGACTTTCAGTAGCTTATGTCATTTTGTGACTTCTTCGAAGATAAAACTTTGTTGAAAAAGTTCACATTGCTCTTCTCCATCTAACATGAACACAGCACATCCCAGCAGAGGTTACTGATTGGCTAATATGCAAGATGTCAATCTGGTAAATTGCAACTAACAGATTGCATTTACATTTATTTGACTGGGGACACTGTTTTTTAATTGAGTTATAAGTGTGGGCACTTAATGAAACACTCATATCTCAAGGTAAGTTGATGTTTTTTCCCCTTCCTTCATTTAAGTATCAACATTCAAAGTTTATATAATTTTACATGGGCAAAAAATGTGATAATGCTGCTATTAACTCCTTCACCTCCGTTGACGGGAATAGACATCCAATCAATTCTAACTGTGTGGGTTCGCTCCCAGTTAAATGAATCAGAGATCTATTGCTGTCAACAACAGCCAATGAATAAAAAGGTAAAAGAATAAATCAAGTAAGTCCCAGTTTTCCCCCCTCTTCTTCCAGGTACCTGGCCCGTGTGTGAACATGTTTGTGTAATCTTATTGCATTCATGCGGAGATGAAGGCGGGCCGCTCACCATTAGTGCGGTTCCTGCTGCTTTTGAGCTTGGGCGTGAGCATGGCAGCCGCCTACCCATTCAGACCACCGCCGGACCTTGACGTAACACCGCGCGTCACCATCTTCAGCAGTAGTAAGCCACTTTTCTCTCACTCTTTCACTTAAGAAGCATCTGCAATTTCCAAAATAGCAAAAGTTGTATCTAAGGTAGGCATCTAAGGACTGTAGTGGGCATTTCACTCTACTGTCATTTAAATCTGTCTATGCTGTCCTCACTCTGAAGCGTCTACTTTTTCCAAAGCTAGACAGCTAGTGAACGACGCCTTAATAATTAGACTTCTTCCTTTTTCATCTGATTTATTGTCCTCTTTAGACCGTTGTAAAACTACA
Source organism: Corythoichthys intestinalis (assembly GCF_030265065.1). Taxonomy (NCBI): domain Eukaryota; kingdom Metazoa; phylum Chordata; class Actinopteri; order Syngnathiformes; family Syngnathidae; genus Corythoichthys; species Corythoichthys intestinalis. The sequence continues at coordinate 36,354,664 of NC_080404.1, forward strand.
AAAAAAAAAAGTACACAAGCATTGCATTAGCAACAACGTTAGCTTAGCACACTATACAGGTTCACTAAACATAAACAAAAAGCGTCTCATACAAAAAATATAACATTTCGCTTACTAACATAATATGTACATTCTTTACAACAACCATACTTACGGACAAATCTTGTCCAAGGATCATATAAGCACAACATTATCAGCCCGAGATGTCGTGCAGCCATAATGAACTGGCAAGAAAACAATAAACCATGTTGCAAAGCGACCACAAGAGTTCGCTGTTGGACAGCACAAAAAGCCTTGCTGTAAAACTTACCAAAAGGCAGAATACTTTCTGAGCGGGACATGTGCGTTAATTGCGTCAAATATTTTAACGTGATTAATTTAAAAAATTAATTACCGCGCGTTAATGCGATAATTTTGACAGCCCTAATATATATACGATATATATATATATATATATATATATATATATATATATATATATATATATTAATCATTTGTCAGTAATCATGTCTTCAAATCCATTTATATTTTATTTTTATCCTCCGTGAAGAAGATGTTGTTGTGTTTTTGCCGCACTGGTGAGCTGAGACGAGCTGAGACTTCTCGTCATGTCCACTCAAATTGAGTTTCAATCATTGGAAAACAAGCCGTTAATCCAATGAAACAATTATGTGACATTTAAGTAAAGTCTCTGTCGTCCCTCAAGTTGCCCCATTCAGAACCATCACCACGACTGCATGGCTCCTTTAAAGGAGGTGCTGTCACCATGACAACTGTCCTCAATGTTGGCTACACCTGCACAGATACATTATTTTATCTACTCACTTTCATAATTATTTTCAACCTGTTTATATTATTATATATTGTACTTACATCTCAAATCATTGCTCCCATTGACTGGGATGGACGTCCAATCCATTTGACTGGGAAGGATTGGACGTCCTATTGGATGTTTAGTGCCAGCTCTCCAAGTCAAAAGCAATTGCACGTCTATCCCTGTCATTGGCAATCAATGAGTAAAGAGGAAAAATATTAATCCAGTCTTACTACACAGATAGCTATACATATATATATGGCGGAAAACTCTCAGGTGACTTGAAGTTCCACTTTGAGAACCCCAATTTGGCCAACTTTCAAAATTGTCCAATATGCCTGTGTGACACATCATTGAAAAGCTTAAAATCTCAATTTTCTAGGGGAAGAAAAAATTTGAACTGGGGGGCATTTAAAAAAAAAAAAAGTTTTTTAAACAGCAAAACCCTATCTTGAGGTGAGAGCACGTGGGAGCAGAATTACAGACGCCGTGACTTTAATGAGATATTATCGCGTACTTACCTTGTTTCGATCCAAAAACTCCATGTAGCATGTATTATCAAGTGTCAAGATGCATTTGTGAATGACCACAGCCGGATTTTGGGGGGATTTTATGGGTGAAACATGGTAATATAACAAGGGTCGCATTGCAGAAATCGCAGACATCGAGAGTTTCATTTTCATATATTTACCCTTTTAAACTTTTTTTTTTTTCAATTTTTCTTTGTTTGGATCGATTATTTATCATTTAACATATCAGAAAATGCGACAAAAAAAAAAAAAAAAAAATAGAGAGAATTAGGCGATAGTTATGAGGTAGATATCCGTGACTTTTATACAGACGCCATTTTTTTCACTGTGACATAATTTGTTTAAAAGTTTAAAATATATGAGTGAATAATTTTTTAAAGTTTTATTTTTTTTAACGAAATATAAGACATCAATTAATTATTCTGAGCTAAAAACAACAGACATTTTGAATAATAAATATAATTAATTACCTTCGTTTTATAGCTGTGTTGAAACAAAAGCGGTTGTGCGACGTCTGTAAACGGGGGTTTTCAGGGTAAAACGGACAAATTAAAAATAGTTTCGCGGCTTAACGCGCCATGAATCTGCTATGGCAGCATATAGACATATTGTTCTATCAAACACAACAGTTCTTTTGGCTTAAAATACAGCAGTTTATTTTAAATTGCAAGAGCAGAAACTGCTTTTTTAGTCGTCTTTGTTTTCCGCCATTATATATATATATATATATATATATATATATATATATATATATATATATATATATATATATTAGGGCTGTCAAACGATTTAAATTTTTAATCGAGTTAATTACAGCTTAAAAATTAATTAATCGTAATTAATCGCAATTAATCGCAATTCAAACCATCTATAAAATATGCCATATTTTTCTGTAAATTATATATTCTGTAAAATAATTTGCTGGAATGGAAAGATAAGACACAAGATGGATGTATACATTCAACATACGGTACATAAGGACTGTAGTGGGCATTTCACTCTACTGTCATTTAAATCTGTCTATGCTGTCCTCACTCCGAAGCGTCTACTTTTTCCAAAGCTAGACAGCTAGTGAACGACGCCTTAATAATCAGACTTCTTCCTTTTTTATCTGATTTATTAATAAAATGGCCTCAAACCACTGTCCTCTTTAGACCGTAGTGAAACTACAAAAAAAAGTACGCAAGCATTGCATTAGCAACAACGTTAGCTTAGCACGCTATCTAAACATCTAAACATTTCACTAAACATAAACAAAAACCGTCTCATACAAAAAATATAACATTTCGCTTACTAACATAATATGTACATTCTTTACAACAACCATACTTACGGACAAATCTTGTCCAAGGATCATATAAGCACAACATTACAACGTAGGCGTCAGCCCGAGACGTCGTGCAGCCATATTGAACTGGCAAGAAAGCAATAAACCATGTCGCAAAGCGACCACAAGAGTTCGCTGTTAGACAGCACAAAAAAACCTTGCTGTAAAACTTACCGAAAGGCAGAATACTGTCTGAGCGGGACAAGTGCGTTAATTGCGTCAAATATTTTAACGTGATTAATTTAAAAAATTAATTACCGTGCGTTAACGCGATAATTTTGACAGCCCTAATATATATATTATATATATAATATATATATATATATATATATATATATATAGGGCTTTTACGATTAATCGACTAATAGATCATTAAATTAATCAACACCTATTTTGATATTCGATCATTTTTTTAGAGACATAGTTGATCTCAAAATTTTCAAAATCCTCTGTTTTTAGCCTCTTGATAGTAAACATTCTTATTTATTTTTATTCATTCATTTATCTCCCTACTGCTTATAATCCTCATGAGGTTCGCTGGGCTGCCGGAGTCTATCCCAGCTAACTATGTGCTGTAGGCGAGGTACACCCTGAATCGGTTCTTAACCAATTGGAGGGTTTACAACTATTCATGCATACACTCACACCTAAGGACGAGTTGAAGTGTTCAATTAGCCCACCATGTGTTTTTTGGGTTGCGGGAGGACTTTTGCAATGCAAGTTAGCCAATTGTTGTCTTGTTGTAATTAGATTCACATTTATTATTAATATTATATTTATACCGTTTAAGCTAAGCTCAGGTATTTCATTGTATTTTTATATGAAAGTGCAATTTACCATAGGTTGAAGAAACACCCCGGAATTTCATTTTGTATTCACATTTAATGTTACTTTGAAAGCGCAATCTTAGTAAGCCTTTGTTTTACATCTCCTAAAATTTATTCTGCAATGCAATAAATGTTCCTAGTCCAATTATTCGATTATTCGAACTAACTAGTTGATAGATTAATCGACTACAAAAATAATCGATAGCTGCAGCTCTACAGGAGACCAACAATAGTGACAATGTCACTGCTGCCTAAGTGCTTCAATATGTGAAAATCAGTCAACTATCACAAGGGAATGTTGACCACAAATCAGAAAAAAGTACGCAAAAGACTGAAAGGTTAAAGTGGTATTGAGTGACACTATTTGAAGAATTTGTATTGTTTTATTTATTTATACAAAAAAACATATATATATAAAAATACAGTAATTGTAAAAATAGCCGGCAGCCAGAATAATCATTTATGGCAGCTTATTTGTAATAAAAACTGAGCTAGATTGGTTCCGTCCTACAGTACATCTAACATGACTCAGCTCAACTCCATCAATGCAGCTCTGAGCTGTAAATCTACTGATCACATTACTACAAACATGCTGTATTTTAATTAGCTTCACCTAAGAATGATGAAGATGATGTCAGCTTGTACTTAGTTTTCCTTACGCTTCAAAATGTGTCCCTTCCCCTCTAGTCTGGTGCGCTTGTTGACATAAAAGTATAAGGTGCCATGATGCTCGTAACGCGAGCACTCACGTAGGTGAATTTATTGTACCTAAAGTCCTACGCAGCTATCCGCTAATGCTCTCTTTCCTCCTGCGGAGAAGGCGTGAGCGTACAAACAGCCGGCAGGAATGAAAGGCAGCGTGGAGGCGGAGGTAGGAGGAAGTTGCTTTTGTGCAAGTCAGAAGTGAGTCTTGAGTTAATGTTGTGAAAGGGGAGTCCAGTTAAAGTCGGAACTAGATTCCCAGAAAGTGCTTATTTGGGTTAAGCAAGTCAGCAGTCAAATTGAAGTACACAAGGGTGTTCTAACAAATGGATTGGACATCGGTCTCAGTCAATGGCAGCAAATGAGTTATGATGATGATTTTGATGTTTTGTGGGAGGCTGAAATTTCAATGTGAAAAGCAATGTTCAAAAAGTTCATTATCCATACTGACCAGTTAAGAGTTAAATTCAAAAACTTTTAAATGAACAAATTCAGTTCATAGTTTCTGATTTGAAATTTTGAACTGAGCTCTCTGTTCCAAAAATGAATTAGTTCATTAGTTGCAGTGCGCAGGATTTTTCAATATTTTATGAATTTTATTTGTAAGCCCAAAGAAACACAATAGAACACACTAGAACTTGGTTCATAAAGGTGCTACATTTGTCATGAATATTAATTGTATTGGTAAGTAAAACAGTCAGAGTCAAAGGCCATTGACAGTGCTACTACTTTTTTTTCATGTGAGTAAGAAGTTAAAAAGTGTGGAAAGCCAAGGACAGCGATAATCCTTGAATTAATTATAGGAGGATACCTTATTAAGTGCTGAGTCAGGCAGAGTAGGGCTGTTAAGAAACGTTCGTTTCAATACACGAGTTAAATTCATAGGCGGAGTTTGAATTTTGGGGCAGGGGAGGCACAAAATGTTGATGACCTCGAAGTCGCACCAGCCATAAAATGCCCAACGAAGAGGAAAAAAACATATATAAGTCGCACTGGAGTATAAATCGCATTTTTGGGGGAATTTTCTTGATAAAATCCAACACATAGAACAGATATGTCATCTTGAAAGGCAATTTGAAATAATAATACAATAGAGAACAACATGCTGAATAAGTGTACAGTATGATCATGTTACATGATGCATGAAACACGGAATGCGAACGTGCTATTAAGAGTTATTCAGATAGCATAAAGAACATGCTAACCAGTTTACCAAACCATAAGTGTCACTCCAAAACACCAAAATAACATGTGATATGATATAATAATGTGTTAATAATTTCACACATAAGTCGCTCCAGAGTATAAGTCGCACATCCAGCCAAACTATGAATAAAACTGCGATTTATAGTCCGAAAAATACGGTACAAGAATATTTATAATAATAAATTCAAAATGAACATTTTTCGTTTCTCATCATTCTTGAGGGGAATTCTAAATCACGCTGCTTAGGACAGCTGTACTTTTCGCCAAGATCGTCATCCATTGAATATGGTATGGCTGCCTGTGTCGTGCAAATGTAGTTACCCCTGTCAAAAATTGTATCCCCTGGGCGCACTGATTTGCTTGATTTACATGTTATGGTGATGTAGCTATCTCCGAGGTTTTAAAACATGGCCCATCCATCAAAAAAAAAAAAAATTCTGTCGTATAACGTAACATACGTACTGAACGTAAAAAAAGGCAATGTTTTACTGTATTACTCGTAGGATGACCTCTAACTGTTATCACTGTAATTCAAATCCTGTATGGAGTTTCTCCAATTTGATAAACGTTGATGTCCAAAATATATAAAACTCTGATTCTTTTCTGGCTTCAATAATTTTTTTAAGTCGACATAACTCATAACTAGTGTGTGTGTGTGCTCCCGCCACCAGGGAATAACATTTTTGACGGGGGTAACTACTTTGGCAATATGCTCTGTTATACAATTAGCATCTTTAGTGGGGCAAATTGAAACTCCGCTAACCATTTTGGCGGTGCTCGCTGGCGTTTCATGGTCCACATTTTCAATCCTTGATTCTCGCTCAGTAGTTGTCGCTTTTGAAAGCTTAGGTTTGAAAAAATTACACTTATCCATCTTGCCTCTTCTGTCCTTGGGTAGTTTTGGCTAAGCAAAGGAAATTACCGTCCAAGGTGCTATTAACATGATCTATTTGAAAAATATTTTTTACCCATTATAAAAATACATATATTTTTTCATTTAATTCGTTTTGTTGTTTGCGTTACAACTTTTATTGACAATATTTAACCGGAAAACTCTTAATTTTAAAATCATATATAGGAAAGTCAGTTACATGCAATGATACTTTCTGGCTGTCCCCCCCCCCCCCCCCCCCCCCCCCCCACCTTAAACTCCACGTATGGTTACATTGGTTAATAAATGTAATTTCATGTTTCATTAAGAAAAAGGATCAAATACATTAATAATAGGTAATAAAACTGCAGTAACAGTGCTCATTCAGTGCCACAGCAATTTTCTATTCTGAAATGCCTTAAGATACTTTGTTAGATGCGTTTATTATAAAGGTAAAACAAGTGTTGCAACAATACCACTTTTTCGTTCCCGGTACTGATACCTTGTTGTGTGGTATTGGCCAAAGCCGATACTTTAGCGATACAAGGTTTCGTTTTGTTTTTGTTTTTTTTGGGCAAAAATATACTTTATTCTTTTATTACTATATTACTGCATCCTCACATGAGTGTAAAGTAATTGATATCATGGTTTTGTCAGACACTGCTTAACTCACTGGCTGCCATTGAGGGCATTAGACATCCAACCCATTTTGAAGTGGGAGGGTGGTAGTGAATGAGCCCTCCGACTTTAACTACGTCCACCACTTCTACTAGTGATACTCATTTAAATTTACAACAGAAGGATGATTGGATGCCACACGATTGGACGTCCGTCATCGCCATGAGGAGGCCAATGAATTCTTCTACTGCGGTGTGCATAGCTGAATGCCATTTTCGGTAGAGCGACTGGCATTTGAAAACTAGATCTTAAAGAGTACAAATTGCCCATCGGGGCTTTATTTCTTAGTACTCCCCAATACTGACGAGATATTTTTAGTGCTGTATCGGTACCTATACTGATATTTGTATCGGTGCAACACTAGTTAAATTGGAAGTGGTCGCACTTGTAAAACACCATATAGGTGAAAATGTGTCATCTTGTTTGGTTGAAATGAAATCCTGCACCCACAGCGGGCCTTTGTGCAACAGGTTGGAGACCCCTGAGGTGCAACACTGGTATAAAGATAGTGTTGAATATATTTTGAGTTATGAGTATGATCACCACGCTGGAGAATCAATTCAGTGCAAATGAATAAGTGCTTTAAGATAATTCAGAAAAAGGACAGCCACAGCTGATGAGAATCTGGACTTGCACAGGAGCTGATTTACCACCTTGTTGCCCATAAAACACTTGAAAGGGCTTATTGCTTCCTCATGAGTGCTTGCATCGCTATTCAAAATACAAATCAGTAACAGAGAGCAAGTCACCTTGATAAACAACTCCCTCACATTGTCCGTTAGAGGTTGCGGTTCAGTTTGGTTACAAATCGGCCTGAGGTGCTCGCCATGTGATGTTTACTCAATGAGAGTGGTGCCCTGACAGACGGTCCATTTTGCTTTGGCAAGCCTCGGAGCTTCATCGCATGAACCTTTTTTTTTTTTCTTTACACATACTGAGTACACCATTTGCATTTGTGCATAGGACTCAACTAGGCATGTGCCAGTTACCGGTTTCAAGGTTTACCGTGGTATGAAAATGTCACGGTTTCAAAACCACTAAAATTTTCCGTCATACCGTAGGACGGTATTAGCTATTTTTTATGTCCCAAAAATGCAGCGAGAAATGGCTTGGAGCGGCAGCGCTCACCCCTCCCCCTCCAGTTGTTGCTGTCTTGTGTCTGTCGGTGACTTTACACCTGAGCCTTTTCTCTCCTCAAAAATGACAGTCGCTAGTATGGTATTAATATTAGGTATTAGTATATAAGGGTGTAACGGTACAAAAAAATCTCAGTTCGGTACGTACCTCGGTTTTGAGGTCACGGTTCAGTTCATTTTCGGTACAGTAAGAAAACAAAATGCAAAATATAAATGTGCTAGTTGTTTATTACACACCTTTGTGCTTTCAACAATAGGAACATTAGCCTAGACAAAGCTAGAATTCTCCTCAAAAAGTATTTAAAGATAATCCAACAACAATTTGCCTTTCAGGCCCCACGTATTGGTCAACTTTCTTTCTTCTGAAAGACGAAAAAAGAAGTCCTGTGCTAAAGAGAAAAGCAATCCCAATGACAAAGATTTTAACTTGTATTTTACAAATGAAATGCCTCAATGAATCATTTTTTTTCTTATGGACGGTTTTCAAAAGCTTTATTGGTGGATTTTCTCAAGTTAAAGCGCCACACAGAAATGAATAAATTTAATTGTGTAAGCAGGATCTGTGTATTATTCTTCTTGTTTAATTACAGGTGTTTTAGCTCATTTCAATTTATTTTATTTAAATGGGCCATTATTTATTTTATTATGTGTTTATATTTTACACATGTGATGTAGTATTCATTTATATTGTATATTTTATGTTGTATAACTTTAGTTCCTATGTGAATATTAGTTCCTACTTGTTTTGTTGTGGTAGGAGGGTTTTTATTATAGCAGAGAAGACATCAGTAAATCAACAAAGACAAGTCAACTGTGCCCCGATCTACCACTCGAGATCTGATGGACTCAAAAAGTGGGTTACGATTGCATTTTTACATGAGTGACTTCCGGTCTGCCCGATCCTAGCTACCGGTAGTAGTATTGACGCAGGAGGGTCGCGTCTCGCATCAAATAATAAACGCTGCCGTTCTTTTCGCGTGCGTTGTGTTAAGCCGCTTCTGGGACGCGTCTAACACGCGGCCGCACTGCGACTGGTGTGCATTGGCTGATTGACTTAAACGCCCGGCCACATTGTCGCGCCGTTGACGTTTCTGGGTTATACTGTCCTCTCGTGTTGGTCCTCATTATAGTAGAGAAGACGGAGTAAATATAATCTACACAAAGAAACTAACCCAATCGACTCACAGCCTCAAAAAGTAAGGGTTACATTACGTCAGAAACTCATTCGGTACGCCTCCGTTCCGAACCGAGCACCACATACCGAAACGGTTCAATACAAATACATGTACCGATACACCCTTAGTATTTCGGCTACTGAAAGGAACCAGACAGCAGCGGCTTACAGGGGGAAGGACATCCGATGTGCACGCAAGACCTCCAACGTGATTTCACATTTACGTGACCTCATTCGCTGTCATGAACGTTTCCCACCAGCTATGAGAGTTGACTCCAGGGTGCTTCGTGTGTCTAGCGATGGCAAAATATACTATAACGTAAGCTTGTTAACGAGGCTATTAACGTAGCTCGTTAGCATGCCAAGACAGCTAATGTGTTTCCTCACTATCCACTATAAGCGTTCTTTTGTTAAGTCTTTCGCCATTGTAAACATTTGTTCAAAATAATATTTTCATAATACAGCCTGTAGTATTTTTTTCTCTCTGGTGTCTTTCTGTGTTGAGAAAAGGTGTGTGTGGGGGTGCGGGTATGAAAATGTGTAAATAATGATACAAATCATGCACACGCGCTCCATCTCCGTTAATATTCAACTAATTAATAGTAGTAGTGGTGTAATAACACAGAAAAGGTGAACATACCCACATCCCTGCATCATAACTTGGACTGAGAAATATGAGCAAGTCTCGAAAAATGTTGCGATGGAGCGTTAAAGTCAGTGAAGTGCCTGCAATATATATACTGTATAGATACTGTATGTATTTTATTTAGAAGTGTTTTTATTTTTTTATGGAAAATAATTATTTTTGTTCTCATGTTTGTTTAGTAACTTGAGCTGTGGCAGTGGGTTTAGTCTAAGTTCTATTTATTATTTCAATTTTATTAAAATATTTCAGTTATTTATTTTTTTTGTTATTTTAACATTATATTCATGTTGATGTTCCAATTCGCAAATACAGTATGTTGTGAAAAATAAAAAAATCCTGTTCAATGGAATTTTTTCTTCAACCTGACCATCTCGAAATAAAACATTTTAGAGCTACAGTATAATTGCAATAATGTGAAACCGCGATATTTTTTTATAAGGTTATCATACCGTCAAAATCTCGTACGGGCACATTACTAGACTCAACCCTTCTTTGTAGTATCGTTTGATGTCACGTATAGGCTGCAGATATGAGCGACTGAAAACTTCATTTCCCTTTCCATCTACAGCGAGGTGACACTTATTTCTTAGCCCGGCTGACGTTTTCATGGCAGCGCAAATTGAATAGAGAGGAATATAATGGCGAGTATCAAAAGGCTTTGCTTTTCTATTCCACCGTCGTACGCTCAGCCAAACACATTCAATGACATGGATGAATGAGTTGAATCTCTAAATGCTGCATTTTTCATATGAAGCTATCAGTCAGTGGGAATTAAAAACTATATAAAAAAATTTTTTTCCAGTAAACTTCCTTCTCTATAATCACTGATATTGACGATGAGAGACATGAACTGGACATCCATTACAATTTCTTTTTCCTATTATTGCATCTCATTCTTTCAGGTGTGCATAGCCGCAAGCGTTTCGCTTCCCCTCCCGCCGTCAATTACAGCACTTTGTCTCTGGAGGCCGACGGCCGCCGTCTCTTCATCGGTGCCCGTGAGGCCGCGTTCTCTTTGGATGCCTCGGACATTGAGGCCGTCCCGGCCCTCACCGTGAGTCCGGCGCATCATTTGTGCAATGTAACCTGTTTTTATCTTACTGTACTTTGAATTACATCAGATTGTGTGGGAGGCTTCCCCCGAGCAAAAGCAGCAATGTCTTCTCAAGGGAAAAGACAACAAGGTGGCTGTTTCACTTTTTCTCCTCATTTTGTATTTATAGCCTCACTAAATGTTCTTTTATTTCTACTCCCACGCCAGACCGAGTGTTTCAATCACATCCGCTTCCTGCAAAGGTTCAACGCCACGCACCTCTACATGTGCGGGACTTACGCCTTCAGGCCTTTGTGCGCTTACATAGTATGTTCAAACCATTCTTGTGACTTAAACTACCATGGATATAACTCAAATGAAGTGTAAAACAAAAGTTTGCAAGTCTCCCACATTGAGCGTGTTTCTCACACATTTCTTATAATTCGCCTCTTCTTTGTTTTTGTATAAACAATTTTTTATCTATTTATTTATTTATTTTTGAACAAAATCTATAGGTCACACTATAGGTTTTTATTACACATGCCACAAGAGTGGCTTCATTGTTGTTTCCAGCAATACAAAAACATGCCACACATCCAACCCTTAGGCCTGACCTAGGCGTTTATTTTCTATCGGGGGCTACATGAAATTACTTTAATCTGATCGAGCGCTGTTCTAATTATAGCTAGAACAATTTTTTTTTGTTCTTTCATTGATTGATTCTCATTTACATGTAAAAATTCTATAAAATGCGACAAAGCAGTCTTTACTGATTTATTTACATTAACTAATAGATATTATACAGCGTTGTATTAATGCGTTTTTAAAACTGGTTTAACAGCGCCTCCTGATTTAGACTACAATGTAAAAAATAGAAAAAAGTTTCTGTTACGGCATTCTCAAACATCCAACATTTTCTCTCCGTCAGATTTGCACAACCATTTGTTAGACCTGGATGTAAAACAGTCTCGATTCTTGGTTAAAAGCAAAAAAAAAAAAAAAAGAAAGAAAGAAAGGGGAGTTAGCTTTTATTTTTTTGTAAATATGTTTGAATGTGCTGCTAGTTAAGTCACTGTGGCGGCCCCCTTAGTACAACAAAAAGCTTTTTCCGCTGAAAATTCTTGTGAATAAATGCTTAAATTCCTGAATTGCTTATAGATATGGATGTAAAAAAGTCTCAATTGTTGGTTAAAAGCGGGAAAAAAACTGGGCAGTTAGCTTTTATTTTACGTAAATATGTCGAATGTGCTGCTAGTTAAGTCACTGTGGCGGCGGCGCCCTTAGCACAACAAAGAGCTTTTTTCGCTGAAAATTCTTGGGAATAAATGCTTAAATCCCTGAATTCTTTATAGAACAGTCTTGATTCTTGTTAAAAGCAAAAAAAAAAAAACTATATATGTCAAATGTGCTGCTAGTTAAGTCACTGTGGTTGCCTTCTTAGTCCTTAGTACAACAAAGAGCGTTTTGCGTTGAAATTTCTTGTTAATAAATGCTTAAATCACTGAATTCTTTGAATTTTAGTTGAGGTCTAAAGGGTTTCCCTGAGGATTTTTTGGAAGCTGTGGTGGTGGTGGGCTGCACCGAAGTCTGACAGCTCTACATGTTTTTTTTAACAACATTTATTTTTTTCCAAGAAGAACCATAACAAAGATCTATTTGAAATATTTCATTAGCTAGCCTAATGAAATATTTCGAAATGTGACTGTCTACATTTACGATGGAGTACTGGGTCCCCCAAAAAAAAAATTAAATAAAATGACTACGAAATTAAATTTGCAACGAGGGGGAAAAAATATGATTACGTAAGGGTAATGTAGCTGTACACCGCAATGCACTTTACATACATGAACCCGAAGCATTAGCTTAGATCATTCTGTGGATAATAATTTGATGTAGATGAGGCAAGAGAAAAAAAGTCAAACTATTACTACAAGAATGAATGTCGAATTGTTGATGGGGCTAATGTAGCTGAATAAGCAGCTACGAACTTCACTTAGCACGTTGCCGCCTCTGTTAAAATCAACAATATTGAAAGCATCTTGTGTTTTAGAATCGGTTTAACAAATAAGGAAATCCTTAATATTTTGCCTCATCTACATCAAATTATAATCAATAGAAGGATTTATACTAATGCTTCGGCATAGCTCTCAGCTAGGGCACATGTACGTAAAATGCGTAGCAGTTGATTACAGCTACATTACCCTTACTTAATAATACAACTGTTTTTTTCATTGTAGCAATAGTACTTACATATTTTCTTTTTTCTTTATTTGGCCCATATACAGTATGCACTACATTACCACAACAATAACAGTCCTTCTTTTAACGCACCCTCGTCCATTGACAACTTAAATCTTTTCTAAATACTTCAATACTATATACAGTGGTACTACCAGTGACATCAGCAACGAACAAATGTTATGCTAGGACATGACCATTCGGGTAAAACACGCCAAAAAGAACCTAAACGTCATGTCGATGTCAATATTAAGGTCGTTTTCACAGGTTTAAACCAGAAATACATTCATAAATACCTTTCTATTGATTTTTCTCCCGACTCCGCGCCAACATAGTCAGACTCAAGCTTGCAACAGGAGAACCCGATGTGATTTTCAAAATAAAGCGTGTGAAGGAACAATTTGTATTTGACGTGCTATTTCGACTACTTCTGGCAAATAGTGGGTAAATAATGAGCTACAGATAGTCATTTAGATGTATTGTTAAAGTATACAAATCATAAATTAGAATGTATCTTAAAAAAAAAAAAACATCTCATTTGCAAGGCGTGGCGGTGTTTATTTTGGTGTGGCGGCACGCCACAAATTTTTTATATGTAGGGGAAACCCTTGTGTATATCCGTCACTGGGAAAGAACATTGTAATTGGAGATTCGCGCCGCTGAAGGAAGAACTTGGGATGTCGCCCGTGGGACATTTATGTTTATTGCTAGCAAAGTCACCTTCTCCAATGTGCGCTCTCTGTCAATCCAACTCTTCTATTTTTCCTCGTGTTTGGGGACATACAGGCAATTTAAATTTATAGTGAATATGCACAGCAACAAATGAGCCAAAACTTTCACTGCTTGACCTTGGCCTTCTATTTAGCAATCTATGAGGCTTGTTGAGAATGCAGAATGCTCAACTAATCTGAGGAAAAGGCTCTATTGTATTTCTATTTCAATATTCTCCCGATTACATTCATTTAAATCGAATGCTGCCCCAACCTTGAGCCTCCCGAGCTTACACTGGCGCTTATCTCAACCGCGCTCTAGCCTTGAGACAAACAAGGCCACATCGCAGGTGTCTGGTTGCTATGGCAACACAAATCTTTGACACGTTCAGTTAGGGAACACAAAGCTTTAATAGTGCATCCTTTTCTTTTACAGGACACTGAGAATTTTTTGATGTCTCGGCCTGAGGAAGGTCGAGACAAATGTCCTTATGGCCCAACGACAGGATACACCGGCCTCATCGTTGGTAGGGACCTTCTACACGCACCTAGTGGTCACCATACAAAACGAATAAACAGTACTGTAATCCTTCACGACTCGATTTGTCCGTCAGACCAGGAACTGTTTACGGCTTCCCAGTACGAGTTTCGAAGATTCCCGGACATCCGTCGCAACTCTCCGACACTCAAGACAGAGGACGCGCCAACACGGTGGCTCAACGGTAGGCGGACAAAATGCTTCAAAGTCTTGTAAATTTTTAAGCACAGAGTATCACCAACATTAATTCATTGCATTGACTGTTTTTCAAAATACAGTGATACCTCGAGATACGATCGCTTCGACATGCGATTCTTTCAACATCTGACATAAAATTTGACTCGTCATTTTTCTCGACATATGACGTGCTCGAAATATGACGATTTATGGCAGCGTCGCAATTTCATTGCTTTCCCGCAAGACCGACGCACGGCGGATTTTTTTATGTGAGAAATCAATGTGTACAAAAGGTTAGTGCAGGTGGTGAAAAAAACAAAAAGGGTACGCCTACCATTGAAATTAAGAAAGAAATGATAGAAAAATATGAGCGTGGTGTGTGCGTCCGTGAACTGGCTCCACAATATGGCCGGAATATGTCTATTACGATTTCGAGGACGACTGTCATTAATATTATTATTATTGTAACATCGGCAAGGAAGTTGCCAGCTTCATCGGGTTTTTAACCATTTATTTCAGATTTTTTGCTACACAACACGGCTACTATCCGCTGTAGCCGACGCCAACAACAACAGAACATTAAAAGAGGAAGTAAAACTTAGCACTCTTCCGCAACCCTCCCACTCTCGCGTCAGTCACATAGTGCGTTCAGGAACAGCATGCAAAACACAATCGCCACATTAGAACCTGATTCGTTACATTCTTATTATTATTCCGATTTATGTTTTTTTTGTTTTGCTACATGTGTAAATGCTATTTGTAATTGTCCCTGCAGTATTTATTAAGGATTTAGCATCGTTTTTTTGGGCTGTGGAACGAGTTAATCAAATTATAATGCATTCTTATGGGAAAATCTCGCTCAGCGTACGACCATTTCGACTTACAAACCAGGTGCTGGAACAAATTAAATTTGTCTGTAGAGGTTCCACTGTATCTGTGAATTATAATTATAGCTGTCAAAGTTAAAGCATTTACTTTCGTCTACAGACAGCACTAATTAAAATCAAACAACAACAAAATTAATGAAATTAAATCGATTTAGCTCCTTAAATAATGGTCAAATTAGTTTACGCAGAATTTATAGGGGAAGATGGTTCTGAAAGCCAGCGAACTTAAAACAATTAGACCAAGAGAAATAAAAGTGCTCAGATTTAAAACAAGACGGCGATGGCGAATGCAATTGATGATCTCTTGCTATCGGGAAATGATTTTGAAGTTATTTAAAAACTTTTGACGCTGATTAAGCAGTCGAACAGCACTTTATAGCAACTCGAAATGTTCACTTGTTTACATATTTGTTGTATGGTAAGTTACTCAAGACTTAAAAGCTTAAAAGCTAAACTTTTTACTTAAATATGCATGTCCTACCTGCAATGAATGAGCTGTAGGGTCAATAAACGCCATCTTTTTCGACAGACATGTCCACCTTTTACGTGCCGTTTTGAGGCTGTGTAAAAGGTTCTCAATTCATGCATTTCAGGGCAATCTCACGCCCTACGCCATAACTTACATTTCACATTTTGCGTGTTTTCTTTACTTTATTGCTGCTGCGCCATTTTCTTCTTTTGTGAAAGGCAGCTGAAAAATTCCCCATTTGCTTCGAACAACAGCCAAGGCCAAAGCAGTTGACCCCTGGCATCAGTTGTGAATCTTCTTTAATACTATTTCACTTAGATTATTTCAACATAAAAAATGAAGAGAATAAACTCACTGCTTACAAGCTGTGCACCTAGGCCGTCACGTGACATGCTATACATCAAAACAATGAGTTTCTCCTTTTAAATTTTATAACCATCTCCCACTATGAACTCTTGACAGAAATGATCATATAAAAAAACACGAAGCAAGAATTTCATACTGTATTTTACAAGTGCATTTTTATTATTTCAATCAAATCAAATATTAAAGCAACACTAAGGAACTTTTCAACCTTTACAAAAAATTTTCATATCATTTGTGATGATATGTCGACTGACAACTAGTTGAATGACACCTCTGTTATGGCCTATGGGTGTCTGTATCGCTTTCACCGGCACTAATTAACTTTGAGGCTGGCGGCAAAAACCCTGCCACACAAAAAAATTACAAATGGGTTGACTGCTTTACGGCATACATCACTTCTTTTGACAAAGATCAGATCACATTTGATGGTGATTTTAAACAAAAATGTGAGAAATTCCAAATGGTTCAGAAACTTTTTTATACCACTGTATGTCATCAGTTAGATTGTCATTATTGTATATTTTTAATTAAAAATATATATTTTATCACTAAACAGTTTTCCATTGCCAATAAAACAATTGAACGGTAGAGAATAAACATAATCATTCAAACAATAATTTTGTTTTGTTTTACCATTCTTCCAGAGGCCAACTTTGTGGGCTCAGCGCTGGTGAGGGAGAGCCGCAGCACACTGGGCGATGACGACAAGATCTACTTCTTCTTCAATGAAGGCGTAGGCCAGCAGCAGAGCGCCGCCTCTGGCGCCCACAGCCGGGTGGCGCGAGTTGCTCGAATCTGCAAGGTGAGCCCAACCTCAGTTAAAGATACTTGAAAACCGAGCAGAAATCGCTTGCGGTTCACAGTTAGTGAAGTTGGCTGTATGTGTCGCTAAAGCGCATGTATGAAAATCAGACAATAACGAAGAACATTTTTGCTATAATTAGTTAGGTGTTATTTTAATTTAACTTAAAGGTACTATATGGAATTGATAGTGTTCCTGCAAAATACTGTTTTACACCATGCATGCTCCACCAATGCCCTGGTAAGTACAAACAGCCCTGACATTTTAACTGAGACGGCCCCAAAGCCCTTTTTCTTTCCTTGAGTAGAGAAGGTTCGCGTCGAACACAGGGCGAACACGTGCCTGTGCACGTCCTCGTGTCAACTGCCAAACTCGCTTGGCAAAAACACTGCATATGCGAGCCATTAACTGTCCACAATTTACCATGGATTCTGCAGACAATAAGAAGAGACCGGCTTCAATACATTCACATCGACTTGGTATGGGAACCCATCACGCGATGAGGAAAAAACAGGTCCGATCTGAATGTTGCGTCAAACCTGAGTTATGCTTCTGCGTTGCGGTGATGGTGTAGCGGCAATGTAGACCCTACGGCGTCAATGAGCATTCGATAGTTCTGCGGCAAGGGAACGCGTTGCTCTGTAATTCACTGCCAAGCCTCTAGAGGGGTGTGGCATTGTGTTGGTACGGTTTTGGGGGACTCTTGTCAACTTCCTTTAGTTTTCTTCCGGTTAACAACAATGCCAACGGAGATGGAAAGCTTGTATGTGGATTTTCAGCTCATCAACAATGAACAACAAATGTTGACCATACAAATGTTGAGGTGGAGGCGACGCAGAAGACAGTTGCGGAGGCGGTCTGTCCGACTGTTAATGCCGCACAGAGACTGGCAGTCACATTACGAATTCGAGCATTGGGTGGAAGCCAGCAAGGTGCGCTGTCCAGCGTTTTGTCCGATTTCTTTGCCTTGTCCTACAGCCAGCCAGTGGGAAGCCATAGCAGATTTCTGGCGGCTATGGAAATTCCCCAAACTGTGATGGAAGCCTTGATGGTAAACACTTTATCATAAAAGCACTGACCAATCACAGTCCATTTGCGTAACGTCACCATGCGTTGACGTGACTCCCAGTCAGGATTCTGTGGAGGTGGACGTCAGGCTACGGCGGAGGGTCGTAAATCTGGTCTGCCTTGACGGCGTAGGTCTGCCCCAGAAGCATAACCCAGCCTTCAGACTCCAAGCTATATGTTCGTTCCCGTACAAGCATGCACGCCAAGCAAGAGCTTAACACAGCGGCTGCAGTTACGCTTTAAGCCGAATGTTGCAGGCGCGAATAAAAAAGTGACAAACTCCATATCGAAGCTTTAAGTTCATTTTTGTTAGTTTGAATACATCTTTAATGTTGTCTTGTTTTTTAAAAATGCATTTTACTTTATTTACTGTTATAGTTTTTTAATACTAAAGAGTAGGGTTGTTCCGATCATGTTTTTTTGCTCCCGATCCGATCCCGATCGTTTTAGTTTGAGTGTCTGCCGAACCCAATATTTCCCGATCCGATTGCTTTTTTTTGCTCCCGATTCAATTCCAATCATTCCCGATAATTTTTCCCGATCATATACATTTTGGCAATGCATTAAGAAAAAAATGAATAAAACTCGGACGAATATATACATTCAACATACAGTACATAAGTACTGTATTTGTTTATTATGACAATAAATCCTCAAGATGGCATATACATTATATATATTCTTTCTGTGAGAGGGATCCACGGATAGAAAGACTTGTGACTTTGTATATTGTGACTAAATATTGCTATCTAGTGTATTTGTTGAGCTTTCAGTAAATGATACTGTAGCCATGCCCAAATGCATGATGGGAAGTGGAACCATGACTGTGTGTAGTGCTACCAGTTGATACATCTTCTCTGCGTTGGGAAATAACATAAGGTATTAAGAAAAAGATCAATTGCTACCTTGCTTTCCATGATATTTCTAATCGTAGGGAGAGGGATTGTAAGGCTTTAGCCAATTAAAAAAAAGGCTCCAAAGGCTGCCAAAATTCACTCTACACATTTTACGCTGCCTTTTATCTCTCTATATAGGTAAAATGGCGTCATTACAGATTGAGCGCGACAATGCGTGAGTGGGTCGTGCAGTGCATGCATTAATTGCGTTAAATATTTTAACGTGATACATTTTTTAAAAAAATAATTACCGCCGTTATCGGGATAAATTTGATAACCCTACCTTAAGCCTAAACTAAAGACTCTGGATGAGTGTAACATATTATGTCTGTAACATTAAATACAATTAGAAAACGATTTAATTAAAAAATATACTGTAAATATATTTAAAAAAAGGCATGGCTGATATTTTTTTGCCAATTCCGATACTTTGAAAATGACGTGATCGGGACATCTCTACTAAAGAGTATGTAGATAATCGTAGTAGTAGGGGAGGCATGCTGGCTAAGTGGTTAGCACCTCTGCCTCATAGTTGTGAAATCAAGGGTTCATTCCTGGGCTCTGGCCTTCCTATGTGGAGTTTGCAT
The DNA here is from genome assembly GCF_030265065.1 of Corythoichthys intestinalis. NCBI lineage: Eukaryota > Metazoa > Chordata > Actinopteri > Syngnathiformes > Syngnathidae > Corythoichthys > Corythoichthys intestinalis. The sequence goes on from NC_080404.1 coordinate 36,374,346, forward strand.
GTTCTACCCATGCCTGTGTGGGTTTTCTCCAGGTATTCTGGTTTCCTCCCATATCACAAAAACATGCATGGTAGGCTAACTAAACAATGTCCTGCATACTGCCCAGTGCCCATAGTTGGCTGGGGTAGGCTCCAGCAGTTGTGACCCTTGTGATAAGCGGAACAGAAGATGAAAGAGTATGAATAAAACTAATTGGCAAAGAGAAAAACAATTGACATTTTTACTTAGTTTGGTAAATGTTTTTTTTAATTTAAATTATTTGTATTTGAATGCATTTCCGAAAGTGTAAATACCTGTCCCCGTTAGGGCGACCGAGGAGGCCTCCTGACGCTACAAAAGCGCTGGACATCATTCCTCAAGGTGCGGCTGGCGTGCTCCCTGCCTGAGTATGACTTCTACTTCAATGAACTGCGCAGCATCTTCGTCATGCCAGGAGATGCGACGCGAGACACACTCTTCTATGCCATCTTTGGCCTGGGTTGGTGAGTTGAAAAATGCAGATTAAAATCTACTTTGCAGTGTTATTGATTGATTTTACTGATTAGAAATCTATCACTGTCAGTGGGAACCAATCAGTAAAAGATGATTCTTCCCTTTATCTTCTAATTTTCATCTTTTCAACACTCTGCTCATCCACTGTACTTCAGGGGTTACCATGGTAACGACTGGTTTATCACTGGTGCCGCTCTGCTTTCACTCACTGTGTATGTCTTTCAAATTAAAAAAAAAAAATTAGGAAGAGCGTAAAGGCGTCTGCGTTGTGTCGCTTCTCGTTGTCTGACATCCAAGACGCCTTTGGAGGACCTTACATGGAGACGCAAGACTCTGGCTCTAACTGGAAAGAGTACACTGGAAAAATTCCTGAGCCAAGACCTGGAACGGTAAACACACACACATGCATGTACAGTATTGCCTTGACTTGTGATTGAAGCAATTTAAATGCACAAAGGGGATTTTTATTTGGTAGTATCACCGTTGATTGTCCGTAACTGTACCGTTATTTGTAATATTTTGAAACTTTGTAATATTTTTACTAAGACTAGAACTAACAACTACACAATAGAATTAGTTTTAATATTTCTTCTTAATAGTCATTAAATATTACTCAGTCATTTGATTATTTTCATTATTATTGGTCAGTTGCTGTTATTCACACATACTGTATAATATACTAGCAGTAAGGCCCTGCGTTGCTGGGCATACTACTTGTGCTGGGTTGTTGGGGCCAAGGTTTGTTAAATCAACACATAGGAAATGTATAAATCGGGGCTTCCTCATGATTTTTTAAATGTCCAGTTGCCAAAAGTTTGGACGCACCTCATTAAATGCAACACAAATGAAGGTCCCAACCCCATTGATAGAGCAATGAATACCACTAATTAACCCTGAAAAGGCATACCTGTGAAGTAAAAAACATTTTAGGTGACTCCCTTTTGAAACTCATCAAGAGAATGGCAAGATGTTGCAAAAAAGTAATCAGAGCAAAGGGTGGCTACTTTGAAGGTACTAGAATATTATACCGGTACATGTTTTTAGTTATTTCACCTTTTTTTTTTTTTTTTGTTTTTTTGTTTTTTGCTAGGTACATAATTCCTACAGTGAGAATTTACAATGTAAATAGTCATGAAAATAAAGAAAACGCACAAATGAGAAGGTGTGTCCAAACGTTTTAGCTTGTACTGTATGCTGGATGGATTTATTGAGCTGTATGGCCTGGCGTTGTTCGGGTGAAAAAGTGAAAATAGGCATTTTCAATGCTAATTTTTTGAGTTTCGAATTAATTTTCCGTACTAAAGGCCTACTGAGATGAAACCCATCTAAGAACACTCCCGGAGACATAAAGTAAAACTGTGTACAATTTTGTCAAAATCCGCCCAGCCGTTTCGGTGTCCATAAAACACGAACACACAGCCACACAGACCAACTTGTCTTTATAGAGATTAAGATATCCAGCCAAAATGAATCCCTTATTAATATTCCGGAAACAATTTTTCGAAATCCAGCAACTTTTTGTGGAGTCATTGATGATATGTCAGGCACTGTCAATAGAAGCCATTGAGTTAAATGAGTGCACTATGAATGATTAAATCAGGACAGGTCATCACTAATCGTGTATAATTCATTCTTATATTATTTAATAATTTCATGATTTGACTTGGAGCTGGGCCAAAAGTTGGGGTACAAACTGACAGTAGACCTAGAAAGCCTCATCTTTGGCACCGAACTGCTCAATTGACTAATTTTTTTCCTCCCTTAGTGCATGACAGATGCCACGAGAGCGCGGGGCATCAACGTGTCCACCTCACTGCCCGACGATGTGCTCAACTTTGTCCGAAGGCACCCGCTAATGTCCCGGCAGGTCCAGGCTTTGGACCGTCACCCTCTGTTGTTCAGAAGGACCACAGATTACACGCACATGGCTGTGATAGCTGTCCTAGGCTTGGATGGACTACAATATCATGTGTTATACATGGGAACAGGTGGGGATGCCAATTGTCATTTTTTGACAGTAAACGTTCACCACCAATAGATACAAAGCAAATTTACATTTTGATCGATGGTCAGATGAAGGCTGGCTGCACAAGGCGGTCCTCGTGGAGACTCAGCTGCACATCATTGAGGAGTTGCAGCTATTTGAAGAAGCGCAGCCTGTGGACAACGTGCTCATTTCTGTCCAACAGGTTCAGCCACCACTCGCACAAGCACACACACGCACACACACGAGTCTCAGAGTGTTTACTATTGGCGCATCGCACTATAGATGAGCGTGTACGTGGGGTCTCCTTCGGGCGTGCTGCAGCTGCCGCTGTCCGACTGCGGCAGGTACGCGTCCTGCTACGACTGCATCTTGGCTAGGGACCCGCACTGCGCTTGGAGCAGAGAAGGCTGCGTGGATGTCACGCACTACACGGACAAGTGAGTGCAGCCGTGCCAGAGAGTGACTGAGACTTGGTTTGCATTCCAAGAATGATGACGTAATCCCTCTGTTGGCAGAAACAATGCCTTTCTGAACGTAAACACATAGTGTGCAGCTATGTATGCCAAGCCACGTTTCCAACTTGTAGTGACAATTTCTGCTTCAAAAAATAGTGGGTCGAACCCCTCTGGATCGGGCGTGGTGAAATGGGAGGAGGGTCGCTTACGGTGTGATCCCAGGCAACATGCTTTTTTTTTCCCGCCATACTAGAAAAAAATTGTGAATGCAAATTTACTACAGTGTATGGCAAAGGCGTTCTCACTGACAACGGTTACATGTAGCCACTCGCCCTTTTGAAAACCTGTGTATGGCAGTTTTTTCGGATTTGAAAGGACATGTAAACATGTTCAAACTAGGGCTGTCAAACGATCAAAATTTTTAATCGAGTTAATTACAGCTTAAAAATTATTTAATCGTAATTAATCGCAATTCAAACCATCTATCAAATATGCCATATTTTTCTGTAAATTATTGTTGGAATGGAAAGATGAGACACAAGACGGATATATACATTCAACATACGGTACATAAGTACTGAATTTGTTTATTATAACAATAAATCAACAAGATGGCATTAACATTATTAACATTCTCTTAAAGCGATCCATGGATAGAAAGACATTGTAGTTCTTAAAAGATAAATGTTAGTACAAGTTATAGAAATTTTATAGTAAAACCCCTCTTAATGTTTTCGTTTTATTCAAATTTGTAAAATTTTCAATCAAAATATAAACTACTAGCTCGACAGTGTTGATGTCAATAATTACACCGTGCTCACTTATGGTACTAACCCATAAAATCAGTTGGACCCAAATGCCAGCAGAGGGCGCCAAACACCAAAAAACAAGTAACAAGCGGACATTACACTGTACTGTCATTTTAGTCTGTTTGAGCGGGGCATGTGCGTTAATTGCGTCAAATATTTTAACGTGATTAATTTCAAAAATTAATTACCGCCCGTTAACGCGATAATTTTGACAGCCCAAGCTCAAACATCATTTTTTTTTCATATTCTGGTTTTTAACAACCTGATGACTGTCCCTTGTTTAACTGTTGTGTGTTTAAGTGGAAAAACTGGCTATGTAAAGCCGCTACCTCCTTTGAAAGGAGCTTCTGCGCATGCTTCATTCACATCGCGAATCCACGGATCCCTGTCTTTTGAGTACATTCGATTCCAATGAATTTTGGATGTGCGAAAAAACAAAAATCAAATACAATGATTTGCAAATCATGTTCAACATATATTTAATTGATTACACTACAAACACAATAATGAAACCTATGGAGCCCCCTAGGTGCCAGAGCAGAAACAGATGTTTTTCATTGCAAATCTGTACCCACAGATTACTCAACTGTACCCACAGTTTAATTATTTGTACAATCTGTCCCTACAGATAACTAAACTGTGGGTACAGATGAGTAAACATCAATTTACTAATCTGCACTCACAGGTAGTCTGCAGGTACAGATTACTACCCCCAGTTTAGTAAATGAGCAATGAAAAATATTTGTTTATACCCTAGCACCTGGGGGGCTCTGTAGGTTTCATTATCGTGATAAATTCTAAAATGTTCATTTGAATTGCGGGACAAACAACCTGATTCTTTCACTACTACAAGTAACAGGTTCCAAGGAGCCATAGTGCGCATGCGCCAACGATACTATGCATTTGGGGAAATGGAGTTTATAAGTATTTAGCGTCTGCTTTGTAATAATCACAATAAATGAAAATATAATAAATTAGGGCTGTCAAACGATTAAAATTTTTAATCGAGTTAATTACAGCTTTAAAATTAATTAATCGTAATTAATCGCAATTCAAACCATCTATAAAATATGCCATATTTTTCTGTAAATTATTGTTGGAATGGAAAGATAAGACACAAGACGGCTATATACATTCAACATATGGTACATAAGTACTGTATTTGTTTATTATAACAATAAATCAACAAGATGGCATTGACATTATTAACATTCTGTTAAAGTGATCCATTGATAGACTTGTAGCTCTTAAAAGATAAATGTTAGTACAAGTTATACAAATTTTACATTAAAACCTCTCCTAATGGTTTTGTTTTAATAAAATTTGTAAAATTTTCAATCAAAAAATAAACTAGTAGCCCGCCATTGTTGATGTCAATAATTAGAGAATGCTCATGGGTGCTGAAACCCACAAAATCAGTCACACCCAAGCGCCAGCAGAGGGCGACAAAACTCCAAAAAACATCAGTAACTAGTGGAGATTACACTGTGCAGTCATTTTAATCTGTTTGAGCAGGGCATGTGTGTCAATTGCGTCAAATATTTTAACTTAATTTAAAAAATTAATTACCGCCCGTTAACGCGATAATTTTGACAGCCCTATAAATAAATATGACAATATTTACATACAAACAGCAAGGGTAATGATTAACAGCCGGACACCTCTGAGCAAACTCAGAACTTCAGTATCACACACTACTACTATCTGTGTATACCTTCAGGCTAAAAACCACGAGTTATCACTGTCACGGCCACACGACAGGGGACTTCAAGGCACACAAATTTATACATAACATGATATAAATGCAGAGAATTGAGAATCCCTGTGAAATATATGTGTTGATGTTGTTGTTACGGGCAACAGAAGCCTCAGAGTCCCAAAAATTATGTGAACACAGCCTTGCTCTATTGCATAAATTAATCGATGTGTGAAGACAGTCACAAAATAATGTTGTCTAGTTATGCGCGTGAATTCAGTGGATGCAATCGAGGAAACAAAATCTATTGACTTTAGGGCGTATAATATACGTATAGGCACCATAGAGATTTAAACTGTGATTATTAGGGCTTCATCCGTCGATTATTTAGGTAATCGATTAATCTATCAATTAATTAGTTCGAATAATCGAGTCATCAGATAACAATTAATGCAGGGGTGTCCAAACTTTTTGCAAAGGGGGCCAGATTTGGTGTCGTAAAAATTTGGGGGGCCGACCTTGGCTGACGTTTTTTACGTAGAACAATTAGGGCTGTCAAAATCATCGCGTTAACGGGCGTTAATTTTTTTTTTTTTTTAATTAATCACGTTAAAATATTTGACGCTTTTAACACACATGCCCCGCTCAAACAGATTAAAATGACAGCAAAGTGTCATTTTCACTTGTTACTTGTGTTTTTTAGGCGTTTTTCAGCCCCCATGCTGGCACTTGGGTGCAACTGATTTTATGGGTTTCAGCACTTTCAGGCTTCAGCACCATCAATATTATTGACATCAACAATGGCGAGCTATTAGTTTATTTTTTGATTGAAAATTTTACAAACTTTATTAAAACGAAAACATTAAGAGGGGTTTTAATATAAAATTGTCTTTTAAAAATTGACTTGTACTAACATTTATCTTCTAAGAACTACAAGTCTTTCTATCCATGGATCGCTTGAACAGAATGTTAATAATGTTAATGCCATCTTGTTGATTTATTGTTATCATAAACAAATACAGTACTTATGTACAGTATGTTGAATGTATATATCCATCTTGTGTCTTATCTTTCCGTTCCAACAATAATTTACAGAAAAATATGGCATATTTTACAGATGGTTTGAATTGCGATTAATTAATTTTTAAGCTGTGATTAATTCGATTAAAAATTTTAATCGTTTGACAGCCCTAAGAACAATATATTTAAGCAAATTTTAGCAAGACATTCTGTGCGTCACATTTGCTTTATTATTTTTTTTAATTATTTAATTAATAATTTCAACAATCTCACATCTAGCCTTTGTGGTGTTTTCTTTCGACTCTCGGGCTCTTGCGAAATAGTACTGTGAAATAAACTAGCTTCAAGTTGCTTCAAGTTTTCACAACGTATCTTCCCTGTAGTCTTGTTGTATATGTCAGCGTGTCTTGTTTGTTAATATTGCCTCACATTGAACTCTTTAAAAACAGTGACTGTCTCTTTGCAAATGAGGCGGACACAGTTGTTGCATATTTTAGTGAAGAAATAGTCCAATTTCCACCTATCCTTGAAGCGTCGGCCGTCACAGTCAACTTTTTTGTTGTTGATTGTCGTCATTTTAGAAAATTGGGAGTAAAGGGTCACATGGGGTAATGTTGCTTAGAGTGCTGCTGCCTTTTAGTGGATAAATGATGAGTAGCATTTTGTGTGTAAGCTACTTCATATGCTGGTAGCAGTACTGCTGACCAACTTATTAAGTCTGTGTGCGGGCCAGACGTTATTGATTTTAGGACAGAGGCTGGGGGCCGGATGAAATTTCACCACGGGCCGCATTTGGCCCCCGGGCCGGACTTTGGACATGTCTGAATTAATGCGATGCAGAATAAGTATTAGGATATGTAAAACAATCAAGTGTTTATACTTGCAATATTTTGTCTTGCTAAGATTACACTTTCAAAAGAGCATTAAAATTTGTTTCTTCAAACTATGCAAAATTGCACTTTCATTTCATAAGAGCAATAAATGCATTTAAAAACAAAATAATAAAATCATTAAAATTTAGCCTTAAACGATTTAAAAATATAAATAAATGAGGATCTAAGTACAAAAAAAGAACAATTGGCTAACTTGCAAAGCAAAAGCCTGCTATCTTAAATGCAATAAAATGCTTGGATTAACTTTTTTCTTTTTTCTTCTCAACGTTCTTAACAAATCATTCAAACACATTCCCACAAAAAATTATATACTTCTAAACTAAATAACAGATGCATAAACAAACATATCATCTAAAAAAAAAAACATACCTTATGTTGGTCTTGACAGGCAGCAGTTGAATTAAGCCATGTCAGAGTTATGGCATATTCGCTGTTACCACCAGAGGGCAGTGTATCCACCCAAATCAATAAAACTAAATGCAACACTTTCAAAACAAACCATGACGTCACCCTAATGAAACGAATCGAGGCAGCAAAAGTTGATTCAAAACTTTTTTCTAATCAAATTACTTGAGTTAATCAATTAATCGTTCCAAGGCAAGACAGCAAGACTTGCCTATATCGTAGAATACATTACTGCCCTTACCCAAATATTGCCCTGCACGCATTACGCTATTAAAAAATGTCAGAACTTTTCATTATTTTAGGTTTGAATTTTAAGTTTTAAGTTCAAATTTAGTCTTTTTCAAGTTTTGTTGGAAAACTAAACCCAAAAAAAGCCGCAATTGTGGCAGTCAAGTGAACAAACAAAATTGAAGTTCTCTTCACTCAGAAATGTACTTAATCATGCAAGTTCATTCAACTCAAGTTAATGAAGTTCACAATATTAACCCCTTAAGCACTAAAGTCACAAAATTGCGACAAGAACATTACTGACTTTTAACATTTTTTACTGCCTTTTTGGTTTAACCTGTCTTTGTAAATCACATTTCAAACCTTTCATTCAAATCTCGAAAGAACATTATTATCATTTTTCCCACAAATAGTTGTTGAAGTTTTTTTTTTTAATATAGCCCCGGATAAAAAATAAAAATAAAAAAAAATCCCATAGGGTTTTCAAAACACACAACTGACATTAATTTCTAATATCATGTTGAGAAATCATCACAAATAGAAAAAAATTAAAAAGTACTAACACCATACCTTTAGCATGTACACATTCATGCTACATAGAAAATGATTACCTAATTGAAGTATTTTACACCAACAAAGCACCAGCAAGGTGCCTTCATTGGCCTTTTCCTATTTGAGAAAGGCTAGCTGCAATAATTCACCAGACAAAATGGATTAGACTTCTATGGTCGTCACAGGCACCGTATGAGTTAAGAAACAAGTCTTGTCTATGTTAGTGCTCTCACATGTTGTTTTTCCATTCTCACTCGCAGAACATCATTAATCCAGGACATCCAACAAGGCAACAGAGGATGTGACAACACGCAAGACGGTTCGTACAATATTGCAAAAGATGAATAAAGATTTCAGAGCTGGCTGCATTGGGAAAATGTTGTCGACTGAATTGGCATTTTTCTGGTTGTCTCAGTGGTGCCCACGCGCAGTCGATCCGTTCGAGTAGGCGACGATATCCTGCTGCAGTGCGAGCTTAGCTCCAACCTGGCAGTGCCTGCATGGACGCTGGATGACCGGGAGCTGCACGGTTACGGGCTGAGCTCTGGTTTCAGGACAGGCACCGACGGGCTGCTGGTGATCAGGGCACGTCTGGACCAGAGCGGGCGTTACACCTGCTACGCAGTGGAGAACCAGATTTGGGTTGGCGTGGTCGCGTACAATGTCACCGTGGCCCCTGAGCCGCCCCCGCCGCCCACTGAAGAACCTCACCACCGCTATGCTGCCGCGGTGCCACCCGCTCCCTCTGAGGAGGCCCCGGCCCTTGCCCCTCAGAGGCCCCGACCGCAGCTTCTCTCCACCAAAAACATGGAGGCCCTGTATCTATCCCTCATTACAATTTTGGGAAGCCTCTGCGTGGTTCTCAGTGTGGTTCTGTTCTATCTTGGCTTTTGCTTGCGAGTGGGAAACCAAGGAAAGTACTCGCTACGCAATGCGGCCGCCACCTACCCACCCGAGAAGCAAAATCACCGAAAAAAGCAACGACATTCCGCACACTTGGAGCTGAAGACTATTTCCGGTAACGGACACAGCATCTGCAACGGCGTCCACTCTGCAGGGTTCCTCCAGATCGTGCCAGGCGAGGCTCGCACTTCGCCTAACGCGGAGTCCGCCGCCCCTCCGCCGGCACCACCGCTGCCCGCCGCGCCGGACTGCAATTTCCCCAGCGGGCTTTCGGCCACATTACCCAGCGTCCTGCGGCGCATGAATGGCAACAGTTACGTGTTACTCGCTCAGAGCGACGGTGACAGCGTGGCGCCGTCGTTCTCCGATGAGCTCAACAGGATGTTGGAGAAGCGCAAACGCACTCAGTTGATGCCCAGGCCAGACGAAAGCTCCGTGTAGCCCGAGGACAGGGCGACAAAGATGTGAAATGGTGGGGGAAAACAATCTTTCTACCTCACTTCGTTTGTGCCAGTGGATCACTTTAAGGCTTGAGGAGTTTCCGTGGGAGTTGATGGAGAAAAGCTGGGATTTACAGATCCGCTCAAATGTGATCGTACATCTCTGTTCATGAAAGACAAACTCAGTTATCACGAGAGCTCCCAGTTATTTTGATAGTTGACTAATCGGCAATATAAATCAGGTATTTTATTGGTAAATTACTCTCTATGTTTTGCAGCGCAAAAATTAGATCTTTTTTTTTTCTGAATAAGGATAATAATAATATGGTTTGGCGAGTATAGAAATCACAGAATAGTCGTACTATTTTTTTTTTTAACCCTTACAGGGCCAGTGGTCACTACAGTGGGCATCTATTCAAAAGTTATCATTACCTTAACTCATTCACTGCCAGCCCAGGTCACAGAGTATATGATGTGTTTTGTGGTAGTTCGTAAAAGAGGGGAACTGATATTGAAATGACCTACTGACGTCCATAGAGTTAGAGATATGTAAGGCTGCAAGAGATTTATAAAATAAAACAAAAATTCCCAGAGCACAGTACACATAGGCCGCACTTATGTGAATCGATGTCTTTATTCTTCACAAAATGCATGCGGGCAACACTAAAGGCTGATAAATGGTTCTGCGTTGCGGTGACGGTGTAGCGACGGCGTAGACCCTATGTCGTCAATGAGCATTCGAAGCTCTGCATCAAGAGAACGCGTTGCTCTGTAATACACCGCCAAGCCACGAGAGCGGTGTGGTGTTGTGTTTGTACAGTTTTAGAGGACTCCTGTCGAATTCCTTAGTTTTCCTCCAGTCATTGGCAGCAATGGCAACGGAAATGGAACGTGTGTATTTGCGGCTGCAGCTAATCAATATTGAACAACAAATGTTGTTAATACAAATGTTGACGCATAGGCAACACAGAAGACATTTGCGAATGTTTAAAAATGGCGGTGTTGTTGTGCTGAACCGGAAGCAACTCAAACCAATCACAGTAGGTTCGTAAATCGGGTTCGCGTTAACGGCGTAGGTTCGCTGTCACCGCTAAGCAGAAGCATACATCAACCTTAATGCTACAATTGGATGTGAAATGGCGGCCACAAAATATTGTCCAGTGTGCTGCAATTGGCCCCTGGGCCACAATTTTGAGAACGCTGTCTAATATAAACTTGTACGACAAAAATCATAATTCATGCATTATAGGGTTAAAAACTTAAAAAAAAAAAAAAAAAAAAAGACCAAAAAAAGTATGTTTAGTTCTTCTTTTGATCTTCATTTAACATTATTTTAAAAATAGAATGGAAATATATAACGTATTGGCCCGAATATAAGACGGTGTTTTTTGCATTGAAATAAGACTGAAAAAGAGGAGGTCGTCTTATATTCGCGGTCTAGACATTATACCCATTCACAACGCTAGATGGCGCCAGATATCATTGAAGTGATGTTCTGTCATGACAGATCTCAGCTACTCTACCCATTCACGACGCTAGATGGCACCAGATATCATTGAAGCGATGTTCTGTCATGACAGATCTCAGCTACTCCCAAGTTTAACCAGTTTGCAATGTTTTTCCTTATTCAGATTTGTTTCAAGACTACAGTTACAGTTAGACTTCACTTTGATGGTTAATGCAGTTAATGCAATTTTGTTGTTTTATCACAATAGATTGGTTTATTTACATTTCAAAAACCAGAAGCCATTCATTTACGAATGTGATTGCACTTTAGTTTACATATTTTAATGTTCAGATATTAAGATTTGAATGAGACAAAATAACATGCTTTTTCTCTCAAATATATTGTTATAATCATTTGTTTTGGATGTACTGTAATTATTTTCTGTATAAAAATTAATTTGGTGTTCAAAAAGTCTTTTTTTCAAACTAGAGTCTTGAAAAAGAGGGGGTCATCTTATAATTAGGGCCGTCTTATATTCGGGCCAATACGGTAATATTCTGTTTCCTTTTGTTTTTTTAAACTGAACATTTTGTATATTTAGTTTTTTAGTTTGTAATTTTTTTCCCCTTTCTGTATGTTTCATTTATTTAAAAAAAAACAACAAAACTTTTCACTTGTTTTTAATAAAAAATAAAAAGATTTACTATTACCTCATTGGCTGCCATTAACAACGATTGATGTCATATAAACGTTACGTAACAAAAGATAACCCAAGCAAACATAAAAATGCAGTTTTTAACCCAGTAGCTGCCATTGCCCAATTCAAATGGATCAGACGTCTAGCACAGCCGATTAATTGACAGTCTCAGTAAATGAGCATTAGGACAGTTTTTTGGTCAACATTATCTTGAAATGATTAATCATCTATCAAAATATTCGTTGATTAGTCGTCAATCAGTCGATTAATCATGGCAGCCTTAGTGGTCGTGGAAATAACTTTTGGATTAATACGATCAAACTTTAGTCAAGTTATTTCTGTGATGGGTTTTTCATGAAAAGAGTACGAGAGCATTTAAGAGCGTGTCCTTATTTCTTCCGGTAGGGTTAATGCATGTAAGTTGGTGTCATGGAAGGCTCGAAATGGTCCATATTTGTGAACATTTTGTTCTGTCTGTATGTGCCTTGTGATTGACTGCTGAGTTTTGGAAGGGTTTTCGGGAAAAGATGCTTCAGAAACAACAAACCTTTTTTTTTTTTTTTTTTCCGAACAAAAGGAGGGGGGAAAAAACTCAGTCACCTAAAGGTGCCCCAAAAATCCTCATCATTGCATCCCGTGGATTCTTACCAGCAGCTTTTGGCAACCTTATGTCGAATATAAACAAGCATGCGTGGAGATTTTTATTGTTGTTTGGCTGGACTCAAATGTTGAGGGCAGCTAGCCAAAGTTTCTTTGCACTAAACTGCTACAAAGATGGGCCAATATGATATGACTTTTTTTATTTAGCATTTTGTTGTGGCTGCTGTGTGTTGAGTCACTGCGACGACCCTTGAGGGACAAACAAAGTAACGCTCCTAGGGATGTCCCGATCTGATCATGTGATCAGAAATCGGGCCGATCGCGCCATTTTTCAGAAGATCGGAAATAGATGAAAAGGACCGGGATTTTACTTTGAAAATTATTATGTTTTATGCCTCTCACGCTCCCTCCTGCTGCTTTTTCTTGGTCAGCAGTGCTCTGGAGTTAGCTATTAAAGTCAATGATGATTGACAGGGATTGTAGCTTTGATCATGCAAGAGAAGCTTGGTAGATTTACTTTACTTTTACTTTATCAAAGGGCCGAATGTGTCAATCATTGTTCACCTTGTTAAACACTAACAGTAGTGTGCTGTGGCAACTCATTATTTGAGTGAGAGGCTGTTCTCAGCAGCATGAGCGTCAAAGCGTGAGTGGATGCATTTTTCTACGTTATTATTGTTTAGAAATAATTCACATTATGAAGGCGGCACGTGGGTCAGTAACTTTGTTTTGGTTTTTTTTAACAATTTTTTACGGTATCAGATCGTGACTCAGTATTGACAGATTCTCAAAATCAGGTGATATGCAATTGGGACATACATAAATGCTCCCAAAAGAGATGTTCTCAATCTAGGATCTTGGAACCACAAAATAATTTGCTATACATTATTGGATCATTCTTCAAGAACAAAATCTTGATGCCTTTTGAAAATATAGTCCAATTTTTGGGTGAATTAACAAGTTCTTTTCCGGAATAAAAGCTGTAATATTATGAGAATAACATTGTATTACTGACATTCACTAATCATAAAACTTGATTCAGTTTACTATTTACAAATAGATCTAAACAAATAAATAAAAATCCAAGTTATGTTTATGTAAAACGTAAAATGTATTTTTGTGTTTTGATTTTTACCATACATCAAATAATTTGATACAATAGATACACAACTTTAAAATTACTCATTTTTATCTCATTAATTGGTTTTTAATGTACTGTAAATACAAATAGTAATATCTGTGATTTTACATACATTAAAGTTTTTTCACATTACTTTTAATTAACGTGAAGAATTGTGTGCCTTATTTTTTTGTCTTACTGCATCATTATTTATTTATTCTAGTATCTTTAAAATAGAGTATTTGGTTGATTGATTGTAAATAATGAATTAAACTGTTAGTAAAATTAAGCAAGCATGTTTTTAATTGGTGAATGATTTAGAACAAAAGGCATATATCGTTATCCTCGTAAAATCTTTGCCCGTCATTTTTTACAAAAATTATTAGAATTTTTCGTACATGTAAAGAAAATCATAAAATGGTTAATTTTTTGTTTTTCCTGAAAAAGCTGTTTAAAAAAAATCGGTAATTATTTTAAGAAGTCTTCTATGAAGACTATTTAAAATAATAATTTTAAAAATCCCACTTATATATATAGTATATAATTTTAAATGTATCTTTGTTTTTGTAATGATTATGACTTTTAAAAATGCAACTTTATTCACATACAGTATGTTAAATTGATTGATGAGTAAGTGGTCCCTTAAACCCCCCCCCCCCCCCCCCCCAAGTTTGAGAACAACGAATATGAATCCCACAAATGCATGCCATTGCCTTAATAAACAACTTGATGAAATACTAGAATGAAGGCCAAACTATTTTCAAAATAGCATGTTGTCCTTTTAATTTCATTATTATTGTTAGAAAGTTTTTTTTTTTTAAACAACATTGAAAGCTTCTGACCAGCTGGGGATCGGTTTGGAGGCCATGCGGACGTTGCGCTAGCAGAATCGAAAGGTGACAAGTCAGTCTTGCACATAAGGTAATTTTTGTATTCCATTTTTCTAATGTTTTATTAAACAAATATCATTATTTGGGAATTTGAAGTGAGTCAAATCTTCCCTGATGTTTGCAACTCAAATCACTCATATCTAATGTTTTCCTGTTGAAATACACTTTTTTTCATTTAATGCAGTCAAGCCACTAATATTTTTTAACTGACAAAAATAGAATTCTAAAGTATAGTACTGTATACACACATCCACTGTCTTTCGCTTAGACCGTTTTTGCATCATAATTTCATGCTCTATTTCAATGGATATTGTGTTGCTCCTTGAGATGTGCACCCTGACCATCGGGTGGCTATACGCTAATGAAATAGTTCTGTATTTACCAATTTGAAATATACTCCAACCCTGCTTATTTGTGATTTTTATGTACAGTGATCCCTCGCTTCAAACTTCGCGCCCTCATCCACCAATACAGATAGTGTCACTGTCCCTCCCCGCCTCCCTCTCCCTGCTCTTTGATCGTCAGGCAGTGCACTGGATTTGCTTATTAAAGTTGATGATTGACAGACGTTTGACTTTGATGTTGCAAGAGATACAAACTTCAATGAGCCGCATGCGTCAATCATCGTTTAACTTGTTAAACAGTTGCTTTGGCAACTATTGTGTGTTAGCGAGTAGCTTGAGCGGTTTTGAGTGGACTCACTCATTGAAGCATTTAATAAAGCTAAGCACTTTTCTACTACTTTATTCTTGTTCAAAAATAATTAGGTGGGACGGTAACACGTTTAAAACTTATCATAATTATTACATTTGAGTGCTTAGAAACCATTTAATGAAATATGCACACGCACACACACACACACATATATGTGCATAACAAATTGTAATTGTACTTTGGAGGGAAAAAAATGAAAAAAACATGTCTTATATGTATCTCTTTCCAATGCTAAATGTGAATAAATACACTGGACCCACCCCCCACCCTTTTTTGGGGGGGGGCATCACTTGGCGTTTTTTTACTTATCGCGGCGGGTTCTGGTCCCCATTAACTGCGAAAAACAAGGGATCACTGTATATACTATATTTGTTTTTATGTTACCCAGTTGAGTGGTGTGGTGAAATACATAACATTTTGTGACCTCTGTTTTGTATTTTTCAACATTTTTAAAGCAAAACATTTTTTTGTTTGTTTTAAAGGTGTATCTGGAAAAAGTTGAAAGTTGAGTTAGGTCATGGGACAAATTCAACTCAAGGTGCCGCAAGACTGACTGCCATCGACAGCAATAGACGTTCAACCCATTTGGGCTCATAGAAGGGCGAATGATCCCTGCCAGCTACTCTCAGTTCAAATGGGTTGGACTTTTGTTGCCGTCAATGCCACCGAAACATAAAATGAGGCAACACCTCATCAACGTGACTGACAGGAAGTGCCGGTTTTCCTTTTTTCTCTCTCACAAAAATCCTGGTATTGTGTTTTGGGTTTTTTTTGGGGAGGAGGGGGTTTGTTTTGTTTTTACAACCGTTCATTATGACAGCATTTTTCTATGCGCATCCGCTCAATGAAAAATGATGTCAAAAAGGTGATTTAAAGTGTTTTCTGCAGGAAATTTGCATTTGGGAGAAAAGTGATGACATCAAAACAGGTTTTGCGGAGTGGTGTTTCATAAAAGATCTTAATTGCAGGAGATGAGTGACAGTTGAGGGTTAAAAAAGGGGGAGTTAACACATTAAGATTAGCTTCAGTGTGTGGGATGATGAAAGAAACGCAATTAGCACTTGCGTTTACAATCCAGTGTTGAAATTTGCAACTAATCTTTTATAGCATGTATGTAAAATTACTCGTAAATACGCAATTATCATTGTGACTTCATAACAAATGTATAAATGATCAGCCTTAACACTGTCCTACTAGATTGGCCATTTAACAAAATATATTAAAAATGGTACATCTTTAAATCAAATGTTGCATTTTCTTTTATTTTTTAAAAGTATTTTAAATAAATGTACTTCATCAGATAAAGTAATCTTGTCTTAATGAAGTATTAATTATGTGTGAAATAAAACGAGAAAACATTTTTTTTTACTTGTTGAAATAATTTCACCTTGAATTCCTTAAATGTTTTTCCTTTCAAATGATCAAGTTTGATAATTGGTTCATTTATTTTAAATCATCCCCCACCCAAAAAAAAAAATAAATAAAATAAAAAATACATTGTACACATAATTAACATACAGGTTTATAAAACCATTTGTGTTTCAGTGTCAATTCGTGAATTCAAATATTGCAGTTTGAATTAAAATATTGAATGTGTATGTTTTTGCAGGCCTTTCAAGTCAACACTAGAGTTTTATTGTTCTTGTGGACACGAACTTTGAAGTCCCAATCCTCTGTCATTCGTGAACCCATCATCTTAAAACTTGGTAGCAATGTAGCATGCACTAGTATCTATTGATCGTAGGGCATCGTATCAAGGATTGATTAATTAATGGTGAAATTATCAGTCAGGAAAGGGCATCCTGCTGTCGGTTAAAAATTTGCCAGTAGAGGGCAGTGCGGACCTATTGTTTGGGACTCATGCTCCAACTAATTTAATATGCAGGTAGTCCCTGGGTTACGACGTACTAGACTCACGCCATATCGATATGATGCCGGAGTCTTGTCTCCAGTGTTTTGTTTTTTTAAGTCGCATAAACTGTACCTTATTGTACCTCATAGTGTCTTATTCATTAATATGACGTGTTCTGTCCTCACTAAACGTAAAGTTGTTAATCTTGACAGACCGCAAACAAGGCAATTGCGCTTTTTGAAGCTTTTTACTTCCTTCACTTTTGAATATTTGTAAAGCTGTAACTTATGTTCAAAACAACACAAATTTTAACAATAAAGCAGTTGACACAGAACAATTGGTGTTCAAACATCCATCTAGTCGGATCAATACATAAATACGTATTTGCAATTCTCATAGCAAATCGCTCACACGTAACTCCACAAACTGTAGTTGTGAACTTAATTACAAATGCATACACAAACATATTAGCTAAAACAACTAATAGTCTTATGTGGGCCAAACCAGAGCGCAGCTATCGTTTATCCATGTCGAACATCTGAGTCTGCTTCTCAGTCATACAAGGCAACAGTCAAGCCAGACCCGACGAGGCCACCAGAGGGCAGTGTATCCTCCATCATTAAACAAAATACAGTAAATACTTTTGGATTTTTTGGATATTTATTTTGTAGGGGTACTTAAAGATTTAATTCCGGTTCTCGCGGGAACTCGGGTTACGTCGCTAGCGTAGGAACAGAACTCGTTCCCAGGGACTACTTGTAGTTTTAAAGATTTAGCTTTTTTTCTGTGGGAAAAGGGTAAAACTCATCACCATAGAGAGAAATGCCTCACCTGTCTTTCTCATAGTTTTAAAGTTGTGGCTTCAAATCTCTTCCTGCGCGGTTTACATCCTCTGAGCCAGAGTTTTGAATTCTTTGCATTAGGACTGATTTCATAATTGTGGACTTATTTTCACCGCAGATTCCGATTTCGCCGGTTGTGGGCATGCCCACAATGCTTTCAGGCCGTTAGAGTGCTTTTGCACACTCCTGCTTTTTTTTTTTTTTTTTTTTTTAAACAAGCGGTTTTATTTTACATTGTCTTAGCCTTTTTTCCCTAAATTTGCAAAAATAAAAAAAAGTAAACAATATAAAGAAAATAAAAATGTTTCACTTCCCATATAAATTCATGAAAAATAAATGTTCAATTCAATGATAGATTCATTTTCATTTAAATAATGCATTTTAATTTCTTCTATTTTTTTCTGAATTCCTTTACTCATTTCCTCATCGCTTCAATCACTATCTTCTTTCACTGATAGTGCGTCCAGCTGTACTTTAAGTGTTTCTGGCACATTAGTTGTTCTTTGCGGTCGAGCCTGTTTACCGAGTCCACGCGACACAGCACGACGCCTCGTGTCACTTGGGACGAGAAAACAAACCTTGGCTGTCGCTGCATTCATGCAAACCAACCAGCCCCCTCCCGGACCGGTTTGACAGTACACTCGTACAATTGTTGACTTATTTATAACTTTTTCCCTCACTAGTTGAGTAACTGTGAGGCAAGCCTCTGCCCCAGTTGACATTTGTGCCAGTAGGCCTCCTGCCAGTGAAATGCTAGATGTTAATTAGTGGAATTTTATTAGGTTAGGGTATAGGATTAATTGGCTGCCATTGACGGTGATAGACGTCAAATCCATTTTGACTGGGTCTTAGGATCGGACATCTATCGTCATCAATGGAAGTAAAACGACTCACTCGATGCCAGCCATTTGAGTTCATATAAATGGGATGTCCTCATTGTCAATGACAGTGAATGACTTCATTCATTTATCATTTACCCCTTTAATTGAAAATAACATTGTGTTTGTCGCTTGCTGGTATTGTACGCAAAGTGTTGCCAAAGAGGAAGTCAACACTTTTTTTTTTTTTTTTTTTAAACAATGTTTGGGACACACCCATGTGATATGTTAACGTGGCTCTATTGCGACACGACACATTATAGGCTACATTATGATTCATATGTTAGTCGTCATTGGGAGGACAAACTGTTCATATAGCCAAAAACCGATCGTTTTTTTTTTTTTTTTATATATATATATATATTTGCAAAAAAGGTGCTTTTCATTTTGCTATTTTGAAATTCTGTTTGTAGAATTTTCAGAAGAAAACCACACCAATACCATTTTTATTATGGATATAACATTGGAAAGTGTGTTTTTTGCAAGGCTAAACAGGTTGAGGCTGCTGTGTTTTATATATATGTAGTGACATCTAGCGGTCTTTTACATTCCAGCAGGTACACATTTATGTCTGTCCACCGGATGTCGCTAATGTCTCACCTAGCGCCACTACAGATTTCGAAAGGTCAGTATTATTGTCAAAACAGCAGGCCATTTCGGGTTCTATCCGCATGTGGGGTTGTGTGTGTGGCGGGGTGCGCGTTTGTATGTGTAATTGAGTTAGTGGAGGCGGCTCCTATCCAAAGGATTAAAGCTCATCTGAGTGTGTTTACCTCCCTGTGGACACCACGTGGTTTGACCCATTTCTGCACGTGCATATTCATCTTGTGCAGAATTATACTAGACCTGCCGCGATTGATAGACAAATCAACAACTAATTGCTTATCAAATAATCAACTATTTTGACAGTAGATGAATTGTTTTGAGACATTGTTGAACTCAAAACTGTCCAAATCTGTAAACAGTACATTATTTATTTTTAAAAAAGTCTATTTTTTCCAAATTATTAATTTATTTGTATTTATGAATCTAAATAGATTTTTTTTGTCTTAAAAAAAAAAAAAAAAAAACGGTACATGTACTATTTTTGTATTTATATTCTGTTTATTTTTGAATGTTTAAATTTTTCTAATGGTTATTTTTATTAATTACTTTTTTTATTTAAATAAAAAAATGTTTAGAATTAAAATGGGGGACAATACATTTTTCTGTAGTCCTTGATGAAAGCAGACTATATTTGTTGTTAATTTATATAATTCAAATAGGATAAGGTATTTGCAAACATCTACTTATGCTTGAGAATGTTACAATTATATCCTTACATAATATTCATCGTCCAACTTTTCCCTGCCCATAGAGTTCAAATGCCCATTTAAAAAGCTAAAATATCCCCCAAACCCCATGCAATTAATATAAGAGCTAATTAGCCAACTAATCCCAAAAATAATCGGTGATGGGTTCCATAATCATCATTTGAGGCCCAAAATAATATCACCATCATCACTTTAAATAATAACAAGTGGACATCATGTACGTACTTTGAGTTATGAGTGCCCCAATATAATGCTATAGTTCGTCAGAGTTCATAACAATAAATAGTAATTATTTCATGACCATTTCAATTTAAATGGAGAAAAATGATTTGATGTATCGGTAAACTGACTTATGAGCTGGGGCAAGTCTGTATATGACTCAGCTCGCTGATGATTTTTGAAACATCATCATATCAGAGCTAGTTATGGCTCTCTATGGTGTCTATTTAGTATTGATGAGGATTTCAATCAGCAGTCCAATTTTAAAATGTAAATATTACATTATTAGGGCTGTATCCTCAAAAATGCTGTTTTTTGTGTTGTAACATTAAAACATGCAAGATTATGATTTTTGCCATATTACATTCTTAATTTTTAGACTTTCTCTTTATAATACACATTTTTTTCTAATGTAACAATATTATCAGGGTAAAATGAGTTTTTTTTTTTAATATATATTAATAATAGCATAACTAATAGTACTGTTAATACTAAAATAAGCAGTGATAGTAGTGATCTTTCCCCCCCACAAAGATTATTACTGCGCGCTTTTACTTGAAAATTATGACAACTCTATTCTTATAAAATTCCACCTTTGAACTCATAAAACAAAATCTCACACCGCCACCAGTTTGAACTCATGAAATATTCATTTTAAAAATGCTGTTTTCATTGTCTTAATGTTAGTATTTTTCTGTGTCCTAGTTATTAACCTTACTTGCTATATTCTCTGCTAGAGCAGAAGCTGTTTCTATTCATACATATAAATTTTTACTGTATTATTTATAGGTCTGTCTGACATCTCACCGTTCTTGACCTGTTATGATTTGAGAACCATGGCATCAATATGTGACGGTAGACAGTAAATCAGCCAAACACGTCATAGGGATATGCACCCTTCAACACTATCATAAACGTGCAGTAACCGGATCAAGCATCTACTGCTGTTTCACATGTTTTAACTCACTGGCTGCCCTTGACAGCGATGGACGTCCAATCAATTAGAAGTTCTAATGGATTTCATTGGACATCCACTGCCGTCATGGCAGATAACTATTTCTGTCCTAAACTCCATGGAGGTCATGTGTAGTGCATGGCACAGTTGAGCAGTTGGCCACTTATTAAAATGTATTAAGAGCATCTGGATGGCGAATAAAGGGGATGATCAAAGTGATGGCTGGTGACTGAATATATTCCCCTTTTTTGCCCCCTCCTATATTCCTAACGAGCAGATATGAAATAATAATTCCCTCTCATGTTAGAGCGAGTGAGCCGTCACGTAGATCCACCTCGACAGCGACGAGATGAGAAGATTCACTTGTACACAACCGGCTCAATATTGGATGAGTTGCCATCTGAAAGGGAATCAAGCCTTTCATGCTACGCTGCACCCGGCGCATTGGACCATGATGGAAATATGCAAATCAACTCCCTGCGACCGTGCGTGTCTCTAATTGGTGCGTTTTTTTTTTTTTTTAAAGGCAAAAAACAATAGCTTTGCAATGTCGTTCTGGAGTATTCACAGACTTGAAAACACTAACTAATGTGACAAGTTTGGGTTGAGGTTTTTGAAAATTCAGACCCCAAGGCCTGTTTCAGTTCAACATGAAATTTGGTTGGGATCATAGCGGAGATTGAGGGGAGTTCAGGCACTGTCCTAGTGGCTGAAAAATGCCATTGCATGTAAATGTAAATGTGCACCTTACGCCTATTCTCGGTCCCAGAATATGCAGCGCGTGTGATGTAGGACAATAACAGGAAGTAACTGACTGGTTGCTATGGGAACGAACGCATACCAAAGGAACGTTTCTAACAGGAGTATTAAATTTGTTAAGAACATCGTTTAGGATTATTTTAAATGCATATACTGTATGTTGTATATTTTTTTATAGAGTATTCGGCGAGGAATACGATAGACCTATTAATAGACTTTTTGGGAAAAATCACAATTTCTTTAAGTAGTCTCATGAATAATGACCCGGGCTGTGAACTGAAAATCGATGCAAATTTACTTGGTGACGACTCTTCAGATTATAGTCGGTGAGTGGTCCCTCTTTGAATAAACACTTGTTGATTTGAATGTGTGTAACATGAGTAAGTTACGTGACGTAAATCGTGCTGGTAGGAATCTATAAGAGAATTGTTAAGTAAACTGCCAAACCATTCCATGGAATTGAAACACTCGGAACCAGTTCTCGATTCCCATCCCTAGTTGTAGGCTCCTCTTCTGGCTCAGCAGGTGGCCTTTTCACAGTAAAAAAAAGCTGTCCTAAGACATCACTGCCACAGCACACAACCAAAGGCAGCTAATGTTACTGTTTACATTGATTGAGGCTGGGCTGCTATAGGTGTGCAAACACCCCAGTAATGGCGGCCAAACACTAGAGGGCGACATAAACCACACTACGACTACTCGGATTAGTGAAGAGACAGATTGCGGTCGTTAACAAATTATTTATTATTTCTCTGTGGACCGGTAGCAAATGTGCCACAGATCGGTACCGGTTGGGGATCCCTGCTATATATGAATTCCAAATAAAGACCTAGCTGGTAAAATGTTGTCTATAAAAGTTGTAAAGCAATAAACCAACAAAAATGAATGAAATGAGCACGAATCCTACAAATTATTGTTCGAGCAGATCATGTGACTAGCACCTTGGAGACCCTAACTCTACTAAATGAGCATATATCTTGTAAGTTAGTTTTATTGCTGATACTGCATTTCGGGGTCATAAAAACGTTTTGCCCTCCCCAACAAAAATCAAACTCCGCCTATGGTTGGGATGTCTATCATGAACAGACCAACAAAAAATTGAGAATCTCGTTTGAAGCAGCCAATTTAAAGTCAGTTGGGTGATTTCCAAAATGGGTTTAGAAGCACCGCTTGGATTTATTTTAAAATTCAGCCCCAACTACACATCTGTTTTAACTAGGGCTGTCAAACGATTAAAATTTTTAATTGAGTTAATTACAGCTTAAAAATTAATTAATCGTAATTAATCGCAATTCAAACCATCTATAAAATATGCCATATTTTTCTGTAAATTATTGTTGGAATGGAAATATAAGACACAAGACGGATATATACATTCAACATACGGTACATAAGTACTGTATTTGTTTATTATAACAATAAATCAACAAGATGGCATTAACATTATTAACATTCTTTTTAAGTGATCCATGGATAGAAAGACTTGTAGTTCTTAAAAGATAAATGTTAGTACAAGTTATAGAAATTTTATATTAAAACCCGTCTTAATGTTTTCGTTTTATTAAAATTTGTAACATTTTCAATCAAAAAATAAACTAGTAGCTCGCCATTGTTGATGTCAATAATTACACCATGCTCACTCATGGTACTAACCCATAAAATCAGTTGGACCCAAGCGCCAGCAGAGGGCGCCAAACACCAAAAAACAATTTACAAGCGGTCATTACACTGTACTGTCATTTTAATCTGCTTGAGCGGGGCATGTGCGTTAATTGCGTCAAATATTTTAACGTGATTAATTTTTAAAATTAATGACCGCCCGTTAACGCGATAATTTTGACAGCGCCAATTTTCAACCTTTTATTTTTAACCCTTTCACAGATTGTGGTCACTACAGTGGATAGCTATTCAAAAGTTCACTTAAGACCTTTACCCCTTTAGTGAGCAAGTGACTATTTTTGGTCAAAAAGCCCCAAAACTCTAATAATCGAGTTCCACTTTATCTCATTTTCTTCAATCTCTACAAACTTGCACAAAGTCTTCTGTTGACTTACACTGTCCTAATTTTACATTCTGGCATGGGAGTGCTCAATCATCACTATCCACCTTGTTTCTTGACAAAAAAGCCAGAAGCGATTACAGTGTTGTTTGTGGTTCATTTAAAGTCGTCATCCACTTGGCAGTACATGGTGGTGTTTGTTTGGTATGTATGAATCACACCGAGGTAGAGGGTCAGGCCTCGGTCAGGTGTCTGACGTGGGATGAGGACCCTCGGGGCGGGCGACACAGAGTGAGTGAGTGAGTCATATGATCTGCTTCTCTGGCCTTCGTAGACACACAGCAAAGAGGATTGGGAACAAAAGCTGCGATGTATTCTTCTATTCAGTAAGATTTGAGCGACAGCAATTCCTTTAAGTCTCTTCAAGTGCCATTAAAGTTCCAATAGTACGTGCAGCTCAAATGAAACAATTATTCTATAAGGCAAGAAAAAGTCTTACTTTTAATCAAACTAAACAAAGGGTGTCCATAGACTTCATAATATATTGACGTGACACTCCGCGTTATTTATTAGCAGTCAGTCAACTGCAGCGATCTAACGCCAGATTTAGGTTGAAAAAGTATGAAAGCTGTACTGTATACAAAAACAAAGGATTGTCTCAGGAGTGATTTGTTCGAGGTTTCAAGGTAACTATTATATTTTTTTGTGCCATGAATGTATTTTGAAACGTGAAAAAAATCAATGAGAGAAATTAGCCACTACAGCATTGCCATTATAGTTCGCAATATTTACGTAAATTAAATGCTAACTGCCCGTTTTTTTTTTTTTTTTTTTTTTTTTTGCTTTTAACCAAGAATCGAGACTGTTTTACATCCATATCTATATAGAATTCAGGGATTAAGCATTTATTCACAAGAATTTTCAACGTAAAAAGCTCTTTGTTTACATATGGCGGCCGCTGATTTGCTTACTGAGTAACATCACAGTTCGCAATATTTACATAAAATAAATGCTAACTGTACGTTTTTTTGCCTTTAACTAAGGATCGAGACTGTTTTATGTCCATATTTATAAGGAATACAGGGATTTAAGCATTTATTCACTATAATTTTCAATGGAAAAAGCTCTTTGTCTGTGATATGGCACCGCTAATTTGCTTACTGACTAGCATCATAGTTCGCAATATTTACGTAAAATAAATGCTAACTGCACTTTTTTTTTTTGTTGCTTTTAACTAAGAATCAAGACTGTTTTACGTCCATATCTATAAAGAATTCAGGGATATAAGCATTTATTCACAATAATTTTCAACAGAAAAAGCTCTTTGTCTGTGTTTCCACTCGGTCAGCATTGACCGATACATAGAGCCCTTATGAATCGGCCCTACGCCCCGTCAATACATTATGAAGTCTATGGGGTGTAATTTTTGCTTTCATAACATATGATATGAAAGCAAATTTATGAAAGCAACATTTTGGGGGAAATTTTTCTTGTGATTGTTTAGTTTTATTCTAGAGTTTGATTTCTTCTAAAATGCTCAACTTCTCAGATTAGAAATACAACTTCATTGTCATTACTTTGGATGACTTTTTAAAATAAATGCAACTTTTTTTTTCTCACAACATTGTGACCTTTTTCCCCTCAAAATATGATTTTGTGTCACACTATTAGGACTACTTTAGGATTTTTTTTTTTAACTTGAACAAATCTTGTGGTATTATAACTGCATCTGTAGGATTGTGATTTTTTTCATATACTGTAGTTTTCTAATCCTACAACTTTATTGTTGCAGTATTGCAAATTTACTGTCATGTCTTTGTTTTCATTACATTCTTTATTTCCATTTGAAGATTTTGAATATTCTCTTAATATTACAGGCTCTTATGATAAATTCTACATTTTAATTTCCCCCACCATAACATTCTGACTTTTTTTTTCAGACTATGTAGATTTAAACTGAAAAAGGCTTAAGAACAACATGATCCATTTTTCCTCCCTGGTTTTTAAACACTCTTCAGCTCGAGACAGCAAAACATCCATACGCCCACCGCAACGAGATGAAGTCGACTTTAAGCGGTGGCCCAGTGGGGATGCGGCACATTTGCACGTTTCTCATTTCAGCTGGAAATCATATTAGCCTTGGCGGGCTGGAAATGAAGCGTGGAGTAAATTTAAAGGGGAACGGCTCGCTCGGAGGAAGCAAGTGACTGACTGACGGACGCTGAAGGATCAAACGGACGAGACTTGAAGGCATGGGATGAAAGAACGGACAGGAGAGACGTCAATCAGTCACTTCTTTGGAAATCAAAATGTTCACAGAGTCGGGTCACTGAAAGTTCAGCATTCTGAACATGGAAGCTATAAAAGTAATGCTCAGAACAAAACTCATTGGCTACCACTGGCGATGATAGACGTCCAATCCATTTGAACTGGGAATGGATTGATCGTCTATCGCCGTTTGATGGGGCAAGTGTCCAAAGTCTTTGAATTTGGAGGGTTGGTAGCGAACATTTGTGACAAGCATATAGTTCCCGAGATTGAAGTGGGTATACGTAGAGAAGTGCGCATACAGTACATTTTGTTGATAAATGCTCACTGTTCTCAAACATTACAATGCGCTTAATAATTGTGTAGATCCTATAGAAATATATTTACAATTTCAACATAACTGAGTTTGATACATTGCTTGCTTGACTCGGACCATGAAACTAAGGTTCTTGATAGAACCTATAACACAAAATTCACAATTTTCTGAAAATGGGTTGTTTCAAAAGTGAATACCCCTCACAAAAACTGCCAAAACTAGTATTTTTGTATGGACTCCATGACTTTATAGGACATCAGCTACTATTCGAGGCATTGAATGAACAATTTTCTGACAGATTACAACTAGAGATGTCGCGATCACATATTTTTGTACCCGAGTCCGAGTCACCTGATTTTGAGAATCTGCCGATACAGAGTCCTGATCCCACAGTACTGTACTTTTTACAGTACTTCCTCCTTCGCTTTTTCCGGGAGTGTTGCAGAGTATAACGAATATATTTTTGTATTTTTTGGAAATGCCATTGTATTTCTGGATTAATTTAGTTACTTTTTAGCCCTTAAAAAGTAAAAATAAATAAATAAATAAATCAGGCCTGAACAATATTGCAAAAAAATTAACATTGCGATATACTGTATATTGCCAAGGCTCCACACTTACTTTTTGCATTGGTTGCACCTAACTTTTTTGTTAAGGTGCACCAGCACAAAATGTAGGCGCACACACATTTTTTCAATGCATCACCTTTAACGCCATACTTTTAATCACTCTCCTTTACATTCAAATAATTCATTCATTTTCTGAACTCCTTATCCTCACGAATGTCACGGGGGTGCTGGAGCCTATCGCAGCTAACTCCATGGAGAAGGCGGGGTACACCCTAAACAGGTCACTAGGCACATACGAATAGACACACAACAATTCACGCACCTACGGACAATTTGGAGTGTTCAACCAGAATATCAATCATGTTTTTTGAGGAAGTAGCAGGAACCTGGAAAAAGCCCATGCAGGCACGGGAAGAACATGCAAACTCCACACAGGAAGTCTGGAGCCGGGTTTGAGCCCACATTCCCAGAACTGTGAGGTGGGCGTGCTGACCACTGTCACACCACTGCCTTCATAATGTTAATTATTTTTAAACAAGAATAATGTAGAACAATGCTTGTATTTATCAAATGCTTCATTGAGTGAGTCCACTCAAATTCACTCACGCTGCCGAGAACAGCCTCTCACTTGAATAAGTTGCCACATACTGATGTGTAACAAACTTATTAAATAACACATTTGTGCTTTTGATCGTAAAGCTACCGAGCCTTCTGTTGCGAGATCAAAGCTACAAACCAATCAATCAATCATCAGTACTATAAGTACCAAACAGCAGCTGCACGGGTGACCAAGAAAAAAAACAAGTTTGTTCGCACTGCTTAGCAAGCAGGAGGGAGGGTGAGAGGCTGTACATGCACGAAACAGGAAAACATAAATATATATTTTTTAATTAAAAATCCGCTTTTTTTTTGTTTTTTGACCAAACTCCGATCCTCTTACAAATCGTGTGATTTTCGATCACGTGACTGGGACATCCCTAACTACAACACCAAATTTTTTTCTTTTTTTTTTTTAGGACTTACCTGTTTTATTGCCTTGTTATTGGATGGAGAGGTAGGCTCTACTTGTCTCCTCAGAATTCCCCATAGGTACTCAATTGGGTTCAGATTAGGAGACAAACTTGGCCTCTGAATCACTCTGACCCTGTTCTTCTTAAGAAATGCTACTGTGGCCTTGGCTGTGTGTTTGAGGTTGCTGTCATGTTGGAAAACAGAATGACAAAAATATTTCAAAATTTTATAAACAAAAAAGGAAAAACTAACTATTTTTTAAATCTAATTTTGACTCATTGACTGCCACTGACATTCATTAAAAAACCAAAGCTGCTTTAAATATTACCAATTACAATACTCAAATTAAGGAAACAGATCAACAACCTTCCTACTGTTTTAATGTTGTTTAATAAATAAACCCATTGGCAGATGGCGATAGACGTCCAATGAACCTGTACCGGGGGAGGCTGGCAGTGAACGAACAATATATTGGATATCTATGCCATTCCGTGACACTGAAACATGATCATTTAATGTCAGTTATTCCAGTTAAAATGGATTGGACATCTATCTCTGGCAGTGGCAATGAATGAATTAATGGTTGGAAACTAGTTATTAATTGAGGTTAAAAAAAATGCATGCCTCTGACCCAACTGTGGTGTGCAGCAGGTGGCTCTTTGAGAACATTCAGAGGGTTCCTCTGTAATCTTCCAAACCGTGATATCATCGTCCATCCCTCTACTCTTACACTAGTAAATCGGGCAGGTGGCCTCCATTGTGGTCAAAGAGAGGCCCCCCCCGTATTAAGTTTCGGGGTGTGTGAAGTGGAAGGATTCCTGGTTAAAAGTTGTGTATATTCTAGGGAATTTCAAATAGGTTAATGGTTAAAATGAAAATCAAGTCTTTCAATCAGTTGGAGCTGAATTTTATGAACAATATGGTACCAACCTTGCAAAAATTGATCAGTCTGCTTTAGAGTCATTCAAATATTAGTAGTTCATAAGATGCTCCACTGGACAAAGGGTAACATTCTGTGATGTGATTTTCACTATCATTCCAAATGCAAATGCTGAGTTTAATGTGATATGCCTTCACCAGTGTTGTCACACATTACTGTACTTGAAAAAGTAACTTAATTACTGATTACGGCTAAAAAAGTAATCTAGTTACTTTTTGATTACTTCATTATCAAAGTAACTAAGTTACTTTTAAAGTAATTTATCATTTAGTGAGGAAAAAGCGGCATGGAAAATGAATGAATGAATGAGTTTTTACCAATTTCTCTGCTGCCTCAGCATAAGAATGACAACAGAAAAATGTCATTGCATGTAAATGACTTTCCGAGAACTGAATTTAAAGAAGATCAGAATTTTTCACATAGAACTTAATCAACATTTCCATTCGAAATGCTCTTCGTACATGACTACAGTATTCTTCATTCTATACACATTATGAGGCAATAACAAAATAGTAATGCACAGACACTAAGGAAACTAAATTCAATCAGATTACTGGTTTGGAAAAGTTAATTTGCGTTAGATTGGTTGTTACTGAAAGAAAGTAATCAGATTACACTAACGTGTTACTTAGTAACGCGTTAGTGGCAACTGGCCTTCACTAATAGTCATAGGTGGAGTTTAGATTTTGGGGCAGTGGGGCACAACATGTTGATAACCCCAAAACGCAGTGTCAGCAAAACAATTAACTTACAAGAATATTTATAATAATAAGTTAAAAATTAAAAAAAGTTAAAAGTTTTTTTGTTTCCCATCATTCTTGAGGGGAATTCCAAATCAGGCTGCTAAGGACAGCTATACTTTTCGCCAAGATCGTCATCTATTGAATATGGGACGCCCATCGGTGTCGTGCCAATGTAGTTACCCCAGTCAAAAATTGCATCCCCTGGGCAGAGCCACTGTGCTGCACCGATTTGCTTGATTTCCTTGTTTTGGTGATGTAGTTTTCTACAAGATTTTAAGACATGGCACATCCATTAAAAAAAAAACAAACAAACAAAAAAACACTTTTTTTTCTTGTCGTATAACGTAACATATGTACTGAACGTAAAAAAGGCAATGTTTGACTGTTTGACTCATAGGATGACTGTTTTTTTTAAAAACTGTTTTTACTACAATTCAAGTCCTGTGTGGAGTTTCTCCAGTTTAATAAACGTCGATGTCCAAAATATATAATTGTGGTTCTTTTCTGGCTTCAATTAATTGTTTAAGTCGACATAACTCATAACTAATGTGTGTGCGTTCCCCCGGCCTGGGGACACAATTTGTGACGGGGGTAACTACATTGGCAAGACACCGGCTGTGGCTCTGTTGTACAATTAGCGTCTTTAGTGGGGCAAATTGAAACTCCAGTCACCATTTTGATGGTGCTCTCTAGTGTTTCATGGTCCACATTTTCGATCCTTGGTTCTTGCTCAGTAGTTGTTGACGCTTTTGAAAGGTTAGGTTTGAAAAAAATAACGTATATCCATCTTGCCTTTTTGGTCCTCGGGTGGTTTTGGCTAAGCAAAGCAAATGACCGTCTAAGGTGCTAGTCACATGATCTGTTCGAAAAATAATTTTGACCCATTATAAAAATATCTTTTTTTGTTCATTTTCTTCATTTTTGTTGTTTAATTGCTTTTCAACTTTTATAGACAATATTTTACCACAAAATTCCTAATTTTAAAATCATATACTGTTTAGGAAAGTCAATTAGATGCAATGACACTTTTCGGCCACCGGGGGGGCCTGGCTCCCCTGGCCCCTCCTGAAAATCCGCTTTTGCCAATAGTAAGTGACGCTCAGAAAACTTTTCAATACGTGAAACTACAATGAGATACACACATGAGATCACAATCAAATTATTTTAATTGTACTTAAAGTGGTCAACAAATGGCAGAATAGCTCAAGTTTTTTTTAAACCTTTCCGCAAAAAAATATTCATATCACATGTACATTGTATGCAATATTATTTTTACATGATATTCCCTTTTGTTTTGATAAGAATATTTTTCGAACGTCCTATCTGCCTTTCGATATACTACACTGAACCCTCTATCATAAAATTTGACGAGGTCAAACATGGACCAAATTTTCAAAGTTTACGGCGAAATTACATGGGAAAGAACACATTCGAGGGCGAAGTTAAAGCTTGGGATTTTCTTCACACCATACTCACGAAATTCCTAGAATTCCCCCCTTATGAACTGTTAAAAACGCGACATTTTCTAAACAAAAGTTCACTCACAGTGCCTCACTCCAACAGGAAAATTAGCAATGCTACCTGTGTCTTTTCCGAGTTCCTATCAGCTTTCACGGTTAACATGGATAAATGTCATAGTTAGAAACATGACTAGTAAAGCACAGTGGTGCTACTGTTGCGTTTTTGTTGACAATAACGAGTGTGCTAGCTAGTTTCTCCTCCTCTGTGGTTTATTTGGCGATTTTTGAAGCCTTACATAGTTGATGTCATTAAGTGGCATGCCCCCTGGCGGAGCTCCGCGGGATTACAGCCAAGTGAGCTGGAACTGAGTGAACCCCCTCCTCCTCCTCCTCCTCCTCATCCTGTGTGTGTGAGCGGGCTCCCCGGGTGATCACACACCGAGAAGCTGGACCATTTATGGCGGAGCGTTTTCGCCGAGCACCGAGTAGGATATCCCGCAGCGGTGGAGACACTTTAGGGGTGCTACGCGAACCGGGTACAACTCGCTAGAGTGAAAAAGAGGAGCAGAATTTTGAACGCGTGGTTGTCACGAAAGTTCCACTCGGATACAACGACGGCGCTCGCAGTGGAATATTGTTGTCTGCTGCTTCAAGACATCTTGTTTGAGGTGAGCCTGTTATTTGCTAACTCAGTGTTAACTTGTGCTTTATCTCACAGTGGCGTTTGTTTACTTAAAGATTTCCAAAGTGTGGGTTGGGACACAAAATAATTATTTTTGTGACTGATTTTATTGACATTTGCATTTACCTCATTGGCTGCCATTGACGGCTATAGACGTCCAATCGATTGTAACTGGGAGGGTCCAAGGTCAAATGGATTGGCAGTCTACTAGTAAAAAACTCACTTAAATTCTCAGCAGGATGAAAAGAGCCACGTGATTGGACATCTATCGTCGTCCATTTCACTGAGAGAGTGAAGTTGAATTGGTTGGCCGTTTGATATAGTTTGTCTGATTTTTTGATTAACAGGTTTGCAACCTTTGACCCTCTATTATGTACATGTGATATATTTTGTAAATGTCACCATCTCTCACCTGTGCAACTATGTTTGGACAAAAGACATGCAATTGACGGCAATAGACGTCCAATCCATTTGAACTATGAGGGTTGGCATTTGCTGCCACCCTCCCAAATCAAATTGATTTGGCGTTTGGCACTGAAACAAAACACAAGAACCCATTCCTTGCAGTATTTTATTGGAAGGGTGGGGCTATACTCAAATTAGTCAGAGTAGGTTGTCATTAATGTGACTAATGTGTTGTGTTTTTAATTAAGCGCTCAGTGTGTGTAACCAGACACTATTACCCACACTTGCTGTGTGCAGCTGTTGTCATACACACACACATACACACATTGTAACTGTGACTCCTGATCCCTCCAGCTGTTTTCCGTTCTTATGAAAGCCAGGAGCACTAATGAAGAGGTTGAAGGTCACCAAATATGCCGGAAAGCACCGTTTGTTTTTATGATCCTGGCTTACTTTAATATATGGATTACTCCGGAGTTAGGATGCAAGCCTACCAAGGTTTGATTGGATCATAAATAATCCCACTGGGCGCATCTCCGCTCATCTGCATTGAACCCGCCGCGCTCGATGTGATTGGTCAGAAAGTTAACATCAATCCTTCTCGCGGAGAAGACCTGAAATAAATTTTGGGGACGAATGAACTTGCACGGTTTATCTTCGTAAAGAGACATGCACCCAGTGTTGTTAATCTCACTCAAAAAAAGTAATTAATTACAGTTACAAATGACTTCTCCCAAAAAGTAATTGCGTTAGTAACTCAGTTACCTGAACTGGTATTAAAAAGCATTAAACGAGATTTGCTCAGTGGACCCTTGCCTGTTAGCCACAGCAGGTATTTCAAGCAGGGGGTCTGAAGTGACAAAGGTACAGGTACGGAAAAGCTGGGTCGAGGTCCAAGGCGGCTGCATTGTTAAAACACAAACACCACAGTAACAGGCAGAAGTACAGGCTGGGGCAAAATCCACTTGGTCAATCAGAAAGGTGGAAAAACCGCTCATATGTGCTAAAAGGATAACAAACTAGGGGAGAGATGATGTCGCTCAGGTGTGCTGGGCCAGTTGCACTGGAAGGGGAGATCAGAGTGAATGAGGGGAGGGGTAAGACACCTGTGGCCGGAAATAATGCTGGTGAAGTGAACAGATACTAAAAAATAAATAAATTAAAATCCCGGAAATGCCAACAATGAAAAAAAACTGGAAGACATACAAAAATAGACAAAACATGACAGTTATGATCTAGAAACCCTAACACCAAATTCTTTCAGTGCATAGTTTTTGGTTCCAATGCACATGCACAGCTAAAATTTTAAGTGCAGATGAATATAACAATAACCACGTGATTTATATATAAGCCAGTGAGTAGATTCATCCAAGAAATAATCAACTATCGTTTATGGCAGCCCTAATAGTGACATGCAGGATATTGACAAATCCACGGAACAAAATTGCATGAACTTGTTACATCGCCTCTCTGCGGGAATGTATGACCGTCTCACCATCAGGAGACCCTCGATCATCTTTGGCTTGACACCAGAGTGCAGGCTGGGGGGATAGGGGAGATGAAGTTGGTGATAGTGGGACACGAAGGGTACAATAATGAGGAGGGATTTCGTGGGTGCTGCTCAGAGGTGGCAGTTGAGCTCAAGGTCGGCAGCTGATGATGTTTCATTGCCATTGACGGCAATGGATGTCCAATCCATTGAACTGGGAAGGCTGACGGCAAATGATCGCTGGACATGAATTAGTTGACTTCCCAAGGAAATATATAACGTAAGCTTTCTGGAAAACTACACCAATTGTTCCACTCCATTGCAACTGCATTCACTTGATATTTGCAATATTTTGACTGGGCTAGAAGGCCTAAAAATCTGTATTTTTTCTGTACTTACTCTCCCTATTCTTGAAGGATACAATAAGTACAACATATTAGTGATGCACGATAATGCATTTTTCAACCGATACCGATAACCAATAACTTCCTCCACCTTCCAGCCGCTAACCGATAATGTGAAGCCAATAATTTAATCAAAAGATATATATATATTAGGGCTGTCAAACGATTAAAAATTTTAATCGAGTTAATTACAGCTTAAAAATTAATTATAATTAATCGCAATTAATCGCAATTCAAACCATCTCTAAAATATGCCATATTTTTATGTAAATTACTGTTGGAATGGAAAGATAAGACACACAACGGATATATACATACAACATACTGTACATCAGTACTGTATTTGTTTATTGTAACAATAAATCCACAAATGGCATTATTAACATTCTTTCTGTTAAAGTGATCCACGGATAGAAAGACTTGTAGTTCTTAAACGATAAATGTTATAGTTACAAGTTATAGTAATTTTATATTAAAACCCCTCTTCATGTTTTCATTTTAATAAAATTTGTAAAATTTTCAATCAAAAGTAGAGTTAATATAATAAGAAGATTAAAAATAACAATAATAAAAATAGAGTGAAAAGTTTTACGTCTATTTTGCATAGCTAAATTGATATGGAATGCCAGTTTATTTAGCATTGTTGTTTAACTGTGTGTCAGAATAGGGCCTCATTACTATAGACTGAAGTGCTTTTCTTTTTGAGAACATTTTTTTTTTTTTTGAGAGAGATAGGAATATTATTTTTGTTGTGCTTTCACTAAACGATACTTATGTTTGTTGTGAAGGAGAAGCTTATGCCAATAAACGGCGCGCCTGTGTCCACTCGCCTTTACTGTATAACATATACAGTGGGGAGAACAAGTATTTGATACACTGCCAAAACCCATTGGCAGTGTATCAAATACTTGTTCTCCCCACTGTACCTGTACATATCTTACCCAAAATAAAACAAGAGACACATAATTGCCACTAAAAGAAAGAAAACTTACCGAAATATGTGTGGAGCACAAATAGCAATTTGCATTGCATTGTGAATACAGCATAAATGTCTCACAACTACTAATTCTCCCACGTTTAGAAGACATGAGTATGGAACGGCGCTGCCCCCAAGCGGCCGGTGGCATTCTCTTCACTCTTAATGTCAATAAACGGCCTCATTGTAATGTTTGAGGCAATATGCCAGCGGGTGCGTTAATTGCGTCAAATATTTTAACGTGATTAATTTAAAAAATTAATTAACGCCCGTTAACGCGATAATTTTGACAGCCCTAATATATATATATACAATTTTAAATTATACTGTGCAAAAATAAAATTCATTGCTTCTTTTTCCACTTCAAATGTGTACAAATAGTACAGTTCAACATCCAAACAATGTATATTAATTAATATTAATAATACTTACAAAGAAAATGCTTAATTGCACAAAAATGCCTTTAGGAGGGGTTGAGGCGCCGTCGCAGAATTGGACAAAATGCGTCTATTTCGCACATTTTGAGGCTTAATCAAGAATAGAATTATCGGATTGCATTATCGGTTGAATTATTTTTTTTAATCTGGATTATCGGTGTGATGTTATTATTGCCATTATCGGCCGATAATTATCGGTAACCGATATTATATATGCATCTTTACAACATATAAAGAAAACTTAAAGTTTCAAAAAACAAAACATTTCTCTTTCTCTGACTTAATCTGCTCACCTCCCCATATATGTGCTGCCAGCCCACAAAAACTGTACAAAGTAATAACTACACAAAGAAACAAAGGCAAATTCACCGTAATAGAATGATCTATTAAATAACTCTTGTGTTCATGCATGTCTCCTGCTTAACTGCTGTCAGCAATTTACCGATGGAAAGATCATGTTCATGTGCTATGTGGATAGATTAAAAAAAAAAAAAAAAAAACGGCTCCGTTTGGTGTGCACTGTGTATCTCATGGTGGTGGAACAACAAAAATACTCAAATTAATAATAAAAAACTTACAATGAAGAACACTCAAATTAATTTATTAAATCAGTTTATCTCCCAGGCCTGGTTGCTTGATTCTGTCATTGAGTCAATAAAGTCCCACAAGCCACTGTTTGCAGAACTGCTATTTTCATGATGTAATTCAGAACATGAATACCAGGAAACTCCACCTCATACTGGGCTTAATTTGTGCTCTTTGTGCCAAATACCAGGAAAGTTTCATGCAAAATAATGTTTCTGTGTGTGTATGCTGCATGTGATATCACAACGTGGTTCATTGTCTCTGTTCCCCCGCTGTTGTTTTACTCGTTATGTTCATCAGCGAGTGCCAGTTGTGCTTCAAAGTCCCCTCAGCTGTCATGTACGGAACATCATGTCATGGTGGACAGCTGTCAGAACATTTTAGAGAAAGCCTCTCTTGTCGTGCGCGCACACGCAAGCGTGCACATACACTAATACAACAACTGTAAGCTGTCATTTGTAGCCGCCTGCTTTCGGGGTGACCTTTCCTGCTTTTATGGGCTTGTTCTGCTCTCAAAAGTCTAAGCTGTAATTCTCTCCATATGCTGTTCTGATTTACATTGTTGTTTCAGTGTGGCAAATAAGTATTTAGTCAACCACCAATTGTGCAAGTTCTCGTACTTGAAAAGATTAGAGAGGCCTGGGTAAACCTCAACCATGAGAGATAGAATGTGGAAAAAAAAAACAGAAAATCACATTGTTTGATTTTTAAATAATTTATTTCCAAATTAGAGTGAAAAAGAAGTTTTTAGTCACCTACAAACAAGCAAGATTTCTGGCTGTCAAAGAGGTCTAACTTCTTCTAACGA
This sequence comes from Corythoichthys intestinalis, assembly GCF_030265065.1. Taxonomy (NCBI): domain Eukaryota; kingdom Metazoa; phylum Chordata; class Actinopteri; order Syngnathiformes; family Syngnathidae; genus Corythoichthys; species Corythoichthys intestinalis. The sequence goes on from NC_080404.1 coordinate 36,411,604, forward strand.
GGTCTAACGAGGCTCCACTCATTACCTGTATTAATGGCACCTGTTTTAACTCATAATCGGTATTAAAGACACCTGTCCACAACTTCAGTCAGTCACACTCCAAACTCCACTATGGCCAAGACGCAAGAGCTGTCGAAGGACACCAGAAACAGAATTGTAGACCTGCACCAGGCTGGGAAGAATCTGCAGTAGGTAAAACGCTTGGTGTAAAGAAATCAACTGTGGGAGCAATTATTAGAAAATGGAGGACATACAAGACCACTGATAATCTCCCTCGATCTGGGGCTCCATGCATGATCTCACCCCGTGGCGTCAAAATTATAACAAGAACGGTGCGCAAAAATCCCAGAACCACACGGGGGGACCTAGTGAATGACCTACAGAGAGTTGGGACCACAGTAACAAAGGCTACTATCAGTAACACAATGCGCCGCCAGGGACTCAAATCCTGCACTGCCAGACGTGTCACCCTGCTGAAGCCAGTACACGTCCAGGCCCATCTGCAGTTCGCTAGAGAGCATTTGGATGATCCAGAAGAGGACTGGGAGAATGTGTTATGGTCAGATGAAACCAAAATAGAACTTTTTGGTAGAAACACAGGTTCTCGTGTTTGGAGGAGAAAGAATACTGAATTGCATCCGAAAAACACCATACCCACTGTGAAGCATGGGGGTGGAAACATCATGCTTTGGGGCTGTTTTTCTGCAAAGGGACAAAGGTCGACTGATCTGTGTAAAAGAAAGAATGAATGGGGCCATGTATGAGAGATTGTGAGTGAAAATCTCCTTCCATCAGCAAGGGCATTGAAGATGACACGTGGTTGGGTCTTTCAGCATGACAATGATCCCAAACACACAGCCAGGGCAACAAAGGAGTGGCTTCGTAAGAAGCATTTCAAGGTCCTGGAGTGGCCTAGCCAGTCTCCAGATCTCAACCCCCTGGAAAATCTTGTGGAGGGAGTTGAAAGTCCATGTTGCCCAATGACAGCCCCAAAACATCACTGCTCTAGATGAGATCTTCATGGAGGAATGGGCCAAAATACCAGCAACAGTGTGTGAAAAGCTTGTGAAGAGTTACAGAAAACGTTTGGCCTCCATTATTGCCTACAAAGGGTACATAACAAATAATTGAGATGAACTTTTGGTATTGACCAAATACTTATTTTCCACCATGATTTGCAAATAAATTCTTTAAAATTCAAACAATGTGATTTTCTGGGGGGGTTTTCCACATTCTGTCTCTCATGGTTGAGGTTTACCCATGTTGACAATTACAGGCCTCTCTAATATTTTCAAGTGGGAGAACTTGCACAATTAGTGGTTGACTAAATATTTATTTTCCCCACTTTAAGGATGTCCTGAACCGATCATGTGATCTGAAATTGGGCCGATTGCGCCATTTTTCACAGGATCGAAATTGGGTGAAAAAGATCGGGTCTTTAATTAAAAAATATATATATTTATGTTTTTCTGCTTCATGATCATGTTCTCTCACTGTCCGTCCTGAGCTTTTCATAGTCAGCAGTGCCCCGGAGTTAGCTATTTAAAGTTAACGATGATTGACCAGGGTGCTGCTTTGATCTTGCAAGATCTTCCTGCGATCTCGCCACTGGGGCTGAAACTTTCTCTCCCTTTTCTTTTCATATTGGATTTCGCTTTCCCTCAACTCCTCCGGTGACATTCTCTTTCTTGGGTGGTCTTTTTTTCCCCCAGTGCTTGGTCAGGTGCTGGAGGTTTGAGAAACATGTCGTCTTGTAGTATAACGTTAAGTGGGAACTGCAATACTGACAATCAATCAGCAGCAGTAATCAGATTTTGCGCGTTAACGCGGGAGCGAGCGAACGAGGTGCGTTCAAGGCCCCACGACGAGCAACGTCTGGCTTTATAGACCGTAAGGTTGTCTTTGATCAGGATACCGTAACGTCATCAAGACACAGAACCACTGGAATTAATATGAAGTATTTTTTTTCGTTTTTCTTTCAATTGCTGCGTCATTTTTACTGGCTCCATGAGGCAAGTGGTTGGAGCATTCTGGTGGACCTGACGGTTTTCAAAGTACGTACAGGCCATTTATATTGTTGACCCCTGATATTCATAGTCCGACTTTTCTTAGCACATAGTTTTTGGTTCTAATATACCTTTTTAGCCAAAATGATAATCCCAGAAAAAAATAATGTGATTCATATATGAGCCCATTAGTCAACTAATTGCAAAAATAATGAGTGATTAATCGACTACCTACCATAATAATGTTGTTTTTTGTGTCATCCCAAGTGGCAGCCAATGAGTTAAACACAGATCGAAATTCATGTGGTGACGCTTTTTTATGAACCGAATTCCATTTTCCAGTCATTTGGCTGACTCAAAAACAGATGGAATTGAACTGAATTTCCAAGGCAATGCAATGTTTATCGTCCCAAATGAAAAACATGGCTGTATCTTCAAGGTGTGGCCCTACAAAACCATCCGTAGTTGACTCCTTTTCATTTCTCACAGAGCAGTTAGGTGGAATTATGTTGTTTGGGTAAACTTTTCCATGTTTATGTATGCAATGTTTTTTTCCCCCTTTTGTTTTCAGTTTCACAGTTAACTTTAAACGCTAGTGAAAATAAACAGCTCGAAATAAGCCAGCTGAGGAGTTTGTTTGGATAATTTTGGATAATTTCCAAACTCTACTAAGCATGTTCAGGGAATATGGTGTAGCGCTCTTTTAATCATTAAAATTATTTCAGATTCCACCAAATTGGCCAACCATCACCATTATCGTGGTATTTTCTCTTTGTTTGGTGTTTATTTGTGGTGTTTTTGCTCTTATTTGGTGTTTTTAGAAGCAATTCCATACAAGTGTGTTAATACCACAATTGTTTTTGAAAATGATGTCATTCAGATTGTTTTTTATGACATGGAATCTCTTGGTGAAGGAGGACAAATTTTATATATGGAACTTATATTTATATATAAGTTCCACTGTGAGACCCCCAATTTGGCCAAATTTCAAAATTTTCCTATATGCATGTGTGATACATCATTAGAAAACTTAAAATCTCAATTTTCCAAGGGAAGAAAAATATTGAACAGTAGGGCTTTTTTTGACACCTGAAAAGTAGGTCAAGTTAAAATTGAGTGAGTTAAAATTAGCTACCGTAAATTCCGGACCATTGAGCGCCCCGGATTACAAGCCTCACCCAGTACATTTTTAAAGGAAAAAGCATTTTGTACATACATAAGCCTCTCCTGCCTATAAGCCGCGTGTGCCCACATATTAAACTGAAATATTTATAAAGAAATACACAGTTTTCCAAGTTTAAATACCATATTTTAACAAATCGGGTTATGATACAGCGCGTGACTTACAGGTAAGGGAGGTGCGGAAGAGCAAGAGACGTGCTGTCGTTGTTGTTGCGGGTGTGTCTGTGTGTGTGCGTCGGCTGCTAGAGGCAGCAGTCGTGTGTTGTTCGACGAGTTTCCAAAATAAAGAATTGCAACCTAACTTAACGGGTTACTATTTGTCATCGTTACAATACCTTAACTTTTCTTTCCAAACAGCGCCAGCAACACAGCACTTAGCTGACTCCTCAAGCTCACTCCTTAGCGTGTCGTCCTCTTCATCACGCAGCAGACCGGCTTTTCGAAACCCGTTGGTGATGGTGGATTTTTTTCACGCTGCTCCAAGCTGTCAGACTTTTGCAAAAGTTGCTCTTCGCATACGACCACTTTTGTAAACGATCTGACACCGCTGGCCATCCAAGCCTTCAATTCAACTCGGCACATCATATCCATTTCTTCTAGCATGATGCGGGTATGCTAATTCTTGCCTGGCACGGCCAGACTGTTCTCCGTGTGTTTTTCAAACACTGAGAGAAGTCTGAGACCCAGCCCATTAACGCCCTCTCGAGCAAGTACAAAATCAATCGATAGATTCGTTTATTTGCGTGACGTGCTCTTAACAAGCGGTGTCACTCTTCCGCGTCAGAAGTCATCTCGTCAACACAGATGGCGAACAGGAGAGCCGAAAATATGTTTCAATCCACGGTAAAATCAGTTTTAAATTACCAAAAACACATCGACACAAGTCAGTGACAACAGTCTGTCTCGCGCTAGCCATGTTGAATAAACTCCGCTCTCCTCGTATGTTTACTTCCGTGCGCAAGTCCCTCGTCCCGCCCGTCGCTGATTGGTCCACTCCGCTGTCTGTTTGCTGTGGCTTGCTCCGCTCTGAAAATTTTATCCGCTTAATGGTGGCCAGACTCAATAGCTGGAACAGCGGTGAGTCTGGAGTACCAGGCTATGCTAATTCTACTAATGCACAAAGATGAGGGTCTGCTACTTTTATTCGTGCACAAAGCACAAACTTAAAATACGGGTAAGAGTGCCAACTAGCGTCTTCCTCGACACACATATTCCACGTGTCTTATGCTTGCATTTTATGCTCGAGCGCTCCTGGCGGTCGTTAGAAAAATTGATAAATTGGCCGCATCATTGCATACGCCGCAGGATTCAAAATGAGGGAAAAAAGTAGCGGCTTGTAATCTGGAATTTACGGTATTTTTGAGACTTAAGTTTCTCATTTTTAAAAAGCTTTTGGACACCCATCCTTTTACATAATAAATAAAAAACACTTAAAGTAACATTTTGTGACAGAAACTTTATTTTATCTATTTCTTAAAGATGATTTCCCCACTCCTTGGCATTTCATAGTCGTTGGGTGAAAGGAGACATGTATAAAAAAAAAAAAAAAGAAAAGAAAAAGAGGTGTAACTGCTACCTCAGGGTCGTGCCATGTTTCTCGGACAGATACTCAACCATATCCTTGTTGTTGCGGATGTTTTTTCCAGTGCACGGCTCTCAGAGGGTCTGGGAGAAGAAGCCAATCTCTCCATCACTCTCCCAATTTGCCGTGCTCAGAGCCATAGAAGCAACATTGAAACGTGTTCGGCTGCATCGTGAAGTACCGTATTGGCCCGAATATAAGACGGTGTTTTTTGCATTGAAATAGTACTGAAAAACAGGGGGTTGTCTTATATTCGCGGTTAGACATTATACCCATTCACAACGCTAGATGGCGCCAGATGTCATTGAAGCGATGTTCTGTCATAACAGATCTCAGCTACTCCCCCGATCACGCCGCTAGATGGCGCCAGATATCATTGAAGCGATGTTCTGTCATGATATATCTCAGCTACTCTCCAGTTTAACTAGTTTGCATTATTTTATTGCAAATTTTTTTCCTTATTCAGATTTGTTTCAAGACTGCAGTTACAGTTAGAATTCACTTTGATGGTTAATGCAGTTATTGCAAATTTGTTGTTTTATCACAATAGATTGGTTTATTTACATTTCAAAAACCAGAGGCCATTCATTTACGAATGTGATTGCACTTTAGTTTACATATTTAAATGTTCAGATATTAAGACTTGAATGAGGCAAAATAACATGCCTTTTCTGTCAAATATATTGTTATAATCATTTGTTTGGGATTTACTGTAATTATTTTCGTTATAAAAATTAATTTGGTGTTTAAAAAGTCTTTTTTCAAACTTGAGTCTTGAAAAAGAGTGGGTCGTCTTATATCTGGGCCAATACGGTAATTAAATTGCATGTTATATTGATTTATTCTGATAAATGGAAGCAATAGAAATGATGGTTAATGACATAAACAAACAAAAGACCCTCCATAACACTTATGAAGTCTGATAAACAAAACCTACCATGTACTGACTCACAGCAGCATCACTCCACGTTGTCAGCCTTTTCACTGTCATTTTGGTGCTCATCCTTGACAGACTTTGTGTTTTAAACTTGTTGACCGCCTTGTGGTCGTGTTTGATGTCATCTTTCATAAAGATGTGGGCCTCCCTGACCACACTGTCCTCCCCACATCTATAATAGCATCCCTCAGCATTCCATATGTATCAAGATCATTCTGTCTCATTTCTCTACTCCACTGTGTAGATCTATGTGGCATGATGACTTCTGAAAAGTAATGCAGGCAATAATGTGAATGTGAATGGAGAAATTCCCAATAATTCCCTATCCATCCATCCATCCATCCATCCATCCATCCATCCATCCATCCATCCATCCATCCATCCATATACAGTATATATTATATTATATTATATTATATTATATTATATTATATTATATTATATTATATTATATTATATTATATTATATTATATTATATTATATTATATTATAAACTATATTTTTCTCCGTACTGATTTTTTCCAATGCATTTTCATTGTCACTTATTTGCGCATTTTCTCTATTCATTTGGGAAAAGCCCAAAAATAACCCAAACAATTTGTGTTTTCATATATTCGTTTCTTATTGAAAATGAAAAGAACAAAATCACAAACTAGTTTATCGTTTGCCTTTCGTAATCTGGAAAAATTGTTGGGAATCCTACCAACATGTCTTGTACAGCAGATAGCAAGACAATTAGAATCTGAGAGCAGCAATCTTGGAAAGCCTCTTCAGTGTCTAAGCAAAGCTGGAATAAATGTTGAGTATATAATGGACACGAGTGTCCGCGGCGCACATCACACAGGAAAGTGACTGAGCTGAAGTCTGCCAACTGCTCCCCAGCATCCATTAACGAGCCAATCAAAGGATATTTTCTCAACACAAGACACCGCCACTTGTCTCCTTTGCTTATACAGCATCTCACCCGTCCTTGGCAATCGTCTTCGCTGTTTTCCTCTTAAGCAGTCTCGCATGTCGCAGAGTGTCAGGACTCAGGATCCTGATGTACGAGGTCCCAAACGACCCGTGCTGAAACAGCAGACCACACACCCAGACACACACATACGCACACACAGTGAAGACAAGCCTGATGAATGAGAGGAATCGGGCCTGGTATGGAGGCCGGACCGGAAGATCCAGATCTTTTGTATTTATTTGAGAGACTCAGATTTACTGGCCAGAATTTTATCCTGCTTCTTTGGCTTGGCAGTTAAGAATATTCAGTCATACCTCCATCTGTTCATTTCAAAGACCGGTATCCTCACAGGTGGTCGGCCGACCGAAAAATATATGAACAGACATAAAGGCAGCTGGCAGTAACCCATTTGTACAATAAAAATGTTCACATTTAATGCTACTGTTGGAGTATTAGGCAGAATCACAAAGTTATAAAAGGTATTTTGCTACATTGAAGACTCCCTTGCAGTTCTGGATTGAGCCTTTTCTAAAATGCGCATCCCGCCGTTGTCTTGCATGGCCAGAATTCCAAAAGCATAAAAGTTTCGTTACAAAAACATTTCTCATAACTTCTCCTCTGGCTTCAGTGGCATAGACTCGTCTTTCCATTAGGGAAAAAAATATTTGATTCAGCAGAATGAGCTTTATCAGGATGTTTCTCCTCCTTCAAAGGTGATGTGATCAAGCATAGACCTGTTGACATTCCTTGTCATTTTTCTAAATCCACTTGGCCAGTTTTTTAGCGCTTTGGAGGATGCATCTGCCAGATGACCCTATGGCAAATTCCACGCAGGATCCTCCCCATCATAGACCCCCTACCCCCTCTTCCTGGTTCAGCTGAGTTATCTGGGTAGACTGCAGCGGACTTGTGTTGTTTTGTTGAATCCAGGCGGCAAGGAAGAAGGGGGGCCCGGGAAGGTTTGTGTTTACATCACGATTTCCTGCACTGACAAAAAAGTTGGGCCAGTTCATCCCTTCTTAATGGCTGACATGTGTTTTCCTGGGAAACTTTTGAGATTATGTCCCAGCTGTGGTATCCGCAACATAACTCCCACTACCCTCTTGAGCAAGAGTCTGACCTCCTCCCCCCTCTGTTCCCATGACATCCCAGCATGCCCTGGATGACGTCCCAGACAATTTGGCTGTTGTCTAAAATAGTTTATGAAGTGATAATCCACATTTTAACTCAGTGAAGTTAGCCATGGTTAGGCCTGTCGTGATAACAAATTTTAGTGTGCGATAATTTATCTCATAAATTATTGCGATATGCGATATTATTGCGCCCCCCCATTTTTTAAACCAATTTACAATAACACAGTGAGAATACAGTACATATTAATAGATCAAGTAAACCCATTTAAACGCGATAAATGTTTACTCTTAAATAGAGCAGGGCGGTAAACCGAAAATTTACCGTTACCGAAATTCTTCACGATGACCGACGTAATTTTGACCATGTCGGTAAATTCGGTAATTTAATAAAAGAAGAAAATATAGTCTTTTCATCCCGCTTTGACTCTGTGTTGTTCGGCTATGTTCATTCCCCTTTAAAAAAGCAGACAGTGTGCTTACGTTTGGAGTCACATGGTTTTCAGGAAGCCAATCAAACAGAAGCCCGGTAGGCTAACGCTAGCAGCTAACGCTAGCGGCTAACGCTACAAGTAAACGGGATGAAGTCGGGCTTAAGTTAGCTTCGCCAAACTTTCACCCGACATTAAGTAAACTCTTGACGGGTTTCAGATAGGGATGGAAAAACCGAGGCTTTCTGAAACAATGAACCACTTTTAAGACAATTGCCCAAAATTGAATCACTGTTTGACACACTGCAAGAGCCCCATCTACTGGATAAACAGTGCACGTTTCTTTTTAAAAGTAAAGTTGACAAATTGCCTCAGCATTACATATCTTCAATAGAATTAAGTGGATGTCGTCTATTTCAACCAGGAGATCGTGTCGTCATTAAGTGTGATTTACACAATTAAAGTTGACCTCTTTAAGCCTGTGTCATTGCTTTTGTCTGTGAAGATGTGTTCAAAGCAGTATTTGTAATACACGACAGTGCTAGTCTTGTAAGTGGCTCGTCCTAGATGACGGGGAATACCTATGTATTGTTTATTTTTTGTAAAAATTACAGTACAGTAAGCACAGGGCTTGGGAACAGGAATATTATTTATTGCATACTGTAAGGATTTCCAAAATCATAAGATGTAAATAATTGAGCCGAATAAAAGAAAGGAAAGGTTTGTGAAACATTTTATTTTTTAATTAAGTATAATTTCCTGGGGGGTGGATGGATGTGTCGTATTTGTATCTATTCTAAATATCTAAACGTATGCCACTATCTAGTGTATAACAATGCGGAATGAATTTAATGAAATTCAAGTGATGATATTTTTCAAGTCATACAAGCCGTTATAAATGTTCACACAAGAATTCTTATTGTTTACAAGATTTTTTTTTTAATACTTAATGTTTAGACTGCATGTGCAATTGTTAAATTGAAAGCTGGTAAATAAATTTAACGAGAAACTGTTAATTTGTATTCCATGCATTGATTCAAATTTTCAAATTATATAACAGTTTGCTTGGGCGAATTTATCGTCATTTATCGTTATCGAGGTAAATCTGCTCAATTTATCGTGATACGTACTTAAGGCCATATCGCCCAGCCCTACTCTTAAATTAAAAAATACTTTTTAAGAAATCACAACTAAAAACAATAGACCATGCCTCTTATGTAAAAGACAACAATATTAATACCGCACAGAAACACAGAAGAAATAAAATGTCTTTTTCAAGGGGAAAAAAAATTGCCCTTAATATCTTAAGCATTTAGGCAAATGAAAACTTTTCCCCTCATAGCTTCTGCTATAGCGTTCCATGTGTAATATTCTGATTGGATGTTTTCCGAGGCACCCTGAACGCGACGGTGATGTTGTTTTGTTCATGTGACGCGGCACAGCATACCGAGAGCCAGAGGTTGAGGAAGTGTTAGCGCCGTGTGTTAAATGATAAAAAACAAAGTTGTCTGCACGTCGTGTGTTTGATTGCCAGAAAAACGCACATAATAGGACACCATACAGCCTCCTTTTTAATGTTGTCCTTATAATGATGATCTGCTGCATCATAAATCACTTTGTGACTTTCCACCTCCATGATGGAGCGTTCTTCGTCCATGTTCGCTGGTTAAACCGTGAATAAGCAACTGGGCTGTTGACTCCAGGCTCGGCTCCGCCTATATTGACGGATGCGTCTCCGGCAAAAATAAGAAATAGCCTAAACCATCCGGCGGGCTCCGGCACGCCGGAGATGGTCCGCAGTCAATCCGGAGCACTGACGCGGCAGGTATACGTTGAACAATAGGATATAATGGGAACGGATTGGCTCTTTTGCCAGACCCGGAACGAAGATGCATTTTACGTAGTTGGTAACAAGGAAGCCGAACTTTTAATAGCATGTCTGCCGCACGCGCGCACACAGGTGCACGCGACACGATAAATCGCAGCGGAAAACTTACCGCCTTCATTTTCATTTACCGTGCGATAAATGGAATTATTGCATATTGCGACAGGTTTAGCCATGGTATGGTTAAGTAAGGACTCTGGCTTTCCATCACTGGATTTGTTGGAATTTACTTTAATAGCAACTATGACTAAACCAGCAACAAATGGGTGTGTGATTTTCAAATCCCAGATGGGGTCCTTGAAGATTGGGATCTTCATGGCTGTAAACTGTGCCCAGATAAAGAGTGTGAAAGATTGGAGACTGGGTGAGTAGCCAGGTCATATAATTCTCAGTGATCTATAGATAACAAAGAAATTAACATTAATTATCAGAGAAGCAAAACAACAAACAATTACAGTGTGTTAAGGCAGAACATGTGATCTGGGGTCAGAAGAGTTAGGAGATTGCCAAGAAAACTACAAAGCCGCAGGGTAAGGGGAAGACGGCGTTAGCAACTCAAGACCAATCCTTGGAAATGTTATATAGCATCTTGCAACAGCTACTATCAATCAGTCATTGAATCGGACAACAACACAGGCTTAAACAGGTGGGCGTGGCTGACAAGAGGTGGTGGGACTGATGGAGTTTTAAAAACATTTTACCAATATCACACTTATTAAAACACCATTTTGAATGTATTTTTAGTACCAGTTTTCATTTGCTGGTTTACAAGAAATGGGAGACCAAAACTTGACTTTGAGTTAGGTGGGTGTGTGCTGCGTAATCTGACAAAACCATGCCAAACAGTGTGACCATACAGATCAGTTATTTTGGCACACCTTATATATTTTGGTAGATTCATTTTCTGTTTTTTTAGATTACCTCGCAGAGAATTGGTTCTGAAGGATTGTATCTCTCAGCTGAGTGGAATTTCTTGGAAACAAGAGGAGCAGCACGGATGAAAAAAAAATGAAGGAGGATGGGGGGGTTTGTTTTGTGTGTGATCAGCAGAAAAGTGAAATCAAGTCCGCAGCAGGAGATGCGCTGAGTGTGTGTGTTTGTTGGCTGGATTTTCAATGAACTGTACCAAACAATGTGATTCTCATGCTTGAGTCCTCAAGCTTCCCTCTGCCATTCGTCATTGAAAAAATGCATTGTCCTCATAGACCTTTGATATTCATATCAAATCAGGCAGGGATAGAGGGACCTTCGTTGTGTTTGGGGGTTTTGTCATACCCCACTCACCCGTTGTCCAACAGACAGAACTGGGTCAAAGTTTACTGGAGCGTCCTGTCTGAGTTGGGGGATTGGTTAGTTTGCAGGGGCTTAAGGGGCGTCCTTGGTTCTAGGGACCACCCTCTTTTTGTGGGGACTTTATTATCTTGTATTAAAATACTTTGTACTTAAAGGTTCTTGTCATGTCATTTGTTTAGCCTTTATCACAAAAGTCTTAAAGGCCTTCAAAGGATCGGTGACATGCCCTGATTTAAGCCTCCAACAGGGCAAGGAAAAACTCACAACTCTGTTTGGTGGGCCAACAAGCAACTATGATAAGGCATCATTGATAGAGGGTTGCCAGGGTCGGTATCATATCCACCACGATAAACCGGTGTTTCAATGTAATCACATTAAGAAAATTACCCAACCTTGAAAATGACCTTCAGCATCCTTTGAAGGATATTACCCAAGGTCGTTTTAACACTGCAGACTACATCTGCTGACACCTTTGAGCCAAGCATACCTACGCAGATTACCACCGGGTTGTGTCTTGTGATGCATAGGGAGTTCAGACTGTGTGGGCTTTAGGTCAAAACAGCGACAGTAGTCATTGTTTTGACTTAGCCATTTTAAATTTATTGCATAAGAGAGTTCAGATATTATTGTACTATATGGAAGTGATGCCTCATATACACACATCTTCATTGTGAAACTGCATGTTATACAAGAGCATGAATGCTTTATTCATAAGGTTTTGCTTAGATGAGAGTCGTCTGTGAGAAGCAGTCATAGATCAACCTGATGAAGGTGAAGAAGAACGAGAGGAAGAGGGCAGTGCATGAAATGAGGGCAGTGCCGTGCTGTCTCATTTTCTGCACGAGGTTGGGAAGGGATTAGCATCACTTACATAACACTCACCCCATCCAATCTCCCCTCTTTAACTAGCCCACCTCTCCCCCTCCTCGCAAGACCAGAAGGTTGCTTTTGGCCTGATTGTTAGTCGACTGCAGTCTTATCCAACCTTTATTGAGTCTAAGCACATATTTTTTATTGTTTGAAAAAATATCACAGTACACCACGATTATAAAATGTCTCAAAATGGATACTCAAGTTTATTATGCACATTCTGCCATATAGTGGAAAAGCATGTACTGTAATTGTTCTGTCACTATACATAACTGGCATAGATATGGGAACAGTGGTGCCCCGACATACGAATTTAATTAGACCAGGACCTAGTTTGTAAGTCGAAATGGTCGCATAACGAGAGGGATTTTCCCACAAAAATACATTATAATTCGATTATTGCATTTCACAGCCCAAACATCTACGCCATATCCTTAGCCCTTTAACACCTAAGCCTATTTTGGCCGAATTTGCATGCCTTTGATGTTGCCTTTATATTTCAAAGAAAAAATTGTTCACAATGGCCAAGGTGGGTCCCTTTTTTCAGGACACCTTGAACTTCATATCCAAACTGTTGTTTTCTTCACTGACCAATTATAATCCACATTTAGGACACAAAAAGACAAATAAAATCCCCAATTCTTTTTTCAAAATTTGTAATGTTGATGTCCCACTGACAACCAAACATGCTCGACCAACCGTTTCGAAGCTTGATAATATTTATTCAACTTGTTAGGATAAACATTCAGTAGAAATAAATAAGATTGAATAGTTTTATGTTTGACAATTCAACACAAACAGCAGGTATGGTCATAGGCGTTTTTGGCCTTTACACATACTATGGTCAAAACAGGTTATATACAGTGCAAAATAGTGAGGAGAAAAAAATATATATATATCTATATATATATATATATATATATATATATATATATATATATATATATATATACAGTAAATACATATATCTAACACATCATCTAACACAAAAAGGGTTTGGAGGATATCTCTGAATTTAGGTATTGTATCCATCAGCTCATCAAAGGTATATATGTACATGAAATCAAGCTTCTCGAACACACATCTATATAAAATTGAAAAGATTCATAGTAAAGAAAAAAAAATAACATTGAAAAAAAGTATTTTCAAAAATATTGACAAGTAGTTCAGTTCAATTAAATTTTTTCAGGCATGCGACTCAATAAAGTTTGTTCTTGAACAGGTCACTGAGCTGCGTCACATACGTCACACAGCCTACTCAGAGCCTACTCTTCCGCCGTTTGCGCGCTGCTGTCACTTCTACCCGCGGAGACGCCGACTCATCCGAGGAAAACAAAGACAAATACAGCTCATCCTCTTCCTTGAGTTAGTAAAATAATGCATTAGCTTGCGCTAAATTTAGTTTTTGATTCATTCTGCACGTTTCAAAGTCGCTCGCTCCGGCAACCGGCCGTTGCTTGCTTCGCATGTCTCCCTTTCCTTACTTGGCACCTCGCGCGGCAATTTATTAAAAAAGTACACATTAGGTTCGTCCGTCTTGACATCACAACGGCTCTTTGGATATTTAGTCTTTTGTGCTGCTTTCGGTTTTGAAAAAGGTCAAGAAATGATGGAAATTTGGAGATAGACACATGGTCCATGCAGTGTTTTAATGCATATTTATGAGTTCAATAAAACTATAAAACTCAAATGACATCTCCAGTTTTACTTGGTCGATTGACTTCAAATAAAAACTGGTGTCGACATCAACTTCCGTACTTTCAAATGAGAGCAACGTGGGCGGCACGTGGGCGACGTAATTACAGCGTGACAAGGCTTCAAAAATGATATGAGTAAACGTGTCACATCCGACACGTTCGGTGTTAAAGGGTTAATAAATACTTCTGGTACAATTACAAATAGCAGTTACACATAGCAAAAAAAAAATTATAAATGCAAATTGGAATAATAGTCATAATATAATAATAATAATGTAATGAATCGGGTTCTAATGTGGCTGTTGTGTTTTGCATGCTGTTCCTGAATGCATCGTGTGACTGATGATAGAGAGTGGGAGAGGTGCAGTAGAGTGGGAAGTTTTTAGTTTTTTTCGTGTTGTTGTTGGCGACGGCTACGGTAGACAGTAGCCGTGTTGTGCTGCACAAGTTCTGAAATAAATGATTAAAAACCTGACGAAGCTGGCGACTTCCTTGCCGATATTACAATAATAATAATTAGGGATGTCCCGATCCAATCTGAGGGAAATCAGTGGACGATCGCGCCATTTTTCAGAGGAACTGAATCGGGTGACAAAAATCGGGTTTTTAAATGTATTTAATGTTATTAAAGAAAGATATTTACAGTATGTTTTTCTGCTTCACCCTCGTGCAGCCTCCCACTCTCTCCCCTGCTGCTTTTCTTGGTCAGCAGTGCACTGGAGTTTGCTAGTTAAAGTTAATGATGATTGACAGGTTTGTAGCGCTGATCTTGCCAGAGAAGCTTGGCAGCTCTAAGATCAAAGGCGCAGATGTGTCAATCATCTTTTGTCTTAGCCACACTAAGCCACACGGTTGCTGTCTTATGCTATTGTTTAGCCACAACTGGATTCATTACCTTATTACTATTCGTCCTTCACACAGCTGCTGGAAACAGAAATGTTGTTTAATACATCTGCCTATAGGCCGTTAAAGAATAAAATCTGCAAGACGTTTGCATATAAAGCATGAGGCAAAAGAGACAGAGGTGTTTCGGGCATGTCCCACCAGCGGGAGGCCCCGGGGACATCCCAGGACACACCTTGGGAACCCGCTGGTGAAGTTGGTTGAAGTGGTTGTGGAGCGGGAGGTCTGGGCTTCCCTGCTAAAGCTGCTGCCCCAGCGACCTGACCCTAGATCAGTGCTTCTCAATTATTTTCTGTTACGCCCCCCCCAAGGAAGACGTAAATGTTTCGCGCCCCCTCAACTCTTTGCCGCCCCTGTAAGTAGTATCATTTGTCTATAATATTACTATTATAAGTACGCCACAGCCTAACACTGTGTCCTTTTTTCTATTAAAGAAAAAAAGTAACATAGATCAACTTATAATAAAGTATAACTTTATTAACATTGTTTTGCTTGTAACAGAAAAGACTTCACGCGCATCAATTTGCCTGAAGTAAAAAAAAAAAAAAAAAAGTCACATCCAAACTAAAAATACTCAAGGTACATTTTTGACCATTTGATACTGAAACATAAAATGTAATAAAATCAGTAAATAATAACAAATTCAAATTGATTAGAAACATTTACTCTTCAGGACAACATGCCAAAAAATTTGACCGAAAAAACAAAACTGAATAGAAGGGGGGGAAAAAGTGTCTTTGGACAGAAGGAAAGTTTTTATTTTCGCTGATTCACCACAGTGCTCACTGCTTTACTGATATAACACTGACAAAGCGGGACGATTGTTAGCAATATTCGGCACGTTTTCGCTGAAAAACAATCAAGCGGCTTATCAATGAGATTGAGGTCTAATGTTTTTAAGTGGCGTCTTAACTGATTTGGCTTCAGACTCTCCGCTATAATCATTTTTAGACTCAGTAAACAGTGGTCTTTCCTCATTTCCCACTATATTAAAAGTCAAAGCCAAAAGGCAAACGGCCCGAAAAAAGCGCATTCTCGGCAGCCGAGGGAGAACCGCAGGTGAAGGCGGTGGTCGTGACGATCCCAAGCCGAAAACGGCACTTCTCGGCCGGACACGTGAGAACCGGAGAAGACTGTGGGTCACTGCGTGAGTCCAGCTCTACACGAAGTCTCTTCCGTGTGCTCTTGCTTACTTCAAAAATACTGCACGCACTTTGAAAATGAGAGCGCCACTGCCACCCACGGAGTGGATGTGCAAGTACTCTTTATTCTAGTACGGCAAAAAAAAAAAAAAAAGCATGTTCCCCGAGGTCACTCGCGCCACCCTTGGCATCGCTCTGCGCCCCCCCTGGGGGGGCGCGCCCCACCATTTGAGAAGTACTGCCCTAGATTAAGTGGTAGATAATGAATTGATGGATGGATGGCTGGATGGACGGACGGACGGACGGACGGACGGATGGAAAAGAGGCAATAAGGAAGAAAAAGTGGGGATGGGGGGAGTGTTGGACTGGATGGGATAGGTTATTTATAGTTTATCCCCGCTGCTGGGCTAGACCGCCTGGCCTAGCGCAGCACCGCCCAGCATCCATGACAGTCGTTGTGTCAGTCTCCATTGGCTTTGCACGCGCACACGCGTGCACACAACATGGTCCGAGGGCGAAAAAACGCCTGTCATGCAAATGTGGAAGATTGACCTTTGCCCCTCAGCTGTGAGTTAAAAGAACCCACACATTCTTTGTGTGCGTTACGCGCAATGAAAATCAGTAGGAAAAGTCACACTGCTCATCTTCACCGACGAACACATTTGTTCTGTACATTTTTCAATGAGTAGGTGTGGAACAAGGCCATGTCCATCTTGACTGTGAAATTCCGGTTTTTAAACCACTGTAATGACGAACAGTGCCCTGTAGATGGCGGCATTATATCACTTTGGATTTAATCTTTTGAGTAGAAGATAAGCCAGTGAATCTTCGTTTTCAACTCAAGCCATGCAAATTAGTAAGCGTAGCCCACACGGCGTTTGATGATTGCATATCTGTAATTTGTTTTGTTGTTTTTAAGTTTGAGCCGGTGTCACAAAAGCAAAATACAGTACATTGGTATCTCTAATTACCCTGATTATAACATTTTATGTGGCGTTTCAGTAGTGCTTGGAATGGATTAGGGAAATCACATGGAAAGTGCGTGTCTACTAACGGAATTTTCAGGTTACGAGACTACTTCCAGAAACAATCAATTTCGTAAGTAGAGGTACAACTGTGCAGTATATGATCAACAGTCGCTCTTCTGCTCAACATTTTCTAGTCAGCAACCAGCATGAACCAGTGTTGAAAATGTTAATAGTTTACATTTAAACTAACTGTTGTGACTCTTTGCATAAACAGTGGTATGAAAAAGTATCTGAACCTTTTGGAATTTCTCACATTTCTGCATAAAATCACCATCAAATGTGATCTGATCTTTGTGAAAACCACACAGATGAAAAAACAGGTGTCTGCTTTAACTAAAACCACCCAAACATTTATAGGTTTTCATATTTTAATGAGGATAGTATGCAAACAATGACAGAAGGGGGAAAATAAGTAAGTGATCCATCACATTTAATATTTTGTGGCCCTCCCTTTGGCAGCAATAACTTCAACCAGACGCTTCCAGTAACTGCATATCAGTCTGGCACATCGATCAGGATTGGCCCATTCTTCTCTACAAAGCTGTTGTAATTCAGTCAGATTCCTGGGATGTCTGGCGTGAATCGCTGTCTTTAGGTCATGCCACAGCATTTAATGGGGTTCAAGTCTGGACTTTGACTGGCCACTCCAGAACGTGTATTTTGTTCTTCTGAAACCATTCTGAAGTTGATTTACTTCTGTGTTTTGGATCATTGTCTTGTTGCAGCATCCATCCTCTTCTTGGCTTCAACTGTCTGACAGACGGTCTCAGGTTTTCCTGCAAAACATCCTGTTAAACTTTTGAATTCATTCTTCCATTTATGATTCCAAGTTGTTCAGGCCCTGAGGCAGCAAAACAGTCCCAAATCATGATGCTCCCTCCACCATGCTTCACGGTGCGGATGAGGTGTTGATGTTGGTGAGCAGTTCAGTTTTTCCTCCAAACATGACGTTGTGTGTTACTCCCAAACTTTAACTTTGGTTTTATCAGTCCACAAAATATTTTGCAAAACTTCTGTGGAGAGTCACAGTGCCTTTTTACAAACATTAAACGAGCAAGAATGATTTTTTTTTTTTTGGACAGCATTGGCTTCCTGCGTGGAGTCCTCCCATGAAGACCATTCTTGGCCATAGTTTTAAATATAGTTAATGTATGCACAAAGATATTGGACTGTGCCAGTGATTTCTGTAAGTCTTTAGCAGAAACTCTAAGGTTCTTTTTTATCTTTCTGAGTATTCTGCGCTGAACTCTCGGCATCATCTTTGGTGGACGGCCACTCCTTGGGAGAGAAGCAACTGTGCCAAACTCTCTCCATTTGAAGACAACTTCTCTGACCAACGATTGATGAACATCCAGACTTTTAGAGATGGTTTTGTATCATTTCCCAGCTTTATACAAATCAACAATCCTTGATCGCTGTTCTTCAGACAGCTCTTTTGACCGAGCCATGATGCACATCAGACAATGCTTCTCATCAATACATTTCTTTCCAGGCGTGTTTTATAGTGGGCAGAGCAGCTTTAAACCAGTCATCAGTGATTGGGCACACACCTGACTTAAAATGTTTGGTAAAAATTGGTTTCAGTTGCTCTTTAGGTCTCCTTAGGCAGAGGGTTCACTTACTTATTTTTTTCCCCCCTCTGTCATTGTCTGCATTCTACCCTCATTAAAATATGAAAATCCTTTTGGGTGGTTTTTGTTAAAGTAGACACT